>NC_092373.1:180959266-181559266 GCF_030028105.1 Mobula birostris
TTATTCTTTAAGATTTTCTGCTTCTCCTGCATTATACTGTCTATGCCCTGGTTCATATAGTCCTCTCAGATGTCCTTCATATAAAGGTGATTCCAGTTAATACTGGGCTGGTTGAAGCATGCTGTTGTTCGTGCAATTTGCCGGCATAACTCTGACGATTATGTATGTAGTACACTTCCTGCATAACGACTATCCTTCTGTTTCTAAGTTCTACTCGTACAGCCATATTCAATTGTCTCCTAGGATATCTTCCCTCATTACTACAGTATGGAACTCATAAAATAATATTGCAGTACATATAGATACCATCCTACTTATGGTGCCACTGTAACTGCTGCCTACTTGTTTCCTTTTTCTTTGATATTTGACTCTTACTCTGTGATTTGTGCTCCTGCCAGGTTAGCTTTAACAACTACCCCCCGCCCTCACCCATTGGTAAACCCCTCTGAAATATGACCCAGTCTAGTTTAAACACTTTGTGGTTGCACATTTCTGTGTACATACATTGACTGATGCTTCTGGACACATTTTCAGTGATGTTCCTGAAATCATCAGGTGTTTCGGGTCTTTCAACATCATACAGCCTCCTCCAGGTGATCTAGCCGGGGATGATCAGACCCCAGCTTGTGTCCAGATGGCTAGCTACCTATGACTCCATGGCTCCCCTCTTTTGAGCCACAACCCTCTTGAGGCCCTCTCTGCCGCATCGGTGGTACTGTGGATGGCTCTCCTCTTCCTCTCTCCCTCGATGCCCAAATTGCTAAAGGCTCTGGCTAAGGAACGGGCTGCGAATCCCCTACAACCAACCTCCACTGGGAGACACCTGGCTCTCCATCCAGCCTGCTGACAGTTGCTGACCAGTCCTGCGTACTTGGAGAGCTTCCTTTCAAAGGCCTCTTCCAAGCGATCTTCCCATGGGACTGTCAGCTCCTGCAGCACCACTTGCTTAGTAGACTCAGACACAAGGACAATGTCTGGTCGCAGGTTGGTGGCTGCGATATGGTTGGGGAACTTCAGTTGCCCTTCGAGGTCCACCAACAGCTGCCAGTCCCTTGCAGAGGTCAGGATGCCTGCAGATGTTCTTTTGGTGGGTATTGGCTGCTCTCCAGCTCTGACAAAGGCAATGGTCTGCTTGGAGGGTCGGGACCACTTCGCCCATTCAACTCCTGCGCTGATGGCTTCAGCGATGGTCTTCAGGACCTGATCATGCCTCCATTGGTACCGTCCCTCACCAAATGCCCTTGCGCAGCAGCTGAGGATGTGCTCCAGGGTTCCTCACTTGGAGCACAGTGGGCACGCAGATGACTCTTCTTGCCCCATGTGTGCAGGTTTGATGGGCTTGGAAGCACATCGTACACTGCCTGGATGAGAATTTGGATGCGGTGTGGTTCGACTTTCCAAAGATCAGCCCAGGTCACTTTCCTCTCAACCACGTTCTCCCATCTTGTCCAAGCTCCCTGTTGCTTCATTCCTACTGCCTTGCAGGCTCTCATCTTCTCCACTACTGCTCTCACCTCCTCCTGAACTAGAGGATGCCTTTTCTTCCCTCTGGTGTCCATTTGGGGAGTTGGAAAGGATCCTAGCCCAGCTCGGCCTCGTGTGACCACTCCCATCAGCCTCCTGTGACGCAGCCTCGCCTCTGCCTCCTGAATAGCTTCCTCTGCCCTCAACTTCCTGCCAGTACTTACTTGGATCCCTGCTCTAGCCACCTTCGGGTCACTTGAGTCCCTATACTGTAGCACTTCTCTGGCTCTTGTTACCTTGAATTCTTCCTCTAAGGTTTTGAAGGGCAGTTGCAGTTTGTTGTGGTGTCCATAGAGTGCGATGCTGCTCAGGCTCTTTGGCAGCCCCAGCCATCTCCTGAGGTGGTTACTAACCCTCCTCTCTAAGGAAATGTTCCATGTTCTATGTTCTATTCAAAGAGCAGAAAAAAACACTGCAGTATCTCCTAGTAAAAACAGTTTAATCTGGAATAAAACAGCTTAAGTTACCAAAAAACAAATCCTTTGACTCATCCTATTAAATCATGGCTGTGGATGGACATTCCCATTCTGACATGTCCAATCCACGGCCTCCTCTACTGTAAAGATGAAGCCACACTCAAGTTGGAGGAACAACACCTTATATTCCGTCTGGGTAGCCTCCAACCTGATGGCATGAACATCGACTTCCCTAACTTCCGCTAAGGCTCCACCTCCCCCTCGTACCCCCATCTGTTACTCATTTTTATGCACACATTCTTTCTCTCACTCTCCTTTTTCTCCCTCTGTCCCTCTGAATATACCTCTTGCCCATCCTCTGGGTCCCCCCCTCCCCACTTGTCTTTCTTCCCGGACCTCCTGTCCCATGATCCTCTCGTATCCCCTTTTGCCTATCACTTGTCCAGCTCTTGGCTCCATCCCTCCCCCTCCTGTCTTCTCCTATCATTTTGGATCTCCTCCTTCCCCTCCAACCTTCTAATCCCTTACTCACTCTTCCTTCAGTTAGTCCTGACGAAGGGTCTCGGCCTGAAACGTCGACTGTACCTCTTCCTACAGATGCTGCCTGGCCTGCTGCGTTCACCAGCAACTTTGATGTGTGTTGCTTGAATTTCCAGCATCTGCAGAATTCCTGTTGTTTGCCCTTCTCTTGTACCATTTCTTCATCTGGCCCATTCTCCAACTCCTTATACTTGCTACCGTGATTCTGAAAATATTCACAAGGATGCTGCCTGGATTGGAGGGGTTGACGAATAAGGAGAGATTGGATGGTACAAGGACTGCCTTCCTGGAGCGAGGGAGGCTGAGGTGCTATCTAAGAGAAGTTATAATACAGGTGTAGATACTTGGGGTAGATTGTTGGTCTTTTTCCCAAGGTAGTGGAGTCTAAAGCTACAGGGCGTAGGTTTAAGAGGAAAGATTTTAAAGGGATCTGGGGCAAGTTTTCCATATAGAGGGTGGTGTTTTATGGAATGAGCTGCCAGAGGAAGTAGTAGAGGCAGGACTAATTACAACGCATTTTAACAAAAACTCATTTGGTCAGTATGAGTAGGAAAGCTTTAGTGGGATGTAGGCCAAATGCAGGCTTTGATGGGTATCTAGATTGGCATGGACGTTTGGGCTAATGGACCCATTACTGTGCTGTATAATGCTATGAATTGTGTAGCATTGCAAATAATTCAGAGACTTAGATCTGAGAGTTCCTGCTCTTTAACCTACTGTCCAGTGTTTTTAAATTCGCATTCTATAACTATCTCCTATTTTCACCACTCTTTTAAATGACTTGCAGTCATTCTGTGGCCATGATCAGAGGGGCGATGCATAATCCTGGATTTGCATGGCTGTGGAGTCACTTCTCTGTTCCTCTTGGGTGAAATGTGGGCCACTTTCATGCAATTACAGTGGATCATGGTTTTGTAGGACACATCAGGACCAATACATTTTGGCCCAATTCAGCGACTGCCTCAATTAGCTGAAGTTTCATGGAAATCATTAAAATGTATTGAAAGAAAAAGACAAACTACTGTTTAACTGAATAACAAATTACGTTATTTAAATGAAGTAAAAACAAATTAGGTCAACAATATTAAAACAGTGCTATAAAACTGTATTAGTTCCTAATAGTTGTCAGTAGAGGAATTCATCCAGTGTTTTGAAGCGGTGTTCTTTTGACTGTAAATGACTAAAATCAATGCAGACACCGAATGCATATAATAGACTGCCTTCACAAGATGCTTTCCACAATTGCATCTCCAAATCTTCATTTTCTTTATAACATTCAATTTGACTGTCAATACCTTCAAATTTTTTGTAGTTCTTAACTTATTGAAGTAATGGCTTAGTTTCTTTTTAACTCTCAGCCATTTCTGGAATCTCCAAGCCTGAATGTTTGAAACCACAGTGAGCAAAACTGTTCCAAATTGTCTTGCTGCTTACTTATCGCCAACTATCAGTGACAAAAATCATTGCTTTTAGAATGCAAACAAATGCAACTGGCGCTATTTAAAAAATATTCCCCTTAAGCATGATGTAGTGTCTAACAGCCACAGAAGTGCACATGACTTGTGCTAATTAGAAACTGTTTGGCAACAATTAAACTTGGGGAATCCTGACTATTCTCTCAATCAGGTTTTGTTCTTTCAGAGTTGTCCCAGATAAGCGGAGATGATGGCCCAAATAATCAGAATCCAGTCTTATTATTATCTTCAGTGTTAATGCAATTATTGTTGTATTTTTGAGATTTATTTGAAATTTCAAAACAAGGGGAACAATACAGTGATTTTTTTTAATTTGGTAGTTTTAGTGACCATCATAATATCCTTCTAGTAAGTGAAGTGGATTTTTTTTATGTTGGACTATGGAAAACGCAACTTTGAATTTATGCACGTCTAATAATAACTAACGGGTATTGCAATAATTATCAGATGATCTACTCTCATAATGTTGATTGAGGGATAAATGTTGTCTAGGACTCCAGCAATAACTACTTTCCATTTTGAAATAAATGCTTTGGGATCTCATGTATCCATTGAATACAACAAATAAAGCTTTGTTTTGTATCTAAACCTGACTAGTATGGCATTGTGTCACACAGATTTTAGTGTTCAGATCTTCAGAGGTATCAGAACCCACAATCATCTAACTGGAGAGTTTCCAACCTATTTGGCTGCTGCTGTGCACATTCAAACTATTACACCTTTTATTCATTTCTTAATGTTGCTTTTACATCTTGAAATATCCGGCTGTTTATGATGTAGAACCTGTACATAGACAAGCTTTAAGAAATCTCCTTTCTCATTTTACCCCGAGGCGGATAATAAATTGATGTAATCATAACTTTCGCTTATGAATTTTGTTAACTAATTAAATCAATATCTAATTTCATTTAGCTCAACTCAAATGGGCGTGTGATTCTGATGGTATATAGTGGGTTTATAGTTTGCAGGGGGCTTTTGTATAGTTTGCCATTTATGACAAATGTAGAAATATGGCACAGTCACAAAGGCCTTTGGCACATTCTTACCAAGTTTGTCTGGTCAGTATTGTCAGGTCATTCCTCCACAGCATGATGGCTAGGGTCATTGAAAATGGCTGCACCTCTGACCCCTTCCCAGTACCTAATGGTGTCAAGCAAGGTTGTATCCTTGCGCCTTCTCTATTCAGCCTGCTGTTTACCATGATGCTGTTCTCGCTCTCTCACAGACTGATGAGGGAATAACAATTTGCTATAGGACTGATGGATGCTTCTTTGATCTGCAATACCTCAAGGCAAGAAGCAATAGTATGAGAGATTTCCCCTTTGCAGATGACTGTGGTCTTGCACTGCACAGTGGAAGGGACCTGCTGGAGCTCGCTGACTCACTGTGGCAGCAGGAAAATTTGACCTAACCATCACCCTGCAGAAGATGGAAGTTCTACTTCAGCTCGCACCCTATACTGACCCTGCAGAACCTGGAATTCAGATTGAAGGCACACAGCTCAACAATGTTGACTCCTTCACCTACCTGGGAAGTTGCCTCACTCCTCCTGCAGTCCAGATTGAAAGGTCTCAAACAGACTTGGGAAAGCGGGGGGCAACGTTTGGCAGGCTATGGGCGCGTGTGTGGGGAGAATGTGGCATCCGGCTGAGGACCCAGATGGAAGTCTACAGAGCAATAGTCCTGTTGTTTCTGCTGTATGGCTGTGAAACATGAAACCTGCACCACAGACACATCAAGATGCTTGACCAGTTCCACCTGCAATGTCTTCATAAGATCAGGAACATCTTGTGGCTAGACAGTCCCCATGACAAAAGTGCTACAAAGAATGAAGAGCTTTGGCACAGAAACGCTGATCATGAAGGCTCATCTTTGATGGGTTGGACATGTAGTCCAGTTGGAGGACAGCCGCCTTCCAAAGATGGTATTCTTTTCTGAGCTGGCACATGGCACCAAAAAGCAGGGAGGCCCCACAAAGTGCTATTAAGACCACGTGAAAGTGTCCTTTAAGGCATGTAATATCCCTGTGACTAGTTGGGAGGCCTTTGCCAAAGACCACAACATCTGGCAGTCTCTAAAGGCACCAGCACATTCAAAGAGCAGTGGCTGAAAGACCTCAATCAAAGTACCAGGACCGCAAGTAGAGATGACCCGAGCGTTCAGTGGCTGTGACGTGCCCAACCTGCAGGCGCATCTGTTTCCCAGTTCAGGCTTTGTTCTCATCAGAGATGTCACTGACATCATCATCGTTCCCAATGGACTTGTAAGAAGATGTACGACACAGAAATGGGCCCTTTAGGACAATCCACCTGTGTTGACCACAATGCCTAAGTTTGTTTCCATTATGCCTGTGTTTTCTCTCCTGCTTTGATATCTTTGTACCTATTGAAATGTCTTGCATTTTACAATTGTACCTGCCTCTACCACCACCCCTGTCAATTCAACTATCTAACCAATAGCCGCAATGGAAGAACTTGTCAGATCAGCTTTAAATTTCTCCCCTCCCTTTAAACCTATGCTTCTCAGGTTAGACTCCCCTATTGTATGAGGAAAACTGATTCCCTAGCCTACACATTCCCTTCAGTATTTTGAGCGTTTATCACAACACTCCTCAGTGATGCATATGAGGCTCTAATTATGTTAATATTTATATTTTGTTGAGAAGCAAAAATGTGAATCATAGCTGGATTGGTGTGACTTGTGAAGGTTATGTGCACGTTTCTCTATATGGTTACAAGCTGAATGGTAAACTACAGTGCAATTTTGATTTCAGAATACTTTGAGCATTCTGAGAATCAGGAACTGGATTTATTCCAAATGTTAAATCATCTCTTTGTTTTCCAATCAACAATCCAAAATATCAAACTAGATTTATATCCTCTCATTGCATAAGAACTCTTAGCAGGCTGAAATAGAATTTGCAATCTTATTACCCAAGAAGGATATTTTTTTACTCGATGGCCTGATGGAGGGTCTTGGCTGAAGCATCGGCTGTTTATTCCCTTGCATTGATGCTGCCTGACCTGCTGTGTTCCTCCTGCAGTTTTGCGTGTATTGCTCTGGATTTCTAGCATCTACAGAACCCCTTGTGGCTATTTTACTTGTCTCATTGTGCTTTTGTGTAGAGAATCAAAAGAATGGATTGGAATGCTTTTGTTCCTTTCTAAATGCTATTTTAATTATGAGGAGATGCTAGCAGATGTGAAATTGTTAACGATGAAAGCAACTTTCCATTCCATCTTCAATTGTTTTAAGTTATCATAAGAATCAGTTGAGCCAGTGGTGAGACTGGAACTTCGTGCACTCTGTGCTTAATATTTAAATAATTTAATAATGCTTTTTAATTGCTCAAATTTATTTGTGTATAGATCTTTTTATCACCTATGGTTAGTCAGTTCAAGGGCTTGTACTATTTTTTCTTGTTGTTATGTCTTGAATAAATTAGGATGGTCCTGGTCATGATTTTTCCAGGTTAAAATCAAAATGGAATGCTTCGGTGAAATACTTCATATTATAATCGATGTTCTTAGGTTTTTAATTTCTAACTAATGTATAGTTAAAATGTGTCATGGATATTTAGATCTTACTAATAAAGAAAGATTTAACTTGTTATGTGTCGGTTCTTATGGAACAGCTAGAAGAACAATGCATCCCTGCCTGCTGAAGCTAGGATTATATGTCACTGCGTCGTGTCAGGAATTCTATGAATATTCAATGAGAATTTTAATGTTCTGTCATCACAAAAGCAATTGGAGTGTAGCTGCACTAAACCGTCTTTTTTTGGATGAAATATGTTGCTTTGTCCATCAAATGACCTTAGAGTCATTTTCAAGTGATTGGTTGGAGCAATTTCAAAAAAGCTCACGAGTGAATGATGATGTAAACTTGCCCGTGGTAGTCTTGTGATTTACCACTTTTCAGTGGTATAACTTGACATCAGTAAAAGTAATAGTTAACAAAGCAAGCTATATCATAGCTTGGTATACTGTGAATAGTGTTATTCAAAAAGTGTAATGAGAATAATTCAGCAGCTGCATAAAAATATAATGGGGGTAAAGCATGATAACAGAAATCAAGATTTCCTTGAATCTTATTCACTTGAAATGATCAGAAAAATAGTTATTTTACAGTTCAGTACAAGTGCTTACTGTCAGGTTTAATCAACATTTCAGGTGCTGGCACAAGGTAGAAAATATAGTAAATCAGCAGGTCAGACTCCTGAAAGGCCAAAGATGTAAAGTATTATCATTTTTCCTCTATCTGTGTTGCCTGAGTTTATGGCAATTTCAGCTTTTCTGTTTTCATTACAGGTTTTTGCATTGGCAGAATATTGCTTTGATGTTAGTAACAAGATAGTTTGATTCGCCAGTTCTATTGTTGATGTGATTAATTTATGGGGCTGGTGATGTTTCAGAATTAGTAATCAAGATTATTCTTTGATTGAAATAACGTGCAACAATCATGGCAAGAAGAAACTGGCATGAACTGGATATAAAATTATAGATGGAGGGCTGTCTGCTATGGTTATTGCATTGTATCCTCCTTTGACTTGTATGATTGAAGCTTTTTTAAAAATACAAGGTTTTCTAATCTAAGGTAGTAAATGCATCAAAATGCTAGATGACTGTTTAAATAGACAAAGTTCCAAGTGTGTAGCATTTTATAAAGGGAACTCTCTAGCTTCTGATAACGTTTGATATGCCTGAAAGATCAATTTCACTGAGTTGTGCACCTTCTACTCTACCGTATCTTCAACATCACTCCACTAGTGGGCTATAATCCTGAGTGTTCTTATTATTCTCGATGCTCTTGTAATGTAAAGAACAAAATGTCTCAAGACTGGCCACTGCACCGCCTGTTTAAGAAGCTAGCAGCAGGTATTGTACAAAGTTGTTGTAATTCTGAGAACTGAAATACATTTCAACCACCTTGTGTGTAAACCAAATGCTTTTTTTTAAATTGATAGAACTCCTATCATTCCACCTGTACCCCTCCATTACTTGTCTGCAGTTTCTGCTTGTCTACTTTGCATTCTAAATGAATTCGGAATTAGAAAGCCTAACTATTTAAATTGCAGCTTGCCTAATAGAAGGTCAAAATAATAGTAATAGAATTGGTTTTCTTTATTTATATCAAGGTTTTAATGAGGTGTAGGAGCTACTTTGTCTCAGCAAAACTGTGCTTTACTAAAAGCTCTGACATATTCTATAACTCTGATTGGGAAATGACTCATGAGGCATTAATTCTTTGAGGACCAAATACACCTGGCATTTCACCGCAGCTTTGGATCAATCCCAGTATTGTAGCTGTGCTGGAAGAACTTGGTCAGCAATGTAGTCACTCAGGGAAGTCTGTAATTGGCAGTGCGGTGATGTGGCTCACAGAACTGCTGACTTGCAGAGCCAGCGACGAGGGCTCAGTCCTAACCTCTGTAGGGTCTGTGTTATGTCTGTGTGGGTTTACTCTAGGTGGTCTGCTTTCCTCCCTTGTCCCAAAGCTTGCAGGTTAGCCGGTCATTTGGCCGCTGTAAATTGCCCATGTGTGCAGGTGAGGAGTGGAATCTGGGAGTGGAGGGGGGATCAATGAGAATGTGGAAGAATATAAATGGGGTCTGTATAGGACTAGTGTAACTGGTAGATTAATGGTCAGTGCAGATTCTGTGCGATAAAGGGCCTTCTTCTGTATCCTATCCCACTTTGACCTATGTCTATGACTAGTATGTTGTTAAGACTATCACCTTTCACTTTGTCCATTGTTCTTAGTGGTTTCTTGATATCGTGTAAGCTGCTCTATGGCTTGTGTGGTGATGAATATCCAAAGAATACGAATAAACTCTTCCTGGGCTTCCAGCCGGGTACAGGTATCAATTTTAACCAATGTTTCGATGACTGACTGTCATTTTCATCGGGGTGCTTGGGCATGTCTAGTCAGGTAGTATTAGTACCCCTGTCATCTGTCAATCCTAATTGGTTAGTCCTCAACCAATTAGGCTTCCACACTCCCACTTTGTTTACAATCGAACTAAAAGAACTGGAATTCAATAGAAAGCAAGGTGGGACAGTGGTTAGTCCTCATCCAACTGGGTTTCCAATCAGGAGGGATAGATGATGGGGGTATAAACACCATCAGACTAGACGTGCCCAGGCATCATCCCTGATGATGACGGCAGAGTTTTTCATCAAAGCATCGGTTAAAATTGATACCTATACCCGCTGGAAGCCTGAGAAAAGTTTTTATTCATCATGTACACCAAGAAAGCACTAGAGCCTTTTTTATCCACGGAGTAGGGCTGTAGGGATTATCAGTTCTGACTGAATAGGGATGTAAATGTTATGACCTCTGGCACTTCAGCTGGCTTTATTAACACTTGAGAAACAGATATGCCTGGAGAAACTTCTTCACATTTATTGTTAAATGAATTCTTGTGCAGGTTGCAACCCTACTGATGGGGCCCACACTTACTGCCACTCCTAATTGAAAACAAGGAAAGGGCTTGAGTTGTACCTATTGCTTAACAAGGGTAGACGAAAAAGCGGAGTTTAGACAGCCTGAACCTTACACATTTGAACTAAGGAGCCCGGCCAAAAGTGCTTTGGAGTAGGCAGGCTTGGAGATAACAAAAAGCATGTCTGACGCCGAGATGGATTTGGGCATTGTTATTAGAGCGAAATAGGTTTGGTGCCTATCTCATTTATGCCACTAAGGTTACAGCCTCATTCATTTTCACACAGCTGCTGGTTGATGGCTGGGGAGCAGAATATACAATAGGGCTAGGAAGCCTATGGTTAGCCATTATCAGAGAGCCAGTGAGATGAGATTTATGGAAAGAATGTGCTAGTGGCGGTGCATTGGCATGGCTCATAGAAGTTCCAAACACAAATGTGCGGGTCGAAAGGTTAATTGACCATTGTAAATCTCCTCTTTTGTGCAAGTCAGTCGTAGAATGTGGGGAGAATAAGTGGTTGGGGTAGGATTGGGGTAAAATGAGTGCTTGGTAGCAAGGTCCCATTGCTGCGCTCTCTCTCTAACTCTATGGAACAAAATTAATGTGATCCTCTGCTCCTCCATAGGATAGAAGTAGTTGGAAGGGTTGATGTAGTTAACTGCAGCATAAAAGATGACTGCGAGTTTGCATGATTATATTTATAAAGGTAATGCCTAAAAATGTATTGTTCGGATCTGCTTATCCTAGAGAAGAGAATTACCTGATGGACTTTGCTCTCAAAGCATTGCGACATGTCCTGAAAAAAATGAATAATTGAAGAATTTTGCATGAAATTAATGTGAAAAATGTGCAATGTTTTAAAAGCTGAAGTCAGACAGCACTTTGAAGGAGATGTATCTGAAGGATTGTGAATTGTCACAAGTTGCTGGCCAATTTGCACTGCTTCAATAGCTTCACGAAAATGGCATTTTGTGCTCAACATCCCCAGTAATATCACCAACAGTGCTTTTGCACATCAGTTGCCCATTAAGTTTGCTATAAAATGTTAAGTCTACTAATTATCTCTAAGTATCCTTTTAACAATGCATAATTGTTTGTAAAACTGTAGTTGGTTCTGGTGGAAGAAGATTAAAGAAGATGCAATCCTTCAGTCTGCAAATTATTTTGGAGATTTAAAAGAAATTCTATCTCCTTTTGGGTTAGATATTGAGTTAGCATACAAAGCACTTTTTGATCATTGGTTAAGGATACATCAGCAAGATATCAGATGGCCACGTTGTTCTCACCATGCTGGTAAATTAAATTTTCAGCAACATTGAAATACTCATGTTACAACCTGAATACACAGTCCAGCTGGGTGCACAGTCTTCCAATAAAATTGGTTGATTGTCTAATCAATGAAAGCTGATTGATATTCTTTCAGAGCATTTATGCTAGCAGAACAAAAGCGAGGTTCAGTGCTTATATTTTTGAAATGTGTTATGAATTTGGCTTACTATTGTACAGTGTGGCATTTCATTCGATATTCAGGTTGCTCTCTAGTTGAAGGAGAGAGTGTACATTGATGAAAATGCAATAAAACTTGATAAGGTAGTAGAAGAGAGAATTGTAATAACAACAATCAGATCTAGCAGTGTAGAGCCAATCTAAAAATAATTGACCTCCCTTGTGATTTTGTATTTCAGACTCAATAGCTTTCTGAGTCATGTTTGTGTTGTCATGGTGATGATCCAGAGTTTGGCTAATGTAATTCAGAAGAATGATGATTGATAATTACAAAAATGAAGTAGAGATAAACTTTCTTGGTTTCCTTCCATATCTCTCTAGGCAGCTGTGCCTAATGGGCAAAAATTTGTATTTACCACATTAGCTGGGTGACTTTATTAGAAATAAAATGTAATCCCCCTTTTACCAATTTCTAGTAACCATAATGTAATATTTTATTTCAGTACATGGCAATATGCTTAAGATTCTTTTTTGTATATAGAATTTTTAAATATTGTAAATGATTTTATCTGTTGCTCTTATCTCCGCATTGTGTTGTCAAACTACATCATTGCAAAGTGAGGGTTTTTTTTTTATCTTTCCAATTTTTAATTTTGTTTGCACTTCTAAACATTGAGGTTAATTTTGAAGGGTGAGATGGCCAGTATTTCACCTCCACGCTGTACAGTTTCACTGGTGATAAACCCAACTGTGTAATGCTGCTGCGCTTTAATCGTTTTTCACTCTGACTTTGGTCAATGAACTGGGATGCAGGCTGGAGTCTGTTTTTAAAAAGACTTGTTTTATTAGTTGTAGGTCAGTGGGAAAAGTCTGTTAACTGATTAGACTACTAGAAAGGTTCCTTATGATGCCTGGATTACTGGAAAAGACTGGGGGGGAATAAATTATTTTCTTTTTTCCTATCTGTTACCACTTACACAAAATCTTTAGGGGATTTAAAAACTGATCAGTTCATGTCAAGGGATTATGATTATAAAAATGGAGAAGGAAAATGCGAAACCAAGAATGAACATTTTTAAACTGAAACTGCCTGATGGATAGAAGCCAAGTCTCAATGTTCATTATTGCTTTCAAATTTAACTTAAGCAATAAAGTAGCAGAAGTATGGCATTTTCATCCAGGAATGTTTTTCTTGTACGCGTTACAAATTCCGAGTCTAGTTTTTGGCAATCCATATAATGCACTGAATTTATTTTGCTATTTTGAAGTTTTATTGAAAGCAAGGATTATCTTTTCTTTATTGATCAACTTTTTTTCTCCCTCTAAATAAAGTTTCCTTTGCATATAAAGCCAATCTAATGGTTTAGTGTTAAACTGAACAGAAGTTCAATACAATCAACTTATGGATTTTTAAAATAACAAATTATGGATAAAAGAGTATCATAAATGTTTAAAATTTAAAACCTTTGCAAATTGAAGTATTTAACATTTTATGAGAGAACCGCTCCCAAATTGTTGTGAAAATGTCACATTTTCATTTCTCTAGCCTGCTATTATGGTAATCTGTATCAGCCTTGCTAGATGAGATATTAAGCCAGGGGTAGGCAACTTATGGCCCGCGGGCCGAATCCGGGCTGTGAGCAAATATTGGGATACTATGCTTATCTGGCCTGCAAGCGATTTTTCCTTATTCTGAGTGTTTTACGCAACTATACTGATGGACATGCATGGTGTCTTGTTACACTGGCCCCAGATTGCTTTTTGTTCCAAACCAAACACTGGTATATACAAATGACGAGAAGGTAGACTACCTTATTAATATGTATTAGATGCTCTCCGTGCACGCGCAGGTTTTCAGATGGGATCATTCAAATTTGTAAACAGAAACAGCGTCACTGTGTTTTAACAAGAAATCCACGCTTAATATCCAGATATTTACATGTGCTACGATACTTCTTGAATAACTTGCATTTCGAAATAAAATCGAAGAAAAAAAATCCAATGGCAATGAATACAAAATGCAGGAAGGTAGACACTGAGTGCCGAAATTTCCAAGACACTTGGACAGTAGATTACATCAAACAGCATCAAGTTTCACATTGATTTATTATCGACTGTTTGCATTAAAATTTTCTTTTTTATTATACTTTATTTTACACCATTCAATGCATCATGTTCATAAGTTTTATGTTTAAAGATTCTTTGTGTCCTTTTAATAGATTCAAAAGATGCCTTGATTAAAATAAATTGCAACTAAACTGACTTCTTAGATTACTAATTGGCATCCTTGCTTAAGCACAAATGATTTTCTAGCATGTGTTATTCATTAATTTGAGGAAAAACATAACTAGATATATTTAAATGGATAATACCCATATTTCAAGTTTTTTTTTTATGGCATTTATCTGGCCCACCGTCCAATCATTAATACACGACCTGGCCCACAGAGGCAAAAAGGTTGCCGGCCCCTGTATTAAACTAACTAACATGCGAGCAAAACAATCCCGTGCAACAATTTTACTGAAAAGCAAGAAAGTTGACCAATGTTTTGACGTTCAATCACTAGTTAAAAATTTATCATTGTCATGAGTGTGTGGGAACTTGTTTGTAAATCGGCTGCTTTGTTTTCAACTTTATAACCATAACTTAATTGATTGTAAGGTGTTTTAAGGTGTATCAAGACCATGAACGGTATTTCTTTAAAAAGATTGCTAGAGAATTCTGTGTGTGTGCGTGTGTGTGTGTGTGTATATATATAATATATTTATATTTATATTAAACGCGGAAATAAAATTCCTTTGAGGAATTGACTGACTGAGGAGAGTTGCGTGTTTGCTTTGTGCTGCTTTTGTTAAGTCTGCAAAATTTGGAGATGAGGCCAATAGATTTTATGGTGTTTCACGTTGATTTGAAGAGGCGCTGCAATGTCACATGTTCACTTTCGGTAAAATTTCAGACTCCTTGCAACAAATACAGCCTGTTTAAAAATGCCTAAATGCCCAAAAAAAGGATGGGTCAAGTTTCTAAAAACAATTTTGCTCTTTATTCAGAACAAAATTTTGCACATAGGACTTAAGTCATACAGAATTTCTCTGGAATTTGTATTACACGTTCATTTGTGCTGCAAGGCCATCAAAACACAAGTTTCTTTGCTCTATATGGTTGAATTAAACATCTGAACCATCAGCTAGTGTTCCATGAGACATTCAACTTGAAGAAGATTTCAGCATTTTTTTTCCATAAACCAAGAGACTGATGCAGCTGGAATTCAAGGAACTGGTGTTGTCTGCTCTTAGCATCAGATTAGCTTGGAAGTCTATTTTTCAGGACAATTATGTTACAGCTTTTCAAACTGGCTAAACCTGGAAAAAGGTCCAAAGAAAGAATGAGGTCCTGGTTTCCATCGAATTGAACTGTTCTGTAGGTTTGGAGATTACTTACTTCAGAAAACATTATATTGGAGGTGATCACCTTCATGAGATGATATTTTATGAAATTAGCTTTATTTGTCACATGTACATTGAAACATCAAAACATACAGTAAAATGCGTCATTTGCCTTGGTTCAAATCAGCGAAGATTGTGCTTGTGTGACCACGTTTCCGGTGCCGATTTAGCATGCCCCATGATTTACTAACCCTAACCATACATCATTGGAACGTGGGAAGAAACCAGAGTACCTGGAGGAAATCCACGTGATCACAGGAAGAGGAAGAATGTTCAAAGTCCTTACAGACAGTGACAGGAAATAAACTCCTGTTGGTGCTGTGAAGCAATTGCGCTAACCGTTACACTACCATGCCATCTCAAACTATTCAGTAATCTTCTATTGTAATAGTGACAATGTTTTATTAAGAATCTGGGCACATAGTATCAACTGCAAGTTACAATTACATTAAAATAGCAAACCAAGTCTACCTTTATCAAAAAAAAAGCCTACTACTAAACAATCAAGAACATGTTTTGAAAAATGTGCATAGAATGCACTGAGGTGAGATATATTGCACAGCAGAGGTTCTTGCCAGGTCTAATCCTACAGGTCTGCTCAACTCACTAGGATGTACTGCAATTCCTTCTTGAAAAGAACTTGTGCCAATGCCTGTCCTTATTATACAAATTCAACAGAATCATTGGCTATCTAAATATGCACATTAGTAATTCAAGTGCTATTCTAGATACTATAGCCCTCCATGCCCCTCCCATCCATGTACTTATCCAAAATACTTTTAAATGTTGAAATCGAGCTCACATCGACCGCTGGCATTGGCAGCTCGTTCCATGCTCTCAATGCCCTCTGAGTGAAGAAGTTCTCCCTCATTCCCCTTAAATAGTTCACCTTTCACCCCTAATGCATGACCTCTAGGTCCAGTCTGACCTAACCTCAGTGGAAAAAGCTTGCTTGCATTTACTCTATGTATATCCCTCCCTCATAATTTTGTATACCTCCTATCAAATCTCCCCTCAATTTTCTGCATTCTAGGGAATAAAGACCTAAACTACTCAACTTTTTCCTATAAGTCGGGTCCTCAAATCCTGTCAACATCCTTGTAAATTTTCTTTGCGCTCTTTCAATGTTATTTACGTCTTTCCTGTAGGTATAGACACAATAGTCCAAATTAGGCCGCACCAACATCTTGACACCAATGCCTTGTAACAATTCCAGCATAACATCCCAACTCCTGTATTCAGTGCATTGATTTATGAAGGCTAATGTGCAAAATGTTGGCTTTACAGCAGTTATGGACCTGTATTCCCAGATACTTTTGTTCTACCACATTCCCTCAGTGCCCTACCACACATCATGTGAGACCTACCCTGTTTGGTCCTCCCAAAGTGCAACACCTCAGACCTGTATGCATGAACCAGAGGTGATTAGAGAGATTGAGGAGAAGGAACCCTTAGGAGGCAGTGATCATAACATGATTAAGTTCACTGTGAAATTTGAGAAAGAGAAGCCGAAATCTGATGTGTCGGTATTTCAGTGGAGTAAAGGAAATTACAGTGACATGAGAGAAGAACTGGCCAAAGTTGACTGGAAAGGGACGCTAGCGGGAAGGACGGCAGAGCAGCAGTGGCTGGAGTTTATGCGAGAAGTGAGGAAGGTGCAAGACAGATATATTCCAAAAAAGAAGAAATTTTCTAATGGAAAAAGGATGCAACCGTGACTGACAAGAGAAGTCAAAACTAAAGTTAAAGCAAAGGAGAGGGCATACAAGGACGCAAAAATTAGAGGGAAGACAGAGGATTGGGAAGTTTTTAAAAGCTTACAAAAGGAAATTAAGGTCATTAAGAGGGAAAAGATGAACTATGAAAGGAAGCTAGCAAATAATATCAAAGAGGATACTAAAAGCTTTTTTAAGTATATAAAGAGTAAAAGACAGGTGAGGGTAGATATAGGACCGATAGAAAATAATGCTGGAGAAATTGTAATGGGAGATAAGGAGATGGCGGAGGAACTGAATGAGTATTTTGTATCAGTCTTCACTGAGGAAGACATCAGCAGTATACCAGACACTTAAGGGTGTCAGGGAAGAGACGTGTGCGCAGTCACAGTTACGACAGAGAAAGTACTCAGGAAGCTGAATAGGCTCAAAGTAGATAAATCTCCTGGACCAGATGGAATGCCCCTTCGCGTTCTGAAGGAAGTAGCTGTGGAGATTGCGGAGCCATTAGCAATGACCTTTCAAAAGTCAATAGATTCTGGTATGGTTCCGGAGGACTGGAAGATTGCAAATGTCACTCCGCTATTTAAGAAGGGGGCAAGGAAGCAAAAAGGAAATTATAGACATGTTAGCTTGACATCGGTGGTTGGGAAGTTGTTGGAGTCAATTGTCAGGGATGAGGTTACGGAGTACCTGGAGGCATATGACAAGATAGGCAGAACTCAGCATGGTTTCCTTAAAGGAAAATCCTACCTGACAAACCTATTGCAATTTTTTGAGGAAATTACAAGTAGGCTAGACAAGGGAGATGCAGTGGATGTTGTGTATTTGGATTTTCAGAAGGCTTTTGACAAGGTGCCACACATGAGGCTGCTAAACAAGATAAGAGCCCATGGAAATACGGGAAAGTTACATATGTGGATAGGGCATTGGCTGATTGGCAGGAAACAGAGAGTGGGAATAAAGGGATCCCATTCTGGTTGGCTGCCGGTTACCGGTGGTGTTCCAGAGGGGTTCGAGTTGGGGCTACTTCTTTTTACGTTGTACATCAATGATTTGGATTATGGCATAGATGGCTTTGTGGCTAAGTTTGCTGATGATACAAAGATAGGTGGAGGGGCTGGTAGTGCTGAGGAAACAGAGAGTCTGCAGAGAGACTTGGATAGATTGGGAAAATGGACAAAGAAGTGGCAAATGAAATACAATGTTGGAAAGTGTATGGTTATGCACTTTGGTAGATTAGATTAGATTATGAGGACATGCAGTCCTCTTTTAATGTCATTTAGTAATCCATGCATTAAGAAATGATACAATGTTTTTCCAGAATACTATCACGAAAACACATGACGAACTGACTGAAAAACTAATAAAAAACAACATAATTATAACATATATAGGTTTCCCCCGCCATCCTAAGGTAGAGCGTTCCTATGAAACGGTTCATAAACTGAAATGTCATAAAGTGAAGGAGCAATTACCATTTATTTATATAGGAAAATTTTGTGAGCGTTCGCAGGCCCAAAAATAACCTACCAAATCGTGCCAAACAACACATAAAACCTAAAATAACAGTAACATATAGTAAAAGCAGGAATGATATGATAAATATACAGCCTATATAAAGTAGAAATACTTTTCCACAATCATTACTGAACTGTTCTCCGTAGCGAAAATCTCACGCAAGCGCTGTCGGCAGAAATTCTCACGCAAGCGCTGTTGGCAAGAACACGGCGCAGGTGCTCTCCAGTAACCTTTAAGCTATGAAGCTGCCAAATCATACCAAATAACACGTAAAAATACACAGCCGATATAAAGTAGAAATAATGTATGTACAGTGTAGTGTCACGTACCGGAGTTGGGACAGCGCCGAGCATACAGATGATGGTGTGTTAGGCTGAGTCGGAGTTTGGGTGGTGCAGTGGCCCCCCACCCTCCAGGCCGCCAAGCGATACATTGCCGCGAAGAACGCAGGGGTCCAGTGGTAGCCGGGAGGTACACAGCAATCTTTAAGAAAAAAGCTGAAACAAACATGCTAATTAATTAGGTGCCACCCGTAATTGTTGGCCCAGATCAGTGCCGATTTCCGATTGCACCTAATTAATTAGCATGTTTATTTCGTCTTTTTTCTTAAAGATGTGCTGTGTGCCTCCTGGCTACTGCTGCATTCTCTGCGAATCGGTATCTGTCTGTGGCTTGGGGGTTGGGGCAGTGGAACACTGGGGTGTTATCTCATCGCCTGTTTCCATTAGAGCAGGCAGCTCATCTTCTTCTATCTCTGCCCACCTCGATGTCGAAGATCGAGGTTCGTCGTCTGCTGTGGCTGATCTGGAATGCTTGCTTAACTGCTGAGCCTTGCGCATTTTTCTATCATACAGTTCTTTGTGAGGACTCAAACCATCCTGCAAATATCCCCTAAACTGACGTATCCTTTCAAAATTAAAGTCATACTTTATCATTACTCATTCAGTTTCGATTGTTATCCTTTCCTCTTCCAATTGCATCAGCTCTTCATGTGTCAGTTCTTGGTCATGGGATGCCAAAATCTCTTCAACATCATGTTTGTCAGCTTCCACAAGCCAAACTCACTTTGTCCTTACTGTGTTCACCACGATCGAAACGTTTAATTATGTCTAGTTTTACCGTAAGTGTAACACCCTTACGAGCTCTTTCAGGCTTTTCTGATACCATAGAACTCATCTTGCAAATGGCTGCTCACAGGCATGTGTTAAAGCAAAGCAGTTCCAAATCTGGGGGAGAGCAGCTGCTTGGGACGTGCTCCGCCTTTTATCGCGCGCTGAATTTTTTTTCGTAACAGTGAAAACACCTTCTGAAAGTGAAAACAGCGTACTAATGTAGGTCTTTCATAACAGTGAGGTTTCGTAAAGCGAACGTTCGAAAAGCGGGGGACACCTGTAGTTACAACAGCGCAAAGCAATACCGTAATTTGGTAAGAACAGACCATGGCACGGTTAAAGTCTCAAAGTCTCTCGAAGTCCCATCATCTCACGCAGACAGTAAACCTCCAGCGCCGCTAACTTGCCGATGCAGCATACTGGAAGTATCTGACCACAGTCCGACTCCGAGTTCGTCTGAAAACGCCGAGCCTCCGACCAGCTCTTCGACACCGAGCACTGGGCACCATCTCTGCCGACCGCTTCGACCCCGGCCCCGACTACGGGCAGTAGGCAAAGCTGAGTATTTGGGGCCTTCGTCTCTGGAGATTCTTGATTGCACAGTAGCAGCGGCAGCGAAGCAGGCATTTCAGAAGTTACTCCAGGTATTCCTCCGTGCTTCTTATGGCTGTCTCCATCAAATCTGGATTGTGCACGGCCCCATAGTTACACATATGATAATCATTCGGAATGGCCACGCGTGCTGCATCGCGCCGCCATCTTCCCTTCCCTCCAATTATAATAAATGGGCAGACTATTATTTAAATGGGGAGAAAATTCGAAGTTCTGAGATGCAACGGGACTTGGGAGTCCTCGTGCAGGATACCCTTAAGGTTAACCTTAAGGTTGAGTCGGTGGTGATGAAGGCGAAAGCAATGTTGGCAATCATTTCTAGAGGAAAAGAATATAGGAACAGGGATGTGATGTTGAGGCTCTGTAGGGGACTGGTAAGACCTCACTTGGAGTACTGTGCAGTTTTGTGCTCCTTATTTAAGAAAGGATGTGTTGACGTTGGAAAGGGTTCAGAGAAGATTCACTAGAATGATTCCAGGAATGAGAGGGTTAACATATGAGGAATGTTTAACTGCTCTTGGACTCTGTACTCCTTGAAGTTTAGAAGAATGAGGGGGGGGGCCTCATAGAAACATTTTGAATGTTGAAAGACATAGAAACATAGAAAATAGGTGCAGGAGTAGGCCATTCGGCCCTTCGAGCCTGCACCGCCATTCGGTATGATCATGGCTGATCATCCAACTCAGAACCCTGTACCAACCTTCCCTCCATACCCCCTGATCCCTTGAGCCACAAAGGCCATATCTAACTCCCTCTTAAATATAGCCAATAAACTGGCCTCAACTGTTTCCTGTGGCAGAGAATTCCACAGATTCACCACTCTCTGTGTGAAGAAGTTTTTTCCTAATCTCGGTCCTAAAAGGCTTCTCCTGTATCCTCAAACTGTGACCCCTCGTTCTGGACTTCCCCAACATCGGGAACAATCTTCCTGCATCTAGCCTGTCCAATCCCTTTAGGATTTTATACGTTTCAATCAGATCCCCCCTCAATCTTCTAAATTCCAACGAGTATAAGCCTAGTTCATCCAGTCTTTCATCATATGAAAGTCCTGCCATCCCAGGAATCAATCTGGTGAACCTTCTTTGTACTCCTTCTATGGCAAGGATGTCTTTCCTCAGATTAGGGGACCAAAACTGCACACAATACTCCAGATGTGGTCTCACCAAGGCCTTGTACAACTGCAGTAGTACCTCCCTGCTCCTGTACTCAAATCCTCTTGCTATAAATGCCAGCATACCATTCGCCTTTTTCACCACCTGCTGTACCTGCATGCCCACTTTCAATGACTGGTGTATAATGACACCCAGGTCTCGTTGCACCTCCCCTTTTCCTAATTGGCCACCATTCAGATAATAATCTGTTTTCCTGTTTTTGCCACCAAAGTGGATAACTTCACATTTATCCACATTAAATTGCATCTGCCATGAAGTTGCCCACTCACCTAACCTATCCAAGTCACCCTGCATCCTCTTAGCATCCTCCTCACAGCTAACACTGCCGCCCAGCTTCGTGTCATCCGCAAACTTGGAGATGCTGCATTTAATTCCCTCATCCAAGTCATTAATATATATTGTAAACAACTGGGGTCCCAGCACTGAGCCTTGCGGTACCCCACTAGTCACTGCCTGCCATTCTGAAAAGGTCCCGTTTATTCCCACTCTTTGCTTCCTGTCTGCCAACCAATTCTCTATCCGCATCAATATCTTACCCCCAATACCGTGTGCTTTAAGTTTGCACAGTAATTTCCTGTGTGGGACCTTGTCAAAAGCCTTTTGAAAATCCAAATATACCACATCCACTGGTTCTCCCCTATCCACTCTACTAGTTACATCCTCAAAAAATTCTATGAGATTCGTCAGACATGATTTTCCTTTCACAAATCCATGCTGACTTTGTCCGATGATTTCACCGCTTTCCAAATGTGCTGTTATCATATCTTTGATAACTGACTCTAGCAATTTCCCCACCACCGATGTTAGGCTAACTGGTCTATAATTCCCTGGTTTCTCTCTCCCTCCTTTTTTTAAAAAGTGGGGTTACATTAGCCACCCTCCAATCCTCAGGAACTAGTCCAGAATCTAAAGAGTTTTGAAAAATTATCACTAATGCATCCACTATTTCTTGGGCTACTTCCTTAAGCACTCTGGGATGCAGACCATCTGGCCCTGGGGACTTATCTGCCTTTAATCCCTTCAATTTACCTAACACCACTTCCCTACTAACATGTATTTCCCTCAGTTCCTCCATCTCACTGGACCCTCTGTCCCCTACTATTTCCAGAAGATTATTTATGTCCTTCTTAGTGAAGACAGAACCAAAGTAATTATTCAATTGGTCTGGCATGTCCTTGCTCCCCATAATCATGGACAGAGTGGATGTGGCAAAGGTGTTTCCCATGGTGGAGGAGTGTAGTACGAGAGGGAATGACTTAAGGATTGAAGGGCGCCCATTCAGAACAGAAATGCGAAGACATTTTTTTAGCCAGAGGGTGGTGAATCTGTGGAATTTGTTGCCACGGGCGGCAGTGGAGGTCAAGTCATTGAGTGTATTTAAGGCAGAGATTGATAGGTATCTGAGTAGCCAGGGCATCAAAGGTTATGGTGAGAAGGGAGGGGAGTGGGGCTAAATGGGAGAATGGATCAGCTCATGATAAAATGGTGGAGCAGACTTAATGGACCTTTGTCTTATGGTCTTAAATTCCACCTGTCATATTTTAGCCCACTTTTCTAGCTGGTCTACGTTGCACTGCAAGCTTTGGTCTTCCTCACTGCGCCCCCACTCTTGGTGTCATGTATAAATTTGTTGATCAAGTTAACCACATTATCTTCCAGATCATTGATATGAATGACAAATAGACCCAGCACTGATATATCAATATTTTAATATATGGTTCCTTAAAATACCTTCCAATAAGTTTCCCACTGTCAAGCTCACTGGCCAATAATTTTCTGGTTTATTCTTGTAGACTTTCTTAAACAACAGAACAACATTAGCTGTCCTCCAATCCTCAGGCACTTCACCCAAGGATAAGGATGTTTTTAAATGTCTCTACAAAGATCCCTACAACTTCTGCACTAGCCTCCCACAGGGTCCAATGGATTATCAGGTCCTGGGAATTTGTCCACCCTAATTTCCCTCAAGACAGTAATAATACCTTAGTAATCTGTATAGGGTCCAGGACCTCGCTGCTGCCTTGCTTCACATCTACAGTGTCTTGAAAAACTATTCAGTGCTCACCACTATTTTTACATTTTACTGTCTCGTTTTCTAAATTTAAAACATATTGAAGTAGGATTTTTGAACTAATCTACAAAACCTGTGCATCATGTCAAATGAAAAGAAAAATTCCAAAACCTGGCAACAATTTACTAAAAATTAAAAACCAATATTGTGGGGCTGAAAAAGTATTCATCTTCTTTTTAATTACCACAGTAACTTTCCTTGGGTGTAATAACCTTACCAACTCACCCAGTTGTTGATGTTGAAAACTGGAGGATCACCTATTTTCAGTGAATTCATAAGAATAAATACTCCCCGCTCTCTCTGTAAGGCCTAACAGAACGGTAGATTTTCAATAGACCAAACCAAAATGAAGATAAAATAGCATTTAAGATAATTCAGATAAATGACCATCTCAAAGGCACTGAACATGCCTTGGAAAAAGTGAGGAAAAATATGAAGCCCTAGCCTCCAAACTTGGAGAAGGATGGCACTTGTAAGAGCAGCTACTGTGATGCCACCAATCACTCTGAGTGAGCTGCAGAATTCAGTGGCTGCAACTGGAGTTGAAGGTCATGGGTTCTACAATCTGTAAGGCCTTGCACAAAAAGGGTATCTATGGAAGAGTGGCAGGAAAGAAGCCCTGACTTTAAAAGAAAAAACATTTCCTTGCCTGTAAAGACTTTGCAAAGTGTCACTTAGATACTGCGAAAGAAGGTCTTGTGATCTCAGTACACTAAAGTGGAACTTTTTGGCCTCAACTCTAAGCAACATATATGCCGCAATACCGTGCATCAGTCAGGTAGCACCATCCCTCCTGCAAAGTATAGTGGAGGTCGTATCATGCTAGGGATGCTTTTCAGCTGCAGGGACTGAAAATCTGGTCAGGATTGGGAAGATGAATACTGCTAAATAGAGATTCTGGATTTAAAAACCTGCTCGGCAGAAGATTAGTGGGAAGATAGAGGATTAGGAAGGTTTTAAAAACCTACAGAGAGCAACTCGAAGTATCAGTAAGAGGGAAAAGATGAAATATAAAAGCAAGCTAGCAAACAATATCAAAGAGGATAGTAAAAAGCTGTTCAAGTGTGTGTATTTTTTTAAAAAAATGAAAGATAAGTAAATAAATTTTTAAAAAAAATAAGAGATGAGAGTCGATAGAGGACCGTTAGAAAATGAGGCCAGAGAAATAATAATGGGGAACAAGGAGAAGGCAGATGAACTAAATGAATATTTTTGCATCAGTCTTCACTGTGGAAGACACTAGCAGTGTGCCAGATGTTGAAGGGTGTGAGAGAAGAGAAGTGGGTGCAGTTACTATTACAAGGGAGAAGGTGTTCAAAAAGCTGAAAGACCTAAAGGTACATAAGTCACCCGGACCAGAGGAACTGCACCCTAGAGTTCTGAAGGAGGTAGTGTTAGAGATCGTGGTGGCATTATAAATGATCTTTCAAAAATTATTGGACTCTGGCATAGTGCCAGAGGACTGGAAAATTGCAAATGTTACTCAGCTCTTTAAGAAAAGAGGAAGGCAGCAGAAAGGAAATTATAGAGCAGTTTGCCTGACCTCAGTGGTTGGGAAGATGTTGTACTCAATTGTTAAGGGATGAGATATTGGAGTATTTGATGACACAGGACAAAATGGATCAAAGTCAGCATGGTTTCCTTAGGGGAAAATCTTGCCTGACGAACCTGTTGGAATTCTTTGAGGAGATTACAAGTAGGATAGATAAAGGGGAGGCAGTGGATGTTGTATATTTGGATTTTCAGAAGGCCTTTGACAAGGAACCACACATGAGGCTGCTTACCAAGTTAAGAGCCCATAGTATTACAGGAAAGTTACTTACATTGTTAGAGTATTGGCTGATTGGAAGGAGGCAGCAAGTGGGAATAAAAGGATCTTTTTCTGGTTGGCTGCCAGTGACTAGTGGTGTTCCGCAGTGGTCGGTGTTCGGACCACTTTTTATGCTGTATATCAATGATTTTGATGATGGAATAGATGGCTTTGATGCCAAATTTGAGGGTGATACGAAAATTGGTAGAGGAACAGTTAGTGTTGAGAAAACAGGAAGGCTGCAGAAGGATTTAGACAGATTAGGAGAATAGACGAGAAAGTGGCAAATGAAATACAATGTTGGAAAATGCATGGTCATGCTCTTTAGTAGTAGAAATAAGTGTGCAGACTATTTTCTGAACAGGGTGAAAATTCAAATACCTGAGATACAAAGGGACTTGGAAGTCCTTGTGCAGAATACCCTAAAGGTTAACTTGCAGGTTCAGTCGGTGGTGAAGAAGGCAAATGCATTGTTAGCATCCATTTCAAGAGATCTGGAATACATTATACTTTATTGTTGCCAAACAATTGATACTAGAACGTACAATCATCACAGCGATATTTGATTCTGTGCTTCCCGCTCCCTGGATTACAAATATTAAATATTAAAAATAGTAAAAATTAGTAAATATAAAAAATTTAAATTACAAATCATAAGTAGAAAAATGGAAAGTGAGGTAGTGCAAAAAAAAACGAGAGGCAGGTCCGGATATTTGGAGGGCACGGCCCAGATCCGGGTCAGGATCCGTTCAGCAGTCTCATCACAGTTGGAAAGAAGCTGTTCCCAAATCTGGCTGTATGAGTCTTCAAGCTCCTGAGCCTTCTCCCGGAGGGAAGAAGGACGAAAAGTGTGTTGGCTGGGTGGGTCGTGTCCTTGATTATCCAGGCAGCATTGCTCCGACATCGTGCGGTGTAAAGTGAGTCCAAGGACTGAAGATTGGTTTGTGTGATGTGCTGCGCTGCGTTCACGATCTTCTGCAGCTTCTTTCGGTTTTGGACAGGACAACTTCCATACCAGGTTGTGATGCACCCTAGAAGAATGCTTTCTACGGTGCATCTATAAAAATTAGTGAGGGTTTTAGGGGACAGGCCAAATTTCTTTAGTTTTCTCAGGAAGTAAAGGTGCTGGTGGGCCGCCTTTGCAGTGGACTCTGCTTGGTTGGACCAAGTCAGGTCATTTGTGATATTGACCCCGAGGAACTTAAGGCTTTTGACCTGTTCCACTTGCGCACCGCCGATGTAAATTAGGTCGTGCGGTCCGCTACTCCTTCTGAAGTCAACAACCAATTCCTTTGTCTTGCTGACGTTGAGGGATAGGTTATTGTCTTTGCACCATGCCACCAGGTTCTTAATTTCCTCTCTGTACTCAAACTCATCATTACCCGAGATACGGCCTACAATTGTACAATACGGAATACAAGAGCAGGGTTGTGATGCTGAGGCTTTATAAGGCACTGGTGAGGTTTCACTTTGAGTATTGTGTACACTTTTTGGTTCCTCAAATAAGACGAGATGTGCTTCCATTGGAGAGGGTTCAGGGATATTCACAAGGATGATTCCGGAAATGAAAGGGTTATCATATGAGGAACGTTTGATGGTTCTGGGTCTGTACTCGCTGGAGTTTAGAAGGATGGCGGGGGATCTCACTGAAATCTTTTGAATGTTGGAAGGCCTAGATAGAATAGATGTGGAAAGAATATTTCCCATGGTGGCTGAGGCTAGGATAAGAGGGCATAGCCTCAAGATAAAAGGTTGTCCATTTAAAACAGAGATATGGAGAAATTTCTTTAGCTAGAGGGTGGTGAATATGCAGGTTAATGCCACAGGCAGCTGTGGAGGCCAGGTCATTGGGTGTATTTAAGGCAAAGCTTGATAGATTCTTGATTGGACATGGCATCTAAGGTTACGAGGAGAAGGCCGGGGAGTGGGGGTGAGCAGGGGAGAAAGGGACCAGCCAAGATTGAATGGTGGAGCAGACTTGATGGGCCAGATGGCCTAATTCTGTTCCTTTGTCTTGTGGTCTTGTAGCCTCTTTCAGAAAGCTTAAACTGTGGAGGATGTTCATCTTTTAGCAGGACAACAACCCAAGCACACTGCCAGAGCAATCACGGAGTGGTTTCAAGTGAAGAAAATTGATGTCCTTGACTGGCCCAGAGTCCTGTCCTTAACCCGATCGAACATCTCTTGCAATACCTCAAGATTGCTGTCCACTGCCACTCCCTAACTAACCTGGCACAGCTCCAACATCTTTCCAATGAGGGATGGGCAAGTCTTGTTCCATCACGTTGAGCAAAGCTAACACAGACTTATCCAAAAAGGCAACTGGCTGCAACAGCTGCAGAGGTGGTTCAACTAAGTATGGAGCAAATGACGATGAATATTTTTGAACTGCTGACAGTTCAGATTTTGAATTTTTAGTTTTTGATGCTTTACAGTTCTCTCAGTTTTTGGGCTCTACTCTGGGGGGGAGAATAAAAAGAGCATGTGATTCACAAATACCAATTCTCAGTTAAATTCTCTGTTACCAGGAGCACATTGGAGTTAATGATGTCGTCATCTACTCTGAACAGAGTCTACTCCCATTTGGATAAGCAGGGCAGCACTGCGAAAATCATATTTTTTTTGATTTCTCAAGTGCCTTCAATACCATATAGCCCGCATTGTTAGGAAGAAGCTCTGTTCAGTGCAGGTTGGCACTTCCATAGCCTACTTGACTGGCAGACCACAATTTGTGCAGGTTCAGAGCTGTGTGTCAGACATGGCTATAAGTAGCACTGGGGCCCCAAAGGGGACTGTATTGGCTTCCTTCCTGTTTACCCTGTATACTTCAGACTTGAGATGCAACACTGAGTCATGTCATCTGCAGAAATTCTCAGGTTACTCAGCAATATTTGGGTAGATAAAGGGAGGACGGGAGGATGAATATAGGGCCCTGTTGGAAGACTTTATCAATGGTGCAGGCTGAATCATCTGTCGCTCAACATCAGTAAGTCAAAAGAGATAGTGATGACAGACTTGAGTGGATACGGGAAGAACCAGAGTTGCCTCTACTTCCTGAGGAAACTGAGATCCTTTGAAGTATGCAGGCTTCTCCTTCACCTGATGCTACCAGTCTGTTGCCACCAGTACAGTTTTCTATCCAGTGGTGTGCTGGGGCAATGGCATCAAAGTGGGTGATGCCAGCAGGCTCAATAAACTGATTAGAAAGGTGGGCTCTGTCACAGGATTCAAACTGGACACACTGGAGGCTGTGGTGGAACAAAGGATTTTCTGGAAAATCCTGGCAATTCTGAACAATGTTTCACTCCCTCTGCATTCCACTTTGGCTGAACAGAGGACCATTTTTTGTAATAGGCGAAGACAACAGTGCTGCTCCAAAGAGTGTTATACAAGGTCATTCTTGCCCTTGGCTATTAGGCCCTATCATGAGTCAGTCTATAGCTGGGACCCCCCTCCTCTAAGACTGTTTGAGGTAACTTATTTTGCATTCTTTCTTTATTTCTTCTCTTCTAATATCTGTATATCTGTGACGCTGTAATTTCCTTTGGGATCAATAAAGTATGTATCTATCTGAATTGATCAGAATCCTTTATTGTAATACTCATTTATTTGAACAAAGGGTTGGGGGCTGAATACTTTTTCAAGGCACTGTATAGACGCTGTCCAGCTCATGAGTAAATACAGAAGCAAAAAATCTATTTAAGATCACTCCCCCAACTCTTTTAGCTTCATGTATAGGTTACCACTCCAATCTTCCAGAGGACCAATTTAGTCTCTTGCTATCCTTTTGCCCTTAATCTATAGAAGCCCTTAGGATTCTCCTTCACCTTTTATATACCCTCAGAATTTACAGCACTATGGTAATTCTCCTTAAAATGCTCTCCTCCTGCAACCACTATCTCAGCTATATTTGGTAAAGTATGTCACTTTTCTATTTAAATAATATATGTTGTGACTTAAAGTTCTGGACATACTTGAAACTTCTACCCCCTTGCCTTTCTCTCGTGGGTGATCCTGGTTAATATTACGCTTGTGTTTCTTTCTGATTTGCCTTCATATATGCTTTATTTCCTAGTAACTGTTAGGAGGTCTGTAGTTAACTCCCAGCAAAGGGTTTAGGCAAAATAAATAAAGAGAAGCTATTCCTGTTGGCTTAAAGGTCAAAATCCAGTCAACCTAATTTTAAGGCAATTGCCAAAATAACTTGCGCTGACATGAGCAGAAACTGTATTGCCGAGACTCTGCTGTGTGAAGAAGTGGTGGAGACCATCAAAAACTTCAAAAGGAATATAGATGAAGACTAGGAAGGAAGTTTGAGATGATGGGAAATGGGATATCATTGACTGGGTTGTCTTTGCCAAGAGCTGGTATAGGCCTGATGGACCAAATGCTTCCCTCCATGTTATAATGTAAGGATATAATATCAGAATAGAAGAACTTCAGAGTTTTTTGTCCACAGCTCCTTAAAGGAAGTAGGCCAGATCAATATTCAGGTGAAATAACCATACAGATATTTCCAGTATTAGCCTAGCGAGGTTAGATTAACTCTGCAGTGAGTATTGTACACACTTCTGGTAACCACATTACAGGACGGATGTAATTGCACTGCAGTGAGGATTGGGTTAAGCAGAGATATGAGGATGCTATCAGGGCAAAGAAGTTCTAACAGTGGCTTGGATTGATTTCTTGAAACAGAAGATGTTAAGGGGAGATCCTTCTCTGTTCCAAGAAACAAGAGTTGCATGAAAATAAGGAATATTAATAGAATAGTTAGGAATATTTGTTTCAAAAGTGACAGAAATGAGGAAGCATAGATTTACAGTAATTTGTCAAAGCATTAAAGGAGTGATTAAGAGAATCAATTTTACCCAGGTGTTGTAGAGATTTAGAATTGAATGCTTGGAGGGTAGTCGAGACATAATGTTTTGGTATGTACTGGAATTACTAATTCATTGTTGAAAGGTGGATTAGACAGAATTGAATCAGGTTTACTATTGCTGACCTATCTTGTGAAGTTTGTTTTGCAGCAGCGGTACATAATAAAACAACTATAAATTACAAAATGAAATAAATTTTTTAAAATTAGTGCAAAAATAGAGAAAAAATTGAGGTAGTGTACATGGGTTTATTGTCCATTCAGGATTCCGATGGTGGTGGAGAAGAAGCTATTCCTGAAGCACTGTGTGTGTCTTTGGCCTCCTGTACCACCACCTTGATAGTAGCAATGCGAAGAGGCTATGGCCTGGTTGAAGGAGATCCTTAATCATCGGTGCTGTCTTTTTGCGGCATCACATTTTGAAGCTTTCCTCGATGCTGTCCTCCATCATGGAGCTGGCTGATTTCACAACTTTCTGGAGTTTTTCTCAACTGGCTGTAAGATCATTTTGTTTGAAGCAAACTTCTAATGATGTCTCTGTCACAATGATTATATTACATCATGCTATGTGCATTGCCTGTGATGTTCAAGGTATTTATCATCGAACAATTATTTCATGAATGCCACTACTTTTTCTTGCTGTTTGGAAAACATCTCAACAGGAAACATTTTCTGAGAATTCACTCTTGTATTGGTTTTGAATCCCCCAATACGCTCTGATAAAGATTCCACATCCACAGCGGAAGATCTTGAAAGTGTGTAGACATTAAATAGAACTCGTTGCTTTATGCATTCGCATACTCAGTATGGGAAATGCCTGTGGGACATGAGTTTTTTTAAACACTGAGATAAACTAGTTGTCAGAAAAGGCACTTTGAACTGAGGGTGGGTATATGCAGCTGTGCAGATAGATAATGGATATTTCAGTTATTGGCCGAGTTTCAGTGCATATCACTTCGTTTTGCTCTAGCCTCATGTTAAGCAATGAACTCGGTAAAGTGTAAATTGGAATTGCTATTTGCATGACATAAAGAAAATGAAAAATTGCTGAAGAAAATTAAGTTATCTTTTTCATTGTGAGAGAATTTAAATCATATTCATTTTGATTTCACAATAGAGTTGTTGTTCATCCATCGTATGTCGATGAGGACCTCGACACCATTATTGATGGTGTCGAGACTAACGCGTGACTTGGATTTAAGTGAGGGAGAGTTGCGCAGCGTCAGCCTCACTCTCTCTTCCCAATTTCCATCTGGATCCAGTGGCAAGACAGAGTCAAGACGACTGGAGATGGGACTAGGCACAGTGGATGACCAGGACGTCTTCTGTGTCTTGTCCTGCTCTACACATTCCATGACGCTTGCAGAAACTGCCTTCTTGACCGTTGGACCTTCCATTGGTCTCGTCCACTCAATCCGCCGGAGTCTGTCTTCACATGCTGGGATAGACAACTCCCTATCTCACCGAGGGTTTGAGACCCGTCGGCTACCCTCACCTGGTTTAGCCGGCTTGTCGAAGCCATTGCCCGGGGTGTGGCCGCTGTCGCATGCAAACAGCTACGGGGAGCCACAGGTGAGAGCTGAGTGCCAGGTGGGGACCAAAGGTGGACTAACCGCCTTGAAAAGGACGCGGCATGTTACCCCACCAGAGGTGCTACCCCTCCCTGACACCCCATACACCCAATAGAGTACAGTTGTTTCAAAGGACTTTTTGGAGAAGGGTTGATGCGAGGGTGGGATTTAACTTGTAATATTTTAGAGCTCATAAATACTACAGATTGCATTCTGGGTGTGGCAAATAGATGTGGAAATTTGCATGAGCTTCAAGGAGTACATCCTTCATTGTATAGAAGACATTAATTGATTTAGATTTTCTTGGTGCTTCACCCTTATGAAATGATTACGATCACAACATGCTGTATAAACATTGCATGGGTGGCTTCCTGAATGTGAAGGAAATATGCAATGTTGAGTCATGCAAAATTGCATGCCTAAGATTGATCCGTATGCTTGGAGTAGCAGTTGGTGGAACATGAGCCAGCGAGAGGGGTATACCACCTGATCCAACCAAATTTCTAATTTTGGAAACATTATCCATATCTCGGTCCTCTGTAGACCAGCTTCAATCTGTTTGAAGAGCCGCATTGACTTCCCTAGACTCAAATTTAGATTGGTGTTTGGGTCTGATGCGGTGATTCTTTCAGTATTGGCAACAGTACCTGGATGAGCAATGACTTTAGGGCTTTTGTTTTGAGCTCTACCATTCTGCAAGGTCTAGGTTCAGTGAAGTACTTTTACCAGCTAGTACAGGAAGCAGTAAGTCCTTCTCAACCTATCACAGATTTTAAAGTTCAATATAAATTTATTATGAAAGTACATACAGTGGTATGCAAAAGTTTGGGCACCTCGATCAAAATTTCTGTTACTGTGAATAGCCAAGCGAGTAAAAAATGACCTGATTTCCAAAAGGCATGAAGTTAAAGGTGACACATTTCTTTATTATTTTAAGCAAGATTACTTTTTTATTTCCATCTTTTACAGCTTCAAAATAACAAAAAAGGAAAAGGGCCCGAAGCAAAGGTTTGGGCACCCCTTTGGCAAGTATCATAGCTTGTAAATGCTTTCTGTTGCCAGCTAAGAGTCTTTCAATTCTTGTTTGGGAGATTTTTGCCCATTCTTCCTTGCAAAAGGCTTCTAGTTCTGTGAGATTCTTGGGCCGTCTTGCATGCACTGCTCTTTTGAGGTCTGTCCACAGATATTCGATGATGTTTAGGTCGGGGGACTGTGAGGGCCATGGAAAAACCTTCAGCTTGCACCTCTTGAGGTAGTCCATTGTGGATTTTGAGGTGTGCTTAGGATCAGTATCCTGTTGTAGAAGCCATCCTCTTTTCATCTTCAGTTTTTTTTTACAGACGGTGTGATGTTTGCTTCCAGAATTTGCTGGTATTTAATTTAATTGTATTCATTCTTCCCTCTACCAGTGAAATGTTCCCCGTGCCATTGGCTGCAACACAAGCCCAAAGCATGATCGATCCACCCCCATGCTTAACAGTTGGAGAGGGGTTCTTTTCATGAAATTCTGCACCCTTTTTTCTCCAAACATACCTTTGCTCATTGCGGCCAGAAAGTTCTATTTTAACTTCACTGCACAGGACTTGTTTCCAAAATGCATCAGGCTTGTTTAGATGTTCCTTTACAAACTTCTGATGCAGAATTTTGCGGTGAGGACGCAGGAAAGCTTTTCTTCTGATGACTCTTCCATGAAGGTCATATTTGTGCAGATGTCGCTGCATGGTAGAACAGTGCACCACCACTCCAGAGTCTGCTAAATCTTCCTGAAGGTCTTTTGCAGTCATACAGGAGTTTTGATTTGCCTTTCTAGCAACCCTACGAGCAGTTCTCTCGGAAAGTTTTTTTTGGTCTTCCAGATTTCGACTTGACCTCCACCATTCCTATTGACTGTCATTTCTTAATTACATTACGAACTGAGGAAACGACTACCTGAAAACGCTTTGCTATCTTCTTATAGCCTTCTTCTGCTTTGTGGGCATCATTTATTTTAATTTTCAGAGTGCTAGACAGCTGCTTAGAGGAGCCCATGGCTGCTGATTGTTGGGACAAGGTTTGAGGAGTCAGGGTAAATAAAGCTTTGAAATTTGCATCACCTGGCCTTTCCTAATGATGACTGTGAACAAGCCATAGCCCTCACAAGCTAATTAAGGTCTGAGATCTTGGTAAAAGTTATCTGAGAGCTCAAACCTCTTGGGGTGCCCAAACTTTTTCATGGTGCTCCTTTCCTTTTTTTCACTCTAAAATCGTACAAAACAAAAATAATACACTAACCTTGATTAAAATGTTGAAAAGAATGTTTCATCTTTAATTTTATGACTTTTGGAGATCAGTTCATCTTCTACTCACTTAACTATTCACAGTAACAGAAATTTTGACCGGGGTGCCCCAAACTTTTGCATGTACAATACGTGTCACCATATACTCAATTGAAATTTTCTTGTGGGCAATCACAGAGCAAACAAATTTAATAGAATCAGTGAAAAATAAAGACTGACAAACAAATTTATAAAAATTATTTAAGAGGCAGAAGCTTATTTCTTGGCTGCTTGCATTAAACTCACCACAGTAACGCCTGCAATTTGTACTCTGTAACAAATGGAAGTGAATTTTGGAAGCAAAGTAGACTATGCAGCTGCTCCTACCTTCTGTATTTAGCATAAACAACAGAATAAATAACTGTCCAGAATATTTATTTTAATCAATTTCATGTAAGCCATTATGATGAATAAATCTTCTGCTATGGAAAATACATGGCCATAATATATGTGACGATTTGTGCAATTCTTCAAAAAGCAGGCTTCCTTTAAAAAAAAAGAAGGCAATATAGCTATTTGCCAAGCTTAAAGAAAAGCACAAAAGACACAACAAAATTAACCAGATGGCACACTGGGGTAGTTTGGAATTTTGGCACGAAAGTGTTTTGTAAATAGCTATAATTGCATAGTTGTCATCGCTGTATGTAGTTAGTCTTTCAGCAAATGAATTAAAGAATTTAGCACATCTCTACATTTATTTGCACTCTGCCTCCGACTCTTATTCTATCTTTTCTACCACTTTGATATTTTCATATTTGCAGAATAAATCTATTTTATTGTATGTTGGCCCGCAACATTGAAATGTCCATTAATCGAATTGCTCTCAGTGAATCAATCTATCTAAAATCAGGAGCTGAAGCTGAGATCATGCAACAGCTGTGGCTGGAGGTCCTCTTGCCACAACCAAATAGACATTGTGAATGTGAAAATTCAGCATATGCTAAATATGCCCGATACCAAAACCACAGCCCAAAGATGCACAGCAGATCGCAGCATCTTTTCTGCATCCTGTGACAACACATTTAGAGAAATGTCCTGTGAAATTCCTTTTAGACATAGTCAATACCCATCAATTGAAGTATCATGAACATTACGAAACACTAACTTGTAATTTTTGTTCTTGTGCAGCCCTTTTATGCCTCATAAAATCCCAAGCTCACTCAGTACCTTGCAGTTTAAGGGAGCCTTGTGGTTAGACCTGTGAAGAAATTTCCAAAGATTGGTATTTGGTTTGTATACCAAGATTACATTGAAAATCTTTATTTTGCATGCTATCCTGACAGATCAATCCAAAACACATCTAAACATTCAGATAGTAGAAAGGGAAAGACAATAACAGATGCAGAATATAGTGTTAGAGAAAGTAGAGGTAGATAAATAAAGTGCAAGGTCATAGCAAGGTAGATTAAAAGATCAAGAATTCATCTTCATCATACAATGAGTGTGTTAAAGAGCCTTGAAACTATTGGGATGGAAATTGTCCTTGAGGCCAGTGGCAGTTTGCAGCTTATGTAGTCTCTGTCCGTTGGAACAGTGGAGGGAGGGCTGGTTTTCATGATGGACTAAGTTGTGTTCACAACATTCGAATTGCATGGAAACTTGAAGCTCTCAACCTTAGCACCACTGACACATACAAATATGGGTGCTCTGCCCCACTACTTGAAGTCAATGTCCAGTTAATTGGCTTTGCTGACATTGAGAGAAAGATTGAGGCCAGGCAGCAACTCTGAGACACCACCTCTTACCTCCTCCTTGAAGAGGACCCCACTCCGGACTATCAGCAATCTGCCTCTTACATTATCATTGACTTCATCAATTCTAAAGGGCTCCCATCCTCTGCTGCCAAATTCATAGCTGTCTTCTTCTGAACTGCTCGCTTCTACCTCCTACCCAAAAAAGACAAACATGACTCTCCAGGTTGGCCCATTGTCTCTGCCTGGTCCTGCTCCACTGAACCCGTGCCTTCATATCTAGACTCCATTCTAGCCCCTTGGTTCAGTCCCTTCCCACCTACATCTACAATGCTTCGCATGCTCTTGAGAATTCCCTGGTCCTGACTGTCTTCACCATGGACGTCCAGTCTCTATATGCTTCAATCCCCCATAAAGAAGACCTGAAAGCTTTCTGCTTCTTTCTCAATAAAAGAACCAACAGGTTTCCCTCCTCTACTGCCCCCTTCTGTCTGGCGGAACTGGTCCTCGTCCTCAACAAATTTTCCTTCAGCTCCTCTCGCTGTCTCCAGACTTGAGGGGTAGCCATAGTACCCGCTTGATCCCCAGATATGCCTGCCTTTTTGTAGGCTACGTAGAATAGTCCATGTTTCAAGCCTTCTCTGGTAATGCTCCCCAACTCTTCCTCTCTACATTAATGACAGCATTGATGCTGCTTCATGCATCCATGTTGAGCTCATCAATTTCATCAACTTTGCCTCCAACTTCCTCATGCCCTAAAATGCACTTAGTCCATTTCTGAGATCTTCCTATCCTGTCTTGATTTCTCCATCTCTTCAGACAAATAGTCTTCTGATATCCTTTATAAACTTACTGATTCCCATGGCTTTCTTGACTATACCTCTTGCCAGAATGTCTCCTGTAAGAATGTTATTCCCTTTTCTCAGATCCTTCGTCTCCACATCTGTCCCGAGGATGAGGCTTTCCTTTCCAGGCCATCAGAGGTGTCGTTGCCCTCCTTCAAAAAACAGAATTCCCCTTCCTCCACCATTGATACTGCCCTCACCCGTATTACCTCCATTACCCAGCCATCTGTGCTCACCACATCTTCCTGCTGTTTTTAAACAATGATAGGAGTTCCTCTTGTCCTCATCTACCAGCTCATGAGCGTCCACATCACCCTCTGTAACTTACACCATCTGCAAAGGGGTCCTATCAACAAACACCTCTTTATTTTTCTCTCCCCCCCCCCCACTGTCTGCCTTTTGCAGGGATTGCTCCGTCCATGATACCCTGTCCTTTCATTCCTCCCCACTAATGTCCCTCCCAGCCCTTAGCTTTGTAAGCAGCCAAAGTGCCACACCTGCCTGTTCACCTCTTCCCTCACCTCTATTCAGGCCCTAACAGTCCTTCCAGGTGAAGCAAGACTTCACCTGCAAATCTATTAGGGTCATCTATTGTATCTGGCACTCCCTATGTGGCCTCCTCTACATTGGTGAGAGCCGGCATAAATTGGGGGACCACTTCGTTGAGCACCTCCTCTCCATCCACCAAAGGCGGAACTTCATAACATTTTAATTCCAATTCTCGTTTCGGTTTGTTGGCCCATGGCCTCCTTTTGCCATGATGAGGCCATCCTCGGTGGAGGAGCAACACCTTACATTTTGTCTAGGTGGCCTGCAACCTAATGGCATGAATACTGATTATTCCTTTCAGTAAAAACAATTTTCCTTCCCACTTCCTCTTGTACTCTCCACTCTTGCCTCTTCTCACCTGGCTATCACATCCCCTGGCACCCCTCCTCCTTCCCTTTCTCCTGTGATCTATTCTCTTGTATCAGATTCCTTCACCTCCAGCTCCTTTACCTATCCTACCTACCTGGCTTCTAGATATAATTCTTCCCCTCCTTCCCACCTTTTTTATTCTGGAGTCTTCCCCCTTCCTTTCTGATCCTGGAGAAGGTTCTCAGCCTGAAACATGGACCATTTGTTCACTTCCATGGATGCTGCCTGACCTGCTGAGTTCTTCTCACATTTTGCATGTGTTGCTTTGTGTCTCCAGCATCTGCAGAATTTCTTGTGTTTTTGAGAGAAAGATTGAGACTATGCCACTAGACTCACTATCTCTAATCTGTACTCATTGTTTGAGTTCCGGCCTTGACAATTCTGTTATCTGCTAACTTGTACACTGAGTTAGAGCAGAATCTGCCTATGTAGTCATGACTGTATAGCGTAAATTAAGGGGCAGAGGACACTTTCTTGCAGGGTACCACTGTTGACAATTATAGTAGAGGTTTTGCTGCCTATCTGGAGTGATTGGGGGCTGTTGATTAGGAAGTCAAGAATGCATTTACAGAGGAGGTTGTTGAGTCCTTGGTCTAGTTTGGAAATGGGTTTGTATGGAATTACAGTACGGAGCACAGAGCTGTTAGCAACAAATAAGAGTATGACGTAAATGTTATCCAGATGTTCCAGAACTGATGAAAGAGCGGGGACATGGTGTTTGTCATGGACCTGTTTCTGCAGTAGGCAAACTGTAGTTGGTCATGTTTGTCTGGGAGGCTGGACTACTATATAGTATCAGCTTTACCAGCGGAATATTTCCCCACTAATGCAAAATTTTATAATTTTACCTGAGTAGAATTAGTTTCAGTCCTTGAGCTACCCAAGTTCTTTCAGTTTATCATTGTTGATATGGTGCTTAACTCTGGCATTAATGTATTGCGGAAAAATCTTGCTATTGCATTCCACCTTGATGTCTCCCAGATCAAGCAATAATGTATGAGGAAGTTACTGGATAGCGGCGAAGAGGGAAACTGGGAGTGCTTCCCAGTTTCACTGGGCATTTGGAGAAAAGGTGTTTAAGTAGTTTTCGCTCTCTCTTCCTCTATATACACTCAGTGGCCAATTCATTAGGCACAGGAGTAGAACTAAGTGTGGTGGTCTTCTGTTGTTGCCCATCTACTTCCAGGTTTGCTGTGTGAATTCAGAGATGCCCTTCTGCACACTGCTGTTGTAATGTGTTGTTACTTAAGTTATTGTTGCCTACCTGGCAGTTTAAACCAGTCTGCCCATTCTCCTCTGACCTCTGTCATTAACAAGGCGATAATGCCCACAAAACTGCTGTTCACTGGATGTAATGTGCTTTTGCGCCATTCCCTGTAAACTTCAGAGACAGTTGTGCATGCAAATCCGAGGAAATGAGCAGTTTCTGAGATAGTCAAACCACCCTTTTCAGCACCAAAAATTATTCCACAATCAAAGTCTGATGTTTGGTCTGAAGAACAACTGAATGTCTTGATCATGTCTGCATGCTTTTATGCATTAGTTGCTACCACATGATTGGCTGACTAGATAGTTGCATTAATGAGCAGGTGTACCTAATAAAGTGGCTACTGTGTGTTTGTATAATATACAGCGACAAGTTAATTTTGCATAAAGAATACTTGTGATTGCTTGTCTTGATGGCATTCTTAAGTGCAATCACACCAACAAATAAAATTTATGAGTAGTTGAAGCATCTGCAGCTGTACGAGAGATTGGAGTGTGAAAGTTTTGATGAACTGTTGTAATTCACATCTGCAGTTAGAAAATTTACTTGGTGCAATGACCAACATCTGTGTGTATTTGTACTTAATTAACCTTTAACCTGGTTTAGATTGCCAATTGGTAATCTTTGTCATTACTTTTACATGTGGCTTAATTATTTTTAAAGGGGGTTCTAAATATGGAGTGTATAGTTTCCTGTAATTAAAACATTTTATCTCCTCACTATTGTAGGTTCTGGTGTAACTCTTTTGAGCATATTTACCGATTGTAAATAGACATTATTACTTATTATATCTTTGACTTTAATTCGGGTGGCAACAATGTTTTAGTAAATTAAAGTTTTGGATTGTTGCAAACTAGAGACTTGAGCTGGAAACCTCGATGACTGCTGAGGCCTCTTGCCCTGCGTGAACATGAAGCATCATCTGCAACCACAGAAACTGGTCCATCGGCTAACCACAGGCATGCTGACCTTTCTGCCCACCTGATCAGCGTTGAGAGAGTTAACCATTTCTTTTATTCCCTAGACTCAAGCATAGGTGAATGAGGGGAGATTTGAAAGAGGTACATAAATGCAGGCAGGCTTTTTCTGCTGAGGTTGGGTGAGACTAAACTAGAGGTAATAGGTTTTAAGTGTGAAAAGTGAAATGTTTAAGGAAAATATGAGGAGGTACTCCACTCAGGATAGTGTGTGGAACAAGCTGTCGGCAAAAGTGGATGCAAATTCAATTTAAACATTTAGGAGAAATTTGGATTTGTACTGTACATATATGGCAGTGTATGGAGGGCTATAGTCTGCATGCAGGACAATGGGACAAGGTAGATTGTTCAGCATAGACTAGATGGGCCAAAGGACCCATTTCTGTGCTGTAATATTCAATGATTTTGCAGGTGCTGCCTTTTGCAGCTTGTTTTTGCTCCAGATAAACTGAAAAATCAAAAGGATACAGACCTCGTGGGATTATTGTAGTTGGGCAAAAAGGTCAGCATGGACATATTGGGCCTTCTGCCTTCTATGACTCAATGCTTAATGACTTTTAAGGAGGTAGAAAAGCATTTGCCTGCTGAAGGCCATAATCATTTTCCTTCTATCTTTAAAAAGATTCACTCTAAATTACTGCCAGAAAAAAAACTAACAGAAATTGGAATTTAAAACCAGATGAATAACAAGACTAAATGATCATTAAATCCCATGGATAGCAATTTTTAAACTGTTATTAATTTTGATAATGCACTTTAGCAGGATAGCTACTGTGTTATGTGTTGGTAGAGACCACTGTAATTTCTACCGGATATACTTGGGGTTGTGGAACTTCATGGTGGCATCTAAGTTCTGGATAGTGATGTGTCAGGAAGGGAGGAAGTAGTGAAGAAGATGTGCCCTTGAGGTTTACTGCAGGTTTGGTAAATGGACAAGGATAGTAGGGTCTTGTATCTCCTTATCTCCCAGCCTCTGTCACTATCTCCTCTCTTCACTCTCCAACTGACTACCCATCAGCTACTACTCACCTGAATCAACCTGCCACTGCTGGCTCTTGCCCCACCTCTTCCACTCACTACTTTACAACAGCTATCTCCCTTCTGCTCTTTCAATCCAGATGAAGAACCTCAGCCTGAAATGACAAATCACAAACAAGAGAAAACCTGCAGATGCTGGGAATCAAAGCAACATACACAGAGTGCTGGACAAACTCAGCAGGCTAGGCAGCATCTATGGAAAAGAGTAAGCGGTCAACATTTTGGGCCAAGACGCTTCGTCCTGATGAGTCATTTCAGTGGCTTTTTTTTTTGCTGCATTATTGCCAGGTTTGCTCATTCCACAAAGATAGATGAGAGAGCAAGTTTATGAGGTGATTAAAGAGTTTGAAAGGGATTGAATTGATTAAACAGAATGTGTATAATATGGAGAACGTAAGATGTTATTAATTTTAATGGGAAGAATACAGATAAAAATGTGGTTTTAAAAAGTGAAGGAAGACAGAGCACTGTGCAGTGTCCTGTACAGTGTTATTAATTATAGAAATAATATCGATTACCATAATTAATTGTACTTTGTACTTTATTTCCTTTATAAGGATGAAGTCCCAGTAAAACTATACTTGCTCTTGGTAAAACCATGCCAGAAATACATCCATTTTGCTCTCGACAAAGTAGTATTTGATGGAATGTTTATGAAGTCAACCAATGTTATTCTAGAGTTGAAGGGGTTGATAATGTTTGAGCAATTTGAGGCATAATATGATTAGGAATAGTCAGCATAGCTTTGTGGAAGGCGGGTCATGCCTTAAGAGCCTGATTGAATTTTTTGAGGATGTGACTAAACACATTGATGAAGGTAGAGCAGTAGATGTAGTGTATATGGATTTCAGCAAGACATTTGACAAGGTACCCATGCAAGGCTTATTGCGAAAGTAAGGAGACATGGGATCCAAGGAGATATCACTTTGTGGATCCAGAACTGGCTTGCCTGCAGAAGGCAAAGAATGGTTATAGACAGGTAATATTCTGTATAGAGGTTGGTCACCAGTGGTGTGCCTCGGGGATCTGTTCTGGGGCCCCTACTGTTCGTGATTTTTATAAATGACCTGAATGAGGAAGTGGAGGGATAAGTAATTAATTTGCTGAAAACACAAAGGTTGGGGGTGTTGTGGATAGTGTGGAGGGCTGTAAGAGGTTACAGCAGGGCATTAATAAGATGCAAGACTGGGCTAAGAAGTGGCAGATGGAGTTCAACCCAGATAAGTGTGAAGTTGTTCATTTTGTAGGTCAAATATGATGGCAGAATAATATAGTATTAATGGTAAGACTCTTGGCAGTGTGGAGGATCAGAGGGATCTTGGGGTCAGAGTCCATAGGACACTCAAAGCTGCTGCGCAGGTTGACTCTGTGCTTAAAAAAGCATACGGTGCATTGGCCTTCATCAATCATGGCATTGAGTTTAGGAGCCGAGAGGTAACGCTGCAGTTATATAGGACCTTGGTTAGACCCCACTTGGAGTACTGTGCTCAATTCTGGTCACCTCACTACAAGAAGGATGTGGAAGCCATAGAAAGGGTGCAGAGGAGATTTACAAGTATGTTGCTTGGATTGGGGAGCTTTCCTTATGAGAATAGGTTGAGTGAACTCGGCCTTTTTTCCTTGGAGGGACGGAGAGTGAGAGGTGACCTGGTAGAGGAGTGGTGAGTGCATGGATGGGCTGCTGGCGATGGTGGTGGAGGCGGATACGATAGGATCTTTTTAAGGGACTCCTGGACAGTTACATGGAGCTCAGAAAAATAGAGGGCTATGGGTAACCCTAAGTAATTTCTAAGGTAGGGACATGTTCGGCACAGTTTTGTGGGCCGAAGGGCCTGTACTGTGCTGTGGTTTTCTGTTTCTTTGATTTTAAGTTAGGTCAGTACTCATTGTGGTTTAAAATAATGAAAAGTGAACATATTCATAATTAAGATTGTGATCAGGCTTGACAAGGTAGACAATTTTTCCCCTCAAGGAGAATTCTCATATTGCGACGTATTCTGCATATTTGAAATTCTCTTCCTTAGCTATTGTGAAGTCTGGATCAAAAAAAAAGTGTTCAAGGCCAAGTTAGGTTTGCTAGCTAGGTGCTTATGGGTTGTGATCAACAAACGGGAAAGTGGAGCTGAGGCCAAGATAAGATGAGCCATAATTTATTAAATGACAAGAAGAGGCCCAAGGGACTATGTGGCCTCCTCCAACTCTTGTTTCCAATATAGGCCACAAGAAAATTGGGGCATCCAATTCTGGTCACAGTTTTGAAAGGATGTAAAGATATAAAGGGGCCAACTACTAAATGATTTACTAGAATGGTTCTAGGTATGAGTATTTTAATTATAGCTAAAACTCTGTAATTAGACATATACCAGAATCAATGGGTGCCAATTAACCCCTGTTAGTGCAGGGGCTCTGTATAATGTTCACCAGTTCCAGTCAATAACTATGACTGTAGCACATTCCATCATGCAGTAAAACAGCCTCAGAGTTAATAGAGTGTTCTTTAATGGTGAACTTCCTGCCAAGCTCAGAATCAATTTCTGCACCATCCTAGGCACTCCCTCAGTATTACTGTATTACAACGTTGGCAGTGAAGTGCTCACTACCAAGGTGTGGCGTGGTATCCTAACTTTTAGTATACAAGCTTGGACTTGAACAGATAGTTTGCTCTCCTCAAAGCATTGAAAGTTGAGAGGAGAATTGACTGAAAATGTGCAAGATCACAGTTGATTTGGGTTGGGTAGATAGGGACTGTTATCCTTAGCTAGTGGTTCATAGCGGCACATATTTAAAATAACGTTATGAAATTATTCTTTAATCAGAGCTTTTCTTTGATGTGCAACTTACTGCCTGCAGGGATAGTGAAAAATAGTTGGTCAGAATTTTCCAAAGATAATTTTTTCAGCAGGTGAGGTGAAATGAATTGCAGGACATGTAAATAAAATTGAATAAATTATGGTATAAAGTATCTGCCTAGGCTTAGGACTACTGGTTGATGGTTGATGATTCTGATGGATCTTTGTTTCTCAATGCTTTAAATTTTAGTTTTAGATTATGAAGACACACAGTCCTCTTTTATTGTCATTTGGTAATGCATGCTTTAAGAAATGATACAATATTTCCTCCGGTGTGATATCACAAAACACGGGACAGACCAAGACTGAAAAAACTAACAAAATCACATAATTATAACGTATAGTTACAACAGTGCAACAATACCATAACTTGATGAAGAACAGTCCATGGCACAGTAAAAAGGTCAAAATCTCTCAAATGTCCCACATCTCGCGCAGACGGGAGAAGGAAGAAAAACTCTCCCTGCCATGTCCAACAACAGTCTGACTCTGAGTCGTCTGAAAACTTCGAGCCTCCGATCAGCTCTCCGACACCGAGTACCAAGCACCATCTCTATCCGAACGATTCGACCTCAATCTCGGTCACCAGCAGCAGGCAAAGCCAGGGATTTTGGGGCCTTCCCTCGGAAGATTCTCGATCGCCCAGTAACAGTGGCAGCGAACCTGCGTTTCAGAAATTTCTCCAGATGTTCCTCTGTGCTTTCACGTCTGTCTCCATCAAATTAGAATTGTCCACGGCCCCTATTTAACGGCTACGATATCATTTTCACTGGAGGACTGCGCGCGCGTGGCGCGCTGCTATCTCCTCCTCCCGCCTCACTTGAAATAGTATTAAACTTCTCTGCATTATACATTCTCCACAGTTTATTACAGGAGCAAAACGTAGACCATGGTTGATAATGGCTGATATGTCCAGGTCTCATATCCTCTTCTGTGCCAGTTCCCTATAATTCTCAGTTCCTTTCAAATATTTATCCATCTCCACCTTAACTACATCTTACTGATCTACCTTTCACCCTCATGGGCAGAGAATTCCAGAGATACATTACTCTCAGAAGAAACTTTTCTGACTGACCCCTTATTTTGTAGCTATTTCCCCTTATTCATGTAAACCTCTAAGCATCTGCCCTATCAAGTCTCCTTTGGATCTTGTATGTTTGAATAAGGTCACGCTTCATTTTTCTAACCTCTGAGGAATGCAAATCCAAACTGTATAGCCTCTCTCTTGATAAGACATCAGGGTTTCATTTATCTTGTTGGTTGATGTGTCCAGTGTGCTGACTTTCCTGTCCACATTACATCAATCAAATTTTATTGCATGCTTGCCTCATTGACCCAAAACTGTTACACATCTATCAGATGGTTTAGGTTAAAATTGAAACAATGCTAACACAATGTCAGGCCTCTTCTATGCTTCATTTTGAGAGAGTGAGAGTGTGTGTGTGGGTGTGTGTGTTTTAATGCATTTCTTTCCTCTATCAGAAGTGAACTTCACTGACGGCAGTAAAAGGAATTACTTCCATTTGTTCAGTCCAGAATATTTTGCAACTAATTACGTGTACTTTAAAGTACACACCCTATTGAATTGCCAGAATGATTTATGTATACCAAATTCCTACAAGAAGCAGGTACTTCTTGCAATTTGGTCATTTGGGGGATCTTCAAAACAGTGGCTTAGGACCTGATGGAGTATATGAGCCTCTAATATAGAGGCATCAGTTCTGACCGTCAATACTACTGCAAAGTGTTAGTCATGGTTAACTGGTGGGAATAGATATTGACAGCCATCTAGTTCAACAATAGAGCCATGACCTTGACTTGGATATAAAAAAATACAATTTCAACATGTGTTGTTTACGGCATATGCTCTGTTTTCCTTTTCTGAGGGTTGATAGTTTTTTAGATATGAAAGAAATTGAGAGATAAAGGGAAATGATGCTGAGGTAAAAGATTTTATTCATTGATGGAGTAGACATAAAGAGGCTGAATAGGGAAATAACAGGAAAAAAATCGAGTAGGAATAGGAAGGCAGCGCGTAGTGCTGCCCCTCAATTCCTTAAACTCCAGCCATTATAAAAAGATACATAATGATTATCTTTACTGCCAAATGAAGCAGCAAGTAATTTTTTTACCCTCGTGACTAGTTATTTCCATGTGCCATTTTTCATCCCATTTTCCCAGCTAGTCCAGATTAAGCTGCAGACTTTGATAGCCTTCCTCACTGCCCACTATGCCCCCAATCTTGGTGTCATTCGTAAATTTGCTGATCCAGTTTGCTGATTATCATCTAGATCATTAATATAGATGATAAACAGCAATAGACTCGGCACCAATCCCTGAGGCACACGACTAGCCACCAGCCTCCTTTCAGAGAGACAACTATCTACCACCCCCTTCTGGCGTTCCTGCTAAGCAAATGTTGAATCCAGTTGCCTACATCTCGAATAAATTAACCTTCTGGGCCAGACTCCCATATGGGGTTTGTCAAAGGCCTTGCTAAAGTCCATGTGGACAATCTCTGCTGCCTTTCCTTCATCAACCTTCTCACAAAAAAAAACTCAAGGTTGGTTATCCATGACCATAGTTTTATTCATTCTTTTGTCTCAACATAATATTAATCTGGACTATTCATCACTTGTATTGCTAGTGTTATATGCACCAGCAGACTAGCAAGCTCTACCTTGCTTATGGATTTAGTGTAAGGGTCGTGAAACCTTAACTCATTTCCATGTCACCAAAACAGATGAGGTGCCAAAGGATTGGAGGATAGCTAATGTTTTCCATTTTTCAAGAATAAACCAAGAAATTGTAGGCCGATCAGCCTAACAACAGCAGTGGGTAAGTTATTGGAAGGTTTTCTAAGGGACTGGATGTTTAAATATTTTGATAGAAAGAGACTGTTTAGGGGTAGTCAACATGGCTTTGTGCATGGTAAGTAGTGTCCAATGTTAGAATTTTTCAAGGAAGTTACTAGGAAGATCGATGAAGGCAAAGCAGTGTATACATGGATTTTAGCAAGTCCTTTGACAAGGTCCCACATGGGAGGTTGGTCAGGAAGATTTGGTTGCTTGGCATTCTCGATGAAATAATAAATTGGATTAGACGTTGGCTTTGTGGGAGAAATCAGAGAGTGGTAATAGACTGTTACTACTCTGACTGGAGGCCTATGACTAGTGATGTGCAGGGATTGATGCTAGGTCTGTTGCTCTTTGTCATCTATATCAATCATCTGGATGATAATGTAGTTAACTAGATCAACGAACTTGCACAAGATTGGGGATGTAGTGGACAGTGAGGAAGGCTATCATGGCCTGCAGAGGAATGGGTATCAGCTGGAAAAATGGCAGATTATATTTAATGCAGACAAATGCGAGGCATTGCATTTCAGTAAGACCAGCCAGGGTAGGTCTTATACAGTGGATGGTAGGGCACTGAGAGTGTAGTGGAACAAATGGATCTGGGAATACAGATCCATAATTCCTTGAAATCATGAATTTCAGGTAGATAGGGTTGTAAACAAGGCTTTTGCCACAATGCCTTTATAAATCAAAGTACAGGATGTTATGTTGAAGTTTGACACTCCAAGCACCAACCACTAAGCCACTATGGTGGAACTTCTAAGAGTTTGGATTTCAGTCCCAGTGTCATCTTTAAGGTGTTCCTCCCCATGGAATGAATGTGTTTCGTCCAGGTGTTCTTGTTTCATCCAAAGATGTATCAGTTTGTAGGTTAATTGATCCTTGTAAATTGTCCTGTGATTAAGCTAGGGTTAAACTGATGAGTTGTTGGCGGCAGCTGGAAGGGTGTATTCCACGCTGTATCTCAATAAATAAATGTTGATGAGGCCTAGTTTGGAGTATTGTGTGTAGTTTTGGTCAGCTAGCTCCAGGAAAGATGTCATTAAGATTGAAAGTGAGCAGAGAAAATTTAAAGGATGTTGCCAGGACCTGAGTTATGGGGAAAGATTGAATTGATTCGGACTTTATTCCCTGGACCGTAGGAGAATGAGGAGGGTTTTGATAGAACTATACAACATTATGAGGGGTATAGATAGGGTAAAGGTAAGCAGGCTTTTTCCACTGAGGTTGGGAGAGACTAGAATTAGAGGTTGTGAGTTAAGGGTGAAAGTTGACATTTTTAAAGAGAATAATAGAGGGGGATATCTTCACTCAGGATAGCGAGAATGTTAAATGAGCTGCCAGCAGAAGTGTGGAGGTGTGTTTGATTTCAACATTTAAGAGAAATTTTGATAGATGCATGGATGGGAGAGGTCTGGAGGGCTATGTCCAGGTGCAGGTCAATGGGACTAGGAAAATTAATGGTTCAGCACGGGTTAGATAGACCAAAGGGCCTATTTCTGTGTTGTAGTGTTCTATGACTCATGTTTGTAAAGCCACTGCTGCCATAACACCACCTGAACATCATAAACTCACTGATGGGCTATCCAAAACTATCAGTACTTTGTAAATCTGATAACAGAGAATAGTTTGTAAATAGTTTTAAAATTTTCATGACAATAAATGCTTTTTAATCTCATCTCTCCAGTTATTTTATTATTTCAGTATTTTGAAGTAAAATAGTATATGCATGCTTATGACTGAATTATCATGCTATCATTTGAACATTTTATGTTATCTGTTATTGATTTCTTAGGATCTCATGAAACTGGATTTTTTTTACAATTGGGGGATGATATTTCACTTCAATATTTCTGTTGTTCACAAAATATTTTCCTTATGTGCAACAAATGTTCTCCACTTCATTCTCTATGAATCCCTGGTTATACTGTATGTGCATTCGATCTTTAGGAATATCAAAATATTCAGCTTCTCTGCGGTAAGTATGAACAATGTTATATTATTCAATTGTGCTACACTTTTTTGTCTCGATCTCAATCTACAGTGGAAAATTTCCTCCAACATCTTGCAGCTTGAGACATTTTAATATTGAATTTGTGGCTTTATTTAGCATGAATACCTAAACTAAAGCAGTGGTCCAAGGAAGTTTGTGTTTAGGCATGCATCAGAATGTGTTGTACATTCACTTTGTACCATGTGGTATTAACTCCAATCATATATGGGGCAATTATTCATGTTTTTACCAGTTCGGCAAATTGAATTATTTAAACTGCCTCACTTGAGTTTTTATTAGCCTAAGTAAAATCTGAAGTCCAAGAATATGTCTGTACAGGGGAGATGTGCAAATATCACCAATTACTGCAGAAATACTGTATTTGCTTATAGTCAAAAAGTCCCTTGTGAACTGCAGTGTCCTTATTCGTTCCTTGTTCATATGTGACATGAGGCCACAAGAAAGTGGAGATGATTAATGAAAAAAGTGCTAGGTACCCATCGTGGGCTAGGCAGCATCTATGGGGAAAAAAAGTATAGCTGACGTTTGGGGCAGAGACCCTTTGGCAGGACCGGAGAAAAAACACTGAGGAGTAGATTTAAAAGCTGGGGGTGGTGAGGGAGAAACACAAGGTGATAGATGAAACCTGAAGGGGGGGGAGGATGAAGTAAAGAGCTGGGAAGTTGATTGGTGAAAGAGATAGAGGGCTGGAGATGGGGGAGTCTGATAGAAGAGGACAAATCGCCATGGGAGAAAGAAAAGGAGGAGCACCAGAAGGAAGTGAGGTGGGGGGGGGGCAAGGAGATGAGGTGAGAGAGGAAAAAGGGGATGGGAAATGGTGAAGTAGAGTTTGGGGGGTGGGTATTACCAGAAGTTCGAGAAATCAATGTTAATGACATCAGTTGAAGGTGTGGCCTCATGACAACAGTAGGGGAGGCCACGGATAGACATCTCGGAAGAAGTGGAATTAAAATGGGTGGCCATTGGGAGATCCCATTTTTTTCTGGCGGACAGAGTGTAGGTGCGCAGCGAAGCAGTCTCTTAGTCTACCAATATACAGGAGACCACACCAGGAACACCGGACACAGTATATGACCCCAACAGACTCACAGGTGAAGTGTCTCCTTACCTGGAAGGACTGTTTAGGGCCCTGAATGGTAGTGAGAGAAGAGGTGTAAGGTCAGGTATAGCGCTTGTTCTACTTGCAAAGACAAGTGCCAGGAGGGAGATCAGTGGGGAGAGAGGGAGTTGTGTGGAATCCCTGCAGAAAGTTGGGGGGGGGGGATAAGGAAGGAATGATCCTTCCCCTCCCCCCCCCTTTGTTCCATGGCCTTCCGTCCTCTTCTGTCAGATTCCCTCTTCTCTAGCCCTGTATCTCTTTCACCAATCAACTTCTCAGCTCTTTACTTCAGCCGCCCTCCTTCTGGTTTCACCTATCACCTTGTATTTCTCTCTTCCCGTCTCCCAGCTTTAAAGTCTACTCCTCAGCTTTTTTTCTCCAGTCCTGCTGAAGAGTTTTGACCCAAAACATCGACTCTTTTCCATAGAAGCTGACTGTCCTGCTGAGTTCTTCCAGCATTTTGAGTGTGGTGCTTGGATTTCCAGCATCTGCAGATTTTCTCTTGTTAGGTACTCATTGTTAGATTTCTATGAACTTAACATCATTTGACTAATTTAAGTACATGTATTGGTGTACTAATTGGTGACTTGATATATATAAATGGTGTTGTTAATTAATGGGATAGTCCTAGAATAGAGGAATAGATTGAGTTGCATCATCACTTTGTATTTTCTGCTGATTTTCCTGAACAGCATTTCTTGATGCTATTGCCACCTTGGAGTTGCATATTACTTGTGCTTTTGGACTGGAATTTTTTCTTGTTTCTTGTGTTTATGTGAGCTGTTTCCACAAATTGTGAAGTTTTGCCAAATAGTTGGAATGCAGAACAAACAGTTTTTCTGCAAAATCCTCCTAATATGTTACTACTTCATATTCCCTCATGTCTATCTAGCTTTCTCTTAAGTGTATCTGGTATATTGAAAACATTGTGGAAAGATGCTTATCTTTATATTTCTGGAATTTTCCAGTATTTAAAATAATAGAAGTTCATTTCTTGTGATTTATCTAAAAATTTCTGATGTTTTCCGCATTCCTTTATTTTATCTCTCATGTTATCTGAATCTGCCATCTATCCATTTCTGAATGATTTTGCCCTGTTATTTATTTTGGTCTCATTCTCTTAGGAACATAAGAAACAGAAGCCGGGATAAGTAATTTAATCCCTCATGTAATCTAGCATTCAATAAGAACATGATTGATCTTGTTTCCCACCATCACATTCTTCCATTGCTTCTATATCAATGGATTTCCTTGGTGTCTAAATATCTATGTAGCTTTCTCCTGAATATATTAATGACTAAGCCTTCACAGTCCTTCAGTAATTAAGAAATTTCCTCTCCAAACTTTATTTTGAGACTTGAACCCCTTGTTCAAAACAGATCTTTAGAGAAACTATCATTCTTGCATCCCATCAATCCCTAAAGGAACTTTGTACATTTCAATGAACTTGCCTCCTTTAAATTCAGATTGATGGCCCATTCTACTCGACGTCTCTTGTGTGACAAACCAACCAGAAATCGATTTCCCTGACACAAGTATATTGGCCTATATATAGAGAGCTGTCTTGCGTAATTTGAGCACCCTGCTCTTTCTCTTAAACACGTTCCCCAAAAGGACCAACTTATTGTTTGCCTCCTTAATTCTCAAGTTTGTAGGGTATGATCTCTCCAACACAGAGTCAAGCTGACTATCCCAAATAAGTATTTGCTTTTCCAGATTTGCAGTCCTATCCCTTAGATTGTTTTTCAATAGTAATTTGCCTATCAGTAATGTAAAGCTCACTGACCTATAATTTCCCAGTTTGCTGCCCTAAAGCAGAGGTAAAAACACTGGCTATCCTCTAGTCCTCATAAGTGATCAAAGAGGATACAAAGATCTGTCAGGCCCCAGCAATCTCCTCTCTTGTTTTTCTTAATAATTTCAGATGGATCATATCAGGCCCTGGGGACTTGCCTACCTAATTGGTAATTGCTTTATTATTGCGACATATACCAAAATCTAATGGAAGTATTTGCTTTGTATGCAGTCCAAACAGATCATTCCAAATGTAAGTACATTGTATTACAAAGGGAAAAGCAGTAACAGAATACAAAATATGTTGTTATAGTTACAGACTAAGTGTTATGCAGGTCAATGAATAAGGCCATGGCAAAGGTGAATTAAATGATCAAATTATTCTTCATTGTGCAAGAGATCCAGTCAGGAGTCTTAAAACAGCAGAATGAAAGCTGTCTTTGAGCTCAGTGATGTGTGTTTCCACCTGATGGAAGAGGGGAGAAAAGAGAATGACTGGGATGGAAAGGGGTTTTGATTATGTTGGCTGCTTTCCCAAGATAGTGGGAAGAGTAGACAGAGTCGATGGAAAAGAGGCTGTCTTTGTTGTGATAGACTGGGCTATGTTTATGGCCTATGAAATTTCCTGCTGTCTGGGCAGAGCAGTTGTCATACACAAACTGTGATGCATCCATACAGAATGCTCTCTATAAAAATTGATGAGTGTTTATATTAGATTGGATTAGATTATGAGGACACTCAGTCCTCGTTTACTGTCATTTAGAAATGCATGCATTAAAAAATGATACAATGTTCTTCCAGTATGATATCACAGAAACACAAGACAGACCAAGACTAAAACTGACAAAAACCACATAATTATAACATATAGTTACAACAGTGTAAAGCAATACCGTAATTTGATAAGAGCAGACCATGGGCACAGTAAAAAAAGTCTCAAAGTCCCGATAGCCCCAACGTCTCACACAGACGGTGGAAGGGAAAAACTCTCCCTGCCATGAACCTCCAGCGCCGCAGACTTGCCGATGCAGCACCATTGGAAGCACCCGACCACAGCCTACTCTGAGTCCGTCTGAAAAACTTCGAGCCTCCGACACCGAGCACCATCTCTGCTGAGCACTTTGACCCTGCCCCGGCCGCCGAGCAACAAGCAAAGCTGAGGACTCGGGGCCTTCCCCTCCAGAGATTTCAGATCACACAGTAGCAGTGACAGCGAAACAGGCATTTCAGAAGTTTCACCAGACGTTCCTCCGTGCTCTCACGTCTGCCTCCATCAAATCAGAATTGTGCATGGCACCCTACTTGACAAATAACAGATATTCATCACCGGAGTGGCCGCACATGCTGTGTCGCACCACCATCTTCTCTTCTTCTCTGTATTCTTCAAGAACCAAAATGTTCAGGAGGCACAACATCTCCTCCCTTTGATACCAACCTGACCCAGAATTTTGTTATACCTCTTCCTGATCTCGTTGCATTCTGTCCTTTTTGCTGGTGAATGCTGAAATGAACTACTCATAAGACATTGGAGCAGAATTAGGCCATTGGACCCATCGAGTCTGCTCTGCCATTCCATCATGGCTGATTTATTAGCCCTCTCAAACCCATTCTCTTGCCTTCTCTCTGTAACCTCTGACACCCTTAGAAACTATCAACCTCCACTTTAAAGATTTAGTGGGTCATAACTTCCCTCTGTCATTCAGTGGTCCCATCCTTTCTCTGCCTTGGGATTCACTTTAGTCCTACTTACCAAGGATGTTCCATTGACCACATTTGCCTTTCCTGATTCCCTGGTAAAGTTCTTTTTCCCCTTCATTTATATTTCTGAAGGGCCCTGTCAGGTCAGATTCACAATCAGGTTTAATATGACTGACATATGTAGTGAAATTTGTTGTTTTGTAGCAACAGAACATTGAAATACATAATAAAAACAACTAAATTATAACAAGAAATGTCTATAAAAATTAAATTAAATAAGTAGTGCAAAAAGAGAATAAAAATAGAGGTTGTGTTCATGGGCTCTTTGCCCACTCGGAAATATGGCATTTGGGAAGAAGCTGTTCCTGAAATGTTGAGTGAATGTCTTCAGGTTCCTGTACCACCACCTTGATAGTAGTAATGAGAAGAGGACATGTCCTGGGTGATGGGGTCCTTAATGATGGATGCCACTTTTTTGAGGCATTGGCTTTTGGAGATGTCCTCAATTCTGGGGAGGCTTATGCCCATGAAGAAGCTGGTTGCGACTCTTTGCAGCCTTTTCTGATCCTGTGCAGTGGCCCCACAATAGCAGATGGTGATGCAACCAAGTTAGTATGCTTTCCACTGTAAATCAGTAGAAATTTGCAAGAGAAAATCTGCAGATGCTGGAAATCTGAGCAATACACACAAAATGCTGGAGGAACTCAGCAGGCCAGGCAGCATCTATAGGGGAACAAAGTACAGTTGACGTATCAGGCCGAAATGGTCCTGCCCAAGGGTTTTGGCCCAAAATGCGAACAGTACTTTTTGTCCGTAGATGCTGCCTGGCCTGCTGAGTTCCTCCAGCATTTTGTGTGCGTTGCTTGAAATTGGCAAGAGACGTCGGTGATATACAAGTCTCCTCAAACTTCCGATGAAATGTAGCCGCTGCTGTTCCTCTTTTTTTGTAACTGCATCAATATGTCGGGCCCAGAAGTTCTTCGGAGGTGTTGACAGCCAGGAGTGTAAAACTGCTCACCTGCTTGACTGCTGATCATTTGATAACTGACCCATGTGTGACTGGTGGTTAGCAGAATGCTTTACAGCAGGGGTCCCCAACCTTTTTTGCACCGCGGACCAGTTTAATATTGACAATATTCTTGTGGACTGGGGGGTGGGGGTGGGTGTTAATCACAACTGGAATATAAGTGATAAGTGAACTATGTCACTTATAAGTGGCTAATATACTCAATTTAATTTCTAAAGGGGTTTATCTAACGAATTTAATATTAAACACACAGTGCATATTTTCCTGGCATGAATATAGTGATAAGTCAATTATAACAGTAGTTCCCAAACTTCCAGGCCGCGGGCCGATACATTGCTGCAAAGAATGCAGCAGTACAGCGGTAGCCAGAATGCACCCAGTACATCTTTAAGAAAAAAGCCGAAATAAACAAGCTAATTGATTAGGTGCTGCTCAGCACGTAAATGTCGGCCCAGATCAGCGGCGACGCAATCGGCAGTCGCCTCTGATCTGGGCCGACATTCACATGCCGGGACCACTGAATTATAAGTCACTTATAAGTCAATAGCATCATAACATTTTAAGTAATGTTTGGATATTAAACACAGCGCATATTTTCCTCGTATGAACTTATAAAATCATTGCAACACACAAATATCGCTGAATCAGTGGGAGCCCTGGGCTTGCTTTCCTGCAACAAGATGGTTCCATCGAGGGTGATGGGATACAGCGATAGTCGAAGGGGATTCCTTATGTACAGTCTATTCCGCAATTTAGTTTTCGTTGCATTCATTGCAGAAAGCTCCGCTTCGCAGTGAATTGATGTTGGAAATGGAAACAATGTTTTCAGTGCTTTCGTGGCTATCTCAGGATATTCAGCCTTGACTTTGATCCAGAATGCTGGCAGAGATGTTATGTCAAACATACTTTTCAGCCCACAGTCATTTACAAGCTCAAGGAGTTGATCTTTTTCCCGTGCTGACATGGATGATTCACCGGAAACATTCACAAATGGGTCACGGACCCATTCCTTTGCACGTCTTGGGTCACTGATGACCTCGCGTACATTAAAGTTCAACAGTGGGCGTGACAGGGAATGAGGAAAGGTGCAGCTGACTCATATCATTTCATATCACCAAATCATATTGCCTCGCGGCCCGGTACCGGTCCACGGCCCGTTGGTTGGGGACCACTGTTTACAGTACTAGCGACCTGGGTTCAATTTCTTCATTCTAACATTGATTTTCTTTTTTAAAAATCTGGACTATTTCTAGTTCCTGTGTACACAGTTGCATGTTAGCTTTGGACATCAGACAACCATCTGATGTAACACACAAAATGCTTGAAGAATTCTGCAGATCAGGGAGTATTTTGTGTGTTACTCCTGATTTCCAGCATCTGCAGAATCTCTTGTGTTTAACATTCTGATGTGAATGGTTGATCCTTGCTTTGACCCTGTTCCTGCAGTCTTGAACTCCTGAACTACAGACAGTCCATTTTTTATTAGCCTTCCTTGAAATCGACTGAGAGCTGTTAACCTTATGTACAGTTTTTTTTAAAGAAACTGCCGCAGATAAACTGCGGAGAATTACTTGTCATGGTTTCGCGATGCAGCTTTTAAATTAAGCGGGCTGATTATACAAGACTGAACTGTTTGCTTAATGACACAGCAGCCTTTTACCACAGGGAGGAAGAGAAATCTCGTGCTGACGGTGCCAGTTGCTGGAATGCACTGAAAATATCTACGTTCGTCTCCTCAAAATTCAAACGCCTCGAAAGCATATTTTCTTGTCAGTATTAAGTCCTGGTTCGTGCAAAATGATGAGGTGCAAAATGCACGGGGCATTGTGATCAAATTGTATACCACAGTTGATATGTCCCTTCGGAACTCAGCTGAGTGTGCAGCTCTGAACGTGTCAGGTGACCCTGGCAGCCTATAAGCTTAAGCACTGCGCCTCTCCCACTCTCATAGACAGCAGGACTTGGCTGTGCTTTATTTCTGGGAAAATTGAAGTGGCCGCCATATGCCCAGTATTTTCATATCTCACGTGAAGTGCTCTCAGAAAATGGGGAAATAACGGCTGTATACATGGGGAGCTCTCATCTCCAAAGCAAAGGGTTACGTCTAGGTAATGATTCTTGGCTTTCGTTCGCTGGAAGTGCCTTAAATAAAGGTGTGTGCTGGCAGAGTTAAATTATTATTAGTGTGATCATGCAGCTCGTTCTTTTCCAACTCATTTCCCCACCCCCGCCGCTTACATTTTGCAGGCTGATATTCAAAGTGAGATTTCTCAGGGAGGACTTTTACAAATGGTGTCACACGCTGTCCTCAGCACTGTATCAGTCACTTTATTTGCTACAAAAACACATGGTTACACACTTGGCCGTTGTGCAGTGCAATAAATGTTAATTGCTACTTTTGGCATTTTTGTGACTTCGTTCTTTGTTGTTCGGTTCTGCATTAGTTGTACCTTTTCTGTTTCTCTGTTGAATTAGTGGAACTAAATTTCAAATCATTAAACCGCAAAGCTACTTTTTTTTTGCACAGGAATATTTGCATTTAATTCTCAAATTTGCAACTCTTTCTTCCCCCCACCCCAAAAAAAATCCACGTTGGTGGGAGTGGGTGGTGTTTACGACAAAGAAACATCAGCTTTTTGTATTAATATTTTTCCTATGGTCAGCAGTTCTGAAATTGAGTGCGTGGGATTTTGTAAATCCACGTCTCGCAATGCAGTGGACGTGTTGAATGAATCTTCTGTGCTCGGAAAGCAAGGACAACCCAGGCAATTTTTCCTTTAGAAAATCTTGGCTGAGTAGTTTGTAACATTATCGAGTAATTTCGTGCAGCTTTGAGAAAAAAAATAGCGTTACCAAAGGTAGTAATAAAATGTTTGGGTGTGCTTCTTTTGTGTTTACAAACCAGGAAGCCAAGCTAGTGTTTTTATAAAGTTTTTATAAACCCTACCTAAATAGACAAATACAAAGCGTAGTGTTAATAACGTGGAATATGAAAATGTTGTACGAGTCATTATTTTCTAATAAAAAATATGGGCTGTAAACAAGATTATTTGGGATTACCTTGGAATATTATTGACAATTTTCAAGTGGATAGTTGTTGTTATTATTAGAGATTATTTAATTACATATGGCATTTCTATCCCATCTAGGCATTATTATATAAGAGAAAAGTATACCGTTACCTAACTCATTCCTTATTTTTAATATTTTGAAATAAATTTGAGGCCAGCTGTAGATATGAATTCTGCTGTAAGTGGAGTTGCATTTTTTTCATGTCTCCTTAAGAATATGTTAGCAATTTGCAAAAAAAAATCCCATCATTACCAAAAAGATTTGAAATGTGAAAGAATCTAGTGCACATATTTAGATATATGTAGGCTGGCTGAGAGCGAGATTACAGAGAACTAATGTAAAATATATGCATATAGTGGACTTTATGACACAGTTTATATCCTGCAAGAGGATGAAGCTTGCTGAAAAATTCATTGCATCCAAGTAGAGCAAGTGGGAGGACTGCAATCAGAAGGTGATTTTTTTATATATACAGTACAGAAATTCCTAAATTTATAAATTGATACATTGCAGAAGTTATGCTTTTTTCCTGGTACTGCATTACAGTACATTATTAAGATGGATGAATGTTTTGTAAACCTTTACTGCTTTGCAGCCATTGAGTGATGCTGATCCATGTGCATTTTTTAAATGAACCAAGACTGATCGTGCTATTGCGAACATTAACGAAGCATATGTTAGGGAAATTCTGTCAAATAATGATATGATTGTATGTTTTGGCATAATTGTATTGACTAATGTGAAATGGCTTTATAGATTTAACTGCAATTGTAAAGGCTGAAAGTTTTTTGTTTAAAGGAAATTCTTTTTGTCTGCTAGATCCACGTAGAGACTTTCTATTGGGGAAATCTCATGTGTTCAATTGCAATTGAAACCTTGCCCCCACTGTGCAGAAGAGTATTTCCATTCAGTGAAGTGGGTGTGAGATTTGATTAGTCCCTTAACCCTCTGCTTCTGATAAAGCTATGTTTGCTGCAAATCAGTTTTTAAGCTGTCTTTTCTAGACATTGATATTGCTAGAATAATGATATTGGAATGGGAAGAGGGTAGCGAAAGATTTTTTACCTTAAAATTACTAATGATCATACTTATTTATAGATTATCATAATTCACTATAGATGGATCAAAAAGAACTTTAATCTGGTTCACTATTTAACAACTTAAAGAGAATGTTGGGGGGAGAAAGAATGTCAATGATGGGCAAAATCTCAGTCCAGTGGTCTATTATTGTTGGCAGGTGGAAACTAAATGAAAGGAGTAGTTTCCAATTAGAAACCGCTATACTTAAAATCTTCTCTGCAAATTTTAAAAAGATCTAAGTATATAAATGTTTTTTTGTCAATAGGAAATAATTATGCAGACACCAACTTGTCAGTTTCTATGGTGATAATTCTTGCCTAATTTGGAAATTTACATAATTTTCTAATGATGGTAAAGCAAAATATCCTGAGCCTTTAGCAATGACTTTTTGTGGCTGTTTTCTCTAATCCTCAGGTTCTAATCCACTAATCAATATTTAAAATTTGGCAGTTACCTTGGAATTTTTTAAATACACTTAGCCTATATCTAACCAGTAATCTACTACACCAAATCCTCCAGCCAATGTTTCATACAGATTCATGACTTTTTGACTCTATACCTTTTTGCTCTCTCACTGCTGAAGGCAACAAAGATAAAAATCAGACTGATGCCTGAACAACACAATATGTGGTCTAGTACACCCTTTATGTACTCTAACTCTATTTCCTGTTTGTCAGCCAAAATTCTATCCACCCTATTTATTTACTACTGTCTTAAACTTTAAGTAAGTTACCTATGTGATTATTTGAAACACTTTAGAAAATCTGTTCTACTTAATACAATTGACTATCTTATTTCTAAATCCTCAGCAAATTTGTCATAACTTTAGCAAAGTTTGCTGGATTAATTGTGCATTTTTGAATTGTTCTTTATATTATAGATAAATTTAGCCTGACGTCTTAGGAGTTTCACTTCAACCAGTAGTACAAGGCTTAAGCAACTTCATGCAAAATTTTCAGTTCTGTGCATTTGTGAATGTTGCTCAAGATTTCCAGCATCTGCAGAAACTCTGGTTTCAATTTTTCAAATGTTTTTTAATCAGACTAAAAATTGAATTTAAAATAACATGAGAATTTTAAGTGATTGTTAGAAAACATGGCACTAGAAATAGTTTACATCCATATTGGCATGTTTCTTTAATTCATCAGGACAGTGGTAAAACAAACACTATACAAGAAGTTCTATAATTGTTTGCATTTTCAAAGAAATGAAATTAGACTACCTACAGCTTGGTCATCTGCTGCAGTCCGTTCTGGTTGTCTCACAGGAATTGCCATAGGTTTTAAATGATTAATGCATGAGGCGCATTTGATGGCTTTGGGCCTGTATTCGCTGGAGTTTAGAAGAATGAGGGAAGGTCTCATTTAACCTATCAAATATTGAAAAGTCTATAGATAGTGGATGTGGAGAGGATGTTCCTATAGTGGTGGAGTCTATGACCAGAGGGTATAGCCTCAGAATAAAGGATGTCCCTTTAGAACAGAGATGAGGAATGTCTTTAGCCAGAGGATGGTGAATCTGTGGAATTCATTGCCACAGATGGCTGTGTAGGCCAAGTCATTGGGTATGTTTAAAGTGGAAGTTGATATGATTAGTAAGGGCATCAATGGTTACAGGGAGGAGGCAGGAGAATGAGGTTGAGTGGTTATATATCAGCCAATATCGAATGACTAAACAGACTTGATGGACCAATTGACCTAATTCTGCTTCTACAGCATGTCTTATAGTCCTGTGGTCTTAAACCTTTTATTGGGCAAGGAATAGCACAAGTGACCCCTTTATGCACAATGCACTGTGTTGTAAGAAAAACTATTAAGTGAAATCATTTTTTTAAAACTTCATGAATCATGGTAATTATTTTGTGGAATTTTTAGGGTAAAGTGTACACAACAGCTTATATTTGAAGTAGCAAGCAACATGTTCCAAATGGTACTTGGCTTTGATGCTGACTCTATTAATGGAGGCCTCCAGCTGAAACAATGTCTTTGCAATATCATGCCCCAGCATGTAGGAATCTTTGCTAATTTTCATGCCCTTAGCAAGAATGAGGGTCAGGAGAAGAAAAATTAATATTAGTGTAAATGACTGGCATTTTAGGTGACTGAAGACTACTTGTACATTCGTGATCTGTTGTGACTTTTTTAGTTGAAAGTATAATTGTATGAAAATAGCAAGTCTTCACACTTGACTTTACCATAACCTATTTAGAAGCAGAAAGTAACCTTTTCCTAAATTTCCATTTTGACTGTTAAAGAATGTCACAACAAATGTTCTTACTCACAGTTGTGCCTGGATAATACTATGGATGTATTGTATTGAATGAGAAATAGGTGTAGGGTTTTCTTGCATGAGAGGCAGCTTTGTGGGTCATTACAGAAGTGGGTGAGTTTGGTCTCTGAACCACAATCTAATCCGTTTTCTCACAACATTTCAAAATAAGTATCTAGATAAGCTCTTGGATTATCAGTGCATAGATGACTACAGACCAAGTATTGGTAAAATTGATTACCAGATAAGTACCTGATGTTTGGCATGGACACGCTGGGTTAAAGCATCTGTTTTTGTGCTGTATTAACCAATGACTCTTTTCAATATGTGGCATTGTCACTGATCTAGAAGAACTGTACAATTTACACTTAAACTGAAATTCTTCATAGAAAGGAGTTATTTAAGGTGCATTTATGCTTCCGGCCATTTGGGCTTTGAATGTAAATGTTAAGAAAATGGTCAAGAGTTTTGATTTTTTTTAAAATTAATTTTAACTCTGGTATCTTGCCCATTAATTTTGCACAACTGCTGACTTTAGCAACTTTAAAGGGGCAGTATCCAGCTTGAGGGTCATTTGAGGTTGATGTGCTATTCTTTATTGTATACAATATGACTAGTGATATTGAGAAAGAGATGTAGTGATTTTTAAGAGACATTTAGATAGGCACATGAAGCTGAGAGAAAATGAAGGATATGGACATTGTGTAGGTAGAAGGGATTAGTTTAGTTAGCCACCTGATAACTAAACTGATTCAGCGCAATATTGTAGACCAAAGCGTCTGTTCCTGTGCTGCACTGTTCTATGTTCTATTTAGTGGTGCATACTTGTATTACACACTATTAATAATACATTGTCTATTAATTATGTTTAGAAAAAGCATTATGGCTATCGCTGGGTTCCAACGGATGAAGCAATGAAGATGTTTTAACACAAAAATGACTACAATATGCACAGTGGGTCCTTTTCATTGTTTTTCTGAACTTTCTACCCTGTTGTGCAAAGCCAGCACTGGCAAAGAAAAACTGTAAACATTAATAGTCTCTTAATGAAATTCTTTCTTGTTTTTTTAAAAAAGCTCACTGAATATTGATTTTAGCATGTCCAGTCAATTTATAGACCACTTTGTACAAAGCCACATCTGAAGCTACATTGGTTAAGAATTCATTCTAACACTCTAACTCTTCATGCTATTACCACTCAGCATTTTTACTTAAACTCCTTTGAAGTCAACACAAGAAATCAAACTGGTAAAATTACTACATGGAAGAATATACCTTTTTCTTGTGCACAGAAGTTATAATATGTTGACAGTAGAAAGAGATTTCATTTTTTAATTTGGTGCAGCAGACAACAGAGTCTACTGCTAGATTCTGAGGGAAATATGCCTTTAAGTTCCTGTATTCTACTCCATGAAAAATCTGTGACCCAGAGTCTAGCAAAAAGTGGACAAGCCCACTTATATTTCTAATGTTTCTTCTGCATATTATTAAAGATATTTTTTGTACGTGGAAGCACAATAAATAATAGTATAATAATAATATAAATAATAATAGTAACCAAGTAAAACGGTAAGTTTATGATTAAATAAATCAGAACACTGCAATCCTAAAACCTGTCATCAGAGATTTGGGACAAGCTCCATTTGAATTCTGAATTTTGTACTTTAGCTGATTCGTGGCACAATGAGAAAGACTGAAGTTGTTTCCAAAAGTTAGTAGAAAACAGTATTACGCTTGTATCTCTTGGGTTACAATGAAAGCAGCATTGCCTTGGTTCTGACTGCAAGTCCTTTCATGTTGCATTGGCCGTCGGATGCTTGTGGTGTTGGGATATAATGGTGGTGTTAAAAGAATTAAAGAAACGAATTACTTTTAAGTGGGTTGAGAGGCTGGTGATGAAACATCAACTGCTGCCTGAGAAGCAACTTGGATCTGCTCCAATTTGCCTACCGGTACAACAGGTCCACAGCAGATGGCATTTCATTGGCTCTTCATGCAATGCTTGAACATCTGGACAGCCAAGATGCATGCATCAAGATGCTCTTTATTGACTGCAGCTCGGTGTTGTTGGATCTCTATTTTCTAATCCTTGGGATTCTTCTCTGAGTCAGAATTCCAAGATTTTTTGAGAGTACAGACAAACATACAAATACTAAGCAAACTAAATAAAGAGCTGAGAAACTATGCTAAAAGTTGAATAGCTGTGAAGACAAAGAACAAAGGAGCCATAATGGCACTATGAAAAGTCTATCACTTTTATAATAAGAAGGAAAATATCTTGGATACGAATGAATTAGTTAACAGGCTACATAATTAAATTACATCACATGGTTAATGTACTAATACTTAGACAATGAGAAAGGTGTTAGTTTAGCTGTTATACCAGTGAGTGAAAAATACATGAGTTTGTTGAAAAGTACAAATCTTATAAAAAGTATTATTTTAAAAATATATGGTTTCCAACAGTGTTCAATACTATCATCCCCTCAAAACTAATCAATAGGTTTAAAGACTTTGGCCTCAGCGCATCCTTGTGCAATTGGAGTTTCCTCACTTGCAGATCCCAGTCAGTTTGGATTGGCAGCATCTCCTCCACAATCTACATCAGTACAGGTGCACCACAAAATGTGTGCTTAGCCCCTTGCTGTACTTGGTTTACACATATGACTGTGGCTAAGCACAGCTCCAATGCTGTATTTAAGTTTGCTTATGACACTGCTGTCATTGACTGAATCGAAGGTGCTGATGAATCAGAATATAGGAGGGAGATTGAAAATCTGGCTGAGTGGAGCCACGATAACAACTTCTCACTCAATGTCAGAAAGGCCAGGAGCTGATTATTGACTTCAGGAGGAAACCAGAGGTCCACAAGCCAGTCCTCATTGGGGGATCAGAGGTGGAGAGGTCAGTAACTTTAAATTCCTTGGTGTTATCATTTCAGAAGATCTGTCCTAAGCCCAATACAATATAAAGAAAGCATGTTAGCACCACCACGTCTTGAGGAGTTTGTGAAGATTCGGCATGACACCTAAAACTGACACACTTCTATAGATGTGTGGTGGAGAGTATATTGACTGGTTGAATCACAGCCTGGTATGGAAGCACCAATGTCCTTGAACAGAAATGCCTACAAAAAGTAATGTATGTTCCCCAGTCCATCACCGGTAAAGTCCTCCCACCATTTAGCACGTCTGTAAGGAGGGTTGTCTCAGGAAAGCCACATCCATTATCAGGGATCCCCAGCACCCAGGTCATGCTGTGTTCTTGCTGCTGCCATCAGGATGAAGGTACAGGAGCTTCAGGACTCACACCACCAGCTTCAGGAACAGCTGTAACCCCTCAGCTATCAGGCTCCTTGAAACAGAGGAGATACCTTCACTCAATTTCACTTGCCCAATCACTGAACTGTTCTCACAACTGACAGATTTAATGTCAAGGACTCTTCATCTCATGTTCTCAATATTGCTTATTTATTTATTATTTTTATTGTTTCTTTTCATCTCATCTTAGTATTTACACATTTTGTTGTGATTTGCACACTAGTTGTTTGCACTGTTGGTGCAGTCTTTCACTGATTCTATTAATGGTTATTAGATTTATTGAGTATACCTGCAAAAAGAAGAGAATCTTAGGGTTATATATGGTGACATACATGTACTTTGATAATAACTTTACCTGTGAACTTTGATTTGCTGATGAATGGATGTTGTAGTTGTAGTTTGTTGTAGTGTGGCAGAGAGACCTCTACATTGCTGAGACAAGGTGGCAACTCTCAGACACTTCCTCTGACCTACCCCTTGAAGACTCCAAACCATCAGAAAACTCTCCAACTCTATGACTGACCTCATCAGCTCTGGAGAACTCCCATCAACTGTAACTAAACTCATAGACCCCTTACCCCATATTGCTTGTCAGCCTGACTGTTCAGGTAAGCCCATTGTCTCTTCTTGCTCCTTCCACACTGAACTTGTGTACTCATACCTTGACTCCATTCTATCCTCTTTAGTTCAGTCTCTTCCCACCTACTCCTGACTGCCTCATTTTCACCATGGATATCCTGTCCCATACACTTCTATCCCCCATCTAGAAGACCTTAAATCTCTCCACTTCTTTCTTATTAAAAGAAACAACCAGTTCCCTTCCACCACCACTCTCATCCATCTGACAGACTGGTCCTTGTGCTCAATAATTTTTCCTTTGGATCCTCCCACTTTCTCCAGACTGGAGGGTTAGCCATGGGCCCCAGCTAAGCCTGCCTTTTTGTTGGCTGTTTAGAACAGTCCGTGTTCCATGCCTTCCTTGGTTATGCTCCCCAATTCTTCTGCTGCATTGACTACTGCGTGTTGGTGCTACTTCATGCACCCATGCTGAGCTCATCAGTTTCACCAATTTTGTGTCCTAATTTCCTCCATGCCTTTAAATTCACTTGGTTCATTTCTGACACCTGTCTCCCCTTTCTCAATCTCTTTGTTTCCATCTCTGGGACAACCTGTTGACTGGCATCTTTTATAACCCTACTTATTTCCACGTCTATCTTGACTGTACCTCTTCCCACCCTGATTCTTGTAAAAATGCTATTCTCTTTTCTCAGTTCCTTTGGCTTAGCTGCCTCTGTCCCAGGATGATGCTTTTCTTTCCAAGACATCAGAGATGTCCTTTTTCAAAGAAAGGGTGTCCCTTCCTCCACGATTGACGCTGCCCTCATCCACATCTCTTCCATTTCCTAAACATTTGCACTTACTTCATCTTCCTGCTGCCTTAACAGTGATAGTTCCTTTTATTCTTACCACCCCGTGAGCCTCCGCATTCAACACACCTTTCTCCGCAACTTAAGCCATTTTCAAAGGGATCCTACTGCTAAGTATATCTTTACCTCGCCCCAGCTTTGTGCAGGGATCACTCAGTTAGTGATTCCCCTTGTCCATTCGTCCCTTCGCACTAATCACCCTCCCAGTACTTGCCCTGCAAGCAGCCAAAGTGCTACACCTGCCCACTCACCTTCTCCCTGGACTCCCTTCAGGGCCCCAAACAATCCCTCCGAGTAAGGTAATACTTCACCTGTGGATTTGCTAGGGTCGTCTGTGGTATCTGGTGTTCCTAATCCAGTGACCTCAACATTGGTGAGACCTCTCGTAATTTGCGAGACTGCTTCGTTGAGCACCTCTGCTCCAACCAACCAAAAGTGGAACTTCCCAGTGGCCAAACATTTTAATTCCAATTCCTGTTCTGAAACGTTGGTTCGTGGCCACCTTTTGTTTCAAGATGAGGCCACACTCAGGATGAAGGAGCAAAACCTTACATTCCATCTAGGCAGTCTGCAATCTGATGGCATGAATATTGACTTCTTCTGGTTTTAAAAAAAGTGTTTTCCCTCTTCCTCTTCTATTCCCCACTCTTGCATCTGAAGGCTGATTTATACTTCTGCGTCAACTCGGACGCTGTAAGGCGTCACCGCGAACCCTATGCAGCGCCTATGCGGATCGCTACGCCGTAGCCTGACGCGCACCTCTCCAAAAATGTAATACGCGTGGCGGCAACGCAGACCAAACAACTGTGATTGGTCCACTTGGTAGCATCGCATTTCTTCCTACGCTGCAATAGCTTCCCATTTAGTGACTGAAGGGCAGGGAAGGAACTCTGGCTGCAATGCTTTCCATAAAGCTTTACAGACCTCCGAAATTATGGAGGACACATTTCACGTTTACGAAAAAAGATGCTCGCTTTAAACTTGTTTACTCCAATAAGACTACCATGACCATGAAGCCTTGCACGGGTAGGTGTGTGTGCATGCAGGACGTGCCCGAATTGCAGAGTGATGGGGACACACTAACGCACAAGTATAAATGTTCACAACGCACGTAGGCCACTTGCGTAGGCTACGTCGTCCATTTAACGCACAAGTATAAATCAGCGTTTAGCCTCTTCTCACTTGCCTATCAACTCCCCCTGGGTCCCTTCCTCCTACCCTTTTACCTCCCCTGTCAGATTTCTTCTCCAACCCTTTACCTTTCCTACACGCCTGGCTTCACCTATCACATAGTTATCCTCCTTCCCCTGCCCCCACCATTTTATTCAGGCATCTTCCCTCTTCCTTTCCAGTCCTGGAAAAGGCCTGAAACATCGAATGTTTATTCATTTCCATGGATACTGCTTGACCTACTGAGTTCCTCCAGAATTTGGTGTGTGGCTTCAGATTTCCAGTGACTGCAGAATTTGTCATGTGGATGAATACGTGTTTCATAAACAGAAACAGACTCATGGAAAACATTATAATTTATCCTTTTGTGAGTGCTTTCTTAGTGTGTGTATGTGACTCTAAATATGGTAAATGCTGGAAATACTCAGCAGGTCAGATAGCTTCAATGAAGAATTGCAGTTTTTGGGTTGATAATGTTCTCCTTTTGCATTTCAAATATATCACATCATTTGTACAAATCAAGTTAGCACATCTTTTTAAACTTGTAATGAGTCAGGTAATCTCAATTTCCAGGCGTGGGAAAAAGCCAAATTAAATGTTGAACAAGGATTGGCCTTAAAGGGATTCAAACCCCAAAACGTCACATAAGCAAATGTATTTTGAGTGAGATACCAGTATAAATTAATCAGATCAGAGAAGAAACAAGAAGAGGAAGATGCCCACAGTGAAAAAGACCTGGTAGATAAGTAGAAATCATTGAAGTTTTAGATAAAGTATATTGTGTGTGTACGCGCGTGCGCATAACGTACTGTAAGAGCAGAGGAAGAATTAAAGGATCTTTGAAAATGACTAAATAGAAAATACCGGATTAAATATTTCAAACTATTAAAAAGGAAGATTTGTGGAGACTTGACGATTTCTAATTCCCCTCTAACTACGGGAGTGATGCCAAAGGACTGCTAACATTGTGTCTTTGTTTACAAATGGAGGAAGGACAAAGCAAATAATTATATGCTAACTGATTTAAATTCTCTGGGGCACAGATTATTCCAATTAATGCTGAGGAACAATATAAACCTGCATTTGGAAAGGCACAGATTAGTCAAAGGCAATCAGCATGAATTGGTTCAGGAAAGGTCATCACTATTATAACTGAAGTTTTAAGGAGGGTCACAGCTATGCATTTGACATAGGCTACTTGGACTTGAGGCCTTTGACAGCATCCTGCATGACGTTTATCAAAAGAATAACAACTTGTGTTAAGGTAATGAACAGGATCCACAGTTGGCATGAAGCAAGGGAGAACAATCAGTAAGTAAGGTGGTTGAAGAGGCAATTGGGAGGCTTTGTTAGTTATGACAAAGTAGAAGAGCAAAAGCTTAAGCTGGAAATGTGTACAAAACTAGTTGGACCGTGGCTTGTGTATTAGGTACAATTCTGATGACATTACGGGAAACACGATTCCATTGTGATGCATACAGAGAAGATATAGAAAGATGTTACCAAAATTTAGAAATGCTATCAATGTGAAAAGATTAGAAACGGTGAGCTTATTTCCTTTGGAGTGGAGGAAGCTAACAGGGAGCTCTTTGTGTAAATGTATGAACGACCAAGATTGAGTCAATAGGAAGGACCTGTTTCCTTAAGTAGAGGATGAATGTGGTTATTAAATTGCATCCTAATATACGTGTTGTCAAAAGTACTTTGAGTCGTGCACAACCTCTTCAGGTCACTAATTAGTTCCCTTGGAGAAAGATGTTAACAAAAATTATGTCACTAAGTTTGAATAATTTTTGGCCAACACTAATTGAAACATTGGTGGGTGGCATGTTGATTAATGGACCACAGTTAATGGACTTGGGTTCAATTCTGACCATTAGGGCCACATACGTACATTTTACATGTTCTCCCACTGACCATGTGAACTTCCACATGGGTGCTCCAGGTTCCTGCAGCATCTCAGAATAGAGTTTATTGTTTATTTACTCAGTGATGCAGCGCGGAGTAGGTCCTTCTGACCGACCTTTCAAGCCACACTGCCCCAGCAACCTCCGACAAACCCAATTCATTCACAGGACAATTTACAACTTACCCAGTATGTGCCAAGCTGTAATGGCGTCATGCTAACCGTTATGCTATACATCATGAAATTTGCTGCTTTTGTGGAAACAGTACAATCCAAGACATAAATTACAATAGGTCACAAAAATAAATAGTGTAAATAATATATGATGTTCTTATCAGTGTTTTGGTATGTCAGTTGGCTTAGAACAGTTAAGTAGCAAAAAGAGTCGAGGTGGAATTGAAGGACACAATGAGAAAATGAGTTGCAGGGAAGTAAGGAGAAGGGGAATGGAGCTAATGCGATTGATCTGATGGGAGCTGGTATGGACTGAGTTGCTTTCTTCTGTGCCACACAAAGTAAGTAACTAGCATTAATCAATCATTACACCCTATCCAATTGCCTTCGGTTATTTTTGCTTTTTGTTTAAAAACCATAATCTATGAAAAATTAATTTCAGGTTAGAACATTTCTTAAATCATTTTATAAAGCAATCATATTTTTAATTTAATTTGCATTTTTCCAATGGGAGTCTTATCTTTCCTTTGTAAACAATCTGATGGTTATTTTCCTTTTATTTGAAGTGTTTTCCTTTGAAAGAATAAAATGATATCCCAGTAGTATTACAAGCTTATTGAATGTTTGCACTTGTATGTTAAAAGAACTGACTTTTACCGTCTGTACCAATCTGTAAATATTACAGCAAGGTTTTTCCAGGTTCACAAAGCTTACTAGCTGGATTAACTTTCCTTTTGAAATGCTGATCCCAGTCCAAACCGTCAAATAAACAGAACTTTGTGTGAACCTTTTCAAACAATAAAACAACGTTTACAGATAAAAGCAAGAGTGAAATGAAATTAATAAAAGGAGTTCAATTCTTAGTGTAGGGATAGAGATTAAGGTACAGAATTTGGAGCTTTTCCTGAAAAAATTTTGTCCATCAGACTGGCAAAGTTTAATGAAAATAAACATGACTTAATCAGGAAAAAATACATACTTAAAAAATTGTGTGCACATTTACTTATTTTGTCCTTTAACTTTTAAGACCATTAGACAATAAAAGCGGAATTGACCATTCTATAATGGCTAATTTATATCCCTTTCACCTGCTTTCTCCGGCCTTTTTGTCTCTTTACAGTTTCTATTTCTCTACCAATTTTGTGATTTTTAATTTCCGTTAATGTATAATTGAATCGGGGCATGCATTTCTATGTGGAGCCAGGAACCATCCTTCATCAAAGTATTTAAAAATTAGCTTCAGAGAGCATGTTCTTTAAACCAAGTGATGCTAAACATCTTGAAGATGTATGTAAATTTTGAATTAATTAGAAGCATGTTAGGTGGGTGTTCCTTTCTAGCATGCCAGTGGCCTAGTGTACGTAGATAAGATTAAACAGCTTTGGGCTGTTGGTTTTAAGACGTTTGCAATGCTAAATAAGCATGTAGACTTTTAAGAGTAGAGTTTTTAGTTTCAAGTAAGAATGTTAAGATATTGTCTTCAATAAGAAATTTTGTGCGTTTCACTGAGTAACGATCTTGTTCAGTTCTGAACAGTGGCAAGACCATTGGATGCGATGAAAGTCTTATTTACAGTAATTTCTTCTGTTGCCTAGGAGAACTTTATAGATGTGAGCCTTGACTTATAACAGCAGCGAATAATTTCATTAATTTGGGTTTGCAGATTAATTCTGTAGTAACAGGGCAGAGCTTTGTTGACCTGAAACTGCAGGCCATCTGCCAGTTGCTTGTTTCAGCATGGCCCCAGGCACAGTTTTCTCTCCCAGCACTTCAGCGTGGCTGAGAGCAGCATTGGGACTGTCCCTGCGCAGACAGACGGCTGTATTCGCCGAATGGTTTTGACAGTAGGTGTGGCCTCCATCCCGATGCTGTCAAGATTACTTAAAAAGTTTTTGATATTCAGAAGTGTCAAGCACCATTTTGGATCTATCAAAAAAGTGTTTAAAAACTTAAAAACACATGCATACAAACAACTAAACATAGAAACATAGAAAATAGGTGCAGGAGTAGGCCATTCGGCCCTTCGAGCCTGCACCGCCATTCAGTATGATCATGGCTGATCATCCAACTCAGAACCCTGTACCAGCCTTCCCTCCATACCCCCGATCCCTTTAGCCACAAGGGCCGTATCTAACTCCCTCTTAAATATAACCAATAAACTGGCCTCAACTCCTTCCTGTGGCAGAGAATTCCACAGATTCACCACTCTCTGTGTGAAGAAGTTTTTCCTAATCTCGGTCCTAAAAGGCTTCCCCTTTATCCTCAAACTGTGACCCCTTGTTCTGGACTTCCCCAACATCGGGAACAATCTTCCTGCATCTAGCCTGTCCAATCCCTTCAGGATTTTATACGTTTCAATCAGATCCCCCCTCAATCTTCTAAATTCCAACGAGTATAAGCCTAGTTCATCCAGTCTTTCATCATATGAAAGTCCTGCCATCCCAGGAATCAATCTGGTGAACCTTCTTTGTACTCCCTCTATGGCAAGGATGTCTTTCCTCAGATTAGAGGACCAAAACTGCACACAATAAAAACACTGAACCAAACAGTTAAATAAGTTCCATTGATTTTTCTCCTGGCAACCAATGGTTCCTATTCTTTTGCTGGAACTCCTGTGCTTATGCCAGATTTAATTGGTCACAAGCTCCGTGGCTGGATTCCCAGCCTAAGAGCTGGGAAGTATTTGAAATTTGCATCAATCTGTGAAACTCTTGAATTTACTTGTGCAGCCCACAGTCAGCAGAGGACAGAACAGAAAGTGTTATCACTAGCTTAAGCCTGTGCCAGTGATGTTAACTGGAATTTGTGTGTGGAAACAAAGATAAATAGAGTAGATGCTTCCATTTAGCATAAGAACCTCAGAAATAGGAGCAGGAGTAGGCCATCTGGCCCATCAAGCCTGCTCCGCCGTTCAATAAGGTCATGACTGATCTGGCCATGGACTATCTCCACCTACCTGCCTTTTTCCCATAACCCTTAATTTCCCTACTATGCAAAAATCCATCCAACCTTGTCTTAAATATATTTACTGAGGTAGTAGTCTCTGCTGTTTCATTGGACAGAGAATTCCACAGATTCACCACCTTCTGGGAAAAGCAGTTCTTTCTCATCTCCATCCTAAATCTACTGCCTCGAATCTTGAGGTTATGTCCCCTAGTTTTAGTCTCACCTATCAGTGGAAACAACTTTCCTGCCCCTATCTTATTTATCCCTTTCATAATTTTATATATTTCTATAAGATCTCCTCTCATTCTTCTGAATTCCAGCGAGTGCAGACCCAGGTGACTCAATCTCTCCTCATAGTCTAACCCCCTCATCTCTGGAATCAACTTGGTGAACCTCTTCTGTACTGCCTCCAAAGCCAGTATATCTTTCCTCAAGTAAGGGGACCAGAATTTCACGCAGTACTCCAGGTGCGGTCTCACCAGTACCCTGTACAGTTGCAGCATGACCTCCCTGCTCTTAAATTCCATCCCTTTAGACTTGTGATTCCTGTCATTGATTTAAGATTAGGCCCTTTCAAACTGTTTTCTAAATCTATTAGAAAGTAGAGCACCTGTACTTATTGTTTGCAAAGATTAAGCATGTTGATAAACCTCTATAGAAGTGTGGTGGAGAGTATATTGACTGATTGCATCACAGCTTGGCATTAAAACACCAATGCCTTGTACAGAAAAGCCTACAAAAATTAGTGGGTATGGCCCACAACCATTGAGCTCCTCCACATGGACTGGTGTCACAGGAAAGGAGCATCCACCACCAAGGACCGCCCACCATCCAGCCCATGCTCTTTTCTCACTGCTGTCATCAGGAAGAACATCTCTCAGAGCCTTGGGATTCACACCACCACGAACAGTTATTACCCCCCGACCATCAGGCTTGTTGAACCAGAGAGGATAACCTCACCCAACTTAATTTGTCCCATCACTGAACTGTTCCCACAACCTATGAACTCACTTTCAAGGACTCGTGTTTTTGGTATTTATTTAGATATTATTTCTTTTTTCATTATTTTTGTATTTGCACAATTTGTTTGCACATTAGTTGTTTGTCCATCCTGCTGGGTAGAGTCTTTTATTGATTCTGTTGTGTATTTATTGTGGTTGCCTGCAAGAAACAACTTAAGTGTCAAAATTAGCATGCATCAACTACCTTTAAAGAGTTTCAAAATTGACAATTTCTCTTCTCTTCAATGTCCAGTACTTGATGAGCATGAGATGCCTCTGAAAGAATATTGGGGAAAATGATATTATTTTTTGTTCCTACCACAATCTCCGTTCCCTCTTCATGAGCCATCTTTTCTGAAGCGCAACTAGATTACTTTGTACCTTCCAACTTTTATTTGAACCCAGGATTAGCTTTTGTATTTTCCTGTAAACAGTCCATTTCCAGCTTGTGTAAAGCATCTGGACTGTCCCTTGAAACCTGGCTTAGCTCATCTACTTTCTCATTCATACTTTTCCTCTAGTTTTATTTCTAATGCCTTTGTGTTCCACATATTATCTCCTTTAAAACTTGGTTCTGTAACATTCACATCACTGTCCACCTGTTATCTTCAGTTTTCAAAGTGTCATATCCCCTCCTCAGTGCAACACCCCTGCAGCCAATTATTGCTCAAGCGATCAACACTTTGCCAACTTTGGCATTTTGCACAAATATTGCTCCATTATATCATTCCCCACTAAGGCCAGAAGTTGTGAAATCCCTACTGAAAATTTCATTCCTCCTAACAGACAGTTCTTGAAACACCCTTTTTGTGTTATTTGCCCTAACATTTTCAGTCAGGTTTTGACTGGTAATTTGCCTGTGAACTATCATGAGTTTTTAAATGTGTAACTGAGCTATGTAGAGAGAACAGGTTTCTTAGATTAAAAAATAACCAGGTGTTCTGATGTTCTACTTTTCCTCTGGATTCCAAATTTGTATAGTGCACATGCCAAATCTAAGCTACTAAGTAACAGCAATCAGGTCTAGGGCATACATGGTAAGAGTCTGTGAGAAGGCCATTGATGTCCTGAGGAGCTGTAGCTTCAATGTTGAGCAGCTAGGAGGAGGAGATAATAGACTTCTGATACTTAATGAAAAAAAATGCCTATCATTTTGCCCTTAAGTACTTAGGAAATGAGCAGCTTTTATGTAATGTGCTATTAACTTAAAAACTTTGAGAGAGAAGACTTGTTTTTAAGATCATCCTGCAAGTGAAAGCAGATTGACCTTGCATAATTCCAAATGTATTGACTGTTTTCAGATGCTGGTAGTAGAATTAGAATTTCATGATTAAAGTTTGTACTGATTACCAAATCAGCAATGGTTCTGATGCTAACAATTTTAAATGTATCATTTCACAAGCTTTACTCACTTACCAAGTGTGCTACAGCTTGTAATTTGAGACATGTTTATGCTGTTATTCCCCATTCCCTTTCCCCCGTTAGTTTCGCCTCCTTTCCATGACAGATGTATATATGGCTGCAGCTCTCTGAAATTCTGCTTCTGAATGATGTTAAGTCTGATCACCAAGTTAATTTATAAAAAGGGAGAAAAGAGTAATGAGGATACTATTTTTACACAGGATTTGATGTGGGAAGAATGATTGAAGCAGATTTGATTCTAATTTTCAGAAGGGATTTGTGATTGGAAAGTGAAAGTGTACTGAACTATAAGGAAATGGCACAGATGGGCTAGCTCTTGCAGGGCTGCTGCTGATACCTCCCTCTTCATTGAAGCAATTTATTTGTATTGCATTATTTATTATTTAAATGGCTGGGAATATTTCTCTCACAAATGGCAAAGTCTGCAGTACTTTGTATGCTGCTTTCAAAGTGTATGATTCTTTCAGTTCCTGGATGTTCTCTGAGAAATGGCTGTTTCAGTGATGGAAAAACACTTGTTGCAATCAAATCTTGCCAATGATTTCCATGAGGGCTCCCTACACCTCTCACTGTAACTTTGGCCAAAGGCAACCACAGAGGCCCTTGAGGAAAATGTTCGAGTCATTATCCAAAAGGATAGTAGCAGTTGTTGCAATCTTAACTTTTATGTGATGGATATGACGAGAAGACACAGGAGCAGAGTTGGCCTATTGGTAGTGTGTTAAAATAGGGAATTGTGAAAAATGAAGAGGAGTGAGATCAGTTGCTCAAGCACAGTAGGGTGCCTGATCCCCTCCTATGCTGAATGATATCCCTTCAGTTCTCTTACCTCTGACATTATCCAACTTCCTGCTGTTGATGTCAGAGTGGAAGGGAAAAGTTTTTTTTACATTCTGGTATGTTGGTGTGGCAGCAGTGACGTCACTGATTATTAAACTGCAGCAAGAAATGCAAGTGAAATCTCACCACAGCAGCTGTAGAATCTAGAATAAATCATCTGAAATTTTTGAATGCATCTTATGAAGTAAACTTCTCTGGTTCACTAATAGCCTTAAGTAATCTGCTGTCTTTACCTGCTCTGGCCTATATATGACTTCACATTACTGTGATTGACACTTAATTGGCTTCTGAAGTGGCCCACAAACTATTCAGTAATGTCAAGCTGCTGTTTTTAAATCGGATTAGAATAAATTTGTGTTCATCATCCAGCATCTGATTCGAATGTGGCAAAGTGGCTCCAGGCCCAGTTGACTTTGCAGATCTCTGCACGTATAACTCTGGGGTCTAGTGTCTAAATTGGGAGAGCTGTTCTTGACCCACAGTAACCTGACGTACTTGACCTCCCTGTATCATACCTGACAAACAAGATGCTTGACGTTAGATAGATAGATATACTTTATTAATCCTGAGGGAAATTTAGTTTTGTTACAGCCGCACCAACCAAGAATAGCGCGTTAAGTATAGCAATACAAAAAACCCCAACAGTCAAACAAAATGCAAAGCTATGCCAGATGGAAAGTAAGTCCAGTACCAGTCTATTGGCTCAGGGTGTCTGACCCTCCACGGGAGGAGCTGCACGCTGGATGGCCACAGGCAGGAACTACCTCCCGTGCTGCCAAGTGTTGTATCACGGTGGAATGTGGCCGAAATCCAACAGTAAAAAGTTCAATGTCCAGTCTGCAAACACGTTCCTCGATCGTAATATACCCCGGATTGCACCTTGCATTGCAACCTGGGTTTGCTGTCCCATTTGCAACATAGACACACCTGAGGATAGACATTGGTGAGAAGAAGGGTGGGGGATGTTATAGAAATTGGTGGAATACTCCTGGAAGTCTTCAACATTAACGTCAGATTGGGAAAAGGAAACCTGATTACCACTTACTGTTCTCTCTCGTGAGGAGCAACATTGGATAGAATCACTGAATGTAACAGAGGCTTTAGGGCATCAGGAGGTGATTTGCTGCAGCATGTCCAGCCTCTGGCCTCAGGAATTATGTGGCTTGTCCTAATGTTGACAATAGAGAAATTCAAAGATGATTATCCAATTAAGTATGGAGGGTAGGTTGTAAGGCTCTCCTGTTAAAGCCAGTCATGGCCTGATGCAAGTGCTTTTTTTTTAAACTGAGTGTTGAATCAACCAATCTTGGTAAAATTAGCTAGGACCCTGTTTTTCAGTCTTCCCAACGCTAATATACCTCTGGAGGTATTCATGTGAGCAATGTCCAACACCAATCACCTTCAGCTGTTTCATCAATGACATCCTTCAGCCATCAGGCTAGAAGTAGAGAAGTTCACGGTGCAATGTTCAGTTTCATTTGAAATTCCTCAATGTTGAAAGAACCCATGCCTATGTTCACCAAGGCCCATACAACATTAGGGCATGGTCTGATAAAGGGCATGTCACTTTCCTGTTGTGCACATATCAGGCAATGATGTGCTTTAGTAGGAGAGAGCTTCACTACCTACCCTCCATGCTCAATTGTGTTATCATCTTTGAATTTCTCTATTGTCAATGTATGGGTAAGCCGCATAAATTGAGGCCTGTGGCTGGATATCTTGTAGTGAATCACTTCCTGATGCCTCAAAGCCTTTCCACTATAATGTAAGTTCAAAGTGTGTTGGAAGTTCTGTCTTTGTCTGGTGAGTAGCTCCAAGACATCTAGAGCTATTTTCAGGACAAATTAACCGACTTGAGATTGACAGTCTATCTATCCTTAATATTCATTACCCCATCAACAGCACACCATGTCCTTGGCATGTGTCATCTATAAATACACTTACTTCTTTGCTGTTGAGTCTAAACTACAGAGCACTCTGAGGGCATTCAGGATATACTCCATGGAGAGTGGGGATAGGCAGCACATGCCAGCTTTACCAGCAAAGCCCCTATTCTGAAAAAGAAATGTAAAACCAAAATGTGTCCACAAGTTCCTGAGCAGGTTTGCACTTTTTATTTATATTTTCCTCCATTTATCTTTGTATTTTCACATATTGGCAATTTTCCTTTGGCTGTTTTTTTTTTACCATAAATTAATTATATTGATTGATTGGGTGGAAGGAACATTTCCCCTCCTTTTAAGCATGAAACCTGTTATGATTCCAACATAACCAAACCATAATTCACTGCATGATCCAGTTTCAAAGGTGTATAATATGTTAAACTGTTCAGAATTTTTCATTCTGAAGCAGAATGAAAGTACATTTATTCACTTTATTATGTTTCTTTTTTGAAACAAAAGACCATGACTACTTTGGGAATGTTTTTATAAAGTGCCACAGTAAGTGAGTAGACCTACTCCATGGGGTGGAGTAGCTTTGCAGGATTTTCCTCCTTCTGTGCGAATGATTTTGTTCTTCTTGTTCTGCTCAGAGTGCTCTGTGGACACATTCTTATTCTGACTTCTTTCCCTGTCCTCCCTTTCACACTGTCAACCCAAAATGTTGACTGTTTATTCATTTCCATAGATGCTGTCTGACCTGCTGAGTTCCTCCAGCATTTTGTGTGTGTTACTGTAGACACTGGCGCAATTAATAATTTGCATTTCATAACTCAGACTGCAACTGTTAATAACTTTAGCTCATTGTTTTCTGACTCTCCACCTCAGTATTGATTAGTAACCACATTAATGGACTGAGTGTCCCTTAGTCTGGTTTGGGCAGTTAACTTTTATACATATACTGTGCTGTCATTTGGATGATAGTAATGCAGATACGTTCATCAAGGTTTTTGAATTCCTGAGAGAACTGTAATAATGTACGTTCGTTTCAAGCCTTGTATTTCAAAAAGCATTCTGTCAAGAAAGGTCAATTTGGAGTGTGCCAAGGCAGCAGATTATGTACTGGCATCAGTAAAGCTTAACCAACATTTGTGTTTGCTTTTGACTCTAGGCATTCGTCCTCCTATTATGAATGGCCCCATGCATCCACGCCCCCTGGTGGCACTGCTGGACGGCCGGGATTGCACCGTAGAAATGCCTATTCTGAAAGATGTAGCAACTGTGGCTTTCTGTGATGCACAGTCCACACAGGAGATTCATGAAAAGGTGAGTACAGCAATATTTGGATTAAATAATCTTTGAATGCGTGACAATATGAAATTATTATATTATCTTACAATTAAATGTAACATCAGTTTCGTCTTCACCATCTCTAATTTTGTTTGCACGTTGTTTGCCATTGATAACTCTGCTATTACTCTGAAAGGGTTGTAAAGCCTTAAAATAGAAAATACTGTATTACTCAGCCAGACAGGCAGTATCTGCGGGACGGGAAGCAGTTGATGTTTCTCTTTCCACAGATGTGCTGTGACCTACTATTTACAGCTTTTTATTGTGTTGATCTTTCTCAACCCTGGTAGCTTGTCTGACGTCTAGGAATGTGGAAATTTCCAAAAGATAAATATTGGGAACACTGAGGTGGTCATAATCAGTCTTTGTCATAATCCTCATTGCCTTGCTGTTGACTCCATCCCTTTCTCTGACAGCTACCTAAAATTCAACCAGATTCTGTACAGTCTTGGTGTCATAAAGTATTTAACCAGATTCAGGAAGGAGGGAAGTTGCATGTTCTTCAATTTGAAAAGAAATTAAGTGGCATAGTGGTTAAATTACGTCCACATCCCAAAAGTGTGTGGTTTGATGGAGTAATTGGCTACAGTAAGTTACCCCTACCGTGAAGGTGAATGGTAGAATCTAGGTTAGTTGATTAGAAGATGGGACAATTTTTTAAAAATTGAATTAATGTAGGATTAATGTAAAATGACTGGCTGATGGTTAGTGCAAACTCAGTAGTCTGAAGGATCTGCTTCTGTGCTGTATTACTCTATAACCCTGTAATCAACCAAGACAAGCTTTGGATCACATGTAAAAGTGGTTTATTTTTTCTTCCTTACATTATTGAAACCTTATCCAGTTTTTGTTACCTTCCAGACCTGAATAGTCCAGTGTACTTTGAACTGCCATCCCTCATTCCAGTCTCCATAGAGTTCATAGAACCATAGAAATGAACAGCATGTAATGGATCCTTACAACTCACTTTGCCCATGCGAATTGTGATGTCATCTGCTCACATTAGGTCTATATGTTTCCACTACTTTCTTATCTAAGTATGTACCCAAATGCATTTTAAACATTATAATTGCATCTGCTTCCACTGCCTCTTCTGGCAGATCATTCCAAATTTTCATCTCATGTGCCTCAGATCTCCTTTAAATTTTTCCTCCTCTCACCTTAAAACCTTTGCCCTCTAGTGCTGGACGTCCCTTCTTGGGGGTGGGGGGTGGGAGGTAAGATTTTGGCTGTATTTTATCTGGCCCCTCGGTTTTATAAACCTTAAGTCACACTTCAATGTCATTTTCAATAACACATGTTTGTGAGGTTGCATTTTGATGAGACAAAATCGGATCAGGAATTTCATAGTGAATGGTAGGGGCAGAACATTGCAATTACATAATTCCTTGAAAATCGTGTCAAATGTAGTCAGGCTGGTGAAAAGGTGTTTGACGTGCTGGCCTTCAGTCAGGGAATTCAATACAGCAGTTCGGAGGTCAGGTAACAATTGTACAAACTATTGGTGAGGCCGCAATTGGAGTATTGTGTTCAGTTTTGTTTACTCTGCTGTAGGATGCACACCGTTCAGATGGATAGAGCATGGAGATTTACAACATGTTGCTAGAACTTGAAGGACTGAGTTATGAAGAGAAGTTGAGCAGGTTAATGAGGGGGTGATATGAAAGAAGAATATAAGATCATGAGGGGCACAGATAGGGTGAAAGTGCATTTTTTTCCCCAATCTTGGGAGATCAAGAACTAGCAGATTGAGGTTTAAGGTGAGAAGGGAGGGGCATTTTTCCCCCAGAGGGCAGTACGTATATGTAATGAACTTGATGAGCTGAGAGGAAATGATTGAGGCAGGTACTTTAGCAACTTTTAAAAGACATCTAGACAGGTAGATGGATAGGAAATGTGTGGAGGAATATAAGTAAAATGTGGGCAAAAGAGACCAGTTTAGATGGCAATCTTGGTTGGCATGGACAAGTTGGACCAAAAGACCTGTTTCCATGCTGTAATACTCAGACTCTTAATCTTTACAACATCTTCCACAAAGGACTTTCTTTAATAATGATCAGGTAAACTACTTTGATGCCTTAAGGGCATTATATGAAGTAGGAGGGTTGTTTATGAGATGAGAGTCTCATTATTAATAATTCATTTAGTAGTTTGTTTTTGTAACATCACACAGATCTCTGTGGTGAATTAGAAGTTTCTTAAACAGAAAAATACTAAATATAGCAGTATTTTATCTGTATTTCTCTGTGTCACTAATGACTTTTAATATAATGCAACAAAGATTAAAATTAAGAGCTCCCCGGAATTCATACAGTAATGTTTTGATAATTAAAATGCAAGACGGATAAAGACTGCATAATTCAAAGCTCAACCTTCGGTGTTGTGAATCTTCACGTGAAGAAAATCCACAATTGCACTTATCATTGAGAAAATCTAAAATTGGTTGATTTGAAAATAGACGTGTGACTGTCAGCAAGTTATGGGTGAAATGTAAGCTATGCATAGCAATGTCGGACATGTCAGGAATGTTAGATGAGAGTAGTCATCAGCAAAAACAAATCTTCCCTGATTTTCACTAAACAAAGTTTTTACCTTAATATCAGAGAGGAACAACATATTTAAAGTATTTTTTAAAAAGTGTAAATGTTTTTGCAAATGATTAAATGCTTTGTAACTTCACATTTTAAATGTCCATGTGGATTCAATACTGTGATCCTCTGCGACAGGATATTGTTACTGCAGTAATGGCTCATAAGTTTTGTTCTCTCTGTTAGTGATTACAAATTGAAGTGCAGATGGTAAGAAAGCAACAATTGCATGAATGGCTTCTATTGTGTGTGACTCCACATTGCTCATTGAGCCATCTCAGCTGGAAAAGTCTAAATAGAACAATGGTGGAATCATTGTTCACTTCGCTGCCAACTTCACAGAAAGCATGTTAGCAAAAATTGATTCCAACTTTATTTAAGATATAGAAAACACAAGGAGGCAAATAACAGGGATAGATTCAAATTGTCTCTGTGTGAAGCATGTAAATGCAGAACATATTTTTGAAAGAAAACAAGTTTTTGCCTTGTATTTGTGATGATGAGTGAATGAGGCAGACTCTGTTCTTCTCACGGATAGGCTCATGAAAGGAAAAAAAAAAGAATGATTGTGGTTCATTTTATCATAATTAACATCAACAGTGTCCAAGCAATTTCTGACAGAGGGCCCAAGCTATATCTATAAATTTGAGCAGGTTGCTTGCAAAGTAGTTTGTCCACAGTGGTAAATTTAGTCCTGAGAAGAGAGAGAAGGGCAACTTTTCATTAGTTCATTTTAAGGTACATTTTTGATGGAGACTTCTGCAAAACTAGCAGTTGATGTCAAGTGTCCTGAACTTGGAGTTGGGCTTCAGACATTCATTATTAGGACTAATGGAATAGTGTCTATATCCTAGCACAGACTGTGCAGGCCATCACTCCCCTCATGATGTACAATTTACAGCCAGAAGAGATGTGGTGCATATCCAACTCCTAAGCTGCCATAGAAACCGAAACCATTCTGCACTTAATCTGGAGATCCAATGAGGATCTCCACAGATTTGTTATGTATCAATCTCTGAAGAAAGTGGGGAAATGTACCTAATGTTGCTGTCATTGTGTGACTTCCTAACTGAAAGACCATAATCAGTATGGATCGGAAATAGCATCTCCACCTCGCTGACAGTTAATACTGGCACGCTCCAAGGATGTGTGCTTAGCCCACTGTTCTACTCTCTCTACACTCATGACTGTGGCTAGGTGTAGCTAAAATGCCATCTATAAATTTGCTGACGATACAACTATTGTTGGCAGAATTTCAGATGGTGTCAAGAGGGCATACTGCAGTGAGATATATCAGCTAGTTGAGTGTTGTTACAGCAACAACCTTGTACTCAACATCAGTAAGACTAAAGAACTGATTGTGGGCTTCAGAAAGGGTAAGACAAGGGAACACACATCAGTCCTCATAGAGGGATCAGAAGTGGAAAGAGTGAGCAATTTCATGTTCCTGTGTGTCAATATCTCTGAGGATCTATCAGTGCAGTTACAAAGAAGGTTATATTGCATTAGGAGATTTGGTATGTCACCAAAGACACTAGCACATTTCCACAGATGTATCCTGGGGAGCATTCTAACTGTCTGTTATACAGGGGTTACTGCACCGGATTGAAATAAGCAGCAGAGAGTTGTAAACTTAGCTCTGTCCTGGGCACCAGCCTCCGTCGTTTCAGGACATGTTTAAGGAGCAATGCCTGAAAAAGGTGGCACCCATCATTAACACCCCCCCCCCCACCCCCCGGTCACTCAGGTTATGCCTTGTTCGCATTGCTACCATCAGAAAGGAGGTACAGGAACCTAAAGACACTCGCTCAACAATTCAGAAACAACTTCTTCCCCTCTGCCATCCAATTTTTGAATGGACATTGAACCCACGAAAACTACCTCATCACTTTTTAATTTCTATTTTTGCATTACTTACTCAACTAATTTATTTATATATCTAATTTTTGTCACTATGTATTGCTTGCACTACTGCTGCAAAGACAACAACTTTCACATCATTTGCTGGTGATATTAAACCTAATTCAGGTTGTGTTGTCTGTATTTGTGTGTGACTCTGTCCTCTCGTGTACTGGAATGAGGATGTTATCCATCTCCTTCAGGAATGTATTTGCCAGGAAAGTCTGGTGCGAGGCAGCGTGATTGGTTGATATTCAGTCCAAGTATTGGTGTAACATGTAATACTGTTTACAGAAACTCTCTGAGACAGGCATCAACAGTTGCTGGACGGTCATCAGTTGCCTGACTTCCATGGAAGGTGCTGCCTAAAGTCGAATAGAATCATAATAGAGCATTGCGGCCCAAACAGGACTTTCGGCCCATTGTCTGTTATAGCATTGGGACAGTTTGTTTGACTCAGTTCATTCATTCTGACCCTGTTACCTAACTGAGCTAGAGTACAGAGGACTGGTTCATTCCCAGAGACCTGCTGAGGCCTGGTGCAAAGACCATAAGGCATAGGAATAGAATTACGCCATTTGTGGTGGTCAGAGTGAAGAGTTCGATAAAGTGCTCCCCCACTCTCCATCAGGACTCAGATGTAGAGGAAGCACACATCAGTTCCAGATTCAAAAGATGAACCAGATAGACTTGCAGGTGACGTGTTGTCTCACCTGGAAGTACAGCTTAGGGACCCTGCATGGCAATGCTTACTGGAGTACACGGAGGGAGATCAGTGGAAAGGGATGAGTGGACAAAGGGAGTCATGTAGAGAATGATCCCTATGAAAAGCAGGGTGTGGGAGGAAGGAAAGATGTGTTCAGTAGTAGGATCCCATTAGAGATGGCAGAAGTTCAGAAAAATTATGTATTGGATGGTAGATAACTCAAGGACACTCAAAGCTGCTGCGCAGGTTGACTCTGTGGTTAAGAAAGCATACGGTGTATTGGCCTTCATCAATCATGGGATTGAGTTTAGGAGCCAAGAGGTAATATTGCAGCTATATAGGACCCTGGTCAGACCCCACTTGGAGTACTGTGCACAGTTCTGGTCACCTCACTATGGGAAGGATATGGAAACCATAGAAAGGGTACAGAGGAGATTTACAAGGATGTTGCCTGGATTGGGGAGCTTGCCTTATGAGAATAGGTTGAGTGAACTTGGCCTTTTCTCCTTGGAGCGATGGAGAATGAGAGGTGACCTGATAGAGGTGTATAAGGTGATAGGCATTGATCATGTGGATACTCAGAGGCTTTTTCCCAGGGCTGAAATGGCTAGCACGAGAGGGCACAGTTTTAAGGTGTTTGGAAATAGGTACAGAGGAGATGTCAGGGGTAAGTTTTTTACGCAGAGAGTGGTGAGTACATCAAATGGGCTGCTGGCAATGGTGGTGGAGGCGGAAACTATAGGGCCTTTTAAGAGACTCCTGGACAGGTACATGGAGCTCAGAAAAATAGAGGGCTGTGGGTAACCCTAGGTAATTTCTAAGGTAAGGACATGTTCGGCACAGCTTTGTGGGCCAAAGGGCCTGTATTGTGATGTAGGTTTTCTATGTTTCTATGGGACCCTGTGCCTTTTATGGCAACTGGTGGATGGATCGAGGGTAGATTTGTGGGAGGTGAAGATGTGGGTGAGGACAGCATTTATGGTGGAAGGGAAATCTGAAACTGTGACTGTTTATTCCTCTCCATAGATGCTGCCTAACCTGCTGAGTTCCTTCAGCGTTTTATGTTTATTGCTCAAGATTTCCAGCATCTGCAGAATCTCTTGTGTTTAGGAAGTTTAGAATGATCAACCTTTCTGTTTTCTTCAATTAAATGACAAGTGACATGATGTTTGTCATGTCAGGAACCGAATTATAACAGACTATGCCTACAGTATTGTTTTCCATTTAACATTAGTAGCTCTCTTGATCTGTTGAAGTTAAGCATTCATCATTTGACCACTATAGACTACTTTAACTGGGCACCCATCTCCTTTGTAGAAATGTAATCCATCAACAAGAATTGTAAATATATTTATAAACTGAAATAGATGTTATACATTTTATCTTTTCAGCACTTATAGCCATAAGGCACTCAGTGGTGAAAGATCTTTTTCCATTAATATTCAGATCACAAAATAAACAATAAGGTGTTCTGTAGAAGACAATTAACTTTGAGCCGTTGGCTTTGCCTACTGGTATAATTTCCTGATCCATGGTAAAGCATCTATTAAATTTAAATCAGGCTCCAATTTGCAATGTGTGCTCCCATTTTGTATAAGTTAATAAATTGTTCTGCTCTGCCTCATGATAGAAAACTTGCATGTCTTAAGTACAAGAGATTCTGCAGATGGCTAGAAATCCAGAGGCGCGCACACAACATGCTAGAGGAACTTGGGAGGTCAGGCGACATCTATGGAGGGGAATAAACAGTCAACAATTTGGGTGGAGTACCTTCATCAGGATTGGAAAGGAAGGGGGAAGGAGTCAGCATAAGATGATGAGGAGAGGGGAAGAAATACAAACTGGCAAGTGATCGGTGAAGCCAGGTGAGGGAATAAGGTGGGTGGGTGAGGGAGGGTGGTGAACTAAAATGCTGGGAGGTGATAAGTGAAAGAGGTAAACAGCTGAAGAAGGAATCTGTTGTGAGAGAGGAGTGGACCATGGGAGAAAGGGACACTAAAAAGAGGTAATGGGCAGCTGAAGAAAAGAGAAAGAGCCAGAATTGGAAATGGGAAAAGCTAGAAGGGGGTTGGGAGAGGGGGAAATTATGGGAAATTAAGAAATCAATACTCTTTCTATCAGGTTGGAGACTACTCAGACGTCATATGAGGTGTTGCTCCTCCAACCTGAGATTGGCCTCATTATGGCAGTAGAGGAGGCTATGGTGCAACATGTCTGAATGGGAATTAGAATTAAAATGTGTACCCATGAGGAATACCTGCCTTTTGTGGTGGATGGAGCAAAGGTGCTCGATGAAATGATCCCCAGTCTACGTCAGGTCCCAATGCAGAGGAGCTGGATGCAGTAGAATAACTGAACAGACATGTCCTTAAAATCGTATTTTCAAAAAGGTGAATTAATGCGATTTTCTGTTGGACTCCCCTGTGGATCAAGTATGAGGGTCAATGTTCTGATAATTATTCAGCACCCTGCATAACACAACAAACAGGAGGTCTGTTCGTTGGATAACAGGACTATTGAGAATTGTTTTTCTTTATTAAATTGGTATCTAATTCATTCATTCCTGTATAATTTGGGGCTTATCATTCTCATTATCATCTCCAGTGAAAGCAGCTTCAACTGGCACTTCGTGGTTTCCTGCTAACCGTGCCTGAATTAAGTGGTTGCTTGCTTGCTGATGTACAGTAGTTTTATAATTTAATATTTCAGATCAGATGGAGTTGAAAAATTATTATATTTAAATGTAATTTATGACTTCACGTCATGAAACAAAAGGCAAGTGCTTAAAGGATCCTGAAATTAATACATTCTCTGCACTTGACAGTTTTGGAGGCACTGATGGTGAGACTGGTAATTTAGCTGGACAGTAAGTGGGTTGAGTTAGAACCTCCTGTAGTATCTATAATGAGGGCTCATATGGATCAAATGTTAAACTAATTTCATAAAAACAATGTAAAGGAAAATAGGATAGTTGACCTTTCATCAGAACTGTATAAAGTTAGAAAGCAGACATACTTTTAAAAGACAAAGGAGGAGTAGAATGAAGGATATTTGTAACGTAGGGACCAAGGTTGTCCAAGTGACAAGATGCTCCATTTGTGCTCTTTCTGTGGGGAAGAAATCAAAATCTGATTGCGTGACTTCTGCCTGTTCAACCAGGAAAGGTGACCATGAGCTTCCATTTGCCTGCCTGACACAAGTGGTAAAGGCTGAGAAAAGAGAATGAAAGTTTCTTGACAGCTGCTAATTTGCTAGTGGAGATGCAAATAGAAAAGAGAGGATAATGGACATTTCTAGAATTGAGGTGCAAAATGCTGCTGTTTCTAAAAATCAGAAATACTAGGAAATACAAGAAAATTCCAGCAAGCCAGGCATTTTCTATGGAGAGATTAAAATGGAGGTAACTCAGATAGCTCAGAAAGACAGCTTGGTTGGCATGGATGAGTTGCCTAAAGGGTCTTTTTCTGTGCTGTATAACTCTAACTTTACATGTTGTTCATCTATATCAGGACTGCTGCCCTCCCAGTTTTTCCAGTTTAGTATATTGTAGTCTCGTCTACCTCATTAAAAACAAAATGTAGGTTGGGCAATCACTTTGCAGAGCACTTCTTTCTGTTCAATTGGCAAAGATGACCCTGAAAGTTAAATCGCTTTCCAGTTTAACATCTCCCACCCACTGTCAATCTGACCTCTAACTTTGACCTTCTATATTGTTCAAACGAAGTCTGGCTTATTCTCTTCCATGGGACTCAACATTGAATCCAACTATTCCAGATAAGCAGTTTTAACAGTTTATGCTAGTCCTGAATATCATCAACCAATAATCTTAACCCAGTTTTTTTTCTGCCTCCCCAGATGATGATTTTTTTCATTCCATTTTGTTTCAGATTTCCAGCAACTGCTGTGTTTATCTGTGTTCGAGTGGTTTCTCTTCTTCCTCTTTCCTCTGAACTTTTGTTTACACCTCTCTCAGACAGATTACTCCTGTAAACGAATCTTCGTACTCTTCTCAGACACCAATCTATCTTAAGCATTGTCTCTTGGTATCCACCATATTAAAAATATTCCCTTGTTCTCTTCACTTCATTCTCTTCTGCAGTTTAAAACATGCCTGATTGCTAACTTTTCTCATTTCTGATGCAAGGGCAAGTACTGTACTTAAAGCTAATTGTTTCTTAGTTGACAGTTTCCATCTGACCTTCAGAGTATTTACAGCAGAAATTTTTTGCTTTTCAAACACTTTTCTGATATCCAACATCTGTTGTACCTTTGACTTGTTTATCAGAATTACTGAACAGACTCAGAATGAAAGTGTATGTTTTAAAGATTGTGTATTCCAGTTAATTGGGATACATTGGGACCAGTACCTTCTGGCTCAATAAAGCAGCTGCCCCAGTTAGCTGATGTTTACTGGAAATAGCTACAGTATTAAAAAGACAACTATCATTTAACTGATTAATAGTTTATGTACTGTATTTAAACAAAATACGAAACAAATTAGAACACTACCAATACCTCTACAGTACTATAAAACTATACTGGTTCCTAATAATTATCGATGGAGGAATTCATTTGTTGTGTCCTTTTGACTGTATATAAACAAAATCAGCGCAGACACCAAGTGCAGATGATGAACTGCCTTCATACAATGTTTTTAGACAATTACATCCTCAATCTTCATTGTAACATTATTGATATTTTCAAGTTGTTCATAATTTTTAACTTGTTTAGTGAAATCATTTCATTTTTAATCCCAGCCATTTCTGGCATCTTCAGCCTGAATGCTTGGAACTGCTGTGAACAAAACAGTTAAGAATTGTCTTGCTGCTTATTTCTCGCCAGCTATCAGTTGCAAAAATCACTGCTTTTTAAATGCATGCAAATGATGCTATTTAAAAACTGATTGCTGTCAGTATTGTCTAAAAGCCACACAAGTGCACGTGACTGACACTACTTAGAAATTTTTTGCCGCCAGCCTCCAGCCCCAATTAAACAGCATAGTATCCCAAATAAACAAAGAATCCCAGCTATTTTCTCAATTTTAGTTTAGAGGGGTTTAGATGAGTGATGTAGGGAACTAGAGGACCTTGATTTAAGGTAAGAGAGTTGAAGGGGATCTGAGGGGGATCCTTATCACCCAGGGAGCAGTCAGTTCGTGGAATAAACTGCCAGAGAGTGTGGTGGAAACAAAATTGCAAAAAGTGTTTAGGAAGGGTTGGGCTGAGAACTGGATTGCATAGGTAAAGAAGGCAACGGGCCAAGTGCTGGAAGATAGGATTTTAGAGCATAGAATAGTAAGCACAACATGGAAACCAGCTATTTGGCCCACAGTTTCTGTGTCAAAGACTATACTAAATTAAACTAATCCCTTCTGCATAATCCATACTTTAAGGCTTCCTAAACATCACTACAACATACGTTCCCAACACTACTACTGGCAGCCCATTCCAGGCACTCTGTGGTGTGGGTGTGGGGGGTGGGGAAGAGTGGTGTGAAAGAAACTTGCCCTGCATAATTCCTTTAAACTCTTATGTTCTCACCTTAAACATGTGGTATTTCACATGTTAAACCATGAGGTTCCATGACCTATCAGCACAGCAGAATTGTACTCAACACAATCTGAAGCCTCTTGTCCTAGTATTCCCCCCCACCCCCCTACAGTCAGCATCAAACTGGGGGATCAATGCTAGTTCAATGAAAAGTACCAGGGGACATGCTAGGGGCAGACTCAGACATACCTCAGAATAAGGCATCAGTCAGGTGAGGATACCATAAGACCTTAAGACAAAGGAGCAGAAGTCGGCCATTGGGCTCATCGAGTCTGCTCCGCCATTTTATCATGAGCTGATCCATTCTCCCATTTAGTCCCACTCCCCTGCCTTCTCACCATAACCTTTGATGCCCTGGCTACTCAGATACCTATCAATTTCTGCCTTAAATACATCCAATGACTTGGCCTCCACTGCCGCCCAGGGCAACAAATTCCATAGATTCACCACCCTCTGGCTAAAAAAATTTCTTGGCATCTCTGTTCTGAATGGCCACCCTTCAATCCTTAAGTCATGCCATCTCGTAGTAGACTCCCCCATCATGGGAAGCAAGGGTCTCGGCCTGAAATGTCGACTGTACCTCTTCCTAGAGATGCTGTCTGGCCTGCTGCGTTCACCAGCAACTTTGATGTGTGTTGGTTGATGGGAAACAACTTTGCCACATCCACTCTGTCGAATGCCTTTCAACATTCGAAATGTTTCTATGAGGTCTCCCCTCATTCTTCTAGACTCCAAGGAATACAGTCCAAGAGCGGACAAACGTTCCTCATACGTTAACCTCCTCATTCCCAGAATCATTTTAGTGAATCTTCTCTGTACCCTCTCCAACATCAGCACATCCTTTCTTAAATAAAGAGCCCAAAACTGCCCACAGTACTCCGTGAGGTCTTATCTGCGCCTTTTAGAGTCTCAACATCACATCCCTGTTCCTATATTCTATTCCTCTAGAAATGAATGCCAACATTGCATTCGCTTTCTTCACCACCGACTCAACTTGGAGGTTACCCTTAAGGATATCCTGCGCACGAGGACTCCCAAGTCCCGTTGCATCTCACAACTTTGAATTCTCTCCCCATTTAAATAATAGTCTGCCCGTTTATGCAAGGTAGGACTGCTTGCTTGCTGATCAACATTGAAAGTATGCAATATTCAGAGATAACCAAACAAATCTAGGCTCTACAGTTCTGCCACTCTAGTCTGGAATGGTGTGGACAATTAAATAGCTCACTGCCAAATTGGTTTAATTATTTTCATATGCACCAAGGTACAGTGAAAAGTGTGTCACATCCATCACAGCATTGAGGCAGTAGAAAGGAGTACAATAACTGATTGCAGAATGAGGTCTATTGTACTTTGTTCCTGTACTACCAGTTCTTCATCCAGGCTTATCTATAATCTTCCTGAAGGGAGGGAGGAAGAAGAGAGAATGTCAGTGATGGGTAAGATCTTTGATCCTGCTGGCTGCTTTACTGGGGTACCGAGAAGTATAGACAGAGTCAGCTGGTGTCTGTAATGTGCTGAGTAGCAACAGTTTGAACCAACAGAAACGAGACAACCTGCAGATGCTGAAAATCCAAGCAACACACACAAGATGCTGGAGGAACTCGGTCCTGATGAAGGGCCTTAGCCCTAAACATCAACTATTCACTCTTTTCCATCGGTGCTGCCTGGCCTGCGGAGTTCTTCCAGCATCGTGTGAGTGACACGCAGCAAAAACTCACTAAGACTCCTTAGAAAGCTTATTCCAATCCTGTCACCTCTGCCAGCAAGAAGAACAAGGATGGCAAAAACATGGGAACTCCATCACCTGGAAGTTGCCCTCCAAGCCACCTACCAGTCTGATTTGGAAATGCTGTGTGTCGCTATTCCTTCATCGCCACTGAGTCAAAGTCCTGGAACTCTGTCACTAATACCATTGTGGGTATACCCACACTTGAAGCGGTTCTTGAAGGCAGCTCAACACCACCTTTTCAAGAACAATTAAATGCTGACTCAGCCTGCCTCATCCTCAGGTGGAGACAAATGGAGTTAGTTACACGTCTATAATTTGAACTCCTTATTTGATTTCTTGGTGAACTTATTTCTCAGTGCAATTTAAAACATTTTATCAAAACCTTTCATAATTTAAAAACACTGTCTCAATATCCTATTGCTCTCTGAAATAGATTTAGACATTTTTTCTGTGTTGAAAGTATCATGTAAGTGCAAATTTGAATTGTAGAATCTTGAATGTTAAAGGTGATCGATTTTTCAATACAAGCTTGATTGCACTTTATGCACACAGCATGACTTCTTGCTTTTTGTCGGTAGTATCAATGATCTTTTTACATGTGGTACAGCAAAGGCTTTACTATTGAATCTTTGAGGGAAGGCGATTCACTTAGTGAATTGGGGTAGTTCTACAAAATTGCTCACATAATCTACATGATAATGAGAAAGCAGCATTTATTAGTCATTCCTATTGCCTTAAGAGTGAAATAGTGTAACTTTCAACCTTTGCCATCAATATGATATATAATGATCCTGATGTTAATGAATGCTGAAATGCCATGCAACATCCAATATTATTGAATAATTTCTGATGAAAATCTAGGAGTGAAACACCGCAGCAGATACTGTATAGGGGAAGACAGGAGATTGTTATGACAAGTGCAATTAATCTCTAGCTTCTCATAAAGAAATCAAGTAGATTAAGGGAATACTAAGAAACCAAAATCAGGCCAAAGACTATTGACCCACTAGAAATAATTACAAATCATAATGCAATACCAGTTTTCATACAAAGCAAATGTGCAGGATATTGTTTCTGACTTTGACATGCCAAATATAGCCAGGATCGGTGCTTCTTTTCATTACCTTTGGAACTGCACTGTTGTTTGTTACAAGGAACGTTTGACCCTTTCAACAAAAAACTTTGCATGCAAATATTTTCTGTAATCCAGCTATCTGTACTGTAGATGACCCACCTTTTGGTATGTCATATAATTTCCATAATATAAAACTTGTACAGCAAACAGTAGTGCCTTTCTATATTTGAAATATGTAGAACATAGTACCTGTTTAAAGTCTGGGAAAAGTGATCCTGAACTATTTATCGGTAAATAGTTCGAAAGCATTGTATAAATTTGTATTTCATTACTGCTGTCACATAACAACACACTTCATGACATATCTCAGTATTATTAAATCTTATTCTGATTCCTTTCAGTTTTGCACTTCTTTCAATGCCAACCCACACACCTGTTACTATTGGTGTGCCCCTCTCCCCCCCACCCTCATCACTGTTACCACTATCAGCTGATTGTTGCCTTCACCTTAATCACACATCTTTCTTATTTGATATTCTGACTTTCAAAGGTTCACTTATCCAAAGTATACAACTCTGAAATTTTTCAATTCTCCTGGTAGTTATGAAACCGAGAACGAAAAGAAAGGCAGCATGATCATCAGCCTCCAAATCTTACCTCCCTGCAAACAAAAACCAAACAAAAATGGAATGGGCACATTGACTGATCCTTATTACGTCCCTACTGATTACCCCGTCCCTGCCTTAATGCTGCTAAAGGCTCCTCCCTTTCAGAGCCACCTGACCAGTTCTACTTCTCATCCCAGTTACCTGCTGGAAATCCATTACAGCAGTGTCATTGCTTCCCACCTGGTACTGCTGCTGCTCGATGTGATGAAACTCTTCATATGTTGTCAACAGGAATTCCTAGTCCAAGGAAGTCCCCCACAGCAGGGTGCAATCACCTGGAACTAATTGCAAGCCTAAGAATTTAGTAGATAACCCTTGCAGCTCATCCTACCACCAACATGTACTTAAGTTCACAGACTTGAGGTTGCACAGTTCTTCTGGAGGGCTATCTACGATAGGAAAATATTATTTATAAAGTTTATTCAGCTTATTTCTTCTCAAAGAAAATAACTAATGAATGTGAGTTAGCAGTCTGATGATATTGTCAATTGTGTTGTTAAATTTTTAGTGCAACATTTGAAATGTCTTACAATTTCACTAAGTTATTTTTAAAATCCTCTCTAGTTTATGCTGTCACTAACTATTTCAAAGGCCTATAATTAAGTATATGTGACTTAAGTCAGATGCAAAAACTACTGAAATATTTGCTGCTTTTCCCCAGGTACTAAACGAAGCAGTGGGTGCGCTGATGTATCACACGATCACTTTAACGAGAGAAGATCTGGAAAAATTCAAAGCACTTCGAATAATTGTCAGAATTGGCAGTGGTTTTGATAACATTGACATAAAATCAGCTGGAGATTTAGGTATGAATAAGTTGTAATGATCGGCTTTGTTCTTGGAATGGATATAATTTTGGGTAAATATGGATACCATTAAGTTCCTTCTGTGATTTTATTTTCTCCTAAGAAAGCTATTGGACCATCATCGCAGTACTTTCTGAGACCCTTTATAGTCGTTGGGATTATATTTGCATTCAGTTTCACTTATTCAGTTTTAGTTTGTGTGACATTCTTGACAGGACTGCATCATTTTCTGTTTTGAAGATTTCTAACAAATACCAGTTTAAATCCCTACTATGTTCTGGGTGTGGACCTGAATCTGCCTGGTAGATTCACCATACAGAACGAGTGTGCTCCTTCTCCCCTGATACGGTTGAAAAAAATAACTGCTGTTGCTATTGTAGAAATCCACTATATTCTTTGACAGCTCTAATAGCAGCTTTAGTTTCCTTCATATGAAATCAACTCTGTCATTTCTCTTGCAGACTGTAAATTTTTTTTGTCTGTAAAAATGTATTATGTGAGGATTCATGGTAGTATACTTGGGATATTAAATGGTTTTACTAAAGGAGGCAAAGATTACAATTTTCTGTGTTGATTTTAGGTATAGCTGTATGTAATGTCCCAGCAGCCTCAGTAGAGGAGACGGCAGACTCCACAATGTGTCATATTTTGAACCTATACAGACGGACTACCTGGCTTCACCAAGCTCTGCGGGAAGGCACAAGGGTTCAGAGTGTTGAACAAATACGAGACATAGCTTCAGGAGCTGCCAGGATTCGAGGAGAAACCCTTGGAATTATTGGGCTTGGTGAGGCTTCTGTTAAAGTGAAGCAGAACATAATTGCATATTGGTGGAGCAAAACTAATAATTATTTTGTTTTGCTTTAACTTAATGGGTGTTGCTTTAAATATACAATAAAAATAATTGTGGGAAATTTTTTACAGGGAAAAATTTATTTTGCACAGTCATTCCATATAGATGTTTATCTTCTGAACTCGATGTTAAATGGTGTTGGTGGGCTATTTGTTTGATGGTGGGACTTAAGAATTCTTTCAATGGCAGCAGCCTGTTTCTGTGCTGCGGTGTGACTCAATTTCTCTTTACCCTTTAGGTCGAGTGGGCCAAGCATTAGCATTGAGAGCAAAAGCGTTTGGTTTTAACGTAATTTTCTATGACCCATACCTCTCAGATGGTATTGAACGTGCATTGGGTCTCCAGCGAGTAAATACTTTACAGGATCTCCTATTTCACAGTGACTGTGTGTCCCTCCATTGTAGCCTGAATGAACACAACCACCATCTTATCAATGATTTCACTATCAAACAGGTATGCTTGTGTTTACCACTAATTTTCAAGATTGTTTAATGTCATTTCCAGCATACAAGTGTAAAGGAAAATAAAGTGATTGTTACTCCAGATACAGTGCAGCATAAAAAACACAATAAAATAAAACAATAATACAAAAGTGCAATATAGATACATAAGGTAGGTTGTATACATTGATTGTATGTACAGTATGTTACCAGTTTTCTCACTATGGTCCCAGCTGACATGTAGTCAAACTGGTAAAATATCTATCCTTACAACCATCCACAGGTCCTAAATGCTCAACATCTCATCTAACTCAATAAGTACTTTCAAATCCTTGTGTAATATAATAAAAATTGACAGGAGAAATTTTCTGTTTAATTTCAAGTATGTATCAATTAATTTTAAGTGCAATAAATTTTAATGGTTCTAAAAGATGCCCTTAACCTGTTTAACTATGTGATGGCAGCTGCTTCTATTGTCAGTTGTCAGATTTTGTTATCTGCTTTCTTTATTTAGATGAAATAAACATCTTGGACAATGTGTGAAAGAGTTCTCTTTTGATCCTGCTGAGAGATGTATATTTTTTATTTGGTCATTTATGTCTGTCTAGGTTCCTCCTGTCCCAGTCTTGTAAATATGAACGAGAAGTTTTATTGGCATTGTCCAATAAAGGAAACTATATAATTAACTCAAAGGATATAGTTCATATTTTTATCCTCACAATGTCAGCAGGTTATTGACAGAACTTTGCTCTAAAAAATAATAACAAACAGAAAATGCAAGGGGAGAAACAGATATGATATCATTAGATTTCTACATTCCTCAGTGATACAGAACTGTTATTTCCTTTTGCAGTGTTTGATAATAGCAGTTTGCTATAACACTAAAGAGATCTGAACACAGCTTCATTTGTTAACAAAAAGACATTTTTATCCTGTCTCATTTTGCTCAGTGTCAATGTGTAAATTATATTAACTAAAATGACAGATAATGAAACATTATATTCTAGCTTTATTTTACAGATGTTTCTACTTGTAAACTTTGAAAGATATCCATTGTAAGTGCAGGCTTTGTCTTTGTTTTTTATTCTCTCCCCCCCTCCCCCCCACCCCACCGGAAGATGAGGCAGGGAGCGTTTCTGGTGAATGCTGCCCGGGGCGGGCTTGTCGATGAGAAAGCGCTGGCTCAGGCTTTAAAAGAAGGAAGAATACGAGGAGCAGCACTGGATGTACATGAATCAGAGCCATTTAGGTACAGTCAAATATGAAAGATTTTGTTTTTCACTTGTAGTTGGTGAATGTAAAGAATGAGGTTGTAAACAAAACCATCAAAAATTACTAATACAAATGATCCCCGTGTTATAGGGAGGGAAGGGGGTTATGCTCCTAGAAAACTGTTCATCTCGTAGCTTTCAAAGCTACATCATCTACATGTCTTTTAAGAAATATAAATTGAAAGAAAAACTTTGTACGTTTTTCTTCTTTTCACACAAATTCCACGAGAATAAATTTTATTCCATACCTCAAATTTTTGGATATTGATTTGTAAATTCTGTAAGGGCAAATTTTCATTACCTGAATGTTAGCAATGTGGAGGTCACCTCTAGTAAGGGTGAAGACAACAGTTACAATAATTCTTCAATCTCTGGAACAGGGATTTCAACCTTTTTATTCCATGGTCCAATACCATTAAGCAAGGGGTCTGTGGACCCTAAGCCCTGCTGCAGAACACAGAATGGTACAACATAGGAATAGACCTTCGGCCCATGATGTCTGAACCAAACACGATGCCAAATTAAATTAAAGCTCTTGTGCCTGTTCATTATTCATATTCCTCTGTTCCCTGCATGTGACTAATAGCCTCTTAAATGGCACTATCGTATCTACTTCCACCACAACCCGAGTAGCCTGTTCCAAGCACTCCCCAGTCGCTATATATAAAGAAACTGGCCCCACACATCTTTAAAATTTTCCCTTCTCACCTAAACTGCATGTCCTCTAGTGCTTGATACTTCTAACTTGACTTTTTTAACTTCTAAGTTAATGCCGGCTGGTGGCGAAGTGGCATCAGCGCCGGACTTTGGAGCAAAGGCTCCGGAGTTCGAATCCAGCTGGCTCCCTTGCACGCTTCCCATCCGTGTTGGGTTGAGCATTGAGCTAGCAACTCTGCCTCGTAAAAATAAGAAAGCCTGCTTTAAAAAAAGCCATCATGACGGCGTCCTGATGACTCCACTCAGAGTTGAGGTCCTCCTCCTCCTCTTCCATCATCTCCTCCTCCTCTTCCATCATCTCCTCCTCCTCTTCCATCATCTCCTCCTCCTCTTCCATCATCTCCTCCATCTCCTCCATTCATGTACTTCCATGATATCTTCGTTAACTAAAATCAGAAAATCATGCAAATACTCAGGTCGGGCTCAGATTACCATTCTGCATTGCAAAACTTCATGAAGTTCAGCCTGAAGCCTGTTGCACAAGTTTAAGCTTGTGACCTAAATAGAAAGACATTCTATATAGATAGTGAAGAAGTGATAGCAGTTCAATCGTGTCATTGATGTAATATTTGCTACTCTGCTGCTTTGAATCACCTGAAATTAGAAACCAGGAATGTTGACACAAAATACCAAACTTGTTTGGGATAAGCCTGCGAAATAAATTTTCATCAGTTAAGGAACTGCAGCACAAGTTGGCCAGAACTTTGCTGGTTCAGTGAGTTGAAGATGTTTCACAATGAAATAAGAAAATTAACATGTAACTAAGTGAATGGACCCAACTGAAGGAGAGGCTAAAACAGATGACATTCAGTTATTATGGGCAGGTTACAAAGTAGATGATGACCAAAATCAGTGGAGCACAGGGCTGAATTTCCCTGGTGTCTCATGCAGGGAAAGACTATTTCTCATATACAGGACAGAAATCATACTGTTTCCAGTCCATGTGCACAATATATAAACTAATATTCCTCCAGATATAGCTGCTTGGTACAATCATTGTAGTAAGGTATTAAAAAAGAGAATCCTCCCTGTGCTCTGTCTTTCACCTTATATTTATAAGGGGAGTGCACAGTTAATAACTGCACAACCCCACACACAATCTGAGAAGAGGTGACTAACAAATGCTGAAGGCCTTCTCGTTCCTGACTTTGGACCTGGCTTCAGGGCAGGCAAGCAATTCCCACTTTTACAAGCTTCTTGAGCCTCTACCAGCAATAAAACCCTTCCATTGTGCAATCCCATAAAAACACACATGACCAGTGAAGGTCATCTTTAAAAGTAACAAAATAGTTAAGTTGAAGGGTAGGAACCGGATGAATTGTAAAATCAGCCCTGTGTATCAGTCCTGGCTTGATAGCATGGTGAGTACTGTTGCTGCATCACAGCTCCAGGAACCCAGACTGGTTTCTTTCTCAGCCACTGTTCATTCATACTAGCCATTCGGTTAACCCTGGCTGAAACTTTCTATTTCTTCTGGGCCCCATGCTTTGTAAGAACTGCATTGAGACTGATCCCCCTTATTTCAATAAGAACATAAGATATCAGAAATGGGTATGGAATACTTTCATCCCTGTCTTGTCTTATTTTGACAAAGTGACCAATGCTTTTAGGTGCCTGGCCAGGGTAAATGTACCTCTGTTGGTGTCTTGCGAAATTCAGTTGTTTCAATGAGATCACCTTTAATAGTTGTAAACTCGGACAATCTAGATAAAATATATATATTTTTAAATTGCCCTGGTATTAAATTCTGTCATACCTCATCTTCAAGACATTTGTACCTAAGCAATGTTTTCTTCTATGATAGTCCCTTTTTGATTCAATGATAGGACTACCCACCTCAGGATTTTTAAGAAGAGCCTTGTACACATACCTCACTGCAAATTCAGTACAATATTAAGGAACATGTCCCGCACCATCTGGGACGTGCCTCTTCTCATTAGGAAGGATGTACAGAAGATTGATAACCCACACTCAACATTTTAGGAACACATTTTCCCTTCTGTCACCAGATTTTTGAATGGTCCATGAACACTAACTCACTACTGTTTTGTTCTGTCTGTATGTCTGTCTAAAATTGTGACTTGGAGTAAAATTTTTTTGTCTTGCACTGTACTGCTGCTACAAAACAAATTTCACAACATGTCAGTGATAGCAAACTCTATTCTGATTCAGTGCGGTCTTTTGGTTGAAGCATTAAACTCTGGCATCATGGATGTAAAAATAAATTCCCACAGTACTGTTTGAGAAGCAAGGTGCATTCCATATTTAGTGCATGGGTCCAGATAACTGCAGCCAAATCATTTGCTTATTGTAAACACAAGAGGTTCTGCAGATGCTAGAAATTCTGAGTAAAACGGACGCACACAGGTAGACAGACACAGTCAGGCAGCACCTATGGAGAGGAATGTTTTGGCTTTGTAGATTTATGCCATGGGTAAATGGTCTTGTTGTTGTGCAGATTGAGAGGCTGGATCAAAATGACAAGCCAGCACAGTGACATAGTAAACAGTACTGCTGCCTCACAGGTTTCCAGCTTTAATTCTGCATGTCACAGAATTGTAGAGTTGTTCAGCACAGGATGAAGCCATATGGGCCAACTCATCCACGCTAACCAGTGGGCACCCTTCTGTATTAATCCCACCTTTTCGTGCTTGGTCCCAAACCTTCTATACCTATGCTATTTCAATGGTCACTGAGACACTTATTAAAGGCAGTCAGTGACCCAGCTTTAACCACACTCTCTAGCAGTGTGTTCCAGGTACTTACCACTCTGCATACAAAACATCTCCTCAGGTTCTTTGTGTGACTCCTTTAGATTTTACCCACATCTAAAAACTGTGCTGATAGGTTAATTGACTACTGTAAGTTCCCCCTTAATGAAGTATACTGTCAAAAGAATCAAAGGGGAATTGGTAGGTACTGTATGTGTAAGAGAGAATTTGAAGGTGTACAGAGGATAGAAAGGAATGGTACTGGGACTGATGGGATCAGTGGGCGAAATGGCCTCCTTCTGTCTGACATTTATAATATAAAGATATAGGAGCCTCTGAAATAAATACGATTTTCTCTTCTATGCAGTAGGCTTTGTTTATACTTTTGCACATTTTTATTGTCTACCATTTATTGCTTTCGTTCATATCTCTCTTCCTGTCTTTGTATTTCTGTCACTATGTCATTGTGTGTAAAGTACTCGTACTCAGTTCTCATATTGTCCCCGTTATGTGCTCCTGGGATTCTCTCTTGAGTCTCAGCCATGGAAGGCAGTGAGGAAGAGGCTGGTGTGAAGAAAGTGAATGGCAGTCTCTACTGATCAGAAACCGGCGGCGAGATGGAGCTGCGGTTAGAGTTTCACTGCAAGCCTTTGAAGGAGAGCCCTTAAGATATGCGTGTCTTCATCCTTAAGGGGACATGTGCTTCCCATTGAGCCTTTTAGACGTTAAGCTTGAGTTGAAACAACTAGAGTCAAAGACATACTTTTGCTTAGGGAATGGAAAAAATAAAATTGTAATTTCTTGTGGAAAGCTCTGAAGTTCAATTTGTGAGTTACTGCATTTTTAATTTAGGAGGAACTGAGTAACGTATTGATTATTTCTTTTTCAATAGTGGTTTATATGTAATCCAGACTCTTAGAATCAAAATGTCCATCTTCTCCCTGATAGGGTTCCATGTGAATCAAGTTTGAAAGAGACTTAGCCATGTAACAAAATTTTATTTGATAACAGTTATAGGAATCCTTTAATAATTTTTTATGATAAAAGCAATGCCCAAATGCAATATAACAAATGGTTAAATTAATTGATGTTAACCCTTCCATGAAGTCAGTGCTACGACTACTTTGTCTTTTAATATATTATGTATACTGTGTAAATATTATACAGTACTGTGCTAAGTCTTGGGCACTTATATATAACTAGGGTGCCTAAGACTTTTCCACAGTACTGCAGTAACTTTATGTATTGCACTTTACTGCTGCAAAACAAAACATCTGATGACATATGTGAGTGATGGTAAACCTGATACTGATGGGGGTTTTTATTGTGGATTGAGTGGGAAGGGGGCAAGGAGAGGGCAATCATGGTTGAGAAAAGAGGGGAGGGGAGAATGGAGGAAATGGGAAGCACCAGAGGGATATAACAGAATGAACAATAAACTAATTGTTTGGAATTAAATTACCTTGCTTGGTGTCTCAGGACTGGGTGTGTCTGCACCCATGCCCCCCCCCGCCCCCTGTCCCACACTCCTGTGGCGTTCCACCCTCACCATTCCCAATATCCTTTGTTCCCTCCAGATTTACAAACTTGCTCTCCTCCCCATGTTGAGAAAGACAGTACTATGCAAAGGTTTGAGGCACCCTAGCTATATATATGTGCCTAAGACTTTTGTGTAGTACTGTATATAATATTTGTTTATATTATGACTTGTGAATGAGTGCGTTCGGAAAGATTTAAAAATTTGAAGATGATGCAAATCTTGGAAATGTGATACAGAGTAGGTTGGATAAATGAGAAAGTGAAAAAACTAATGTAAAGAGTTTGAAGTGATAAAGGGTTAATGGGAATGACCACAATCGTATCTATTAACTAAATATGGAAGTATGTAATTGTTTTGTATTCAGATTCAATGATTAAAATTATACAGTATGTTAATATATTGTTTCAGCGAAGGTAATTTATAAGGTTTTCCATACATAATATGCACACTGCATGCAGCCTGTAGGAATGTGGTCTAAATGGCAGTTCTAAAAAAAAAATGCACAGGAGCGGGGGAGGTTTATGCACAAAAATCATGGAAAATTGCAGGCATGTTCAGCTGGTGGTTAGTAAAATATATGGGTTACAGGACTTCATAAATTAGTGCAGAGTCCTGAAATAGGGCCATTTTGTTGGACTTGTAGAAAACACTAGATAAGCCACATTGTGGGAAGGATATGAACGTCCTAGAAAGGGCACAGGAAAGATGGTTTGAATGATTCGGGGGATGAGCGTATTTTTTTTTAGCAACAAAATTAAAGAAAATGAAGTTGTTCTGGAAGTAAAACGTATTCAGAGGAAATTTTGATAGAATTACAAGGGGTTTTGAAACATAAAATAAAAAGAAGTGTTCTCATGGTTCAAGAACAACTGGACACAGATTTAAAGTGATTGGTAAAGGGTGAGAAATGTGAGGGGGAGAATCTTTGTTTTGCAGAGATTTCAATCTGGAATCACTGTTTATAAAACTTCTGGAAACAAATTTCCTCAGTACTTTCAAATGGGAATTGGATAGCGGCATGAAGAAATCACTTACAAGCCTGCTTAAAAAAAAGACTGCCCTCCAGAGTGAATAAAGAACGAGTTACTTTGAACCCAAAAAGAGCAAGAAAATGGAACCTTCCCTTATCAGCTACAACAGGGACCTCTAGTTGCCTATCAGTTTCAGACCAGGTTTTGATGAGGCCTAGGACTCAAACTAGTCTCAGACTTAAAAATTTGAATTGCCTCTACATTCTTCTATCTCTTTGCAACCTAAATCCATAGAATATTAAATTAATTGCAGTGGTTGAGGATGGGGAGGAGTTAATTTTGTGTCAACATTGTGTTGAGGGTTGGGAGCTTTGGTTGCTGGGAAGAATCTACTGTGTCATGTTGTTAGTATGGACCATTTATTAAAAAAAAGAAGCCTGACTTCAATTGTGTAATACATCATTCATTGTTACTTGTACACTTGATGTATTAGAAGACTATTAATAGTCTAAACCAAAACTAGTAATTATATATACAAAGAAAGGGTTATTAGGAAATAACATACAGTAATGTACATGTAAAGTAAATGTCTAAGTATAACTATATTTAAATAGAATGATTAAAAATGTATGTTTATGTGCAGTTTTAGCCAAGGTCCTTTAAAAGATGCTCCTAACCTAATCTGCACGCCGCACGCTGCCTGGTACAGTGAACAGGCCTCAATTGAGATGAGAGAAGAAGCTGCCCGAGAAATCAGGCGAGCTATAACAGGTGAGGTTGTTGCAAGCTGGATCTGAGTTTGACTTAATTCAAAAACTCTTGACTTTGTGTGATGGTATAAAGGGGAGATAGCAAGTCAGCAGGTTTCATTTTGCATATTTCTGATTTTGTGTATATTGTTTTTCATTGACTTCAGTAGTAGCTGTTCCCCAATTAGTTTCTAAAAACTTGTATTTTGAGTATCTCTTTACCTCTCAACTATAATGAAAAGTTAACTTTTAGAAACATAGAAAACCTACAGCACAATACAGGCCCTTCGGCCCACAAAGCTGTGCCGAACATGTCCCTACCTTAAAAATTACCTGGGGTTACCCATAGCCGTCTATTTTTCTAAGCTCTATCTACCTATTCAGGAGTCTCTTGAAAGACTCTCTCGTTTCTGCCTCCACCACCGTCGCCGGCAGCCCATTCCACACTCTCACCACTCTTTGCATTAAAAAGACTTCACCCTTGACGTCTCCTTTGTACCTCCGTCCAACTGTGCCCTCTCATGCTAGCCATTTCAGCCCAAGGGAAAGGCCTCTGACTATCCACACGATCAAGGCCTGTCATCATTTTGTACACCTCTATCAGGTCACCTCTCATCCTCCGTTGCTCCAAGGAGAGAAGGCCGAGTTCACTCAACCTATTCCCATAAGGCAAGCTTCCCAAACCAGGCAAAATTCTTGTAAATCTCCTCTGCACCCTTTCTGTGGTTTCCATATCCTTCCTGTAGTGAGGCGGCCAGAACTGAGGACAGTACTTCAAGTGGGGTCTGACCAGGGCCCTATATAGCTGCAACGTTACCTCTCGGCTCTTAAACTCAATCCCACGATTGATGAAGACCAATGCTCCGTGTGCTGCCTTAACCACAGAGTCAATCTGAGCAGCAGCTTTGAGTGTCTTATGGACTTGGACCTCAAGATCCCTCTGATCCTCCACACTGCCAGGAGTTACCATTAACACTATATTCTGCCATCAACTTTTGATAGCCTTTTCCCAATGAGAGACTCTAATCTCTATTTATTTAGTAAGTTTGTATCTGTAGTTATTTAATCTCAAGTTGTTTGCAGAGCATTACTGTCCTTTCTGAAGAGTACTGACAGCTAGTATAATAGAGCAAACATTTATTTTTGCTTGATTCTTCAATTGTTTAGACACCTTTTGGCACTTCTTCCCCACCACTTTTCATAATTGGTGGTTGTAGATAATCTATTCTATCCCCTTTAATCATTTAATTTTCTTCCCATCTTCCTTCTAAAATGCATCACTTTATATTTCTATGCATTAAATCTCACATCACTTCTACCTGTCTTGTCTACTAAGCAAACTGATGTTAAAACAGAAAATGCTAGAACATAGGATCTTTAGCATACCTGAATCTAGTGTCTGAAGACTCCTTTATTCCTCTTCACCCTTTCAGTTATGGACCTGATTCTGAGGTGTCTTTCCTGCATACTTTGATGTTGCGCGATCCATATTCAAATTCAGGTGTTAGCGTTCTTATGCATTTATGCTATTAGATTTTTATCACGCAACTTTGACAGCTTTTATAATGGGAAATGTCAGTGTGTAAAGATTTCACTATGAAATTCTGTTTATATGTCAGTGATGAGCCTGAAGCTGCATTGCCAAATTCTATATTATGTACTATAGAGAAACTTTGCAAGCTATCAATGTTCCGATTAACCGTCAACAGTAATATAAAATAAACCAATAGAAAAATAAAGACACTACTTTATAAAGAAAACTGGATTATGACTGTGTGCCTCATTATAATTAAATTCAACAACTTGCCCTGCAACAGCTGAAGACTCTGTTTGCTTTCCTTGTATTTTGACCTTATGATTTATAAACTATAGATTGTACATTGTAGATCACTGATCCCAATAGTAACCCTGCATAATGTAGTACCTTCTGGTTACGGCTATTTCATTAGCCTGCAGTCCTGACTGCCTTCTAATAACTTGCCATTTTCATTAATGTTGCCTTTGTTCTTTTTTAAAATCCCAGTACTGTTCAAACAGAATTTAACAGTACTGAAGAGGCTAATCCAGAAGAAAAAAAAATGTGGTTTTATAACGTTGCTTCCATTTTATTTCCAGAGCTCTTACAGCCAAATAAATATCATTTAGGGTACAAAGGGTAGTATCTACTAATCTGGCCTGCACCAGCCTTGAGGGCAGAGACTTCCCAGAGATTCACTAACCCCTGAGAAGAGATTTCGATGCACCTCAGTTTCAAATGACAGGCCCCTCTTCACCCAGGACGTGCCCTCTTCTCATCATTACCATCAGGAAGGAGATACAGGAGCCTGAAGGCACACATTCAATGCTTCAGGAACTGCTTCCCCTCTGCCATCTGATTCCTAAATGGACGTTGAACCCATGAACACTACCTCAATTTTATTATTTCTATTTTTTCGTGACATATGCCAGTACTGATCATTCCATAGTTGTGTCACCTTCCTCATAACTCTCCCAGTAAGAGAACTGAGGAAAATTCTTTGTACTGTTTCACCCTAAAGTTACACTGGTGATGCTGTACACCCCAGTGTCAGCCTAGATTTGTGTGCTCTTGATTCTCGATGGGGCCTTGACCCAAGCACTCGAACTATGCCATGAGAGTGCTTTCAGCAGAACCACAGCTGTACCACTCAATGTCTGAGATTTTCAGCACACTCTCTTTACACTTCTTCGTATGCCCTTCCGCACTTCTCAATCATCAGCATTGGGAACAATCCTAGTTTGTCACTCTTGAATCTATGTAAGAGCAGTAAGAATAAAGTAAAGCAGTAAAGAAGTATTACAGTGAAAGAGTGGGCAAAAGCTTGCATGGAAAGTAGTTAGAACATATGCCAAATTTGAAAACCTTGCTCCTTCCAGTGTATTCTTATGTCTGAGGTAAAATTAACCACATGCTGATACTTGTTGGTTGAGGTGGTTAATGAAAGAGATCTTCTATATTTCCTTTAGGACGCATACCAGACAGCCTGAAAAACTGTATTAATAAGGATTACTTAACTGCAGCTACTCACTGGGCTGGAATGGACCCTGCAGTCGTTCACCCAGAACTAAATGGTGCTGCTTACAGGTAAAGATTGTGTAGAGAATAGTTTATTTAAAAGATGATACTCACCTTCAAAAATTGATGCAGGGGCTTTGGTACTTGGTTCACTTCCCCTCATGGCACAATTTGAAATTGAAATCAATAAAATTCTTAGTCTGCATGCTGGGTATGAGAAAGAGTAAAAAAGGTTCATAAAGCCTCAAATAAGTGTGAGGAAGTTGGTGGTGAGGATTGGTGCTAGACCAGAACACTGCAAAGTTTTAGAATCAGCAAAAGTAATTTGTGGAGAAATTACTTCAGTGAGAGGATGGTAAATCTGTAGAATTTGGTGCCACGAGTGGCTGTGGGGGTCAAGTCATCGAGTGCATTTAAGGCAGAGATAGATAGGTTTTTGATTAGCCAGGGCATCAAAGGGTATAGGGAGAAAGCAGGGGAGTGGGAATGACTGGAAGAATTGGATCAGCCCATGATTGAATGGCGGAGCACATTCTGGGTCGAATGGCCTACTTCTGCTCCTATACATTATGTCAAAAGCTCAAGAGAAGGGAGAAAATTGATTTTGCAAGAACTTGCGTGTGACATCAAAACAAACTGTAGGCGTTTCTGTGGATGTATAACTAGGAAGAAGGTGGTATGAGACCTCAAGCGAATTAATAACAGAAGTGAAAGAAATGTTATATATGGAAAATATTTTCCTTCTGTCTTCACTGTGGAGAATACTAAATATCTATAAGATAACAGAGGTTAATTTCAAATAATTGGAAGGAATTTATAAAAATCTCAGCCACAAAGGATTGATATTAGGGAAGATCAGACAAATCATTGGCACCTGATAGTCCACACCCAATAGTTTTAAGGGAGGTGCTGCAGATATAGTGGACCCATTGCCCACACCCAGTAGTTTTAAGGGAGGTGGTACAGATATAGTGGACCCATTGCCCACACCCAATAGTTTTAAGGGAGGTGGTCCAGATATAGTGGACCCATTGCCCACACCCAGTAGTTTTAAGGGAGGTGTTACAGATATAGTGGACCCATTGCCCACACCCAATAGTTTTAAGGGAGGTGGTCCAGATATAGTGGACCCATTGCCCACACCCAGTAGTTTTAAGGGAGGTGTTACAGATATAGTGGACCCATTGCCCACATCCAGTAGTTTTAAGGGAGGTGTTACAGATATAGTGGACCCATTGCCCACACCCAGTAGTTTTAAGGGAGGTGTTACAGATATAGTGGACCCATTGCCCACACCCAGTAGTTTTAAGGGAGGTGTTACAGATATAGTGGACCCATTGCCCACACCCAGTAGTTTTAAGGGAGGTGTTACAGATATAGTGGACCCATTGCCCACACCCAGTAGTTTTAAGGGAGATGTTACAGATATAGTGAACCCATTGTCCACACCTAATAGTTTTAAGGGAGATGTTACAGATATAGTGGACCCATTGGTTAAACTTGATCGAAAGTGAGGCAGCCAGATGGCCACAACCAACTAGTTTAACATCTATTGTTAGCAAGTTATGAGTCAATAATCAAAGAGGAAATAACTGAAATAAAAGCTGAATGTATGTCAAAGATGGTCAGCATGGTTTCATGAAAGATATATCATGGTTGACAGAATTGTTTAGATTCTTTGAGAATGTAACAAGAAATTACAGGAATAAAGCTGCCTCCTTGTTTCAAATAACACTCTCAAAATGTTGGAGGAACTCAGCAGGTCAGGAACCATCAATGGAAATGAGTAAACAGTCAAAATTTCAGGACTGCCTCCGGCATTTTGTGTGTGTTGCTCTGGGTTTCCAGTATCTGCAGAATCTCTTGTGTTTCAAATAATGATTCAAATAAATTTTTAAGGCCCAGCTGGAATAAAGAAGTAGACAAAAGAAACTTTGTAAGGTTTAATCTTGAAAATCTTCAACAGTACAGCTTGTGTTAGTTCTGTATGTCAATGTCAAAGTAAGTCTTAATGCTGGTATGAGCATAAATTTAACTTTCTAATCTAGGGAAATTGTTTGCAAGGTGAGTAGGTGAGAGGGAAGTGAAGAAGAAATTTGTCCTTTTCATGGCTCAGTCATCCTATAATGTTTCTCAACCAAAGTAATACTTTGGACATGTACTCACTGATGTAGTTTAGGACAGAGAGAATGCATTGCGTTGTGGAGGCAAAGATCAGAGGAAGGGATATTAGGAAAGGTATGACATTGGCAGTTTGGAAATGATTGCTCAGTGGAGGAACTGGTAGAGCTAAACCACCAACAGTGAAAATGCAAGGCAAGAGGGTAAGTATGGCCAGCAGGATATATGGAAATAAAGGAGACAGGACATTTGGTGTTACTGGTAAAATAGCTGAGGGAATACTGTAAAGATTGCAATGTTGGAAACAAATAAGGAAGGCTTGCTAGCTTTTGCTTTTTCTGCACATCACTTTGCCAGAACCTGAATATATCGGAAAATGTTTGATTTGTGTACTGCTATAAAGTTCATCATCTTTAGCCAAAAATTAGAAAAAGGTGATTGAACATCATTAACTGCTTTTCTGGAATACCAGTTTCTGTAAATACCTTCTAATTAACTTGCATTTCAGAGTGTGGTTACAAGGGGCATTAACTATCACACACTAGACATGTTTTTTGTATCTTTTCTCATCAGGTATCCACCAGGAGTTGTCGGAGTGGCTCCCCCTGGACTGCCACCACCAGTAGAAGGAATAGCGCCCAGCGCTGTGCAGTTATCGCACAGCCTCTCCACAGTCACCCACCCACCACATGCCCCTTCCCCAGGGCAAACAGTCAAACCAGAGGCTGACAGAGATCACACGGGTGACCAATTGTAGCCAGGTGGACCGCATTCCTGACCCAAGATCTTCACCATAAGAGAAGTTCATAAAATACCTGCTATGGTGAACAATGGACTATGGAAATAACCAAGCTTAGAAACTGGTCCAACTTCAAATAAAGATGTGGGAGAGAAGAAGAAATTTGGTTAATTTGTTCCTCCATTAAATTGTAGCTTGTCCCTGTCCATTGGACTGATTAACTGTTTCTATGTCATATGGATTCCCTGTGAGCAAGAAAAGTTCTAGTAGTTAATTCTATCATGAATGTACTATGTCTGTGTACAGTTTTAGAACTTAAGGGTTTGTTCGCTTAGCTGTGAAACAGAAACCAAGAGAGATATTCAGTAAAACTGATTTTTTGAAAATAAAACAATCTTTCTTTTATACATTAAATTCACGCCCAAAAAGAGGCAGTTTTCAGACGTCTCAGGAAACTAAGGTAAATTCCCACTTATTTTGTGTTATATGCCATGCAGTGCATTGTTTTGTAACTGCTTATCTTTTTTTAGTATCAACTAATAAAATCGACACTCTTTTAAATTCATTTTCTTTTTGGCATGAATTCCCATCACTTTCCTGGGGGCTGAGGAAAATGTTGCAAAGAGATTTTTTAAAGAAATTTCATACAAAGCAGCACCATGCTTACTGTCACCAGTTTAAATGTATATCATTGGTGGTATGCGTACAGGCACTAGACTACTGGAAAGTAGCAGCATTTCTTTGCCTACATCGATTCCTGTTAATGTGGTAGGCTAGCAATATTTTGGTTGAAATAATCATGTTTTGTGACTGTAACCATTTGTATGAATTATTTTAAAGAAATAAAGCAAAAAGACAATGTCTGTTACTTATCATTTGACCTCTCCAATTTTAATATCTAAATATCTAGAATGAATTTTGTGTCTTGGTTTACATTAAGGTAGAATTTTGTCCCAATGCTTATCGCATATAAACAATAACTTGAAATTGTATAGTGCTTTTAGACTGAACAATTTCACATTGTGATTGAAGGAAGGGGAAGGAGAAAATGGCTGGCAAATGAAAAAGGCTGATTTTAAAAGCTTCGTTAAAATGTTTCTAAGTTGGTTCTGAAGGAGGAAAAAGGGTTAGCGAGATTTGGGGGCCGATTTGTGTGGAAGGTTGGAAGGTGTCAAAGGCACACCCATTAAAGTGAGGGAAAGCAGATGGCCGGAGGAAAAGGAGCAGAATATTTGTTGCTGTTTTAATAATGCTGGAGAGTTGGAGAACAGAAAGGCAAAGGGCAGATGTGAATCTGAGTGTTTAGAAATGGGATTGGCGATTAGTAAAGATGGGCACCTGATGGTGGGCTGAATGGACTATTTTAGTGCCATATGACTGACTCCATGAACCAAAGAAGTTCGGGGTAGGAACGGGATTATAATTAAATGGGTGTGAGGGATGATACCAGGCAGGCTGAATGTTAAGTGGGTGGAGAATGGGAATCCTCTGGGAAAACAATTAGAATCAAAATGGAAAATAGCTTGGCGGGTGGGATGGCGTCTCTGGAAACAAATAATGTTTCAAATTGGTGGGTTACTGAACGAAACTTAGAAAGAGAACAAGTTTTCAGTGAGGATATTGGGAGGGGGAGATAAGGACAAAAGTGAAGTTCTGAGGTGGTGGTCAAGTGTTAACAGAAGGGAATAATGAAATGATAATTTGATACTCAGAATAGATGAATATGAAATTACAAAAAGGACTGGGTGTAGGCTTGTACTTTGTAACAAGTGACAGAGCAGGGGAAAATGTTAAACAAGGATCTATAGAGGGAAACAGAAGTGTGGAGGATCAGCAGGCTCTTGGGGTCCATGTCCAAAGGACACTCAAAGCTGCTGCACAAGTTGACACTGTTGTTAAGAATGTGTATGGTGTGTTGGCCTTCATCAACCATTGGATTGAGTTCAAGAACCGTGAGATAATGTTACAGCTATATAAGACCTTAGACACTTCTTGGTGTACTGTTTTCAGCTTTGGTCACCTCATTATAGGAAGGATGTGGATACTATAGAGAAAGTGCAGAGGAGATTTACAAAGATGTTGCCTGGATTGGAGAGTGTGCCTTATGAGAATAGGTTGAGTGAACTTAGCTTTTTCTCCTGGCAGTGACGGAGGATGAGATAGACCTGATAGAGGTGTGTAAGATGATGAGAAGCATTGATCGTGTGGATAGCCAGAGGCTTTTTCCCAGGGCTGAAATGGCTAACATGAGGGAGAATAGTTTTAAGTTGCTTGGAAGTTGGTTCAAGGGGGATGTCTGAGGTAAGATTTTTCAGAGTGGTGGGTGCATGGAATGCACTGCCAGCGTAGGTGGTAGAGGCAGATACAATAGGGTCTTTTAAGAGACTCTGGGATAGGAGCTTAGAAAAATAGAGGGCTATGCAGTAGGGAAATTCTAGGCAGTTTCTGGAATAGGTTACATGGTCGGCACAACATTGTGGGCCAAGGGTTTTTTTAAAAAAAAAAAAGAGGACTGAACTTTCTAGTTCAGCTTCAGGGAGGAGAGGGAGGGTGACGAGATTCTGGAGAGATCGTTCTGGTGCTTCACCTATTTAGTTGGAGTAATCTGTGTTTCAGCCAAGACTGGATGTTGGTAACCAGTCTGTCAAGACAAAAAAAATGGAAGGATTGAGAGGATGGTTAAGGAGTTGCAGACAACTGGCATGTGCATATCCATGTGGATAAGGAAGGGAAAAAAGATGGATTTGTTGAGTTTTCGGAAGCGACAGTGCAAGAATGAGGAGAAAAGCCATTGTTTGAGATATTCTAGCTAACATTTATGAGTAAAGTCGCACTAAGCAAGTAAGTTCTGTCGAATGCATAAAACTGGTAGACTAAGATGATGGTTAACTGTCAGATGTTACAGAAAGGAACAACCATAATCTGGTAATTTTGTAATGAGGTGGAAATCTTACTGAAGTTACAAGGATGAAAATCTATTGAAGAAGTTTCAACATATTCAGAGTACTTGGAGAGAGAAAAAAGGATGGGGAATAAGGTGGATCAGAAGTAATGACAACAGTTCTAAAGGTCATGTTAGTGCTTCAGAAGCAAATAGAGATGTTAATCACCATGGACCAAGAAGGTATGTTTGGTGGCTAGATGGTACAAAAAGGATATCTCATGTAATACACAAATATACAGTGCTATCATTAGTAGATGGAGTTTATTTAAGGGTACAAAATATAGATGCCAAGTTGAAATAAAACTTGGAAGCAACACTGGAAATAAGCAACAATAGCACTTTTCCTACAGTTTGGATCAATATTTTTAAGCAGTTGACAATTTGCACTTGATAGGAGTGATGTTTGAATATATGACATCTATAAAATAATTGCATGGATCTAGAATTTCATAGACAATATGATTTGCTGCAAAATTATAATTGCATATTAAAAATACTGGTAGCAATGAAAAACAATAAGTAGATCTGGATGACAAAAGATAAATCACCCTGTTCATGGTAATAAAGCAAAAATTAACATAATGCATTACAGAATGTTTAAAACTGGACACTTCAAAGTTCAAGATATTTAGAGGGTTTGGCATTGGCAAATTCTTATTACACCTACGCTGAACGTTTGATAGAGCAGTGCTCTTAGATTCAATTCCCTCCTTTTTTTTTACCCAAGCCCTTTAAAATTTTGCATACAGAAGAAATTGCATCAACAATTTATTTTTTACAAACTAGCACTGATTGATTGTGCCAAACCTAGAAAGTCTTTGTTTGCAAAGGTTTTCAAGCATTTTTATTTAAGTCTCTTTCAATCAAAAACACATGGTTATTTTATATTTTTAACAATATCAAACTTTTCAAAGGGTTGCTTAAAGCAACCCCCATGCCTAAATGACCACCGCCCAGTGGCTCTGCCTTCCTCAACCCACTGCAATTTGCCTTTGCTGAAACTGATCTACAGCTTCTACAATCATCTCTGGAGCTATGTTAGTTTATTCTGTACTGACTACAACTGCGCCTTTAATTCTATAATTCCAAGCAAGCTTCTGACCCTGGGATTTATTGCCTCCTTCTACAACTGGATCCCTGACTTCCTCACTAACAGACTGCAATCAATGAGGCAGACACCTCCACCATGATTATTCTAAACATTGGTGCTCCATTAGGCTGCACCCTCAGCCCCCTACCCCACCCTATTCTCTATGCACTCATGACTGTGGTCAAATTCTACTCTTACCCACAAACTTGCAAATGACACTACCATAGTGGGCTATATCTCAAATAATAATGAGTCATATTCCAATTTTTTGTTCTCTGTAAAATTTAAGAAGATTTATAACTGCACCATTTTTCTCCTTGGTATGCTGTCTATATGAGTTCTTTAATGTGATTAGCTGCTTCTCCATCTTGATGATATCACAGTTGAAGACTCCAATGTTCCCTTTGAGCAGATGCCTTACTGAAGCAAATGTCACAAAATGGAAGTTCTTAACATAAGAGACAATTATTTATTTGCAGACCACCTTCTTTGCCTGCCACTGATCTGTTGTGAAATGTTTTGTTTGTATTTGCAATCAGTAATTATTTTAAGAGCATTTTCTGTCACTGATAATGATGGAAGTTTAACCTTAGAACTAAATCTTTCTCATTCAGATGCGTATTCTGAGGCCAATTATTATTCCTGTTGTTTGATACTTCAAAACAGCTTGCTCTCCATGTTGTACTGCTCTGGCTTGTGTCTCACATAAATAGCTAGGACATAATATCCATGGTCAACCCTAACCAATGGAGGGCTTCATTGGTACCTCATTGCTGCTAAAAAGATGAGATCAATGCTGTTGCAAATTGTTGTTAGACTGCCCTAGGGTGAAGTGGGTAGATTACAACACATTTTAGAAAGTGAGTATTTGGGATTAGCCAGAAGAGTGCTCCCAGTGATATCAAATTGTCTTCATTTTGCTGTTGAAAAGCATTCAGGACTTGAAGTCCTCAGCTGAGGTAAATACAGCATATGTCACTTGATTATCACATGGGAAGCAGAGTTCAATCAAAAAAAAGATTAAATCCCCCTGTACTGAACAAACTCAAGTTGGCAATACTAATTCTAGTGTAGCCTTGAAACCCTGGCTTTAAAATGAGAGAGTGCTCAGCTGGTTGTAAACAATTTGAAAAGCTCCTTGTATGTGATGTTCTGAAAACATGAGATAGACTTTGCTGAAGGTTTTTATTCATCCGCACTTATCTAAGGTGATATACTGTATATCTTTGTGTTCCTATCTTCAGCAAGAATCAGGAATTTCAAATAATTGGTAAGTATTCGCATTGTGATTTCTGTTGAAGGTGTTAACCAGATTGGATTTGTGGTCAGTATATGCCTGGTTAATTTGTCAAATTGTTGGTTAGATGCCATGTTGCAGTGGACTGGAATAAGGGTTTCAAAACTGAATACTTGTCATTCACTGGTCTTTGCTGTACTCAATCTTCTCAATCAGACCGCTATAATCAGTAATTACAGTTTTATCTTGTCCCTTCCAAAAGATTGTCCTTGTTCAGTCTTCAGTTTTAGCACCTAAAGCAACGGGGCTAACAGGCAAGGTCGAAGAGGTGGTAAGAGGATCACAAACACTGTCACTGTGCAAGAACAGCTGATATGTGCTCCAGTGCACTTCGGCATTCAGGTGGGGAAGAATATCACCAAACCTACCGAACTGCTGGAGGAGATATTGTCGTATCCCTGAGTGTCCTGAGGAGCAGGATTAAACGCCTGAGCATCTACAAAGCTCTTCCTGTGCTGCGGTGGAGCTAGACTTGGCAAATGGATGCTGTGCACTGCTAAGGTCCAGCAGAGTTAAATCGAGCTGACTACTCTTGCCAAGCTCTGCACAAGTCCATGCGCAAATAGCATCATGCATCTCCATCAGACTGCAAGACAGACCTGTCACTGCCCCAGTTATCACATCGTATCAGAATCAAGTTTATTATCATTAACATCGGTTGTGAAATTGGTTGTTTTTGTGGGAGCAGTACAGTGCAATACGTAACATTACTATAGAAATGCACAAAAATAAATAGTGCAAAATATTGAGGTAGTGTCTATGGGTTCAAGGACCATTCAGATATTTGATGGCAGTGAGGAAGAAGCTGTTTCTAAACTGTTGAGTGGGTGAGTGTGCATCCTCAGGATCTTGTACTTCCCTGGTGCTAGTAGTGAGAAGAGGACGTTCAGGATGGTGAGGGCCATTCATGATCGATGCTGCTACCTTGGGTACATGTCCACCAGCCTGCTCTTCTTGACTGCTACACCAAAACCTCACCCACTCCTCTGCAGTATAATCCATTCTCTCTTTGGGGAGCTTGGATGTGAACCTTTTCTCTTACACTCTTGCTTGTCCGCAATGACTGGTGTTCACTGACCTGCCCCATTTAAACCATTCTCTGCCTGTGCGCAGACTGGTGGCAGCAAGGATTTGGATCAAGTTTGTTTACTGTGCAACCAGTCAGGCAGAAACGTAGGAAAGCGCAGGTGCATAGGGAGGGATGAGGCACGGTTTAACTACCTGAGTCCTAATACTCTGCAGGGATCGTGGGAAGTGAGGAGATGGATGAGTTCAAGTTTTTTGTGGCAGGCATACACAGGGTGTAAATGGCATGAAAATGAGCTTTTTGCAACAGCAGCTCAGTACAGTACACACAATCCTTGGATGAAATTCCTACAGCAACTAGCATTAACTTTGATGCATTCCCCAACCATCCTTAAAATTATTATAATTGAAACATTGTTGTACCTATCAGTGTAAGCACAAACTCAACCTACTGGGTATTAATATATGTCTGTGATCCTACTTACTGAGTACGCACGTGCATGGATCCATTAAATTGAACTTATTTATCCTTTTTCTGGAGTACCTCACCTCGCCATGCCCCACCTTCCCCCCCCCCCCCCACCAAACCCTTGCACATGAGACTGGCTGCAGGATTATTACAAGCTTAATTACGACATGCAAAATACTGGAGGAGCAGCTTTTTCCCCTCCACCATCAGACTTATGAGTAGACAATGAACCAACCCATGAACATTACCTCACTATTTTTGCTGTCTATCTGCATTACTTATTTAATTTTAATATGTATAATACAATCTTTTTGCAGTTTATAGTTTTTATGTATCACACTGTATATCACAATATATGTCAGTGATATTAAACCTGATCTGAATCGTATTCTGATTTACAGGTCAGGCAGTGTCTATGGAGGGAATAAATGTTGATGATTATTCCCCTCTATAGATCTGCCTGACCTGCTGAGTTCCTCCAGCATTTTATGTGTTTTACTCTGGATTTCCAGTATTTGCAGAATCTCTCATGTTTAAAACATTCAAGTTTTACTATGAGAGCCATGTCCTAGGACTTAGCTCGACTAAATTTCTAATAAATTGCAGTTCTGGTTCTGATTGATTATAAAACAATCTCCACTGATTTTAAAAACGCAAACCCGAGGAATTCTGCAGATGCTGGAAATTCAAGCAACACACATCAAAGTTGCTGGTGAACGCAGCAGGCCAGGCAGCACCTCCAGGAAGAGGTATAGTCGACGTTTCAGGCCGAGACCCTTCGTCGGGACTAACTGAAGGAAGAGCTAGTAATCTCTTACCAGCTCTTCTTTCAGTTAGTCCTGATGAAGGGTCTCGGCCTGAAACGTGAACTGTACCTCTTCCTAGAGATGCTGCCTGGCCTGCTGCGTTCACCAGCAACTTTGATGTGTGTTGCTCCATTGATTTTTCAATTTTTGGGAAAACTGTCAAGTTTTGATGGTGGTGGAACTTTAATTGACAGCAAGACCTGTTGAATATTTAGAGCATCGAGAGAACCTTCAATGAAGTAGAGTACAATAGGTTGAAGAAGCACCTATACACAGAAAGGATTGAGGAACAAAATGAAAATAGGCTAATTAACAACTGCAATGAGTTATATAGCATTGAAGCAGATCCTTCAGTGTACTATGTCTGTACCAGCCATGATTCCCATCATAACCAGCCCCATTGACCTGCATTCAGCTGATATCCCTTTAAACCTTTCCTATCAATAGCATATGCTGTTTCTCATTGTACCGTGGAGAGCATTCTGACAGGCTGCATCGCTGTGGTGGGGGGGCACAGTCGGCTACTGCGCGGACCGAAAGAATCCGCAGACGGTCATAAATTTAGTTGGCTCTGTCTTGGGTACTAGCCTACAAGGAGCGGTGTCTCAGAAAGGCAGTGTCCATTATGAAGGACCCCTCGCACCCACGGCATGCCCTTTTCTCACTGTTACCATCAGGTACATAGGAGGTACAGAAGCCTGAAGACACACACTCAGTGATTCAGTAACAGCTTCTTCCCCTCTGCCATCTGATTCCTAAATGGACATTGAACCCGTGAACACTACCTCACTTTTTTTTAACATATTATTTCTGTTTTTGCACAATTTTTAATCTATTCAATATACATACACTGTAATCTATTTATTTATTTGTTTATTTTCTTCTATGCTAAATATTGCATTGAACTGCTGCTGCTAAGTTAACAAATTTCACGATACATGCCAGTGATAATAAACCTGATTCTGATCCTGATTCTAGTTGTGGTTCCTAAAGTCTTATCTGTCCTTGCTTTCCCTGTATTAAATTAAACTGGTTTTTCAGAAATAATTACTGAAGACAACACTCAAATAAAATTTCTAAGATTTAAATAGCTGTGGGAAAGAATAAGGACCAAATTAAGATAAAAAGGAATCAATTGGAGAAGGGGCAATTTCAATAGGAGAACTGATCTGGCCTGGGAAAGCTGGAATCATGGCAGGCAAAGTACACATTGGAGATGTGATTCCAGTGTAGTCTATGTACATTCCTGCAGGCGAAAAAGAATAGGGCAGTTAACGCTAGAGACACCTGAATAACCAAAAGCATACAGAGTAAAATATAACAGACAGTAAGGAATAAGTTAGATATGATGGTGAGACCCAAGGACCAGGCTGATTATGGGAAGCTCAGAGAAATATAAAGTGAAATGAGAGTGTCAAAGACAGCATGAAAAAAAGAATGGCAGCAGACATAAAAAGCAATTCAAAAGTTTACAGGCACGGGAAGAGTACTATATGAGGAAAGGTGTGGCCAGTCATGGGTGATAAAGGAGACATCTTTTTTGAGGCAGAACAGTGGGGAGGGGGAGTAGTGAATAATTATATCGATCTATATGAGGAAGGGGCTGTTAGCCAGTCTCAGATGATAAAGTTGAAAAAAAAGTAGATTGGCTGAAGTTTAAGGAGATTATGAGAAACATTTATACATTAATTCTAGTTAAAATGTATAAATTGACTGGTTCTTGATCCTCCAAAATATTCTGCATGGAATTTAAACTGAAGGTGGCGGAGGGTGGACTTAAGAAGGAGATTTTTGAAGAAGAAAGGCTGCCTTAAATTTGATTGGGTTTGGTTGTGTGACTATGGTAGGATAAAGATTATTCCATGCTTTAATTGTGCGGGGGAAAAATGAATTGCTGTACACATCTGACTTGGTAGTTAGTATTTCAAACTGAATTGAGTGGCCTTGTCTGCTCCTAATAGGTTTGGGTTTGATGTGGGATTGGTAGTCGATGTCGAGCTGACCATTTAACATTTTGTAAAAACAGGTCAGGGAGTGTGCTATCTTGGAGAGAGTTCCACTTCAGTGAATTTAAAAGTTGAGTAACACTCACTTCTCTCTCGTAGGTATTTGTGACTGGTTTAGGTAGGATACATCCCAGCTTGTGTGAAATAAGAGTAAAAATGAAAAAGATACTGGTGATAAATTTAGGATGTTGCTGATAGAGTGGGGAAATGAAAAGATACACCATTGATCCAAAAAAAGGATGATGCAAGGATAAATCTGCCAACTGCAGGCCAATCAGTTCAACCTTGGTAGAGGAGAAACCTTTAGAAATGCTACTCAGTGACAATTTGCGGTTACTCAGACAACTGTGAATTAATTAGAGATAGTCAATATGTGTTTGTGAAAACCAAATCATGTTTAATTAGCAATGGAACTGTTTAATGTGGTAACAGAGTCAATGGAGAAAACGTGCTTGGTGTGCACGTACTTTTGAAAGGGCATTCTTGGTTTGTCACCAAGACTAAAACCCATGAAATAAAAAGGGCATTAATGGTACGTGTAGTAAATTGTTTTAGCTGGTAGGAAGCAGAAAAGAGTTGTAAAAGGTTGCTGGAAACTATACAAGCAACACACACAAAAGTTGCTGGTGAATGCAGCAGGCCAGGCAGCATCTCTAGGAAGAGGTGCAGTCGACGTTTCAGGCCGAGAGGGTCTCGGCCTGAAACGTCGACTGCACCTCTTCCTAGAGATGCTGCCTGGCCTGCTGCGTTCGCCAGCAACTTTTGTGTGTGTTGCTTGAATTTCCAGCATCTGCAGAATTCCTGTTGTTTGGAAACTATACAGTTGATTTTCCCAGGACTCTGTATCAGGACGACTGCCTTTCTTAATATATATCAATGACTTGAATGAGAAGCAGAATGAGGTTTGTTATCACTGATAAATGCAGTAGCAGTACAGTGAAATGCATAATATATACAATATAAATATATATTTCTTAAAGTAAATATCTAAATATATATTTATATATTTAAATTATGTATTGTATATAATACATACTTATGTATAAATATACACTTATATATTGATCTGGAAACCATCCTTCTCCTCATGTCCTGTTTCCCTCTTCTCTCATGATCCCAGCTGAGTCTCAGGACTCCGGTAATTAAATGTGCCTCCTCACTCTCCATGCCATTAACCGTTTGTCTTACCTTCTTATATAAGAAAATAGAACAAGAAAAATAATTACAATAAAAACATATAAAAATAAATGTGCAAAAATAGTGAGGTAGCATTCATGGACCGTCCAGAAAACTGGTGGTGGAGGGGAAGAAGCTTTTTTTAAAAACATTGCATGTGTGTCTCCAGGGTCCTGTACCTCCTCCCTGAGGGCAGAAATGAGAAGAGTGCATGTCCCGCGTGACCTGGACTCGGACGCACTGAGCACAATATCCAAATATGTAGCTGACACAGATTTTGGAAAGTTACCGAGTTGCTAGTAGAACAGAAATAAATTTCAGGATGATATTGATCTTTTAGTGGCATGGGTGGACTTACAGCAGATGCAAGTTAATGCAGAGAAATGGAAGGGCAAGGACAGGTGGTATAAAGCAGAGCACATAAATGCTAAGCTATTTGAAAAGGAACAGATATCTCGGATCAATGTGCACAAGTTATTGATTTGCACATTAGTTATTTATCAGTCTTTGTATTATCAATCAGTAGCTTTTTTTGTAAATTCAATTGTATTTATTTTCGTGCAATGTCTACAAGAAAATGAATCTCAAGCTCTACATGGTAACATGTATGCAGTTTGATAATAAATTTTACTTGATTTTGACTTTAGTCATCATCATCATTACGTGCCGTGCCATGTGACATAGGCAGTCATGGTCAATGTCCATGATTGTTCCTGGCGAATTTTTCTACAGAAGTGGTTTGCCATTGCCACCTGGACAGTGTCTTTACAAGATGGGTGACCCTAGCCATTGTCAATACTCTTGAGAGATTGCCTGCTGGGCGTCAGAGGTCGCATAACCAGGATTTGTGATACTGTATGCTCCTATGACCATCCACCTGCTCCCATGGCTTCACATGACCCTGAGAGGGAGGCTAAGGAGGTGCTACACCTTGCCCAAGGGTAACCTTCAGCCTAGCAGAGGGAAGAAGCCTCTTTTGGTAGAGACTTAACTTCACCACTCCACCCATTGATTTTGGTGAGAGATTGATAAGTTGGTTAGGACTAAAAAATTAGAGGCAGACGTTATAAGACCAAGCATGTTATGTTGAATCCTTTACAAAGCCACTGGTATGCTCATGGCTGAATGTTTTGTATCTTGTTGCAGACTCCACACTTACGGATGCATGTGGGTTTAAAGAGAGTGCAGAGGTATTTACTGGAGTGATTCCAGGTATAAGAATTGTTCTCCTTATAAATAAGTGACTGAGGGGAAATCTGACAGAGGTACTTAAAGTCATTAAGTTTGTAGATGCGGTACAAAGAATTGAATCCCCTTCTTGGAGGTTGAAGAAGCAAGAAAGGAAATAAAATTTCACAAAGCAGAGTCTGGAAAGCTCCTGCTGAATTGATGACCAATCCTAGGTGAACTGGGTAAATAATTGAAAGGGGAAAAGCACAACAGGACTGTGGAGGAGGAATGGATGGGCCAGTGGTCTCTGCCTCCATGCTGGAACTATGCAATGATTTGCAGCAGTCAGTGCAGGGAGCTGGAAACAACGCCTGTATACTTAGTGAGATTATTTTTACTATTTTGAATGTGTAGATTCTGGTGTAGAGAAGTGGAAGATTAAAGATCCTTTATCAGATTGGATCATTCACTGTTGTGCCTCTCAGGTAATCACAGGGTGCATATAGAAAGCCGGCCTTCAGCTGAACACTACCTTGGCCTTGTGAGTGATTTATGGAATCCAACCGAACAGGGTCATTCTCACATATAAAACTTTGTGTCAGGGCAGCTTCAAGGGTATTGTCCATGCAAGTTTAAACCATCAAAGATGAAGCAAAGCTTTTTTCTTTAGTTACAGAGAGATTCTGTGGTATGATAAGTTGTGTTATGCCTTTTACCACTTCAAGATGTCTCAAAGCATTTACAGCCAAAGAAGTGGGCTGCCACAAACAGGAATATGTTACCTGGGCAGTACCTGCAGCCCAGCTAGCACAGAACACTTCAGGCTGTGGCCCTTAATAACTCCCTATTGTAATTCAGGCACAAATGTGGACCTGTATCCCAGCATAATCAATCAATCAATCAGCAGTTTCACTTACAACCTCTCATCACCCAACCATTTCATAGTGTTGCCTGATGCTTTTTCCGTGTTTAACCTTAAGAATGATTATGTCTGACTGCAGCAGATTTATTTTTCACTTTGCACATTAATATGTTGCTCAACTTTGGACACAGCAGGAATAGTTTTCACATTGTTACAACTTGAAGTGCCTAGTGTTCACGTGTTCAGACTCAAATCAGAGAGATACACTCGCCATGGAAGAGAGTCAGTTCAGGTTTCACTCGAAAAACTTGTACATAAAACTGATAGCTTGGGGCAGCACCAAGAAAAGGCTGCACTATCCGAGAAGCTGCGTTTGGATCGAGCATTATAACGTGGCTCTGTAGGTTCTCCAAGCTGAATGCAAAAGATACCCTGTCAGGGGACGTGCCCAGGTGTTAGACACAATAGTTATCTGTCAAATAGTATGACTAACAAAGCCATTGTAAATTGTCCTATGATTAGGCTAAGGTTAAAATTGGGTGTTACTGACGGCATGGCTCAAAGGCTGATTCTGTGCTGTATTTTTAAATAAAAATAAATTCTCTACCAAGAGGTATAAGCCATCATTTTAACAAATCCTAATGAATTGCCCTTGACTGCAGCTGGAGGTGAGGCTGCCTCTGAATTACTCTCTTAGCTCAGGGTTGGAATGTGGCTCAATGGGCAGGGAAGAAAATAAAAATATTGAAAATAAAAGTTAGGTGATGTTGAGTTCAAATAATGCAAAGCAAAATTGCGAAAGGGTAGACTGAATAGAGATTGAGTACAAAGAGGATGCGTGAATATGTGGGTAAAATAGTGGGTCCTTGGCGTGTTTAAAAATAGAAGTTATATATTCCCAGTTCTGAATTATTGCCCTTTTATGTATTGACACCATCTGAGTCTCTCTCCAGCCCACAGGAATAACTCCAGACCCCAGGGAGCTGTTAAAAATAGAGAATATAACGTCAGGTGAAACATCCAGGGATTTGAATGATGTCTTTGGAAAGTTTTATAACTGACTATTACCCTGGCTGAAGAAATTGAACATCAATGTGGTCTACTGATTAAACACAGACAGACACACACACACACACACACACACACACACACACACACACACACACACACACTGGCTGTCTAGGCTTTTTTTTGAAGCTTAAGGGACAAAAGCACAGCAAGGATACAGGGTTAGCTTAGGGATAGAAAATGTCGTGGCGAGTGGCTGTCCTGTCAGCAGTGAGGTACACTCCAACCTTCGCCTGCAGTCAGTCCAGGCATCCTGCTGTTTTTGGTTAACAATGAATTCAGGGCAGAATTTCAGAAATTGTAGATTATACAGTACTCGTCAGTGCAGTAAACAGGAAAGGAGCTAATAATAGATTTCAAAAGGACACAGACAAACAGAATGTGCAGACACACTGCAGGTGAAGTTCATTGCAGTATAGGAGGAGCAGATGTATTTTGGTAAGAGGAATGAAGAGAGATTGTACAAGTTAAATTATACATTTTGAGTGGGAGTATTTTTTAGGACGGTTTGACAAAAAGTTTAAAAAATTCTTGAACCACAGCTCAGACTCCAATAACTGCTCCCATTCTTCCTTTTCTGATCACAACCAGTTTACCTCTGGCAATAATTTCTCTTCCTGCCCCCTCGCTATTAACTTTTGAGCTTCCCTAAGGATCTACCCTTGCCTTGAACTCTTCCTCATTCAATTCCTGCCTCTTGTCAATGTTAATTATAGACATCCAGGGTGGGTTACATACAACATCCCCAGGGTGGAAGCAGCTAGTACATAGGTACTAGTACTAGGGCATAGGTTTAAAGAGAGGGGAAAAGTTTAAAAGAGTTTTGCGAGGCAAGTTGTTTGCACAGTGACTGGTAGGTGCCTGGAGTGCACTGCCATGGGAGCTGCTGGAAGCAGGTATGGCAGCAACACGCAAGAGACATTTACACAAACACATGAACAGGCAGAAAATAGAAAAGTACACACCAGGTGCAGGCAAGTGTCCTGATGAAGGGCTTCGGTCCAAAACACTGACTGTTTATTCCCCTCCACTAACGCTGCCTGACTTGTTGAGTTGCTGCAGCATTTTGTGTGTGTTCCTCCGAACATGACCCATAACGAACAAACTTGTATGTGGCATTAGTTAGATTGGCATCAAAGTCAGCACAGACACGGGAGGCTGAAGGGTCAGTTTCTGTGTTGTGCTGGTTACATTCCCTCACCTCTCACCTGTCCCCGGCCCCCTTCCGCCAACAGACTGCTTGCCTGGTATCCAAAGGTGGCCCGATTTTCTCCATCCAGTGACTGGGGAGGACAAAACTGTCACAAGCAAAGTCCATAACATTTGCTTTGGCTTTGGCTCCATCCATTCCCCAGCCAGTACCTCAAGCTGAAGAAGACTGGGTGCCTGCTGTAATCATACTGCCTCCCTCCGGATCGCCTTTGCTCTGCTACTGCCGGAACTCTGAGCCTGACAGAACCATCCCAAGTGCCCCTTGAGTGGTCCAGTGTGCTCGTTCATGAAGCTCAACCGTCCAAAACTCTGCTGCCTGTCCAGTCAGCACTCTGCCGTCTCTGATCTAATTAGTTCCCTCTCCTTCAGTTGCCTCAGATTAAAAATTCTTAATCTTGTGGTTAACTCTCCTCCCTGCCTCTTTCTGTAACCACTTTTAGCAATCTCTCCACTGCATGGCTTTTGGATCATCTGGTGCTGCCTTACCGTCCATCTCCCTCACCATCCTCTCAGCGGTGTTGGCCTCGTCTTCAGCTGCCTTGGCCACAGGGTCTGGAGTCTACTCTCCTCCATTCCCCCTCCTCCTTTTATAATATCCTTCAAAGTCCTGCATTTACACTCAATGGCCACTTTATTGTGTACCTCCTGTACCTAGTAAGGTGGCCACAGAGTGTACGTTTGTGGTCTACTGCTGCTCTCGCCCATCCACTTCTAGGTTTGACGTGTTGCATGTTCAGAAATGCTCTTAGCACACCACTGTTGTAACATGTGGTTATGTGAGTTACTGTCGCCTTCCTGTCAGCTTGAGCCAGTCTGGCCATTCTCCTCTGACCTCTCTCATTAACAATGTGTTCTCACCCCAGAACTGTGCTCGGCTGAGGGTCTTTTTTGTTTCTCACACCATTCTCTGTGAACTCAAGCGATTTGTTGTATACAAAGATCCCAGCAGGTCAGTAGTTTCTGTGATACTCAAACCACCCCATCTAGCACCAAAATTCATTCCACGTTCTGCATCACGTTTCTTCCCATTCTGATGTTTGGTCTGAACAACAATTGAAGCGCTTGATAACATCTACATGACTTTATGCGTTGGGTTGCTGCCGCATGATTGGCTGATTAAATATTTGCATTAACGAGCAGGTGTACAAGTGTACCTAATAAAGTGGCCACTGGGTGTAGACCCAGCAGTGAGCAGTTATACATTTCCAAATCAAGACGGTGTGACTTGGAGGATAACCTTCAAAGATGGTTTGTGGAGATGTCCTTGCCCTATTTGCTGGCCTAAGCCATGGGTTTGGGAGATACAGTCAACATTGCCTGAGCAAATAATTGCAGTACATTGTGTATAGTGTACACACTGTAAATCACAGACACTAAATGGGACTTACTCCTGCAGCAGGAACCTCCACATGACCCTATCCTATTGATTTAAAGCAAGTTCAAATATATTGGCTAAAAATGGTTTGCCTTTATTTATACATTCTGAGGTATTCATTTAAAAGACAAACAATTAATGCAACCTGTTTGCCCCTCTGTATTTCAAAGTCATAAGACTCTTCCTTTGGAATATTATGTCCTGACATTGCAACGAGCTTTAAATTTGGAAGGAGAGTGCATTCCATCTGTGTTCAATTCAGCTGTCCTCAAACTCCTTTATGCCTCACAAGCTTGTTTATTCAATTCATCAATGTACTATATAGACCCCATAAAGGAATACAAATTTATTATGGTCTTTGGTGCTCGCAGGCTGGAAGTTTCCCATGAATAGATCTCTGAGGAGCTCGCCCTCCTAATCAGTAAGAGTATGCTCTTTTCCTCAATATTTTTTGTAGTTCTGAATACTAGTATTCTGTCTTTTAGCTTGCTGGTCAGACCAGGGCATTGATTCAATCTCTCACCCATCCTCACCTTTGCACCCTTCCCCCACCACCTGCTCTGCACTTACTTTGAACTCAGTGTTTCAGGCAGCATCTGTAGAAAGAGAGTCAGAGTTAATGTGTTCAGTCAATGGCCTTCAGCGGATGAAATGTCACCATCATGGACACATTCCCAAGCACCCTTATACCTGCCTTTATTATTAAGCTATCATTCATAATAGCAATATCTTTTCTACATTGAAACGTCTTTGATCCAAAATATTAAGTCTGTTTCTCTCTTCACAGTCCGAGCTATAAATTTTGAAAATATGTTTGTTTTTATCCGGACTACTTTCTTTGATTTCTTAGATTCAACTATATTTGGTTAACAGCTATATGTCTTCCACCATACTTAGCATATTTTCCAAATACTATCTTCTTTAAGCAACATTTTTTTATCTGGCAATACAGGAATAGTTCCTTCCAGCTCGCTGAGTTGAGCCACACCCCCCCCCAGCAATCCCCGACAACCCCGATTTAACCCTGACCTAATCACAGGACAATTTACAGTGACCAATTAACCTACTCTGTACGTCTTTGGACTGTGGGAGGAAACAGGAGCACCTGGAGAAACCCAGGCATTCCACAGGGAGAGAGACCAGAGACTCCTTGCTGGGATTAAACTCCAAACTCCAACACACTGAGCTGTAATAGCGTCGCACTGAATGCTAAACTACCACAATACCCAATGGAAAAGCTGTTTATTTTAAACAGCACCAAGATGGAAGAAATCTAATTTTCTTCTTGTCCTTAAGATACCATGGAATACTTCCTCTTTATTAGAAGTTTTATGTAAATGTAAATTGCTATTTTTGTTTGGTTCACTGTTTTTTTTTGTCTTCTTGTACCTGTATAATAAATGTCTCAGGAATCAATTGACTTGAACTGTTCTAATGAAACACCTCTAGGTGGCAGAACTGTCACATCTTGACACTTTTTATGTACAGAGCACGAATGCCGGTTACAGTGTTAACATTTCACTGTACCCTCAGCTCTGTGTGTATGTGTGTGTGAATGCAAAACCAAAATAGTGTAATGAATAAACATAATTTATGATTTAATGTCATGCATCATATCACGATTTTGTGCCACAGTTACCTCTGGCAGATTTTGTTATTAATTAAGCAACAGTAACGGTCAAGTGCAAAAAGATTTGTTTGCTTGTTTTATCGACTACACAAAAGCATTTGATAAAGTGAAGCACAATAAGTTATTTGAAATATTACAGAAAAACTCTAGATCTAGATTCAAAAGACCTCCGCCTATTCAGAAATCTGTACTGGGAACAAACTGCCGCTGTAAGAATAGATGGAGAAGTGAGTCAGTTTATGAAAATCAAGAGAGGCATTAGACAAGGGTGTGTTTTCTCCCCTGATTTATTTAATGTATAGAGTGAAACAATATTACAAAAAATAAGAGACATCGTGGGAATCAAATTTGGCAGTGAAACCACCAATAATTTCAGATATGCAGATGACACTGTGTTAATTAGATTAGATTAGGTTATGAGGACACTCAGTCCTCGTTTATTGTCATTTAGAAATGCATGCATTAAAAAATGATACAACGTTCCTCCAGAATGATATCACAAGAAAAACACAGGACAAACCAAGACTAAAACTGACAAAACCACATAATTATAACATATAGTTACAACAGTGCAAAGCAATACCATAATTTGATAAAGAGCAGACCATGGGCACAGTAAAAAAAAGTCTCAAAGTCCTGATAGACTCATCATCTCACGCAGGTGGCAGAAGGGAGAAACTCTCTCTGCCATGAATTTCCAAGTTCTGCCAACTCGCCGATGCAGCACCGTTGGAAGCACCCGACCACAGCAGACTCTGAGTCGTCCGAAAACTTCGAGCCTTCGACCAGCCCCTCCGACACAGCCTCTCCGAGCGCCATCCTCTGCTGAGCGCTTCGACCCAGTCCCGGCTGCCGAGCAACAAGCAAAGCCGAGGACTTGGGGCCTTCTCCTCCGGAGATTCTGGACCACACAGTAGCAGCAGCAGCGAAGCAGGCATTTCAGAAGTTTCACCGGATGTTCCTCTGTGCCCTCACGTCCGTTTCCATCAAATCAGGATTGTGTACGGCACCTTACTTGACAAATAACAGCCATCACCACCGGAGTGGCGGCTGCGAGCTGCGTCGCGCCACCATCTTCTCCTCCGCCGCTTTGCAAGTACGGAGGAAAAACTACAAAACTTAATTGATATAGTTGTTGAAGAAAGTGCAAAAATGGGTCTATCTATCAATTGCAAAAAGACAGAATGCATGGTGACATCCAAAAAGAAGGAGAATCCTATCTGCAGGGTGAGAATAAACAGGGAAGACATAAAACAAGTACAGAACTTTTGCTACTTAGGAAGCTGGGTGACATCAGATGGCAGGTGTGACGTGGATATCAAGAGAAGAATAGGGATGGCAAAAGACACCTTTACGAGAATGAAGAGTATACTGACCAATACTAAACTAGGCACGACAACCCGCCTCAGAGTACTGAAATGTTATGTTTATCCAGTTATGTTATATGGCTCAGAATGTTGGACAATATCTAGTAACATGAGGAAACGAATTGAAGCAGCAGAGATGTGGTTTTTGAGGAGGATGCAAAGAATATCTTGGACAAAACAAATATCTAACGAGGATGTCATGAACAGAGTAAACACAAGAAGAGAAATAATGTATGAGATCATGAAAAGGCAACGTAACTTCATTGGACATGTGATTAGGAAAGAGGAGTTAGAATGCCCGGTAATTATAGGAAAGATCAAAGGGAAGAAAGCAAGAGGAAGACAAAGACAAATGATGATGGAGACAGCAGCCAGAGAACTGGAAATGAATACCAATGAATTGATCTACTTGACCCGAAGCAGGAGTGTGTGGGCCATGACAGTCAAAGCTCAAACTGGGCACAGCACCTGATGATGATGATGATGATGAATGGTAACATCCAAAGGAAAATCTGTTTATGTTAAACAGCATAAAGATAAAAGAAATCTAATTTTCTAAAGGGAATTTCTTTCATATCTTTGGTTAATGAATGTTGAAACAATTCATTGCATAGAATTCATTAGCCAGATAGAAAGAGGGTCACTGCACGATATCAAGACTATTTGGTTATTTTGAATGTGCTTTGAATCATGAATATCTTGTCATTATTTACCTAAAGGAACAGTGTACAGATGAGACCAGGTTACGATTTGCTAATCTAATCCATGGAGTTCAGCAAAAAGGCTTTCAGAGTGGACTTTTAGCTCTCTTAATTTCTAATTTTATTTCTGACCTATCAATATTCATTTTATCGGCTGGAAAAGCTCTGAGGGTGATCCGGGGAGTAGGTTTACCACACAGAAATCAGTGGTGGTCTGGAAGAACCTGACAGAGCAGGTGGTCGTGCTGGATATTACCACAACACTTGAAAGGACAGGAACTTTGATAAGAAAGATATTAAGGATTCAGGTCCAAGTAGGATTAGTGTAGTTAAGTATCACGGTCAGTGCGAACAGGATGAGTGGAACGGGCACATTTCTGTGTTGTGTGGTTCAATTCTGTGGTAAATTGGATCGAAAATTTGCTTGACCATAAAAGACACAGAGGTGTTACTCTACCTGTAACTAGTTGTGTTTTCTAAGGATCAGTGCTGGGATCTCTGTTGTTTAAAATGTAATATTGATTTGGATGAAAGCATAGATGGGTTGATCAGCAGATTTGCAGGTGATACAAACATTAATTGTGTTCTGGATAGGATTCAGTAAAATATAGACCGACTGGAAATGAGGACTGAGAAAAAGCAGATGGAGCAACTCCTCCAGGCAAGTGTGCGGAGTTGCATTGGAGATGTCAAATGTAAGGAGATGGCAAACTGTACATAGCAGGATTCTTAGGAGCTTTGAAGTATGAGGCATCTTGGGCTGCAAGTTCGTAGCTTCTTCAAAGTGGCAACAGAAGTAGATAGTGTGGTGTGGAAGGCACAAGTCCTGCTGAAGGGACTTGGCTGGAAATATTAACTATTTATTCTCCTCCATAAATATGGCCTAACCTGTTGAGTTTCTCTGGCATTTTGTGTGTGTTGCTCAGGATTTCCAGCATCTGAGAGTCCCTTGTGTTTACAAGTCCATAAATCCTTTTTTTTACTGTGTCAGGGGTACTTAATGTAGATAAAATGGTTACTGTATGTTCTTCATGTCGAATGTTGGAGCCCTGGGAGACCCAGAGTCTCCCAGGGAACTATATCTGCGTGAAGTGCTTCCAGCTGCAGCTCCTTGAAGACCGTGTGACCGTGTTAGGGATTTGGAGCAACAGCTGGATGACCTTCGGCTTGTACAGGAGAGTGAGGAGATCATTGAACAGAGTTACAGGGAAGTAGTCAACCCTAACTTGTAGGAGGCGGATAGCTGGGTGACTGTCAGGAGAAGAAATGGGAAGGCGAATAGGCAGTTAGTGTCATCGTCAAATTTACTAACCCATCCCTCCACTTCCTCATCCAGGTCACTTATAAAAATCATGATGAGAAGGGGTCCCAGAACAGATCCCTGAGGCACACGACTGGTCACCGGCCTCCATGCAGAGTATGACCCGTCTACAACCACTCTTTGCCTTCTGTGGGCAAGCCAGTTCTGGGTCCACAAAGCAAGGTCCCCGTGGATCCCATGCCTCCTTAGTTTCTCAATGAGCCTTGCATGGGGTACCTTATCAAATGCCTTGAAGGTGAGATTCAAGTAAAACAGTAACATAGAACAGCCAGGTTAAAAATATTGAGAAATGTAATTCCTTCACTGGGCTCACTCGGACTGCTTCTTTCTGTGATTGCTTCAACATACTTACTTGTTGGGATTTAGAAAAATGAGGGGAATCACATTGAAACCAACAAAATATTGAAAGGCCTAGGTAGAGTAAATGGAGAGAGGATGCTTCCTATAGTGGGTGAGTCTAGAATCAGAGAGCACAGCGTCAGAATAGAGAGACATCTATTTAAGAACAGAGAAGAGCAGGAATTTCTTTAGCCAGTGGGTGGTGAATCTGCGGAATTAATTACTATGGACAGCTGTGAAAGCCAAATCATTGAGTATATTTAAAGCAGAGGTTGATAGGATCTTGATTAGTTAGAATGTGAAAAGTATGGGGAGAAGGCTGGAGAATGGTGTTTGAGAGGGATAATAAATCAGCCATGATAGAATGGTGGAGTATACACAATGGGCTGAGTAGCCTAATTCTGCTTCTATGTCTTACAGGACCTATGGTGACCTCTTGATATTTATACTTAACACATCTCCCAATGAAGACAAATACAGGCCTAGAGCCATCAACACTCCTCATGTAATAACCCTTTCATTCCTGGAATCATCCTTGTAAACCTCTTCTGAACCATCCCCAATGCCAGCACATCTTCTCTAAGATGAGGAGCCCAAACTGGTCACAATACTCAAGGTGAGGCCTCACCAGTGCCTTATGAGGCCTCAGCATCAAATCTCTGCTCTTATATTCTAGACCTCTTGAAATGTATGCTAATATTGCATTTGCCTTCCTTGCCACCAACTCTACCCGCAAGTTAATCTTTAAGGTATCCTGTACAAGGACTCCCTTTGCATCTCAGACTTTTGGATTTTCTCCCTGTTTAGAAAATAATCTACACACTTATTTCTTCCACCAAAATGCATGACCATGCATTTTCCAACATTGTATTTCATTTGCCATTCTCTTGCCCATTCTCCCAACCTGTCTAAGTCCTTCTGCAGCCTTCTTGTTTTTTCAACACTGCCTGCCCCTCCACCAATCTTCGTGTCATCCTCAAACTTGGCAACAAAGCCATTTGTTCCATCCTTAATCAGTAATATACAGCATTAAAAAAAGCGGTCCCTATACCAACCCCTGCGGAAGACCAGTAGTCACTGGCAACCAACCAGAAATGGATCTTTTTATTCCCACTCGCTGCCTCCTACCAATCAGCTAATGCTTTAACCATGTTAGTAACTTTCCTGTAATACCATGGGCTCTTAACTTGGTAAGCAGCCTCATGTGTGTCACCTTGTCAAAGGCCTTCTGAAAGTCCAAATATACGACATCCACTATATCCCCTTTATCTATCCTACTTGTAATCTCCTTGAAGAATTCCAATAGGTTCATCAGGCAAGATTTTCCCTCAAGGAAACCATGCTGACTTTGTCCTATCTTGTCCTGTGTCACCAAGTACTCCATCACCTCATCCTTAACTATTGACTCCAACATCTTACACACCATTGAGGTCAGGCTAACTGGTCTATAATTTCTTTTCTGCTGCCTCCTTCCTTTCTTAAAGAGTGGAGTGACATTTGCAATTTTCCAGTCCTCTGGAACCATGTCAGAGTCCAAGGATTCTTGAAAGATCATCACTAATGCCTCTACAATTTCTACCGTTACCTCTTTCAGAACCCTATGGTGCAGTTTATCTGATCCAGCTGACTTATGTACCTTTAGGTCTTTCAGCTTTTTAAGCACCTTCTCCCTTGTAACAGTAACTGCACCCACTTCTCTTCCTTCACATACTACAACATCTGGCACACTGCTACTATCCTCCACAGTGAAGACTGATGCAAAATACTCATTTAGTTCATATACCACCTCCTTGTCCCCATTATTATTTCTTCGGCCTCATTTTCTAGCAGTCCTATCTCCACTCTCATTTTTCTTTCATTTTTTATATACTTGAAAAAGCTTTTTCTACCCACTTTGATATTGTTTGCTGGCTTGCTTTCATATTTCATCTTTTCCATCCCAATGTTTTTTTTAGTTGCTTTCTGTAGGTTTTTAAAAGCTTCCCAATCTTCTATCTTTCCATTAATTTTTGCATTGTTGTATGCCCTCTCTTTTGCTTTTACATTAGCTTTGACTTCCCTTGTCAGCCATGGTAGTACTATTTTTCCATTTGTGTATTTCTTTCATTTTATCTATCCTGCACCTTCCTCATTTTTCCGAGAAACTCAAGCTGTTGCTGCTCTGCTGTCATCCCTGCCAGCATCTCCTTCCAATTTACTTTGGCCAACTCCTCTCTCATACCACTGTAATTTCCTTTACTCCACTGAAATACTGCTACATCAGACTTTACTTCCTATCAAATTGTGAGTTGAACTCAATCATATTGTGATCACTGGTTCCCAAGGGTTCTTTTTCTTTAAGCTCCCTAATTGTCTCCAGTTCATTACATAACATCCAATCCAGTATACCTGCCCCTAGTAGGCTCCATTACAAACTGCTCTAAAAAACTATCTCACTGGCATTCAACAAATTCACTCTCTTGAGATCATTTCCAACCTGATTTTCCCAATCTACTTGCATAATAAAATCTCTTACAATTAACATAACATTGACCTTTTGACATGCCTTTTCTATTCCTGTAGTCCACATCCTAGCTACTGTTTGGAAGCTTGTATGTAACTGCCATCAGGGAACTGCTATCAGGGTCCTTTTACCCTTGAAGTATCTTAACTCAACCCACAAGGATTCAACATCTTCTGCTCCTATGTCATATCTTTCTAATGATTTTATTCCATTTTTTTTACCAACAAAGCCATGCCATCCCATCTGCCTACCTTCCTATCCTTCCAATACAATGTGTAACCTTGGACATTTGGCTGCCAGCTACAACCATCCTCCAGTCGCAGTCACGTCATGGCCACAGCATCATACCTGACAATCTTATACTCCGTGCATTAGGATATAACATTTTGACTACTGTATTTGCTCTCTTTTCGATTCTGCATCCCTAATGCACTGATACTCTCCCTGCTGGCTGCAGTTTTTATCCTGTCATCTGCCTGCCCTTCCTGACAGTCTGACTGTGTGGTAAACCATATATATATATGTTGTAACTGGGTTACCTGTCTGGACAGGCCCCTCTGCTGACTGTTCCTGTGGCTCCTCCCACAGACCCTGAATAGAGGCGATTGTGCCACTGCTCCTCCTCTCAGTCCAGGGGCAGATACTCAGCATGGCGGAGGTCACATTTTACTGCCAATAAAAGCCTTTCAGAACTTACTCTACTTCCAGTCTTTTGGAGTTATTGATAGTGCACCAGACTGCATGCTATCTTTGCTTTTTTTACCATCCGTCCTATCCTGAGTTCCTTCACTCTGCTTCCCATCCTCCTGTCAAATTAGTTTAAACTCTCCTTAACAGCTCTATCAAGCCTGCCCATGAGAATATTGGTCCCTTTTGTACAGGTCATACCTTCCCCAGAGGAGATCGCAATGATCCAAGAACCCGAAGCCCTGTCCCCCACCTCCCCACACCAGCTTCTCAGCCCAGCATTAATCTGCCAAATCATCCTGTTTCTACCCTCACTGGTGCATGGCACAGGCAGCAATCCAGAAATTACTACGCTGGATGTCCTACTTCTCAGCTTTCTACCTAGCTCTCTAAATTTTCTCTTCAGGACCTCATTGCTTTTCCTTCCTATGTCGTTGGAACCAATATGTACCAAGACATCTGGCTGCTCTCCCTCCCCTTCCAAAATGCTATTGATGTGATCCGAGACGTCCCTGACCCTGGCACCTGAGAGACAACATACCATCCGGGTGTCCCGTTCATATTCTCAGAATATCCTGTCTTTTCCCCTGACAATTGAGTCCCCTATTACTACCGCCCCGCTCTTCTCCCTCTTTCCCTTCTGCATCACTGACCAAGTAGTGTCCGTAATGACTCAGTGCCAGTAAGCTGATCTCCATGGCGTTCCCCTGAGAGGTCATCCCCCACCACAGTATCCCAAACAGAATGCTCATTATTGATGGGAATGGCCACAAGGGTGCTCTGAGCTAACTCTGCTGCCCTGCTTTCTCCGTAACGGCACTTATGTGCTGGACTTAGGACAGATCCTCTGAAATGATAACACCGAGGAATTTAAAGTTGCTGACCTCTCCACCTCTGAACCCCAATGAGGTCTGGCTCGTGGACCTGCTGATTCCTCTTCCTGAAGTCAATAATCATCTCCTTGGTCTTGCTGACACTGAGTGAGAGATTGATGCTGTGACACCACTCAGCTGGATTTTCAATGTCCTGCCTATGTGCTGATTCATCACTACCCTTGATTCAGTCGACTACAGTGGGGTCATCAGCAAACAATTATACCATCGGAGCTGTGCTTAGCCTCACAGTCATAAGCATAAAGTGAGTACAGCAGATCGGCGGCGGTTATTTAAAAAGGGAGCATCGAGGGCGTTAGTCCATTGTACGTGGCCTATCAGCGGCTATATCCAGAGCACCAATCGTGAGTTAGATAGCAGGGAAGGTCCAGGCATAAAAAGGGAGACACTGCCTAGCAGAGCAGTCATCGACGGAGTGATCTGAGGCAGAGTGGTAGGGCTTTGGCTCATTCGAGCTTTGGCGATAACGAGTTGAGGCGAGGTAAGTTACCCGTGAGGAATAGAAACAGGAAGTATGTCTGTGAGGCCGGTGTTCGGTACTGGGTGTCAGAATATGGGAAGTCCGGGAGACTGCCAGCCTCCCTGATGGTCACATCTGCCCAGGTGCGTCGAGCTGCAGGTCCTTAGGAACTGGGTTAGGGAACTGGAGATGCAGCTCGATGACCTTCGTCTGGTCAGGGAAAGTGAGGAGGTGATAGAGAGGAGCTAGAGGCAGGTAGTCACATCGGGGCCTTGGGAGACAGATAAGTGAGTAATAGTCAGGAGAGGGAAGGGCAGGAGTCAGATACTAGAGAGCACCCCTGTGGCTGTCCCCCTTAACTATAAGTACTGCTGTTTGTGTACTGTTTTGGGGATGGCCTACCTGGGGGAAGCAACAGTGGCCGTGCCTCTGGCACAGAGTCTGGCCCTGTGGCTCAGAAGGGTAGGGAAAAGAAGAAGGCAGCAGTAATAGGGGACTCTATAGTTAGGGGCTCAGACAGGCGATTCTGTGGATGCAGGGAAGAACCACAGATGGTAGTTTGCCTCCCAGGGGCCAGGGTCCGGGATGTTTCTGATTGCGTCCAAGATATCCTGAATTGGGAAGGTGAACAGCCAGAGGTCATGATACATATTGGTACCAATGTCATAGGTAGGAAAAGGGAGGAGGTCCTGAAAACAGACTACAGGGAGTTAGGAAGGAAGTTGAAAAGCAGGACCTCAAAGGTAGTAATCTCGGGATTACTGCCTGTGTCAAGAGACAGTGAGTATAGGAATAGAGTGAGGTGGAGAATAAATGTGTGGCTGAGGGATTGGAGCAGGGAGCAGAGATTCAGATTTCTGGATCATTGGGACCTCTTTTGGGGCAGGATGACCTGTACAAAAGGGATGGGTTGCACTTGAATCTGAGGGGGACCAATATACTGACAGGGAGGTTTGCTAAGGCTAAAGGGGAGAGTTTAAATTAGAATTGCTGGGGGGTGGGAACCAAACTGAAGAGATGGAGGAAGGGGTGGTTGGCTCATATATAGATAAAGCTTGTAGATAGTGCGAGAGGGAGGATAGGCAGGTGATAGAGAAGGGATACGTTCAGATTGATAGTTTGAGAAGAGTCTATTTTAATGCAATAAGCATCATGAACAAAGTGGATGAGCTTAGAGTGTGGATCAGTACTTGGAGCTATGATGTTGTGGCCATTACAGAGACTTGTATGGCTCAGGGGCAGGAATGGTTACTTAGAGTGCCTTGCTTTAGAGGTTTCAGAAAGGACAGGGAGGGAGACGAAAGAGGTGGGGGTGTGGTACTGCTGATCAGAGATGGTGTCACAGCTGCAGGAGAGGAGGAAGTCATGGAGGGATTGTCTGCTGAGTCTCTGTGGGTGGAAGTTAGAAATAGGAAGGGGTTAATAACTTTACAGGGTGTTTTTTATAGCCCACCCAATAGTAATAGGGGCATCAAGGAGCAGTTAGGGAGACAGATTCTGCAAAGGTGTAATAATAACAGGGTTGTTGTGGTGGGAAATTTTAATTTCCCCAATATTGATTGGTATGTCCCTGGAACAAGGGGTTTAGTTGGAGTAGATGTTTGTTAGATGTGTTCAGGAAGGTTTCCTGACACAATATGTACAAACATTTGTAGATAAGCCTACAAGAGGAGAGGCTGTACTTGATCTGGTACTTGGAAATGAACCTGGTCAGGTGTCAGGTCTCTCAGTGGGAGAGCATTTTGGAGATAGTGATCACAATTCTATCTTCTTTACCATAGCACTGGAGGGGGATAGGAACAGATATGTCAGGAAAATATATAATTGGAGTAGGGGAAATATGAAGCTATCAGGCAGGAACTTGGAAGCATAAATTGGGAACAGATGTTCTCAGGGAAATTTACCTCAGAAATGTGGCAAATGTTCAGGGGATATTTGTGTGGCATTCTGCACAGGTATGTTCTAATGAGACAGGGAAAGGATGATAAGGTACAGGAACTGTGGTGTACAAAGGCTGTTGAAAATCTAATCAAGAAGAAAATAAAAGCTTATGAAAGGTTCAAAAAACTAGGTAATGATAGAGATCTAGAAGATTATAAGGCTAGCAGGAAGGAGTTTAAGAATGAAATTAGGTGAGCCAGAAGGGGCCATGAGAAGGCGAGGTGAGCAGGATTAAAGAAAACCCTAAGGCATTCTACAGGTATGTGAAGAGCAAGAGGATAATATGTGAGAGAATAGGACCAATCAAGTGTGACAGTGGAAAAATGTGTAAGGAACCAGAGGAGTTAGCTGAGGTACTTTGTTTCAATATTCACTACGGAAAAGGATCTTGGTGATTGTAGGGATAACTTACAGTGGATTGAAAAGCTTGAGCATAGAGACATTAAGAAAGAAGATGTGTTAGAGCTTTTGGAAAGCATCAAGTTGGATAGGTCTCCGGGACCGGACGAGGTGTACCCCAGGCTACTGTGGGAGGTGAGAGAGAAGATGGCTGAGCCTCTGGCAATGATCTTTGCATCATCAATGGGGACAAGGGAGGTTCTGGAGGATTGGGGGGTTGCAGATGTTGTTCCCTTATTCAAGAAAGGGAGTAGAGATAGCCCAGGAAATTATAGACCAGTAAGTCTTACTTCAGTGGTTGATAAGTTGCTGGAGAAGATCCTGAGAGGCAGAATTTATGAACTTTTGGAGAGCAATAATATGATTAGGAATAGTCAGCATGGCTTTGTCAAAGGCTTTATGAGCCTGATTGAATTTTTTGAGGATGTGACTAAACACGTTGATGAAGGTAGAGTAGTAGATGTAGTGTATATGGATTTCAGCAAGGTATTTGATAAGGTACCCCATGCAAGGCTTATTGAAAAAATAAGGAGGCATGGGAACCAAGGGGACCTTGTTTTGTGGATCCAGAATTGGCTTGCCCACAGAAGGCAAAGAATGGTTGTAGATGGGTCATATTCTGCATGGAGGTCTCGGGGACATCACTGTCTTGGGGATCTGTTCTGGGACCCCTTCTGTTCGTGATTTTTATAAATGACCTGGATGAGGAAGTGGAGGGATGGGTTAGTAAATTTGCTGATGACACAAAGGTTGGGGGTGTTGTGGATAGTGTGGAGGACTGTCAGAGGTTACAGCAGTACATCGATACGATGCAAAACCGGGCTGAGAAGTGGCAGATGGCGTTCAACCAAGATAAGTGTGAGGTGGTTCATTTTGGCAGGTCAAATATGATCGCAGAATATAGTATTAATGGTAAGACTCTTGGCAGTGTGGAGGATCAGAGCACGCTCAAAGCTGCTGTGCAGGTTGACTCTGTGGTTCAGAAGGCATTCGGTGCATTGGCCTTCATCAACTGTGGGATTGAGTTTAAGAGCCAAGAGGTAATGTTACAGCTATATAGGACCCTGGTCAGACCCCACTTGGAGTACTGTGCTCAGTTCCGGTCACCTCACTACAGGAAGGATGTGGAAACTATAGAAAAAGTGTAGAGGAGATTTACAAGGATGTTGCCTGGTTTGGGGAGCAGGCCTTTTGGGAATAGGTTGAGTGAACTTGGCCTTTTCTCCTTGGAGTGACGGTGGATGAGCGGTGACTTGATAGAGGTGTATAAGATGATGAGAGGCATTGATCGTGTGGACAGTCAGAGGCTGAACTGGTTTACACGAGAGGGCTCAAGTTTTACAGAGGAGATATCAGGGGTAATTTTTTACTGCAGAGGGCGGTGACTGCATGGAATGGGCTGCCGGCGATGGTGGTGGAGGTGGATACAACAGGGTCTTTTAAGAGACTCCTGCATAGGTACATGGGGCTTAGAAAAATAGAGGGCTATGGGTAACCCTAGGTAATTTTTAAAGTAAGTACGTGTTTGGCACAGTATCGTGGGCCAAAGGGCCTGTATTGTGCTGTAGGTTTTCTAAGTACAGTTCCAGAACCATCAAAAGATCCTCAAATGTTAACCCTGTCATTTCTGGAATCATTCTTGAGAACCCTCTCTGGACCTTTCCAATGCCAGCACATCCTTTCTTAGATAAGGAGTCCAAAACTGCTCATAATACTCCTAGTGTAGTCTGACCAATGCCTTGCAAAGTCTCAGCCATTACCATTCTGCCATCATCCCTAACAGTGCACCCTTCCAACAAACTTTGGTCAGCTCCTCTCTCATGCCTCTGTAATTCCCTTTACTCCACTGTAATGCTGATACACCTGACTTTATCTTCACCCTCTCAAACTGCGGGGTGATTCTCTCATACCATGATCATTTCCTGCTGTGTTCTGTGTTTCACGGAGACATGGCTCACTCCGGATATGCTGGATACATTAGTAAGACCCGAAGGTGACGCAATATACAGGATGAACCAGACTGCCAATTTGGAGAAAGCGAAAGATGGGGGGCTATGTTTCATGATAAACATTTAGTTGTGTTCATACACAGTAGTCTTGTCACTCCCCCGTTCTCCCGACCTGAAACATCTAATGATGAAGTGCCAACCGTGCTACTTACTAAGAGAGTTCTCCTCTGTGATCCTGACTGCAACTTACATACCTTCAACGGCAGGAACTCGATGTACTGAGTACCACCATCATCAAACAAGAAACAGCCTACCCCAACACCTTTCAAATCGTTGTCAGCGAATTCGTTCTGGATGGCTTGAAGAAATTTCTGCCCAATTATCATCAACACATCACCTGCAGCACCAGAGGATGGAAAACACTGAACCAGAGCTGTACTGCGATTACAGTTCCATGACTAGACAGCACTTCTGGAAATCTCATCACTTGGCTATCCTTCTCCTAACTGCATGCAGGCAGGGGCTGCAGCAAGGCTCCAGAGACATGGATAACAAGAAGTTAGTCACAGGCAGCAGAGGATTGTCTACGGGATTGATTTGAGTCTGTCTGCATTCAAAGACTCATCAAAGAATCAGAATGAATACACCACAGTTGTCACAGGCTTCATAAAAACAGTCATAGATGTTCATTAATGTCTTCCTCAACTTGGTATGGTGATCAAATAAAATACAAGCGGTACAGGTCCCTCTCTCCAGAAAGCCATTTCACATGCAAGGTGGCAAATTTGGACCAAACTTGAACCACTGAAGGATGTTCAACCACTGTGACAGGGCTTGAATGTTATCACCTCCTACAAAGTGGAACCAAGTGCCATAGGTCACAACAGGGCTTCGCTCCCAGATGAGCAGAATGACTTTCATACTCATTTGTCAAAACATGAAGGAAACTTCACAAATTCCCATAGTCCCGATGACCCTGTAATTTCAGTCTTTGAGACCAACATGAAAACATCATTCAGGAGGGCGAACCCACAGAAAGCACCCGGCCCAGACTGGGTACCTCACCAAGTACTAAAGACCTGCGCTGATCAGCTAGCTAGTGGGTTCACCAATCTCTTTAGCGTCTCGCTTCAGCAGATGGAGGTGCCCACTTGCTTCAAGCGGGCTTCAATTATACCAGTGACCAAGAAGACCGTAGTAACTGTGTCCCGTTCTGGTCGCCTCACTATAGGAAGGATGTGGAAGCATTGGAAAGGGTACAGAGGAGATTTACCAGGATGCTGCCTGGTTTAGAGAGTATGCATTATGATCAGAGATTAAGGGAGCTAGGGCTTTACTCTTTGGAGAGAAGGAGGAATGAGAGGAGACATGATAGAGGTGTACAAGATAATAAGAGGAATAGATAAAGTGGATAGCTAGCGCCTCTTCCCCAGGGCACCACTGCTCAATGCAAGAGGACATGGCTGTAAGGTAAGGAGTGGGAAGTTCAAAGGGGATATTAGAGGAAGGTTTTTTACTCAGAGAGTGGTTGGTGCGTGGAATGCACTGCCTGAGTCAGTGGTGGCGGCAGATACACTAGTGAAGTTTAAGAGACTACTAGATAGGTATAGGGAGGAATTTAATTTGGGGGCTTATATGGGAGGCAGGGTTTGAGGGTCAGCACAACATTGTGGGCCGAAGGGCTTGTACTGTGCTGTACTATTCTAAGTTCTATGTTCTATCCTGCCTCAATGACTATCATCGAGTTTCATTTACATCCACGGTGATGATGTGTTTTGAGAGGCTGGTGATGAAACAAGCAACTCCTGCTTTAGAAGTGATTTGGATCAGGTCAACAGCAGATGCCTCTTCATTGGCTCTTCACTCAACTCTGGAACATTTGGACTATGAAGATGTATACAATCGCTGTTCTTCATTGACTAAGCTTCAGCATTCAATTCTATCATCCCCTCAGAACAAACAGGTAGAACCATAAGGAGAGCTTTTGACGTATTGGCCTTCATCGGTCAAAGTACTGAGTACAAGAGTTGAGCTATTATGTTGAACTTGTACAAGATGTTGTTGAGGTCAAATTTGAAGTATTATGTGCAGTTCTGGTCACCTGCATACAAGGAAGATATCAATAAGCTTGAAAGAGTTTCGAGAAAATTTACAAGTTTGTTGCTGGGACTTAGGGACCTGAGTTATATGGAAAGGCTGAATAGAGACCTTAGATGTATACAAAATCAGGAATGGTTTAGATTGGCTGAATGCTTGCAGGCTTTTTCTACTGAGGTGGGGTGGGTCTAGAACTATAGTTCATAGGTTAGGGGTGAAAGGTGAAATATTCAAGAGGGGAAACTTCATCAAACAGAGGGTGATGCAACTGTGGAACGAGCTACCGGTGGAAGTGGTAGAGCAGGTTCAATTGTAACATTTAAAAGAAGTCTGGATAGGTACATGGATGATCGGAGCTTGGAAGAATATGGTCCGGGTTCAGGCAGATGGAACATGACAGAAGATCAGGTTGGCTTCGACTGGATAGGTCTTAGGTCCTATTTCTGTGCTGTAATATTCTATAACTGAGCTTTTGAGTTCCTTCCCAAAACCATCTCCATTTCTGCAATGTATTTCTTCCACTGTGATCCTCTTTAATAGTTCCTCTGGTTTTTTCAGTATCTCCCTTTGCCTTTGATTTAAACTTCTGTTTGTTAGTATATGAAATGTGTGGTTAATGCAGGACGGGTGTAAAATGGGTGGTTGGTGGTCAGCGTTGACTAAACAGGCCGAAGGGCCTGTGTCCAATGCTGTAGGACTCTATGATACTCTTGTGACATTTTGCTACATTAAAGATAAGATATGAATACAGTTCATTGCTGATTAGGAAGCCTCCCTTTAAGTGTGCTCCAAGTCATCATCTATATCACGAATAAAACAAATACCACGCAAAATGCTCTCGGATGCTCTTGCACAGACCTCTATTGCACCATAAATCCACCAACATTACTTCTCTGACCAGCATTCTATATTTTCTCTTTTATTAATAGTATAAAATTAGGCAATTTGTTTTGAATGAAGTATTGTTTTGTGTCTTCCAGCAAAGAAACCTTGTGGCATGTCAAATGATAAATGCCATATTCAGCCGATACTAAATTAAGGGATGCGTATCCTCAATAAATAGTTCCAGTTATGGATAGGAAGCAGAGTACACAATTAAACAGCTCATATCATACATTTTGCTGACCTAGGTAAACCAAGTAGAAGGAATATAAATGACTGTACTAAATCTCCCCGCAGCTGCATTTTAAACTGACAATTGCTGCAGTCTGCTGCTTCGGGGATTGCAAAAAAATATAAACACTGGTTTTGCAAATATTTGACGGAGTACGTAACGTTGGATTGTCCAGTAATATCGACTAAAATGTCAGCAACGTTTCAACAACAAAATGTATGAACCCTTAAATGACTGTAAAGTGTGAAGGCTATAATAGCAGTAAATGTTGAAGCAGGAACTTACTGAACTGCAAAATTAAAAGAAATAACCTTCATTGTCATTCAGTGGGCATCTGGTGTCACCCCAGAGGGGTGCTTGATTTTTAATATTGAAACTATCTTCTGCAAACTGATAGACATTGTGACCCAAATATGCAGTAAGCACAACCCATCAGGAATGAAATGAAAATTTGCGAAGGTTGTTCTCCACATGGCACTCTCCTACTCCTAGGATGCTCCCTCTTACTATCAGCTTCCCAATTTAGATTCTCATCCCCCAAGTGCAGTTCCTGTTCATGACCCTGCTCCCAGAGGCGTTCTGTCCTGTCGACCTGTTCTCTGCCGCGTCTTTTTATGACTCCCACTTTCCTAAGGCTGCTTCCTTTCTTAATACATTGAAGCTCATGACATCCAAGGCAAGCTGGAAACACAGATCCAAAATTGCCTTGGTAAAAGGAAACAGAGGGTGACGGTGGAGTGTTGCTTTCCTGATCAGTGGTGTTCTACTAGAATTGGTGCAGGGACACTTCGTGGTTGTGATATACAGTACATGCCTTAGATGTGAATGGAAGCGTATGATCCATTACTCTGCATATGAAGTGAACATTTGTGGTCAAAGAATCACAGAACACTACAGCACAGAAACAGGCCCTTTGGCCCATCTAGTCTATGCTGAACTATTAATCTGCCTAGTTTCATTGACCTCCACCTGGACTAGAGCCACCCATACCCCTATGATCCATGTACCTATCCAAATTTCTCTTAAATGCTGAAATCAAATCTGCATCCACCACTTCTGCTGGCAGTTCGTTCCACAATCGCACCACCTTCTGAGTGAAGAAGTTTCTCCTCATGTTCTTCTTAAATATTTCATCGTCACCCTTAACCCATGATCTCTAGTTTGAGTCTCAGCCAACCTCAGTGGAAAAAGCCTGCTCACATTTACCCTACCTATACCCCTCATAATTTTGCATACCTCTATCAAAACTCTCCTCATACTTGTACACTCTAGGGAATAAAGGCTTAACTTATTCAAACTTTCCTGAACAACCTTTCAGGTCCTCAAGTCCTGGCAAAATCCTTGTAAGTTTTCTTTGCACTTTTTCAATCTTATTGATATCTTTCCTAGAGGTAGGTGACCAGCACTGCCCACAGTACTTCAAATTTGGCCTAACCAATGTTTTACACAACTTCAACATAACATCTCAACTCCTGTGCTCATTGCTCTGATTTATGAAAGGCAGCGTGCTAAAAGATCTCTTTATGACCCCATCAATCTGCAATGCTACTTTCAAGCATTTATGGATCTGTATTCCCAGATCCCTCTGTTCTACTGCACTCCTCCCTGTCACCACTCACCATGTAAATCCTACTGCGGTTTATCCTCCCAAAGTGCAGCACTACCTCTTGTTGAAGTTCAAATTTCAAAATAAGTTTATTATCAACATACCTGTATATCACCATATACTACCCTGAGGTTTATTTTCTTGCGGACATTCATAGTAGATACAAAGGAACACAATGGAATCAATGAAAAACTACACACAAAGGTAGTCAAACAACCAATGTGCAAAAGACAATCATTTGTGGAAATACAAAAAAATCCAAAATAGTAATAGTAAATAAATAAACAATATTGAGAACATGAATTGTTGAGCCATTGCAAATGAGTCCATAAGTTGTGGAATCAGTTATACTTTATACTTTATTGTCGCCAAACAATTGGTACTTAGAATGTACAATCATCATCACAGCAATATTTGATTCTGTGCTTCACACTCCCTGGATTACAAATACTAAATATTAAAAATAGTTAAAATTAGTAAATATTAAAAATTTAAATTATAAATCACAAATAGAAAATAGAAAAATGGGAAGTAAGGTAGTGCAAAAAAACCGAGCGGCAGGTCCGGATATTTGGAGGGTACGGCCCAGATCCGGGTCAGGATCCGTTCAGCAGTCTTATCACAGTTGGAAAGAAGCTGTTCCCAAATCTGGCCGTACAAGTCTTCAAGCTCCTGAACCTTCTTCCAGAGGGAAGAGGGGCGAAAAGTGTGTTGGCTGGGTGGGCCGTGTCCTTGATTATCCTGGCAGCACTGCTCCGACAGTGTGCGGTGTAAAGTGAGTCCACGGACAGAAGATTGGCTTGTGTGATGTGCTGCACCGTGTTCACAATCTTCTGCAGCTTCTTTCGGTCATTGTTAGGGTGAGTGAAGTTATCCATTCTGGTTCAGGAACCTGCTGGTTGAGAGGTAATAATGTTCCTGAACCTGGTGATGTGAGATCTAAGGCTCTTGTACCTCCTTCCTGATGTCAGCAGAGAGAAGACAGCATGGCCTGGACAGTAGGGATCCTTGAAGATGTTTGCTGCTTTCCTATAACAGAACTCCTTATGGATGTGCTCAGTGATGGAGGGAGTTTTACATGTGATGGATTGGGCCATATCCACTACTTTTCATAGGGTTTTCTGTTCAAGGGCATTGGTGTTTCCATACAGGCCATAATGCAAACAATCAGTATGCTCTCCGGAGTGCATATATAGAAGTTTTAGATAACATTTTGAATCTTCACAAACTTCTAAGAAAGTAGAGAGGCTTCCATGCCGTCTTTGTGATGGCATTTATGTTCTGGAATCAGGACAGATCCTTTGAAATGATAATGCTGATGATTTTAAAGTCACTGACCCTTTCCACCTCTGATCCCCTGATGAGGACTGGCTCATGGAACTCCAGTTTCTATCTGTTATTTTTATACTACCCGCATTAAATTCCACCTGCAATTTTTCAGCTCATTTTCTCAGCTGGTCTAGATCTCACTACAAGCTTTGACAGGCATCCTCACTGTCCACTATGCCCCTAATCTTGGTGTCATCCACAAATTTGCTGAGCCAGTTAACCACATTACCATCCAGATCATTGATCTAGACAAATAACAATAGACCCAGCAATGTCTAGTCTCTTACCTTTATCAGAAGAAGCATTTTGCTACTTCCTTCTTTATACAGAAATGGTGAATTTAACAGTCCCAAATTATATTCCATCCAACACATTCTTAACCAATCATTTCTAATCTGTACATTTCTCCTCGCAGCTTCAATGTGCGTTTATGAAAACTTATTTTCCCACTTAGCAGACTTAGGTATGTAGTCCCCTTTCATTCTCATTGGTCCATGTGGCATTCTGTTTGGTTGAGATAAGATTAGCTTTATTTGTCACATGTACTATAGAAACATAGAAACCTAGAAAATAGGTGCAGGAGTAGGCCATTTGGCCCTTTGAGCCTGCACCGCCATTCTGTTTGATCATGGCTGATCATCCAACTCAGAACCCTGCCCCAGCCTTCCCTCCATACCCCCTGATCCCTGTAGCCACAAGGGCCATATCTAACTCCCTCTTAAATATAGCCAATGAACTGGCCTCAACTGTTTCCTGTGGCAGAGAATTCCACAGATTCACCACTCTCTGTGTGAAGAAGTTTTTCTTAATCTCGGTCCTAAAGGGCTTCCCCTTTATCCTCAAACTGTGACCCCTGATTCTGGAATCCTCAAACTGTGACCCCTCATTCTGGAATCCTCAAACCGTGACACCTCGTTCTGGAGGGGTCACATGGAAACATCGAAACATACAGGGAAATATGTCGTTTTTGCTTCATGGTTTTTGCAATGTGCTGGAGACAGCTTGCAAGTGCCGCCATGCTTCCAGTGCCAATATACCATACCCATAACTCATTAACCCTGACGGTACATCTTTGGAATGTAGGAAGAAACCAAAGTGCAGGAGGAAAGCCCCATTGTCACGTGGAAGACATGCAAACTCCTTACAGACAGCAGTGGTAATTGAATCCCAGTCAATGTTTGTACTAACCATTACACTACCATGCTACAAAGTTAGACTTTGCCAGCCCGGATAATATTTTGCCTCCCTGGTCAGCATCCCTTCTGTTTCTCATCTTATGTCGATCTACTTGATTTGTCAACAAGTCAGAACATTTTTGAGACCAAGACTCAGTGTCAATTTGGAACAGACATTGTGGTGGTGCTCTACAAACTCACAGAATTTGCTTATTTCATATTGTGTACAGAATACAAACCTGAACACAACAAAGGGTCGTATTATTAAAGAAACACTCTTTTATTATTAATGACACAAGAAACATTTCCCAATTTAAAGTTAGGTGCCCGACATGAAATGCATGCAGGTAATTTTGTTTACAGTTCTATCAGGTTGTAAAATCTGATTTATACTTTAATGTGTATAATCTAATTACACATAGAACTCTGCTCCTCTTGTAGAAGGAGGTACAGATTCTACAACTCTATACAAATGCTTCCCAGCAGCTGATGCTATGAATCAAATCAGTGTTACCTTGAGTGAGGCTTTCCAACTCTAGGATTTAATTAAAGCTGTAATTCATCCCATCAAAGTTCGGGAAAGTGCTTCATATGGTTTATAATTTGCTAGGATCTCTTCAGATGTACTATCAATCTTGGAAGTTTAGCACTTTGTTTGCAAGAAAGTGAACCTATCTCGTTAACAGCCTATCTTTTAGTTAGTCACACAAAGATTAATCGCTTCTGGAATCACAGATAAAGTCTGGCATCCACTTACAAATGAAATTAGCTGCCGTGGCCATTTACACCTATGTCAAAACATAGTAAATAATTCTCAGAGAAAATCTAATTCAGGTTTGGAATCAGAAATATGCTTTTGCAGCATTATAGCCTTCCCTTTTTGTTCTTTAGCAAGTCGCCTGGCATCCAATTTAATCTTCGTTAGAATGTGAATCAACCTAGCTGGTAATGTGCTCCGGGAGTAGAGAGCCTGAAAGTGCCACCAATTGCAGTTCAATTACATTGTATGGTGTTTTGTATTGAGTTCTAATCACGGCAAGCTCATGAAGCCATTTTAATGATGAATTTAGGATTTCCAGCATCTGCAGTTTTTGTTGATTTTCATTGGCAAAGAGCTTTGCTTACCGATAGTAGAAAGAAGCTGCCAGTATTGAGCATGAGATTTGACTCAGTACAGGAGGGTTGGCTCCCACAGTATTATATCATCTTGACTAAATTTAGCATGAACGTGCATGATTATACTTTCAGTGGCCACTTTATTAGGTACACTAATAAAGTAATAAAGTGATTGATTGACGATCTAATCAGTCAATCATATGAAAGCAACTCAATGCATAAAAGCATGCGGATATCTATTTATTTATCTGTCTACCTATCTATTTATATAGAAATACAGTGCAGAACAGGCTCTTCCAGCCCAATGAGCTATACTGCCCAGCAGCTCACCTATTTAACATTAGTCTAATCACAGGACAATTTCTTCTTACGGCCTGTTATGCCACTGGCATTTAGGGCAGCAATGAAATTCCTCCAATCTGGTGATGTTTGGGGCTTCCTTCATCATGTCAGTAGCTTCCTCTTGGGTTTCGCTGCTGTTAGTCATGCAAGTGCTGGGTGGAGACTCAGGAATACTGCAACTCTCAGATGAAGAAGGATTCTTTGTTGCTGTTTCCATAATAAATTTGTTTGACCAGTTAGGGTTGTTAGCTCTGAGCTGAACACCCGAACCTAGGGGACTGGTGGACCACTCTGAGTCTATCCTCTACCCTTTGACCTGTTTGTCATGAGTGACCCTATCAAGAGCCAAAGCATAAAGCCTTGACTCCAGCCAACATAGCTCTCCAGGTCAGTGAGGGACACAAGTGTCCAAACCATGACAAGGTTGTGGTCCTTTTAGAAGACAGAGCAATTTACAATGACTAATTAACCTATTAGCCAGTATGCCTTTGGTCTGTGGGAGGAAACATACTCCAAACTCTGAGCTCCGACGCCCCGAGCTGTAATATCATCGTGCTCACCGCTACACTACCTTGGCTTATGTGGTCAAGAGGGTCAGTTGTTGTTCAGACCTAACATCAGAATGGGGAAGAAATGTGATATAAGTGACTTTGTGATATACGTGAATGATTGCCTAAGGGATATTGAAATTAACTTTAAAATTTGTCTGAATAAGGGGAGTAGAGTGGTAATGGGGAGAGTGGACTCAGTACAGGTGGGTATAGATGATGCTGCAATGAATAGGAAGGAGCTGCCAGACCTATTCACTAAATATGTAAATTTTCAAATCAAAGGGTAATAACAAGAGCAAGCGTAGGTCATTCAGCCTTCAGGTTTACTCAGTCATTCAATAAAGTCATCTTCCCAGTATCCAGAAATCTATTGATCTTGAATAGGTGAATTACCTGAATGAGTTACAAAATATTGCAGTTTCTTGAATGCAGAAATTTCCCCTCATCTCTGTACTAACTGGTTGGCCCCTTATTCTGAGGATTTTGACTCCTAGCCTTGGACTCATTACTCAGTGTAAACATCATCTTAGCAACGACAATGTGAAGTTTCTTGAGAATTTTTGATTCAACATGTTCACCACTCATTCCATAAAAAAAAACAGGCATGTATAAACTCCTTTGGGTGAAGAGAGCAATCCTGTACAGATGTGGATGTTGTAAGAACACAAAAGCCCAACAAATAGAAGCTGGAGTGGACTATTTTGCTCCTCATGGCTGCTGCACCACTCAATAAGTTCATGATCTTTGTTAAAGTGCTATATAACTGCAGTGAGATCTTTCAATGCTTCTTCTGCAGTCTCTTTGCAATAATGTAAATGGTAAAACCATTAGTGGAGATAAGTTAGACGAATGTTCACCTTGAAGGTGGTAGGAGCCTGAAACCCAAAGGTAGGAAAAAAACTGTTACCAAATACGTGGGTCTCACTGATATATCTGGGAGCACCAGATACAGTAGCTAAGCAGGTGCTGCACCTTACTCAGGCTAGCAGAGAGAAGGAGCGCTGTATACCTCCTTTGGTAGAGACATACCTCCACCCTGCAACCCAAGGTCTGCTAATCAGCACTTATTCAGGCAAATAATTTAACCCATATCCATTAGTCCTAAATTTTACTGAATTGGTTCTTGTGTGTCATGCAATCAGAAGTGTTAAGAAAAACTAAAAGGCCGCACACACTGGTTGTTTTTATTTGTCCTGCTGGGTACTAGAGTGATGTATCTTTTTGGGATCTGAACGCCATTCATTACTCATCAAACTAGCTATGAAAAGACCCTTTCCTTGAGCATTGTAATCCTTATACCAATAGTAGGTGTCCAGTTACATTAAGTGGTGATTTCAGGGAAATTGACCCAGTAACGATGAAAGATTGACGATCTACATCCAAATCAGAATGATGTGCAGCTCGCTGGGGAACATGAATGCAACTGTGTTCCCACGACCTTGTTATTCATTCTTCTGAGTGGTGAAGGTCACAGGGAGGGAGATGGTATTGAACTAACCATGACAAGCTGCAGTAATATATCCTGCAGACTGTTCTTAACTCAGCCACAGTACACCAAGTAAGGGCGATGAATAAATTATTAATCTGTCCATGATAATTGTTAAACGGCATTTAACATTCTGAGAGTTGTTTTCTTTCTGGTTTCCTAATAACACTGACGGCATAGATACATTTTAGTCTCCATATTAAACCGGAAATGGGAAGCAGTTGTATAAAGGGAGGTGTGATATAACGATCATTTTCAATGGAACTCCACAAGCAATAAGGAATTTCACTTAAGTGACCCTGATATTGACTTGTCCATTGAACAGCTATGTAAAGTTCTGGAAGGTTTTTATTGGTCATTTTTTAAGTTCTTCTGTGGGACGTGAGTGTCAGCTAGCAAGTTCGGCCTTAATTGCCGGTGAGAAGAACGTGGTGAGCTGCGTTTTTGAACAAATGCAGTCTGTTCCAGGATTGTGATGTCACAGCTAGGGAACATGTAGACATATTGCAAGGTCAGGATGTTTATGTCTCGGAGGAGAACTTGGAGTTGCGTATGTCCTTCTGCGTTTGTTCATCCAGGAAGTATGACGTCGACTGTACCTCTTCCTAGAGATGCTGCCTGGCCTGCTGCGTTCACCAGCAACTTTGATGTGTGTTGTTAATATGATATCTGAGTTTGTGAGGCTGTTTTGAACAAAGCCTTTGCAAAGTTACTGAGTACATCTTGCAGATGGATCACATGCTGTGCTGGAGAAGTTGAAGTTGGTGGAGAGTGGATGCTTATCGAATACTTATTGAAATTTACTGGATACTGGAAGACCTGGACAATGTGATCAAGCAGAGGATATTTCCATTAGCAAGAGAGTCCAAGATCCAAGGCACAACCTCGAAATAAAGGGATATCTCTTCATCGTTGTGGAATTCATTGCCACAGAATTAGTGGAAGCCAAGTCTTTAGGAATATTTAAAGCAGAAATTGATAGCTTCTTGGTTGGTAAAGGGGATAAAGATTACAAGGAGGTGGGGAATGGAGTTGAAGAAATTCAGGGATGGTTGTTTGATAGAGCAATCTTGATGGGCTAAATGGTCTAATTCTGCTCTTATATCATAACTTCATGGTCTTATGTTTCTTTTTTGTAGACACAAGAGATGGTGTAGATACTGGAAATCCTGGGAAACATACACAAAATGCTGGAGGAATTCAGCAGGTCAGGCTGCATCCTGGTTATGGTTAGGCTTCTTTAGTGTAGATGATCTGCTCTCTTTTAGGCAGCTTCTGGGCATTCTCTCACACTTCTTGACTTATGCTTCGCAGATGATGGCAAAGCTTTAGTGAAATCAAGTGTCTAACTTGACACAGGATACACCATCTCTGACTTCCTCTGGGAGCCATGTTGCTCAAAGTTCAGAATTCAAAGTAAATTTATTATCAAGGTATGTATGACTGGGCGGGCAGGCTGGGCTCATCAGCTTTGGCTGGCAGCCAGCCTAGGAGAAGGACAACCCTCATACTCAACCTAAGCCTTGCGGTTGCTGCAGTCATCGCAGCTCGCTGTGCCATTGTAGAACGTCCCTGGCCTCGCGCGCACTAATCCTCACTATAAACCTACACAGTGCAGGCAAGAAGAAAAGTCCTGCAGTGATGGAGATACTGGCCCTTGATCTTTGTACCAGCCATCACCTCACATTTATGTTGCCAAATACTACCCTGAGTTCTATTTTCTTGCAGGCATTCAGAGTAGAACAAAGTACAAAAGAATCGATGAAAAACTGCACACAAACAAAATCTGACAAACTGCAAATATAAATAGAAACAAGTAAGTAATAACAACAGAAAAATATAGAATATAGAGAACACGAAGTGTAGGGTCCCTGAAAGTGGTTGTGTTCAGTGATCAGTCCAGTGTCGTGGTGAGTAAAGATGTCCATGGTGGTTCAGGAGCCTGATGGCTGAGGGGTGATAACAGTGTCTGAATCTGGTGGTGTGGGACCTAAGGCCTCTGGTAGCAGCAAGCAGACAGCAATGAGTATCTGTGATGGTGGATGCTGCTTTCTTGTAGCAGCGCTCTTTGTAGATGTGGTCAATGGTGGGGAGGGCTTTTCCTGTGATGAATTGGGCTGCATTCACCACTCTTTGCAGGCTTTTCTGTTCTTTCATGTGCTTTTCCTGGTGCTTCCATTCCAGACCATGACTTAACTAATCAGGATCCTCTCCACTGTGGCTGGTCCAGTTAAGTGTGCAGTGGGGGGTGACAGATGATGATGCTTGGCAATGTTGATATAATAGAATGTCAGGGAAATATAACTAGACCGACTCTTTTATTGGAAGTGTTCATTACCCATATTTCAAATTTCATTTGCTATTATTAGTCCGAGCCTGACCCATCAGGGCAATGGCTGATTGGCAGGAGGCAGTGAGTGGGAATAAAAGGATCCATTTCTGGTTGGTTGTCAGTGACTAACAGTGTTCCACAGCGATCAGTGTTGGGACTGCTTCTTTTTAGGCTGTATATCAATGATTTAAATAATGGAATAGATGGTTTTATTGCCAAGTTTGCAGATAATACAAAGATTGGTGGAGGGCAGGTAGTGTTGAGGAAACAGGTAGGCTGCAGAAGGATTTAGACAGATTAGGAGAATGGGTAAGGAAGTGGCAAATGAAATATAATGTTTGAAAATGCATGGTCATGCACGTTGCTAGAGGAAATAAATATGAAGGCTATTTTCTAAATGGGGAGAAAATCCAAAAACCTAAGGTGCAAAAGGACTTGGGAGTCCTTGTGCAGAAAACCTTAAAGGTTAATTTGCAGGTTGAATCAGTGGTGAGGAAGGCAAATGTAATGTTAGCAGTCATTTCAAGAGGTCTAGAATACAAGAGCAGGGATGTGATGCTGAGGCTTTATAAGGCACTGGTGAGGCCTCACCTTGAGTATCATGAACAGTTTTCGGCTCCTCATCTATTAAAAGATGTGCTGGCATTGGAGAGGGTCCAGAGGAGGTTCACAAGAATGATTCCAGGAATGAAAGGGTTATCATATGAGCAATGTTTGTTGGCTCTGGGTCTGTACTCGCTTGAGCTTAGAAAGGTGAGGGGGGATCTCACTGAAACCTTTTGAATGTTAAAAGGCCTAGACAGAGTAGATGTGGGAAGGATGTTTCCCATGGTGGGGGAGTCTAGGACAAGAGGGCACTGCCTCAGGATAGAGGGACATCCATTTAAAACAGAGATGTAGAGAATTTTTTTTAACCAGAGAGTGGTGAATTTGTGGAATTTGTTATCACACGCAGCTGTGGAGGACAGGTCGTTTGGTGTATTTATGGCAACGATTGATAGGTTCTTGATTGGACATGACATCAAACATTATGGGGAGAAAGCTGGTGAAAGGAGGGGGAAAAAAGGATTAGCCATGATTGAATGGCGGAGCAGACTCGATGGGCCAAATGGCCTAATTCTGTTCCTATGTCTTATAGTCTTACTGTCTTATTTATAAAGTATGCAGGTACAGCGTGCTTCATTATCTGAGGATTTGCAAACAGAACTGAACATAACGCAATCATTAGCAAAGTTCAAAGTTAAAAGTAAAATTCATTATCAGAGTACATACATGTCACCACATACAACATTTTGCCTGCAGGCATATTCAGCATATTTGTAGAACAATAACTGTAAACAAGATCAATGAACAACAAACTGTGCAAATGCAAATATAAATAATGAGCATGAAATAACAAGATAAAAGAGTCCTTCAAGTGAGATCATTGGGAACATAGCTACAATTGGTTGTTTGAACTTCAAACTTTGAATTTTGAATCTTGAGAAACTGCAGATGACAGAGATGGACAACAACTAATAGACAGAAGACATCAAACTGTGAAAATACAAAAGAGAAAAATAATATTAATAATAAATAAATAAACAATAACTATTGAGAACATGAGGTGAAGAGTCCTTGAAAGTGAGTCTATTGGTTGTGGAATCAGTTCAGTGTTGAGGTGAGAGAAGTTATCCCCTCTCATTCAGGAGCCTGATGGTTGAGGGGTAGTAACTGTTTCTGAACCTGGTGGTGTGAGTCCTGCGGTCTCTGTACCTTCTTCCTGATGGCAGAGGTGAGAAGAGAGCATAACGTGGGTGGTGGGGGTCCCTGATGATAGATGCTGCTTCCTGGCAACAGTGTTCCGTGTAGATGTGGCCAGTGATGGGGAGGGATTAAAAGTAATGGACTGGACCATATCCTCTACTTTTTGTAGGCTTTTCCTTTCAATGGCATTGGTATTACCATAGAAGGCCATGATGCAACCAGCCAGTATATTCTCCACTGCACATCTATAAAAGTTTTAGATGACATGCCAAATCTCCGTAAACTTCTAAGAAAGCAAAGGCTCTGCCATGCCTCCTTTGCAATGCTGGACAGTATATGCTGGACCAGGGGACAGAGGCAGCATTGCAACTCACAGGATACTTAGAGCATAGTTGGAGTATATTCAGCCCGCCATGTCTGTACTAGGTCTCTCCCCGAGCAATTCATTCCCCGAGTTCTTTCTCTGTAGCCTTGTACAGTATATTATTTCATCACCACATATTTATTGGTATTGGCATTTGTATTGGATTATTATTGTACCAACAACCAGTGAAAAGCTTGCCTTCCCTACTGTTTGTACAGATCAAATAACTGTACACAGTGAACTGAGGTAGAACAAGGTAAAACAATAACAATGCAGAATAATATGTGAACGTCACTGGAAGAAAAAACATAAGAGGTTCTACAGATGCCAGAAATCTTGATCCTCACCCACAGATATTTGAGGAACTCAGCAAGCCATACAGCCTCTATGGAGGGATATGCTAAATTATGGCCACAACTCTGCAGTTTCTTGCAGTCACATGCAGATTAGCTTCCATACCAAGCTGTCATTCATCCAAACAAAATGAGTTCTATGCTGCGTCGACGACTATTGGTAAGTATCGAAGGGGAAATGACGAAGTACGAACATGTCAGTTCCCTCTTGAAAAAACCTGACTCCACTATAGCTGCAGCAGTACATTTCAATTTCCAGCGTCATGCTGTGTTTAAAAATAGTGTTTCTTCATTTCAATTCTTTTCCCTTTTATTTTTTACCTCAACCCCTCCACCAAAGTGTATTTCCTCCTACTAACCCCTCTGCACTCTTCTTTTTCTATACATTTACTAATTTCCCCAGTAAGCTCCAATGAAAACAGTCCCTACATCCTTGGTCTAATAACTGAAGTCCCTCGTCTCAGGCACCGCTGTTGTAAATCTTTTCTAGTCCCTTTTTTTTCCCTTACCTCTTCCATTCTGCTGTATATTGATTGTTAAAATCCATAAATAACCCTTTTTACCTAGTAGTAAATATAGTCTCCAGCTGTCTCTCCTCAATATATCTTCAGGCTGTAATTGTAGCTAAAGTCACTGAGGGAAGATTTCATTGTCGCTAGAGAGGTAACTAACATATACTGACTTTAATCTTTGCTGTCTGTTCCTCTATCAGACAGATCGAGGGTCAGAGAATCGCTGCCATCCTGACTTTTGTCATCCATTCTTAACTATCCAAATGTAATCAGAAAGTCACCTGCAGTGAAATTTGCTAGTTGCTGCAATGTTACTTCTGAACAGACTGAACCTCGCGGAGCAACCCCTACCCACTAGTGCCCTTCTTCTTCAGCTCCCTGTAAGATCCAAAGCACAGAGTTCCATGTATGATACCTAACTTTTCACCTCCATTTCTCTGAGTTATCGCATCACTTCTTCGTACCTTAATGAAGAGGAACAGAGACAGGCTAACCCCTATTGACATCAATAGAACTGTAGTTGAGGGGCTGACTAGTTTCAAGTTCCTCAGTATACACACCACCAAAGACCTCACCTGAACTGTACATACCAGCTCCGTGGTGAAAAAAGCACGACAGCGCCTCTTTCACCTCAGACGGCTGAAGAGGTTTGGCATGAGTCCTGACTGGCTGTGTTACTGCCTGGTATGGGAACTGTACTACCTTCATTCATAGTACTCTGCAGAGAGTGGGGCGGGCAGCCCAGAACATCTGTGGATGTGAACTTTCCTCTGTTCAGGACATTTACAGCAGCAGGTGCGTAAAAAGGGCCCAGAGGATTATCAGGGACTCCAGCCACCCCGACCACAAACTGTTCAGCCGCTTCCATCTGGCAAATGGTACCGCAGCATGAAGGCCTGGACCAATAGACCCCGGGACAGCTTCTCTCACCAGGTCATCAGATTTATCAATAACATTGATCTGGTTGCATATCTGACTGTACATACATGTATACAAAACAATTATGCATACAGTCTTAGTGTTTGGGCAATATTCTCCCACATTTCCCTTCCTGCTGACCTTGATAAATACCAGTTTGAGTATCGTGCAAACAGATCGACAGAGGATGCAGTCATCACAGCTCTCCACACAGCCCTTACAAACCTGGATCAGGGTAACACCTATGTAAGAATGCTGTTTGTGGACTACAGCTCAGCTTTTAATACAGTCATCCCCTACAAACTGGTGCAGAAATTGAGCAACCTGGGCCTTGGCAGTTCACTGTGCTCATGGATACTGGATTTTCTGAGTAATAGACCCCAAAGTGTTAGGATGGGAGAACACACATCACCTACTCTCATCCTGAGCACCGGTACACCACAGGGGTGTGTTCTCAGCCCCATCCTCTATTCTCTTTTCACCCATGACTGCTCTACCATTCACTCCACCAACACCATTGTCAAATTTGCTGATCATTCCACCCTAATAGGTGTCATATCAGACTGTGATGAGACAGCCTATAGGGAGGAGGTACAGCATTTGACAGAATGGTGTTGTCATAACAACCTGGACTTGAACATCACAAAAACCAAGGAGCTGATAGTAGACTTCAGGAAATCAAAGCGTGTCAAGCACTCTGCTCTGCACATATACGGGAAAGAGGTGGAGAGAGTAGAGAGTTTCAAGTTCCTCGGTGTCCACATCTCCGCTGACCTCACCTGGACTGCCCATATCTCTTATCAGGTGGGGAAGGCCCAACAGAGGCTCTACTTCCTAAGGAAGCTAAAGCACGCTCTCCTCCCTCATCACCTGCTGATCAACTTCTATTGGACAACTATAGAGAGCCTCCTGATGTATTGCTGTGCAGTGTGGTTTGCCAGCTGCACAGAACAGAACAGAAAGGACTTGCAGTGGGTGGTGAGGGTAGCAGAGCGGGTTATTGGCACAACACTACCCTCCCTTAGAGATATTTATACTGGCAGACTTCAAAAGAAGCCTACTTGTATTTCAAAGGATCCCACTCATCCTGGACATCATCTGTTTTCCCCTCTACCTTCTGGGAAGAGATACAGAGCATTAAGGACGAAAACAAAGAGACTCCTTAACAGCTCCTACCCACAAGCAGTGAAATGTATAACACCCCCTTCCCTTCTCCTGGCCCCCTCCTAAGACAGCGGCAGCTAAATGCATCACACTTCCAGAAATGGCAGGTGTGCAATAGTCTTACCCCCCCATCCATATATTATTAATTTTGGACTGCACTCCTGAGGTTTTAGAGTTTATTTTATGTATATATTCTTTGTCATGCTGCAAAACGTTGAGCTGCTAAACTGTGTTTCATTGCTCCACAACAATGACAATAAAGATATTCTTCTTCATCTTCTTCTTATTGCTTGTACATAGCAACGGAGACACAACATAAGGATTTTTACTCCCTCATGTTGTGAGATGGATGTAAGAAATAAAATTCTAATCCTAATTTTAATAAACTTCATCAGGTAAATTGAATTAGACATTGGCTTTTTGAGAGAAGCCAGACTGTGGTAGTAGATGGTTGTCTCCCCGATTGGGGGCCTGTGACTAGTGGTGTGCCACATGGATCAGTCTTGGTTCTGTTGTTGTTTGCCATCTATATCAACAATCTTGATGATAATGTGGTAAATTGGATCAGCAAATTTGTGAATGACACCAAGATTGGGGCATGGTGGATAGCGAGAAAGGCTATCAAAGCTTGCAGCTGGAAAAAAAAAAGAGCTGAAGAGTGGCAGATGGAATTTAATGCAGTTAAGTGTGTGGTTTTGCACTTTGGGAGGACAAGCAGGGTAGGAGTTAGCGCAGTAGGCCACTGAGGAGTAGGGTTGCCAACTGTCCCATATTAGCCGGGACATCCCATATATTGGGCTAAATTGGTTTGTCCCATACGGGACCGCCCTGTCCCGTATTCCCCCCGCTAAGATAGAGCGTTCCTATGAAACCTTTCGTAAGCTGAAATGGCGTAATGCGAAGAAGCAATTACCATTAATTTATATGGGAAAATTTTTGAGCGTTCCCAGACCCAAAAAATAACCTACCAAATCATACCAAATAACACATAAAACCTAAAATATCACTAACATATAGTAAAAGCAGGAATGATATGATAAATACAAGCCTATATGAAGCAGAAATAATGTATGTACAGTGTAGTTTCACTTAATAGAATTGGGAAGATTAAGCCAAAACCAACTTGTAGAAAAAAATCGGCACGTACTCGCATGCGCACGTCACCTACGTGCACGTCATGCATGCACACACAAGTGCCCGCGCAAGGCTTCATGGTCATGGTAGCCTTTCTCGGGGTAAACATAGGTGTCCTGTATTTGACTGCTACTTTTGTCCCTTATTTGGGAGTGAGAAAGTTGGCAACCCTACTGAGGAGTGAGGTTGAAAAGAGGGATCTTGGAATGCACATCCATAATTCCTTGCATTTGGCATCACAGGTAGATAGGGTCATAACAAGAGTATTTGGCACATTGACCTTCATATATCAAAGTACTGGGTTCAGGATTGGAATGTTACGCTGAAATTGTACAAAACATTGGTGAGGCCTAATTTGGAGTATTGTGTGAAGTTCTGGTCACCTACCTGCAGGAAAGATACCAGGATCTGAGTGACACCGAAAGGTTGAACAGGTTAGGACTTTATTCCATAGAGCGCAGGAGAATGAGGGGAGATATGGTGAAAGTATACAAAATTATGAGCACATAGACAGGGTAAATGCAAACAGGCTTTTTCCACTGAAGTTGGGTGAGAATAGAATTAGAGGTCACGGGTTAAGGGTGAAAGGTAAAATGTTTAAGGGGAAGATGTGGGGAACTTCTTTACTCAAAGGCTGGTGAGAGTGTGGAATGAGCTGCCACTGGAAGTGGTAGATATGGGTTCAATTTCAACATATAAGAGAAATTTGGATGTATAGGGATGGGAGGGTTATGGAGGACTATAGTCTGGGTGTGGGTCAATGGTACTAGGCAAACTAATAGTTTGACATGAACTAGATGGGCCAAAGTACCTGTTTTTGTGCTGTAGCTGCCTATGACTCTATGATACCATGCCTCTTAATTACTAGGTGATTGATAGTCAGCACAGACATGGTAGGGCGAAGGATCCTTTTTTGTCCTCCATGAAAAGTCTCTGCCTTCAAATTCTGTTCATGAACTTCATGCTTCTGAGGAAAGGGTTTACTAGAAATTCTTGGTTTAGATAGACATAAATCATACAGAATCATATACTTACTGCAACCCACCGTCCATACCACCTTAAAAGTGCTCGAACTTCATTCTCAATTTCCAGCTACATCTCTGTGCTGATGCTTTTCCCACCATAGCTCAGGAACACACACTTCCCCCGTACGCGTTCTGCAGGGTGCCTCGATATCCATCAACTCTGTGGATTGCCTCATTTATCCTAAGAGTTAGACATCTATTAAATGCGACATTGACTTAATTAAATCAGCAAATAATGTATTATATAGATAAATGCTCACTTCAGATTAATGTTAGTTCGAGGTTCAGATGGTACAGATTATGAGTCCAGGATTGTTAAGCAATTATGGTAGAGAGCTACAATAAATAAAAATGTTCACACTGGAATGGCTGCCCATACCATCCAATAACAAAGGTATTATGTGTTCTGTGCTATCAGGCTATTTATCTGAATGCAATGGGTCAAGTAGAGCCTTGTAGCCCGGGAGGTGATATGCCACTCAGGCTTCTGGTACCTTTGCATATTCTAGCAGTACTAACATGGAGCAGGAAAGTTTGACTTAACTCTCAGACCCAACACGGCAGAAGAGTTAACAGTCGATGTTAGCTCTTTTAACTCTGCCATGCACGGTTCCAAGCGTGTCTGTGAAAGGAGGAGGGTTGTGCATGGGGCTAGCAACTCCATCCTGTAAAATTCCAGTGCTACAGAGGTGCCAGCAGAATCTCCAAAGTCCTCATCCCTGGGAGAGAAAGGATCTTTGATGGCCTACACTTGGGGACAACTTCAAAGACTGGCCCAGGACAGAGGACTCTGGCGAGCAACTGCTGATGGCCCATGTCCCAGTAGGGCGATGGGCTTAAGTAAGTTAACTTTTCTGCAGAGTCCCTTCTGTAAAGTTTGTAAGTTCCTTTCTGTAAACATTATTTACCCAATGACCTCCTGGGCCTCGACTTGAAACATCGACTGTTCATTTCCCTCTGTAGGGGCTGCCTGGCTCGTTGAGTTTCTCCAGTGCCTATTGTCTGGCCTTGGCTTTTTAACTTTCTCACAATTTACAACAATGTAGGGGGCATGAGAGTAAGCTTGAGGATGACATGAAAATCGGAGGTGCTTTGGCTAGAGAAGCCGATTATCTAAAGTTAGAGCTGGATCAGGGGGGCAGTGGGATGTAGCATTGGCTAATGGAATTGAATTGCGATAAGTACAAGGCAACGCATTTTAAGAAATTAAGTAAGGATAGGACATTTATAATACTTAAAGATTGTTGATGAACAAGGAAACCTTGAAGCACATGTCTATAGAAGTGGGAACAAGTGATAGGGTGATCAACCATTCTAGTTAGGATCCCCCCCACCCCCATCTATCTATTAACCCCTTCACTGCACTGCACTGTTAACACCTTAGACCACCTTTTATAATGCTGTTTACATTGTAAACACATGCTGGTATTTACGTATTTATGCACAGTTTATTCCATATCCGTCCTTCTTTCCCTTCTGTCTTTTACATATAATTCTTTATTCTTTATAATTGTCGTATATTTTTGTTTCATGCTGCGCCCTGACAGCAAATTCCTAATACGTGGGGGATAAAGTCGATCCTTGATCCTTGATAGGGCGATAAAGAAAGAAAATGCTTTCATCAGATAGAATAAAGAAGTTGGGATGGCAAAGCACTGGTTAAGCTGCACTTGCGATATGCCCATATGAAAAATGTGATTGAACAAGGAATTGTACAGAGGAGGTCCTCCAGGATGTTGCCCAGATTTGAGGGCTTTAGTTGGAAGGCGAGATTGGATAGGCTCTGTTTGTTTTCTCTGAAGTGAAGAAGGCAGACCTGTTAGCAGCAGAACACAGACCATAGAACAAAGCTGCACAGAAAAGGCTCTTTAACCTACTCCAAGATCAACTTCACCCTTTTTTACCATGGAGCCCTCCACTTTTCCTTCATGTATGTGCCTAACCAAGAGTCTCTTAAAGCTAGATAAAATTAAGTGAGGCATGGATAGCGTAAATAGTCTGAATTAGTCATGAAGAGCTGTGGTCCAGGTGCAGGTTGATGGAACTAGGCAGAATAGTTCAGTACAGACTAGATGGGCCAAAAGGCTTGTTTCTGTGCTGTAGTGCTCTGTGACACTAATTATTTTGCCATGTTGGGGCATGTCAAAAACAAGAGGGCATAGGTTTATGGTGGGATAGAGGAAGTTCAGAGGAGAAGGGTTTTCAGACAGCTAGTGGATGAGGTCTGGAGCACCCTGCCTTTTGAGGGAGTGGAATTAAGAGTTAAGGGGCATCTACTCAGACACTCCTCCAAGAGGACCATAACCTTGTCATTGGGTTTGGAGGCTTGCGTGCCTCAATGAACCAGAGAGGTATGTTGGCTAGACTCAGAGTTTTATGCTTTGGCTCTTGGTAGGGACATCCATGCCAAATAGGTCAAAGGGTAGAGGCCAGACTAAGAGTGGTCCACCGGTCCTCCAGGTCCAGGGGTTCAGCTCAGGGCTAACAACCCTGACTGGTAAGACAAAATTGTTCCAGAAACAGCAATGATGAATTTTTCTACTTCTGAGTGCAATGGTATTCCTGAGCATCCATTCGGGACTTGCATGACCGACAGCAGTGAAAACGGGGAGAAAGCTACTGACGTGATGAAGGAAGCCCCGAACTCGGCCAGAGATAGAGGACCTTCATTGCTGTCCTAAACCCCATTGGCATAATGGGCAGTAATTAAGTATGTACTCAGACACAAATAGGCAAGGCGTAGATCTAACGTGGGCAAATGGAATTAGTATAGATGAGTGCAATGCTCAGTAGATGTGGTGTATTGAAGGACATGCTTTTCTGCTATATAACTCCAATCATGGGACCAGATGGTTTCAGCATTGGCAGATTTTCTCCTGTTTTCAGTAGGCTTCAGAGAATTTTGCTGAGGAAACTCTGGGGCATTCTGTTGACATTTAATCTTATGGGCATTGCTGACAGCTCAGTGGGTAAATGTGGCATGCAATAAGGTCTAGAGGGAAGAGGAAAGCAGCAGAATTCTCTTGATGTGGAGCAGCTGTTCCCCCAGTTGGGAGTTCCTATATAGTATATCAAGGACACCACCAAGTGGTTCACTGCGAAAGGCAATCTGCTCACTTCTACAAACACTTAACTTGCTGTTATTATAACTGCAAATTACTTCTGACTGAATTACCTTCAGCCTTTTAGTCGTCAATGTAATATTATGACACCCTTGCCCAAACTGTCAGATTCTATTGATCCAAGTAGCTGACAACAGACCAAACTGTGTGGCTAGACTGTTTGAGGTACATGAACAGTTTCAGGTTGATTCCATCCAGTTTAATTACACTTGCACTCATTATGTCGTTATGTATTATTAAAGTAAATACAGTGAGTTTCTAGTGGAGTCTGCTTTCTTTCCTGCAATGTCATTATATGAAACCAATATGTTTGTTTTGGTATAGTCTACCATTGAATGTAAGGTTCATGGCTGTTCCTTAAACTTAGGGACGCACAAAATGTATGTTCCAATAATTATGTCAGTGAATACAATTGCTGAAAATTCACCCTTCCATGATTTCATTTTTCTTCAGGAAATGTGATTTTCTGCTTTACAACTTCTTTCCATGGGTTAGATCCAAATCTGCATTGAACAATCTCTAATTCATCCTGACGGTATACAGGAGAATGTTACCACAGATATTGAAATCTAAAAACGCTGAAAATACTCAGCAGAGCAGACAGCACCTATGAAGGGAGAAGTGGTTAATGTTCCAGGTCAATACCTTTAATCCTAATTGCGATGACAGTCCTTTGGCATGAAAGGTTTACTCTCTTCCTGCCTACACAAATGTTAACGCGTCCAGGAGAGATTCAGCACAGAAACAGGCCCTTCAGCCCATCAACAGCCTACCTGCACTAATCCTACATGAATCTGGTATTTCATTCTCCTCACGTTCTCATCAGCTCTCCCAGATTCTACCATTCATCTACATCTTTGTGGTAATTTAGAGAGGCTGGTTCACCTACTAATGTGCATCGCCGTAAAGAATGAAAATGTTTTTGTTTTTTTTGAATTTTTGCCTACAGGCCTTCAACATCGGCTTCATTCACCTCAGTGCTGAGCTGGTTCCATAGCCTTTGGACTCACTTTCGCAGACGCTGCAGCTCCTTTTCTCAGTATTATTTGCTTACTTTTTAAAAATTAATTGCACAATTTGTTCCTTTTCACAAACTGGGTGCTTGTCAATCTTGTGTGGTTTTTCATGGATTCTGCTGTGTATCTTTGTTTTGTGGGTGCCTGCAAGAAGACGAACCTCCAGGTTGTATATGGCATATAGTACTGTGCAAAAGCCTTAGTTAGTGTGCCAAGACTTTTGTGTAGTATTGCAGTAATTTTATGTATTGCACTATACTGCTGTCGCAGAAAATAAAACAAATTTCATGACATATGTGAGTGATGATATACCTGATCCTGATACACGTCTCTGTTGTGGACAGAGAGTGGGAAAGGGGCAGGGAGAGGAAGTGAGGAAGGGAGAGGTGAGGGAGTGGGAAGTGCCAGAGGTACATTCTGTGATGACCAATAAACTAATTGTTTGCAATCAAATGACCCTGTTTCACGTCTCAGGGCTGGGAGTGCCTGGACCTGCGCCACTCCCACCCCCGGCTCTCCTTCTCTGCCAACTGTCCCACACCTCTATAGTGGCGCTCCACCCTCGCCATTCCCAACATCCTTTGCTCCCGCTAGAATTACAAACTTGCTCTCTGCTCCAAGTTGACAAATACAGTACTGTGCAGAAGTCTTGGCCACCCTAATATCATGCAGAAAATCTGCTAGTCTGGTTCTATCTTTAGAGGGATAAGGGCCCAATGCAGGCAGATTAGCTGAGCTTAGGTGAGTACTTGGGCCAACATGGATACGTTTGGCTGAAAGGTCTGTTTCTCTGCTCTATTACTCCGTGCCTCCAAGTCTTGAGCATGCCAGCCTAAAGAAGTTTTACTTTATTTTTAACTTTAAAAAAATTAACTAATCCTTTAATTTTTAAATGTTAAAACTAGCTGCCTTGCCCATAAATCAAATCAAAATTAAAACAAAATGTTCGAGTCTTGGTTACATTAAATAAATACAAATACCTGCAGCAAGTTCACAGTCTTTTATGGGGGAAACATTTGCATCTCCTGTTACCAAACAAAATTATGTATAAACATTTTGCTCACGATTTATATTCATAGTATTCCTCTTAATCTAGTTGACAATAGCTTGTTCCCTTATTAATGCCACCTTATTCAGACTTAACATTTCACTACATTTATGTTCTAAATTAGGGGAAGGTGTTTTAATTCCTCGTGATTCAGAAAGAGCAGAGTTCAATTTCTTCCTGTTACCTCATCCTCCTGTTGTTGTGGGGTGGCACAGTAGCTTAACAGTTAGCACAATCGGTACCCAGGGTTTGATACCCATCGTCGTCTGAAAGCAGTTTGTACATTCTCTCCATGACCGCATGGGTTTCCTCCAGGTGCTCTGGTTTCCTCCCACATTCCAAAGAGGTACGGTCAGGGTTAAGATTAGTCGGTTGAAGACATAGTTTGTTGGCATCAGAAGCGTGGCAACACCTGCAGGCTGCCCCAGCACAATCCTCGGACTGTATTGGTTGTTGATGAAAAATGTTCTGATATTTTGAGGTACATGCGACAAGTAAAGCTAAATCTTTATTTTCTACCTTGCTGCAGGAGTCTGACAGCTTGGGCTTCAGCAGTAAAAGTTCATCACTGTTCAAGGCGCTCCTCTGTGCTGTACAACCAACCGGGGTCTACGCCATGTATCAATAACTGGCTTAGCTTTACAGTCATGAGGGCTAAGAGGCTCGCATGGAGAAGGAGTCAGTGTAATACATCTCACCTCATTCATTTATTTTATGACTTTTACCACTGGCAGAGGACTGAAGACTCAAATTTTAGTCCACCTTTTTGGATCAATACAAGAAGTTGTTGATATTAAAGCTGACAGTTCAAAACTTTAAATGGTCTTAGAACCAAAGAAACATAAAGTAAAGGCATCCGTTAGTCTTGAACACCATGGATCTGCACCTGGAAAGTCTTCACTCTCCAGGGTGCAGACCTGGGCAAGGTTGTATGGAAGACCAGCAGTTGCCCATGCTGCAAGTCTCCCCTCTCCACAACACCAATGTTGTCCAAGAGAAGGGCATTAGGACCCATACAGCCTGGCACCAGTGTCGTCGCAGAGCAATGTGTGATTAAGTGCCTTGTTCAAGGACACAACACGTTCCCTCGGCTGGGGCTTGAACTCACGACCTTCAGGTAGCTAGTCCAATGCCTTAACCACTTGGCCACGTGCTCAAAAAGAATCATAGAAACATAGAAAACCTACAGCACAATACAGGCCCTTCAGCCCTCAATGTCGTGCTGAACATGTACTTTGCTTAGAAATTACCTCGGGTTACCCATAGCCCTCTATTTTTCTAAGCTCCATGTACCTATCCAGGAGTCTCTTAAAAGACCCTACTGTATCCGCCTCCACCACTGTCACCGGTAGCCCATTCCACGCTCTCACCACTCTCTGCATACAAAACTTACCCCTGACATCTCCTCTGTACCTACTTCCAAGCACCTTAAAACTGTGCCCTCTCATGTTAGCCATTTCGGCCCTGGTAAAAAGCCTCCGACTAGCCACACGATCAATGCCTCTCAACATCTTATACACCTCTGTTAGGTCACCTCTCATCCTCTGTCACTCCAAGGAGAAAAGGCTGAGTTCACTCAACCTATTCTCATAAGACATGCTCCCCAATCCAGGTAACATCCTTGTAAATCTCCTCTGCACCCTTTCTATAGTTTCCACATTCCATCATGGTTCGGATCGGGGTCCCTTTAAACTTACTTTGTTTATGTTATGATCCAGACCGTTGACTCCCTGTTTCCCTTTGGTTCCCTGTTTTCCCGTGTCCCTTGGCTTTGGTGATTAGAGGCAATTAACTCTCGGCTGAACCGGTAGTTTATAGCCTCTGGCTTTCAGCTGTTTGGCACGAGAGCATCTGCAAAGTCATCAAAGGTACGGCGTGCCAATATCATCTGGCCGGAGCAAGCCTAGTATCCACCCGAAGCGAGTGCCGGTAATTCTCCCTTCCTCAAGTTACCTCGCCAAAGCGAGCCTGCAAAGTTTCCTCACCGAGGTGGGTCTGTCAGTTAACCCGCCGGAGGGAATCAAGAACCACTGTCTACTGTTCCCGGTCCGAGTCGAGAGCTCGCCACTACCCGGAGGCTCCAAGTCAAGTCCTTGCTCCGGGGACATTCAAGTACCAAGTCCCGTCCCTAGCGGCCTCCAAGTTCCGAGTCAAGTCCCGGCCCCGGTGGCATCCAAGTTCTGAGTCAAGTCCTGGCCCTGGCGGCCTCCAAGTTCCGAGTCAAGTCCCGGCCCCGGTGGCATCCAAGTTCTGAGTCAAGTCCTGGCCCTGGCGGCCTCCAAGTTCCGAGTCAGGTCCTGACCCTGGTGGTCTGTGATTCCTGTCCTACCGCCCCCCCCCCCCCCGTCTGAATCCCTTCTCTGCCCCTCTCGCCTCTAGCCCTTGTCTGCAGCCCTTGCCTGCACCTCGGTCTAGTTCTATTGCCGGAGCTAGGTAGGTACTGTCTGGTGTTCTTTGGTGTTGGTCTTGTCTTGTCCTCGCCTCTGTGGGGTAAGTCTTGCCATCTTGCCGTTGCCCCGCGGGGGTTCATGTCTTGCCTTGTCTTGTCCTCACCTCCATGGGGTAAATCTGGCCGTCTCGCCGTTGCCCTGTGTAAGGTCATAAGTCCCGGCCCTGTACCCAAGGAGGGGTCCCGGCTCTCTGTTCTGTGTGTGGGTCCCGGCCTTATGTCTTGTACCCAAAGAGGGGTCCCGACTCTGTGTTCTGTGTATGTGTCCATGGTTCCATGTACCTGCTCTCCCGAGACTGAGGCTCTGTTTTTCCATGTTCCTCCTCCCCCTAGCCCATGTCATGTCCTTGCCTGGTTCTGGGGCCCGAGCCCAAGGCAAGACCCAGGTACTGGGTCCTTGCCCAGTCTCTGGCTCAGAGTCCATACTGTACCCTCTTCATGTCGCCTCTAGTTTTGGGATCTGATTCCGAGTCCTAGACCAGACCCCTAGTCCCAGCCTAGTCGTAGTCCTGAGTCCTTGTTCAGTCGCTATTCCTGCTCCTGCCTTGCTCTCCTGGTATCGAACAATAAACTAAATTTAATTAACCTCACAAAATGTGTCTTGCATTTGGGTCCACCCTTGCTCCAAGTGCCCCACCATTGTGACACATCCTTCCTATAGTGAGGTGACTGGAACTGAGCACAGTACTCCAAGTGGGGCCTGACCAGGGTCCTCTATAGTTGTAACATTACCTCTCGGCTCTTGAACTCAGTCCCACGATTGATGAAAGCCAATACACCGTACGCCTTAATCACACCGTCAAACTGCATAACAGCTTTGAGTGTCCTATGGACTTGGGATCCCTCTGATCCTCCACTCCACACTATATTCTGTCATCATATTTGACCTACCAAAATGAACCATCTCAAACTTATCTGGGTTGAACTCCATCTGCCACTTCTCAGCCCAGTTCTGTATCCTATCAATGTCCCGCTTTAACCTCTGACAGCCCTCCACACTATCCACAACACCCCCAACCTTTGTGTCATCAGAAAATTCACTAACCCATCCCTCCACTTCCTCATCCAGGTCATTTATAAAAATCACAAAGAGTAGGGGTCCCAGAACAGATCCCTGAGGCACACCACTGGTCACCAACCTCCATGCAGAATATGACCCGTCTACAACCACTCTTTGTCTTCTGTGGGCAAGCCAATTCTGGATCCACAAAGCAAGTTCCCCTTGGATCCCATGCCTCCTTACTTTCTCAATGAGCCTTGCATGGGGTACCTTATCAAACAACTTGAAGGTGAGTTTCAAATAAAACAGTAACATAGAACAGCCAGGTTAAAAATATTGAGGATTGTAATTCCTTCACTGGGCTCACTCGGACTGCTTCTTTCTGTGGTTGCTTCAACAAACTTACTCTGTAGTTGCTATGCAACTGTTAGAACTTATGCTTTTATAATTAATGAATGGGGTCCCACTGGCGGAGCAGTAAGGATTGTGTACACTTTCACAAGGTGAATCTGTTTGCTTAAAACCTCTAAACATATTCAGAAAATTACTGATGAGTCAAATGCGATATGTCAATTATTGATGTGATAGTGTAGCTTTCTCTTTGGAAAGAGAAACCGTTTATATTTTAGTTGAAGATCAAGAGTCCTCAAGCTGAAAGGTTAGCTATTTCTCTTTTCAAAGTTGCTGCATGATATGCTGAGTTTTTGCATCAGTTTATTTTGTTTCCATTTCCAGCACCTCCAGATTACTTTTAAAATTTTGATTATGACTTTGTCTTCCATTATTGGTTCAAAATACAGGCCAAGACAGTGAACTTTGCCCTTTGTCAATTATTAAGAAATAGAATACTTTTCGCTAATTTAGAAGAACAAATGTGTACCAAATTTATCAAAATGGTATATCTGAGTGAGATAAGATTATTACCTAGTGGTATTGATTAGTGAGAGACCTATTGTCAATTCCAACAAGAGAATACAATGAATATAAATGATGAGCAAAATGTTTAAACACAATTCTGTAGTCAGTTTGTTTGTTTCACGTGTGATTGTGGTACAACTGATAACTTCACATAAATTAGAAAATTGGTCAAGTGGTTCATTATTGTCACATGTACCAGCGTGCAGTGAAAATCTTTGATTTGCATGCCAGCCATGCAGATCATCTCATTACAACATTGCATTGAGGAAAACAATAACCGAATGCAGAATAAAATGTTACAGTTACAAAGAAAGTGCAGTGAAGAGAGACAATAAGATGTTAGACTACAGTGAGTTGGATTGGGAGGTCAAGACTAGTCCATCTTATCATAATAGGGAACATTCAACAATCTTTTAAGAGTGGGATAGGAGCTATTTTGAGGATGGTGTTAAGTGAGTTCAGGTTTTTAAAAATTTTCTGCCTGATGGGAGGGGGAAGAAGAGAGAAGGGGTCTTTGATTGTGCTGGCTGCTTTACTGAGGTATCAAGAAGTGTAGGTGGAGTCCATGGAGGGATGGTTGGTTTACCTGCTGAACTTTCTGCACTCTCTTGCAATCTCAGACAGAGCAGTTCTTATACCAAGCCATGATTTATCCAGATAGGATCTTCTCTATAGAGCATTGATAAAGTAGGTGAGGGTGAAAGGAGACATGTCAAATTTTCTAGTGTCCTGAGGGTGTAGGGGCACTGGTGAGCTTTCTTGGAATTGGCATCTACATAGTTGAAATAGGACAGCCTATTGGCGATGTTCACTCCTTGGAACATAAAGCTCTCGACCCTCTTGACCTCAGCTCCGTTTATGTAAACAGGAGTATGTGCACCATTCCCTTCCTGAAGTCAATGACCAGCTCTTTTGCTTTGTTGACATAGGGGGAAAGATTGTTGTCATGACTCCATGCCCCAAGGCTCTCTATCTTTTTCTTGTACTTTGACTCATTATTGTTTGACACTTGGTCCACTACAGTTGTATCATCTGCAAACTTGCATATGGAGTTAGAGCAGTATCTGGGCTGCACATTCGGAGATGTACAGGGGTTAGCGTAGAGGCTGAGGGCACAGTCTTACGAAGCACCAGTTCTGAGGATAACCGTGGTGGAGGTGTTGCTGCCTATTCTTACTGACTGCAGCCTGTTGATCAGAAAGTCAAAGATCGACTTGCAAAGGGAAGTGTTGAGTGACCTGTCTAGGTGTTTGGAGATGAGTTTGCTTGGAATTATGGACCTGAAGGCAGAGCTTAGTAAATAGACAAATAAAAAAATTTGGGTGTCTTTATTGTCCAGATACTTCAGAGATGAGTGTAAGGTCACGGAGGTGACATCTGCCATGGAGTTGTTTCAGTGGTAGTCAACTTGCATTGGGTCACGGTTGTCTGAGAGGCTGTAATTGGTGTACCATGGCCAGCCTCTGAAAGCTCACATTTATGCTGGATGTTAAAGCTTCTGGACCGTAGTCATTAAGCAATTTTACCTTACTCTTCATACACACTAGGAAGATAGTGGTCTTCCTAGAGCAGGTAGGAACCTCAGATTGGAGTATGCTGAAAAATGTTGATAAATACCTCACAAGTTGATCTGTGCGGGATCTAAGGATATGGCTGTGGACTCCATCCAGGCAGTATGTTTTCCACGGGTTCACTCCCCGGAAGATTGATCTAACCTCTGCAAAGGTGAGTGTAGACGCAGGCACATTGAAAACTGTTAGGTCAGCTGGTGACATGTCATTCCCTGTCTGTTCAAAATGTGCATAGAATACATTAAGCTCATCAGGAAAGGATTCGCTGTTGCCGGCAATGCTGCCCAACATTGTTTTGTGGTCTGTTATACCATGTAAGCCCTGCCACAAATGCGCCCAGATCCAATAAACACTCCTCATATGTTAACCCTTTCATTCTCCGTACCATTCTCATGAACTTCCTCAAGACCCTCTCAATGCCAACGCATCTCTTCTTGGATAACAGACTCAAAACTGTTCACAATTCTCCATGTGCAGTCTAAACAATTTCTTAGAAAGCTCCTGCATTATATCCCTGTTTTTATAGTCCTCTCAAAATGAATGCTAACATTCTTTACTAACGACTGAACTTGCAAGTTAACCTTTAGATAATCCTATACTAGGACTCACAAGACCATTTGCACCCCTGATTTCTGAATTTGCTCCTCACTTAGAAAATAAGGTATGCCTTTTCCATCTGCCACTTCCTTGCCTGTCCTGCTAATCTGTTCTAGTCCTTCTGCAGATTCCCTGCTTCAACGTTACCTGCCCCTCTACCTATCTTTGTATCAGCCACAAAGTCATCAATTCCATTAAGCAAATCATTGACATATAACGTGAAAAGAACTGATCACAATACCAACCTACATCAACGGAGCTGTAGCGGAGCGTGTATGAAGCTTCACATTCCTTGGTGTCCACATTTCCGAGGATCTCACCTGGTCCCTGAACTCCTCCATCCTGATCAAAAAGCGCCTTTATTTCTTGCAGAGCATCAAGAAAGCTCACCCCTGTCCCAGGATACTGACAGACTTTTACCGCTGTACTGTACCATTGAGAGCATACTCACCAACTACATCTCAGTGTGGTATGGCAATTGTCCCGTATCGGACCGTAAAGCACTCCAGCGTGTGATGAAAACTGCCCACCATTGAGAACATCTACCATAAATGCTGCCTGGGCAGGGCGAAAAGCATTATCAGGGATGCATCTCACCCTTACCACGGACTTTTTACTCTCTTCCCATCTGGTAGGCGCTACAGGAGCCTCTGCTCCTGCACCAGCAGGCACAGGAAGAGCTTCTTCCCTGAGGCTGTGACCCTGCTGAACCTCACATCACAGCGCTAAGCAGTATTGCATCCGTATTGTACTGTCTCAGCACTTTTATATTTGTGTGCTGTAGCACTTTTTTATTCGCAGTTATTTTGTAAATAACACTATTCTTTGCATTTTTGGTCAGATGCTAAATGAATTTTATTGGCTTTCTATCTGTGCTCGGCACAATAACAATAAAGTTGAATCTAATCTAATCTAATCTAATCTTTACGGAACAACCTGAGTCACCAGCACCTAACCAGAAAAGGCCTCTTTTTTTTCCCCACTCTTTGCCTTCCGCTGGTCAGCCAATCTTTTATCAACGCTAGTATCTTTCCTATAATAACATGGGGTCTTAACTTGTTTACCAGCCTCATTTGTGGCACCTTGTCAAAGGTTTTCTGTAAATCCCAGTAAACAACAGCTCCTTTGAAATGTTCTAGGAGGCAGTCAGGAATGGAGAATAAGGACTGATGTTGCCACAGAGTGGCTAATGTGGGAAATGCAGACCATTCCGTAGATAGGGCAGGAAGTGGCTGAAATTGGGAATGGGCAGGCTGTAACAAGTGATCCCACGTCCTAGTTCTAGTCCTTGCCACAACCAAGGCAACGCAGCTCCCCCACTGTCGGTCTTGCCAAGAATCAGTGAACTAGCTTGTAGTGTTCTATGTTGCCTATTTCCCACAGGGTCTTGCGATCACAATGAAAACACCCAAGATTATCACCTGGTCCATTTGTTGGAATGTACACCATCTCAGCACACTGGAACGCAACAATTCCTGGTGACAACACAACAATGGTACACAATATGTCCAGTTCCATCGCTATCAAGAAACTTGCTGATAGGATAGATCTACAATACATGATGTTCTTAGCATCCAGCAGTGACTTACAGTCATAAAAAAGGCTTACAAGATGAACAAATGCACCTTTGATTGGATCTGGAGTAGCTGCTGTGTCTGAAGGCACCACCATCTTAGCCTCTGGAATTTAGAGTTTTCTCGGTTGATCAAAGAGGTGCTTTGAAGGTTGTGGCTAATTTAATCATCAATGCCAAGAGCTGAACTTGAGATACAGGAAGTGGTCTATGTTTTCCTGGTCCCTTTGTGAACTTGTACAGTTGGAGGGCAGAGTGCTGCAGCAGGGGCAAGCTGGGAGAGGACCTTGGCCTTGTGCCTGTTTGATACAAAGCTTATGCTTTTAAGGAAAGAGTTGACAATGTCTTGCAGCTTAGCTTCTAACTGTGTGCAAACAAAACCTCTTTTGCATGCTGAACCTCTTCCACTTTGTTTCAGGTGACCACGATTCTGGAACGTAGTTGAATCATTTTCAGTAGTTCTGGAAACCTGCTCCACTTCCGTGGAAGTTTGTTGGAGGTAAGATGAAACTTTGCAGCCGGAAAAATTGAAGTATGATCTAGGGGCAGAAGTGAAGCCTTGTTTGCCACTGACCTTCACTGAGGATGGTTCTGTTGTTGACCCATCGACTGGCATCATGGCTTCTGTGCAACTGTGAAACAATTGAAAGTTGGAGAAAAAGATTTTGAGGATGGCTGAACATGAGGAGCGGGTTTCGCATCTCTCACAACTGATAGAGGGACTGGAACAACTCAGCAAAATTATTGCTGAAGGCAGCTCCTGCCATTATGTGTGGCCTTTTCTTTTGTAAGTAGAGATGCAGCACAGAAATGGGCCCTTCCTGCCCAAAGAGCCCTGCTGCACTCTTACACCCCTGTCACCAATTGACCTATTAACCCATGCAGCTTTGGAATACAGGAGGGAACTGGAGCACCCACAGTCACAGATAGAATGGACACACTCCTCATGATCAGCAGTAGAATTGAACCCATGTTGTGTTATTATGCTAGCTGCTATACTACCACATCAGTCTGTGAACTTCACCTAAGTCTTTCTAGGATCAATATTACCCAAGTGGTTCAGAGACCAAATATACTGAACATGCAGTTGTCTGTGTGTGATCTCATCAAAAACTTACACTGGTACAACAGCACTTCCACAATCCTGAATTTTAACCACAGCAGTTAAACAACGTATGTGCTTTCATATTTGCTTGCTGCATTTGCCCCCTAACTATTGAGCTTTGAGAAGGATTTACTATTTACTTCTCTTTTTTTGGAAATCTGTGTTGAGCTTGGAGTGCAGTCTCAGGGTAAGGGATTGATCAATTTGAGGAGAAATACTTTTCCTCAGGATGTAATAAATCTCCAGATGTCTCTCTTTCGGAGAGCTGTGGATCATCGGCTGAGGAAGAGTTTCAAGGGAAGCGGTGACAGGGTGGGAAGTGGTACTGCAGGAGAAGCTCACTAAGAATTTTTTGAACCATTGAGCAAGTGCAAAGAACATGTGATCCACTCTGCTCTTGCTCGTACCCATCAGACTATTTACTTACATAATGCCCTTTGTCATAGCTTTGTCTCAAATACTTGTTCCAGTTTTTCCCGCTCTGGATCTATGATAATTACATCAATGGCTTTGTCCTTCAGTTAGTTTTCTAATGATGCAGTCATTTGTCAAATGTGAAATTCTTTTTATTTGTATCTGAAATTCAAAGGCATTGAACAGCATAAAACAGGGGGTTCAATAAAGATGTGAACAAAGGGCAGCCTGGTATCGCAATGGTTAGCACATCACTTCAAACGCCAGTGATTACTGACCAGTGTTCATTTGACTCAAATGACGCATTTTGCTGTATGTATCGATGAACATGTGACAAATAAAGCTAATCTCTTCTATTAATCTCTAAAATGCATCATGCATTTTTTCATTTTGATGTAAGCATTTTATACAACAGTGATGGTAGCTGAGACCAAGACGGAAATATTAAATCTCATTTTAGGTCTGATCTGAAACCACATTTTCATGGCATCGTCATTGTGGGAGCTGATGGCTGGTAGAGATAAAGATGCAAATGCAGTGGAACACACACAAAATACTGGACAAACCCAGTAGGTCTGGTAGCATCTATGGAAAGGAATAAACATTCAACGTTTCAGGCCGGGGGTCTTCATTAGAACTGAGAAGGAAGGGTGAGGATGTCAGAATAAAAAGGATGGGGGAGGCGAAGAGGCTAGCTGGAATGTGATAGGTCCCACTGATCTCTCTCCCGGCACTTATCCTCGTAAGTGAAACAAGTGCTACACATGCCCTTACACTTCCTCCCTCGCTACCATTCAGGGCCCCAGACAGTCCTTCCAGGTGAGGCGACACTTCACCTGTGCGTCGACTGGGGTGATATACTGCGTCCGGTGCTCCCGATGCGGCCTTCTATATATTGGCGAGACCCGACGCAGACTGGGAGATCGTTTTACTGACCACCTACACTCTGTCCTCCAGAGAAAGCAGGATCTCCCTTTGGCCACACAGTTTAATTCCACGTCCCATTCCCATTCTGATATGTCTATCCACGGCCTCCTCTACTGTAAAGATGAAGCCACACTCAGGTTGGAGGAACAACACCTTATATTCTGTCTGGGTAGCCTCCAACCTGATGGCATGAACATTGACTTCTCTAACTTCCGTTAATGCCCCCACTCCCCCTCGTACCCCATCTGTTATTGCCCATCCTCTGGGCTTCCCCCCTCCCCCTTTTCCTTCTCCCTGGGCCTCCTGTCCCATGATCTTCTCATATCCCTTTTGCCAATCAACTGTCCAGCTCTTGGCTCCATCCCTCCCCCTCCTGTCTTCTCCTATCATTTTGGATCTCCCCCTCCCCCTTCCACTTTCAAATCTCTTACTAGCTCTTCCTTCAGTTAGTCCTGATGAAGGGTCTCGGCCCGAAATGTCGACTGTACCTCTTCCTAGAGATGCTGCCTGGCCTGCTGCGTTCACCAGCAACTTTGATGTGTGATAGGTGAAGCCTGGTGGATGGGAAAGATCAAAAGCCGGAGAGGAAAGAATCCGATCGGAGAAGGGTGAGGACAATAGGAGAAAAGGGAAGGAGGAGAGGACCTAGGAGGAAGTAATAGGCAGGTGAGAAGAAGTAAAAGATCAGAGTGGTGACTAGAGGAAAGAGGGTGGGGGGGGGGGTATTTTGTTTTGGAGATATTGATATTTATGCCATCAGGCTGGAGGGTACCCAGACAGAATATGAGGTGTTCCTCCTCCACCCTGAGAATGGCCTCATCTTGGCACACGAGGAGAACATAGACCGACATGTCGGAACATGAATGGGAATTAGAAGTAAAATATCTGCTTGCCAGGAAGTCCCCTTGTGGCATATGGTACAAACACAGTATTTTAAAATGAAATTTAAAATTTAAAATACAATAAGCAGTTTATACAGATCAAAATGATCAGGCCACTTTAATTATTCCAATGTGGAATAAAACACTGAAGTCTTTCAGTTCATGTTTTTGGATTGTTCTAAGTCCACTTGGACACTGCGCTGCATGCACTGTCGAGGCCAATGGGAACTTGTTCATGCTCACCTGCTGGCCCCAAATCAAACAGATGATTGAAATGCCATCCCGAGCAGAAAAATACAGTGGCTAAAATTGGAAGCTATTTCTTTAACTAAATCACAAATGCTGCCAAGTCACTTCTCCTGATTTAGTTGAGGAACTGCTCCCATAATAATTTGTTTCTGATTAGAATTCCTGTAGGGAGACACAGGCTGTCACTTAATTACCAGTAGCAGCAGGGTATGTGACAAAGCAACGTGGATTTAAGATAATTGCCCAAAAAAGGCCAAGATTAGGGGAGATGAACGAGAAATAGTCATCGAACTATGATGATGTAGAATGCACTAACTTTAAGATTGGCAAATAGAGGCTCAATAGTCCTAGACATTTAGAAGGGAACTGATTTAAACTGATATGTGGAGCAGGACTTCATGGACTATTGATGACAAACACAAGGAAATCTGAAGATGCTGGAAATCCAAAGGAATACACACAAAATGCTGGAGGAACTCAGCGGGTCAGACAGCATCTATGGAAAAAGAGTAAGCTGTTGATGTTTCGGGCAGAGGTCCTTCTTCAGGACTGCGATGGAAGGGGGGAGATGCTTGAATTAAAAGGTGGGGGCAGGGGAAAGAAGCCAGTTGGAAGGTGATAGGTGATGCCAGGTGGGTGGGAAAGGTCAAGGGCTGGAGGAGAGAGAACCTGATAGTAGAGGACAGTGGACCGTAGGAGAAAGGGAAGGAGGAGATGACATAGGGTGAAGTAATAGGCAAGTGAGGAATAGTAGAAGGTCAGAGTGGGGAATAGAGGAAGGGGGGTGGGGTGGAAATTTTGTTCACTGGAAAAGAGAAATTGATCTTTGTGCCATCAGGTTTGAGGATACCCAGACGTAATACAAGGAGTTGATGGGATGTAACTATTAATTAAGCAAAACAGTACAACCAGGATGGACTGACTGGCTCCCTCATATAATTTCTGATTCCACACTTCCTATTAAATTATCTGAACTTCTATAACAAATAGGAATGGTAGCTTCCCTCTAGCAGTGAGAAAGGCAGAAGCAAATGTGTTAGAAAGCTCCTTAAGGTCACAAATGGAGCTGAACCTCGGTAAAATGGGAAGTGTTTTCACACTTTGTTTGAGGTAATATTCTGAGCCGGCAGAGACATCAATCAATACAGTGTGATGCCAGAGCTGTGGTCTTCCTTCCAGCTGACACCTTTGCTTGATTTCTTTAAATTACAAAACTACAAATGTTTATTCACTCACAAAATACGCACAATGATCAGGATTTACAAAAGCTATTTACAATTTCAAATTAAAATATGGTTATGTTATCTACAAAGCAATCAGTTCCCCCTGCTGTGCCCACAGAGAAAACATACTCCCTCGCCAAGGACAACTGGGCACGAATGTAACCCTGAAAGGGTGGCAGGCAGTCAGCTCGGGCAGAGCCCTTGACTGCCTGCCACCTGGACTTGTGAATGGTCATCTTGGCTGGGACCAGGAGATCCCCTGAGCAGCCGAGCACCAGCCTGACTCAGCAGGCCCAGGCAGAACTCACGCCACACCCGGAACCAGTGACAGTGATCAATTACACAGTTTAGCTCCTGTTCATTTGTTCTGGTATTTGCTGCAGGTCAACACATTTTATGTCCCTGCTACATCTGATATGCTTTCCATAGCTGATTAAAGCCCTGATTGCTGAGATGTCTGGGGATGTTTGGGGTGACTGAGCTCGTGGATAGAACATGAATCGGAACCAGGTGTGTTATCCCTGACATATGATGTGAAATTAGTTGTCTGCGGCAGCACGTAAGAAATGATTGTAAGTTACAACAAGATATATGGTAAATAAATGAGTAGTGAAAAGGGAGAGCAAACAGATTGTGTTCATGGGTCCATGGGTCATTCAGAAATCTGATGGCAGAGGGGAAGAAGCTAATCCTGAAATGTTGAGTGTGTGCCTTCAGGCTCTGGTAGATCCTCTCTGGTGGTAGAAGGGAGAAGAAGGCATGTCCTGTATGGTGAGTGTCCTTAAATGACGGATGGCACCTCCTTGAGTCATCGCATTTCAAACGTCCTCAATGGGAGTGAGTGTATCATCCACTGGTTTGAGTTCTCATGGCAAATGGGTAAGGATGCACAACTGCAGTTCAGCTTCTGCTGCATCTTGAAGCGCTGTGGGCAAATATTGCTTTTCCTCTAGGCTCACTGTGGCATGGTTTCACCTGACAGAAAATTATAAATTCACGAGTAAGTTAGACAGTCAGAATTTTTCTCCCAGGGTAGCAGTGTCAGAGGACTTGCATTTTTGGTGAGGGAGAGCTTAAAGGAGATTTTCTGCAAATTGGAAGAGCCAATTCTCATATTTTTTCCTTGGTAGCTTGGTTTGAACACAAAATGTTTCAATTTCAGATCATCAACACTCGCAATATTCATCTGCCCCTGGCTCAGCTTGCTAATCATTGCTTCCACCTCTGCTTCCATTGATCACCCACCAGCCTCTGTCTCACCCTTCCCTCTCACTTCGGTGCAGAGGCAATCCTGCCACTTCCCTCGCTCTACCGGTATAGGTTCTCAACCCAAAACTTCGACAGGCACCAATTTCCTCCACAGATGCTGCTTGACCCTTTGAGTTCTTCCAGTATTCTGTTTGTGCTCCGGATTTTAACATCTGCAGTCTCTTCTGCTTTCGGTACGGTTCCTGCTGTTCCTTGTCATATGTGTCCATTGTTGGTCGGAAGATCTGCTGACAAACCTTCCAGGAGGGTTGGCTGGATACCTAACCAGAGCACAAATCTCGGTGTTTTGTTTCCTCTTCCTAGTTTTGGGAAGTCTGGCCATCCAGATAATGGCCCTGCTGAAGACAATCACATCCAGGTTGGACAAAAACTGGCCCAGATCACAGTCACAACCAGTAACTGCACTTAACTTCACTGTTGTGCAGACAGGCCACAATCCACAAGCCTCAGTAACTTCAGAGAAGATTGATTCTTCATAATGGCTTCATCATGAAAGAAGAGAAGAGAGAAAGTGGGCTTACTCAGTAAGAAATGCTGATTTGTGCAGGGTGAAGTAGCTAACAGGAAGATAATATTCCTATTACTAAGTTTGTTTTGACAACAATTGGTAAATTGGATTGCTTAAAAATGAAGGCATTTGTCATGCTTGCTTGCATGATGCTGACAGGGGAAATTAGAATTTCAGATTTTATTTCAGTGAGAATCACAATTGTCCTTGACAACTGGAATTGAAAGAGAAATCAGACCGACACTTACTAATACTTTGCGTCAGAGTGAACATTATGGGAAGTGTTGCCATGGTAATAGAAAATTAGCTGCAGGACAATATTTGGTTCTCCATCTGGGAAACTCTGAAGGGAGTATTGTGAAGAAATTACTTTAATTATGTTTCTGGTGTGAAGAAGAAGAGGCAGGAAGATAACCTGGAATCCTAAATTTATTTAAAATATTTTAAATCTCTTCATTCAGTCACAAGATGACAGGCTTTCATTTCTCTCAACGTACAAACAAACTGTGTGAGCTGAATTCTGACCTGCTCTGGAACAAAGAAGAAATTTTACAATATGGAGGTGTTTTTAGATCTATTTATAATGCTTTGTGAGACGAGTCTTATTGATGGTGATGATAATGCGAGGAGGATTCTAATTATATAAAAATAACTAATCTGTATGGCATAGTTGTGATTGACAGGCAACCTGGAGATACCTGAAGTGATTTATGTCTGTTGAATTTTAAGTATGATTCCATGCATATTTATTCCATAATGTCCCAACTCTTGTACTCAATGCCCTGATGAAGCCCCGCACGCTAAATGCACTTTTCACCACTCTGTTTACCTGTGATGCCGCGTTCTACAAATATGCACTTGTACGCCTTGGTCCCTCTGTTCCATTACACTTACCATTCATAGCATAAGCCCTATGTTCTAAGAACGCTTAAGTTGTTTAAAATTGCTTTGAAGGACTAGAGGGACAATAAGCAGAACATTGAAGGTAACACCCAGTAAAGGATGAACAAAAAGGTCACTTTTCTATTAAGAAATGAATGCCAAGGGTGAGCTAACAGATGTCTTCAAAATGATAGAAAGTGTTGATAATGGATATAAAGGGAATGTTTCACTTTTGGGGAAGGACATGATTCAATACCTTTGATATTTGATATGGCATCTAAAATACTGTGCACAGTTCTGGTTGCCACAATACAGTGAAGATGTGATAGCAATTGAGAGTGTGCAGATGATATTCACCTAGATGTTGCCTGAAATGGAGAGCTGTAGTTGGAAAGATTGACTGGATAGACTCTGTTTACTCTTACTGAAATGTGGAAGGGTGAGGTGGGAGGTGGTGTACAGAGGTTTACAAAATTACGAAGGGCATAAATAGTCAGAATCTTGTCCCTGGGGCAGGGTGGGGTGGGGGGTCTAAAACTAGAGTAAGGTGAGAGGGAAGAAACTGAAAGGAGATCAGAGGTGCAAAGTTTTCACAGAGAAGGTGATACAGGCTCAAAGTGGGCAAATAGGATTAAAGTAGCAAGGCTTGGGACAAGGTGGGATGTATGGGTTCAGTTCTGTGCTGTATTTTTATACAATGATGTATATTATTAATAATAAATCTGATAGGAAATTCAGAAGTGACTAAGGGGTGTAGATAATGGAGCACAGGGAGAGGCCAAGATATATTTAAGGGAAGGCGGGACACATACTTGATGGAGAATGGAACAGAATAATAAGTATTGAATAGGAAAGACAGGATAAGGTACAAATAGAACGTAAATGCTGGCTTCAACTGGTTGGGATGAATGGTCATTCTCTGCAGTAAATAGCTGTTGTAATCCAATGTGATCTCAGGTGTGAAATAGATGGCTTTGTTGACAAGTTTGCAGATGATATGAAAATTGGTGGAGGGGCAGGTAGTGTTGAGGAAACAGGTAGGATGCAGAAGGACTTAGACAGATTCGGAGAATGGGCAAGAAACTGGCAAATGAAAAGCAATGTTGGAAAATGCATGGTCATGCATTTTGGTAGTAGAAATACATGCACAGACTATTTTCTAAACAGGGAGCAAATCCAGGAATCTGACATGCAAAGGAACTTGGGAGTCCTTGTGCAGAACACCCTAAAGGTTAACTTGCAGGTCAAGTCAGTGGTGAGGAAGGCAAATGCCATGTTAGCATTCATTTCAAGAGGTCTAGAATACAAGAGCAATGATGTGATGCTGAGGTTTTATAAGGCACTGGTGAGGCCTCACCTTGAGTATTGTGAACAGTTTTGGGCCCCTCATCGCAGAAAAGATTTGCCAGCATTGGAGAGGGTCCAGAGGAGGTTCACAAGGATGACTCCAGAAATGAAAGGGTTATCAGAAGAGGAACGTTTGATGGCTCTGGGTCTGTACTTGTTGGAATTCAGAAGGATGAGAGGGGATCTCATTGAAACCTTTTGAATGTTGAAAGGCCTAAACAGAGTGGATGTGGAAAGGATGTTTCCCCATGGTGGGAGAGTCTAGAACAAGAGGACACAGCCTCAGGAGAGAGGGGCTCCCTTTCAAAACAGAGATGTGGAGAAATTTCTTTAGCCAAACTTTAGTGAATTTGTGGAATTTGTTGCCGCATGCAGCTGTGGAGGCCAGGTCTTTGGGTTTATTTAAGATGGAGATCGATAGGTTCTTGATTGGCCATGACATCAAAGATTACGGGGAGAAGGCCAGGAAATATAAGATCATAAGACCATAAGATTTAGGAGTAGAAGTAGGCCATTCGGCCCATCGAGTCTGCTGTGCCATTCAATCATGGGCTCATCCAATTCTTCCAGTCAACCTCACTCTCCTGCTTTCACCCCATACCCTTTGATGCCCTGGCTAATCAAGAACCTATCTATCTCTGCCTTAAATACACCCAATGACTTTGCCTCCACAGCCACTTGTGGCAAAAAAATTCCACAGATTTACCACCCTCTGACGAAGGTAATTTCTCCGCATCTCAGTTCTAAATGGATGTCCTTCAATCCTGAAGTTGTGCCCTCTTGTCCTAAAATCTCCTACCATGGGAAAAAACTTTGCCATATCTAACCTGTTCACACCTTTTAACATTCTGAATGTTTCTATGAGATCCTCCCTCATTCTCCTGAACTCCAGAAAATACAGCCCAAGAGCTGCTGGATGTTCCTCATACAGTAACCCTTTCATTCCTAACAGGGTTGAGGAGGAGAAGAAAAAAGGATCAGCCATGATTGAAAGGCGGGGCAGACTCGATGGGCCAGATGGCCTAATTCTGCTCCTATGTCTTATGGTCTTATTGTCTAAATCAATAAAAAGTATAGAGTAACATAAATAATAAATTTCTTACCTGGAATTACTTTATCAAATGTATTGACAATCCCATTCAAATGAATGAGGTGGTCTTACATATGCCAAAAATGTCTGGCAAAAGGTTGAAAGACCAGATGCAAAATCTTGAACAACAAGCCAACAAATACCTCCATAGATTCAGCATATCCTTCCTCACATAAATACCAGCTTTGTACCCTGTTCCAGAGTTGCCAGTCTTCTGATTCTGTACCCTTTGTTTCTTATCTGTTTCCCCCTGTGATCCATCTCATCTCCCCCTCTGCCGCATGGTTCTATCTGCCTATCACTTCCCAGTTCAACTACTTCCACCTATCGCCTACCAGCCGCAGTCTCACCTCTTTGTACTGGTTCTCCTCCTGCTGCACTCAGTCCTGATTCAGGGTCCTGACTCCAAAAAATCAAGCATCCCTTTCTCACCACTTGACTTGCTGAGTTCCTCCAGCACATTTTATATTGCCCAGCATCTACAGTCCCTTGCATCCCTATTTTATCTGAATCGTGCTATTCCCCGCAAAATTTCCCTACACCCTACCAAATTTATCTCCACTGTTATATTAAAGATTAACTTTATTAGCGACATTTACACTGAAGCTTTGAAACATACAGTGAAGTGCATCATTTACATCAAATCAAATCAGAGAGGACAGTGCTGGGCAGCCTGCAATTGTCGACACACTTCTTTGGCCAACATAGCATGTCCCAACTCGTTAACCCTATCCATAGGTCTTTTTAATTGGGAGGAAATTGGAACACCCGAAGGAAACCCATGTGGTCACGGGGAGAACGTACAATCTCCTTATGAGCAGTTGCAGGGAGAGAACTCTGATTGTTGGCCGGTGGCTGGCACTGTAAAGTTATATGGTATTCGCTACATTACAATGCTGCCCTGTGCTGTAAGTTATGTGTGATACCAGCCCCAGAGGCAGCTTATTGGTTGCAGCGCATGTGTACTGTAAGGCAGCAAGTCCAATTGATGAAGATACTGTATACAGTACTGTGCTAAGGTCTTAGGCACACATATACAGCTAGGGTGCCTAAGACTTTCGCACAGTACTGTATTTGTCAACGTGTAGCAGAGAGCGAGTTTGTAAACCTGGTGGGATCAAAAGGATGTTGGGAATGGGGAGGGTGGAGCGATGCAGGAGGGGTGTGGAACACATGCCAGAGAAGGAATGCCAGGGGTGGGAGGTGGTGCGGGTGCAGACACACCCAACCCTGAGACACCAGGCAAGGTCATTTGATTCCAAACAACTGGTTTATTGATCATTACAGAAAGTCTCTCTAGTGTTTCTCACTCCCTCCCCTCTCCCTTCCCCTTTTCCCAACCACGATTCTTCTCTCCCTGCTCCCTTCCCACTCTCAGTCTACAACAGAGACCCATATCAGAATCAAGTTTATCATCACTCACATATGCCAGGAAATTTGATTTTTGTTTTGTGGCAGCAGTACAGAGCAATACCTAAAATTATTGCAGTACTCTGCAAAAGTCTAGCTATGTTTATGCATCTAAGACTTTTGCACAGTACTGTACATTGAAGATGGAAGGCACAGGCGAGTATCTGGCAGCAGGGTATTACTTTGGAGCTCAGAGGAGATTCCTCTTTTATTGGCATTCCCTCACAGAAGCACATTCATGTTTCTTTAATAATAAGTGCAAGTAGCTACATATTCATTTCATAATACTAATTAATTATGCATCCATGCCATACACTTCCTGACACATTTTCAATTATGCAGAAAGTCACGTGTACAGTTATTCTTCACATGACAATTTATCTTGTTGGAATATGTGATTGGCCTTCAGAAGTCTCTAAAAGGTTGCAAAAATTCCATTTCTTTTTAAGCAACTACCAGAATCGATTTCCCCAAGAAAACCTTCTTTGTTAAAGTCTTGTTGCCTCCAAGCAACACAGACAAAATGCTGGAGGAACTCAGCAGGCCAGGCAGCATCTATGGAAAAGGGTATAGCTGACGTTTCGGGCCGAAACCCTTCGGCTGGACTCTTCCTGCATCCTGTTCTTCTGCTACGTAAGTTATCAAAGGAGAAAGAAGAAACAGCATGAAACCACTCAATTGGTATTAGAACACAAATATATTAATGTGGGCCTCAGGTGGCCCCTGTAATTCAACTGGAGACAGGACAGGACTTAGCTAAGACATTACCAAATAGTATCTGCAGCACAATGATTAATGGCAGTGCTTCAAGATGTGGAGGTAACCTGCTGCTTCACTCTCTCCAAGTGATGTATGGCCAAATCTGCAGGGAAACCTGTAACCTATCTTGAACACCTGACAGAGTTTTCACAAGTACAAAGTCCTTTAATCAGCCTGAATACAAATTGACATTACTTTATTTTTCTTCTGGCATTACTTGCGGAACCAGCAAGTAATCACACCTCTTTCCAATTGCATTATTTTGGATGCAGCTCGACATACAGAAAATCTGTAACAGAAAACTGATGATTTATGTTAGAGATGAAGGGACAGATGTTATAATCTTTCCTTAGTTTTATTGTGCGGTAAATCACTACTGCATTCAGGAGAAAATACACTAGCGTTTTCAATCTTGGAAAGGCTTTACTTTGAGCTCATTGCTCCAAGTACGAACATGCTGTAAAATAACAAAATGCCTCCATTTTGTAATCCTATCAACTCTACTTTTATGTTTGAAGATTTGCTCAACTGAGTACAACATAAAGAGAGAGATTACCCTAAAGGATTGTCTAACATATTACCAAACTCTGCACAATCCAACTCACAGGAAATAAATGGTCACAAAGGTTTTATGGAGTCTCTCAAGGGGAAATTCAGCTTTACGCATATGTCTCTCCATTAAGTAAATAAGCCTCAAGCATTCAATCTTATGGACTAGAAACTGTAGAACAATGGAATTGCCATTGCTTTGGGAATATGCTCCACTTTTGATCAAAGTTCCCCAACGAGATACCCTGGGGATGGGAAACCTTTACCGGAGGAAGACAGATGCCTCAGGCTGTTTGGTTTTGGACCTGCTAGCACCTTGCCTTTCGTACACAATCTTGATGAAACACTAAAATTCACCAAAGGAAGAGCTGGAGCAGAAGTTTGTATGTGTGCCAACAGTGAGGGAGCTCCCAGCCATGTTTAGTTTCAGGCTCTTGCTAAAATTCTATGGGATTACCAAACAAACTATCCAATAGATGTTAGAATTTCCAGGTTTTTTACTTTTTTAACAAAAACCATGACCTTGAGCAGAATAAAACATTACAAGGATCATTACAGGAAGGTTATGCAACAAAACATTGGAACTGAATTATGTCAGGTGATGTAAGGCAGTTGACTAAAAGCTTGTCACACCAGCATAGCTGGCAGAGCCACTGGCACACAGAGACCTGGATTGGATTCTTATCTTGGGTGCTGTCCTTGTGGAATTTGTAGGGTCTCCCTGTGATGGAATGGGTTTACTCCAGGTCCTTCAGTTTCATTTCACGTTCTAAAAAATGTACAGGTTGGGAGGTGATTTGGCCACTGTAAGCTGCCTGCTGAGTGGTTGAATGTGTGGGCGCTGAAAGAATGTAAGAATAAAAAAATCGGAATAACGTAGGTGTGTGGTTGATGGTAAGCATTACTGGAGTAGCATGATTAAACCTTTTTACTGAATCATGTCAGTAATGGTACGCACTGGGCAACTTACAGTGTGGGAGCTACATACCAGGCCCGCCAAGACAAAAGACATGCGTACTCGAAAGACCACACTCAAAGGAGAGGGACCTCCAGCTGTGTAGGAGGCTCAATCGATTCACCACACATCGAAAGGCCACATGCGCGCTCGTCACATTCTCACAATTGATCAGATACAGTACAGGCTGAATGGCCTCTTTCTGTGCCATATCACTCTGTGATAACTCTTACTCATTCGAACAAAGAGGCAGATGTTAGAAGAGATCGCTAGGCACTGTACAGAGTGGTAAGGACAGCTTCTATGGATGTGAACTTCCCTCCATTGAGGACATTTACAGCAGCAGGTGCGAGGTGCGTAAAGAAGGCCTGGAAGATCATCGGGAACACCAGTCACCCCAACCATAAACTGTTTCAGCTGCTTCTGTCTGGCAAACAGTACCGTTGCATTAAAACCAGGACCAACATGCTAGGGGACAACTTCTTCTACAAGCCGTTAGACTTCTAAATTCACTGTATATTGCAAATGAGCCATAACACAAAGAGTTTTTACTCCCTCATGACGCAGGAGGGATGTAAGATTTAAATAAATTCAAGTTCAAATTTAAACTAGTAAAGGCAGATGAAGCTGCTCAGAGCGGAGTCCAGAGTTTAATAAACTTGGCAGCTGAAAGCATGATCATCAAATTTGGAGTGACTACATGCAGCAGTGTACAAAAGGGCTGACTTCCAAGGATATAGGCATCTCTTGGAGGGTTATGAGGCTGGAAAAGATTGCAGAAATAGGGTGGGGGCACACTATGGAGGAAGGAAAATTTCAAAACCGGAATAAGAATTTTAAAATCAAGATTTTGCTTAATAGCAGCCAAGAGTGATTCTATTATGGTCATTATTCTATTATAGATTTATTGAGTATGCCTGCAAGAAAATGAATCTCAGGGTTGTATATGTAATTTAATAATATATTTTATTTTGAACTTTGGAGTGTGAGCCAGCAAACACTGGGATTATAGGTTAAATCAGGTATTAGAAATTGGACAGCAGAAATTTGAATGACCTGAACTTGATGGAGAGAGGAATGGATGTGCTTAGGTAGGCATCTTGCTTAGCATGGACTAGTTGGGCTGAAGGGCCTGTTTCAATACTGTAAACCCCCCTGACTCTGTCACTCTATGATATGTGTCAAAGACAACAAACAGAATCCTAGAATCGCCGAATGGTTACAACTCAGAAGTCATTTGAATTGCTGGGTTCATACGTGTTTTATGTAAGAGCAACTCAGTTAATTTGGCTCCCTGCCCCGTTCCCATAGTTCTGCAAATTATTTTCCTTCAGACACCCACCAAACACTGCAATTGCATTTGCCTTCACTACAATTTCTGGTTTTGCATGTCAGACCTGAGGCACTTTGGCTCTTGCATTTTTACCACCCCAGTCCAGAAAATTGAGAAATGATTGATTGATTACTTTTAGCAGGACGATACTCATCACAAATGAATTCAATCAGACCCATTTTGGTTCTGTAGCCAGGTCGGAACATGAAGATGGTAATGAATTTGGGAGGCAACAGGGACTTTGTGGAGCACACCCTACCTCCGCAGCCTTTAATTATAGCTTACACGTCCCCTTTATGCAAAGACACCACTGCACTTATATTCTTAATTTTAAGTCATTGTTAGAATGTCTCCCACCTCATTTCCTTCAATCCTAACATGGACAGGAGCCCATAAGAACTGGATACACAAGCCTAGACCCTGCAGCTTCAACCGATGTTGTGCAATCTGAAGAAGAATGTCTGGCTTACAATTTGAAATAATTGTTTTAAAAGATGTCAAAACCAAGAATGAATCAGAGCACAGAAGTACATAATCAGGGCATACTTCCCCAACCTATTCCAATGCTAAAATGATTGCAACCATCTCAGATGTGAATACTTTGATACTCTTTTCTTAATGGACACCTGATACTTTGGAACAGAAGCGGAAACACCAGTACGACCAGTCACTGGATCTTTTGAACTATCTATGTAGATATGTAAGAATCCATAATATCTGCCTTGCATATATTGCTGAATTTCCTGTGCCGCTGATATACAATCATTCTTCATCGTTATCCTTTCTTGAAGGCCATATTCCATATTAAACAACCCAACATTTCGTGCCCATTCATTTCCCATCCACCCAAAACTGATCTTATGAATGTGGTGCTCCCAGCACTCTACTAATGCTGTCAGTATTTTATGACCAACTTTATGTCCTCTTATGTTAACCCAATAAATCATTGCAAACTGCAACCTGCGTAGGTATAAAGGTATCACCCATTTCTATCAGTAAGGCTGAAATTGGGGATGATTGAATAGCACCACAACATAATCTCAATGCTTGAGCTTCAACTTTATCTAGATGGTTTTAAAACCACTGGTGAGGCTGACCCATAAGCAACACATCCATAATCAAAGACAGATCTAATCAAAGAAATGTACATTTGTTTAAGTAACCTTCAAGTCACACCCTAATCACACCCAACTCTATTCAGGTTAAGGGCTTTTTTAACACTTGTCTAGAATTTTACTCATATGCACTCTCCATGTTAGCCTTGTGTCCATTAGCATTCCTAGAAACTTTAACACAGACACCTGTTTAAGATTTACCATATAACTTGAGATCAATCGTGGGTGCAATGTTCCTTTTAGAAAAACAAAGAACTTGAGTCTTTGCAACAGAAAATTTAACTCCTCACCGGGAATCTCCATTCCTCTACTTCATTAAAACCTGCCTGCATTTTTCTAACTCATCATCATTATATGTGCCCTGTTGTATGAGGTGGGGGATCATGGTCTTTGACCATAATTGTTCTTGGCAAATTTTTCCACTGAAGTAGTTCGCCAAGGCCTTCTTTTGGGGAGAGTCTTTTCAAGACGGGTGACCCCAACCATTATCAATAATCTTCAGAGATTGCCTGCCTGGTGTTAGTGGTTGCATAACCAGGATGTGTGATATGCATTAGCTGCTCACATGGTCAGCTACCACCTGCGCCAATGGCTTCACATGACCCTGCTTTTTGGGCGGGTGGGGGCGGGTGCAGATAAGCAGGTACTGCACCTTGCCCAAGGGTGGCCTACCGGCTAGCAATAGGGAGAAGCACCTTACACCTCCTTTGATAGAGACTTACTGTATCTCTGCCCTGCCACCCAATTTCCTAACTATATAATTTCATATAGTTATATTTCCTAACTATATGATTTATATTCCTGTCTCTCTTCCACACTGTACCATCATCAACATATGACGATTTGGAAATGTCTGAGCCAAAATACAAGAAAGTATCATTAATTATAATATTAAAAACTTGAGGGCTACACACAATCCCCTGTGGTGTCCCATTCTGTATCTCATTCTCTGAGAGAATATTGTTTCCACCCTAATTTGTAACTTCCTACCACATAAAAATATCTTGAATCCAATTGAACATTTTACCACTTATTCCCATCTTTTCTAGTTTAAGCAGCAACTATTGTGTCCATAACATATCATAAGCTTACACTACATCGAAAAAAACTGCTACCACTGATATTTTATTAACTTACAACTTACGAATATCAGATTCCAATCTTAACACCGGTTCAATGCTCATTCTCCCTTTACGAAATCCAGATCAGTATACAGCTAACTTACCACTATTTTACACAAAATAAGAAAGCCTTGCTATAACCATTCATTCCATTATTTTACATATGGTACACTTGAAGTTAACGAAATAGGCCCATAACTGGAAGGATCTGATTGATCCTCATCTGGCTTCAGCAGAGGGATAACAACAGCTAATTTCCGGGAAGCAAGAAGTCACCCTTCAACCCATATTGTATTAAGGAACTTGAATCCAATATCCATGTAAACATATAACGACAAATATTATCTATCCCAGGTCTTGTCTGACCAGCAATATTGATAGCATTTTTATGTTCAGGCAATGTAAATTCAGCATCCAAGGATGAACCAGAGCATTCTTTTTTCTCAGCAACCTGAGAATTGCTCGCCAAAACTGTTTCTATAAGACCTTTAAATTTCTACTTAAAGTGGCCAAACTATGTATACTGGCATATGTTTTGCTAATAATTCTGCTTTTCCAGAGTTCATAACTGCAACTTTCTCCTCACCATACAAAACCAGTAATGCATCAAGTTTTCTAACTTCTCCCATTTTCTGTATCCTACCCCAAACAACTTCTGCCTGCATCTCTTTCCCAATTCTATCACAGTACGTTCTCCAATACATGTTATTTGTCCTTCTCATTACTATTTCAGCACTAGCTTGAGCTTGTTTATATTGTATGAAAGATCAACGGGAGTAACACTGCCTAACTTTCCTAAAAGCTTTATTCCACTCCCTTACATTCACCATGTGCTGGAGGAGCTCAGCAGGTCAGGTGGCATCAATGGATGGGAATAAATAGTCCATGTTTCAGGCCAAGACCCTTCATCAGGCCAGAAATGTCGATTTATAGGGATGCTGCAAGGATTGGAGATCTGTAGTTTGGAGAAGATGTTGGACAGGCCAGGCTTCTTTTGAACAGAAGTTTCATCAAGGTATGTACAATTGTGAGAGGCCTAGATGGCAAGAACAGAGATCACCTACTTTTCATTGCAGAAATCATGAGGGAACATTGATTCCTTGGTGAAGGAGTATTAGGGTAAAATTTTACCTTAAAGGTAATGGGATCTGAAAGCCTTTGAATGAAAAGCAGTGGATACGGAGACCCACAACAAGTAAAGCACCTGGATGATCATTTAGATTTCTTACAAGTCTGCAGAATGGGAATCGGGATACAGCTGAATAGTTCTAATTTTGGCTAGTACTGACATGGGCTGAATGGCCTTCTATGCAGGACATTGCTTTCATTGGTGATACGGACAAACATGGGGCTGCATTCAGTGTGGTTTTCCTACTTAAAAATCAAAAATTAATTGCCTAGGTTTTTATTTCAGTTCTAAACCACACACACTGCTGTCTGTAGCCCACTCACACAAGCAAGCAAGTTTTCACACTGCTTGTTCACCCTAATTCATTATACAGACATAGCACAGACCTTAAGTACATGCGCTCTTGTACTAGACTCTTCAGTCCTAGGAGAAAGATACTGGCTGTCTATCTACGCCTTGCATAATGTTATAAACTTCTTTCAGCCTCCGCTGCTCCGGAGAAAACAGCCCCAGCTTGTCCAATCTCTCATCATTGCAGATATCATTCATATCAGGCAGCATCCTGGTTAACCTCCTCTGCACCCTCTCCAAAGCCTCCTCATCCTTCTTATAATGGGGCAATCAGAATTGAATGTGACATTCTAAATGTGGCCTAACCAGAGTTTTATGAAGCTGTAACGTAAATGCTTTTATGAAGCTTTTAGATAATTACTTAAGGGGCATTTGGCTGAGTGAGTCCCATTTCATGCAGACTGGTGCTGGGAATCTACCTCAGACAAGTCCCTTTAAGTAACTTTCCTATATGTCTGTCCTTGAATTCAGGTAGCAGGCTCTGGACCCTTCCTGACTTCTGATCTTCTGACTCCTCTATCTGACCATCAATCTGATGATCATAAACTCCCCACACCTCCCCCCGCCCAGCTCCCCACACCCAAATCTTTCTTCCAAACTCAGCGTGATTTCAACTCTTCTGATGGTGACCCAACTCGCTATCCTTTGTTCTCAGAATACATTTCCCACTCTACCTTATTTTATCCCTGGGCTACTGATCCTCCAAAAGCTCTCCAACACCCCCCTCCCCAAGAGCTCTCCAACATTCCCCCCCCTCCCCCAAGTGAGTTCTGTTCAGAAGCGAACAATCCCCAAGACATTGTGCAATGTTGAATTTCCCAGTCACAGGCCCAGAAACAAATGTTTATTGCCTGCAGAGTACTAAATATTTAACTCGCCCAAATAGGTGCTATTCAATTTGCAATAATCTGTGCATTCAAATGCAATTCCACCTACATGTAAAGGTACTCAGGCAACCTGTTTATTTTCATGCCCTGTGCATTCATCCGTAAATTAACCATCCATCACGCCTTTTGTATTTCTGAGTACACATTGATACTTTTGGCTTAATCAGGGTTCAGTGCTTTTTCACTCTACCGTTACAGATGTTGATGATGCATTTCAAGCCTGGACTATTGAAATTTTCACCATTCATAAAGCTACTTAGATGTATGCCACAGGCAATAGTTTTAAAGGCTCTGTGTGAATGTAAGTTTTTTTCATTGTCTTTACAGGGTCTTTGTTAGAGAAGAACGGTGACTGGTTTGTCCCTGGAAGGAAATTGCAATGTATGCTTCGTATACCCTTTTATTTGCAGATTGCAAAGGTCTAATGAGTTCAGCGGCAACTCTGACTGCTGCATGCCTTCTCATAGGAGCTGTAGCTGGACACACTTTCTGTAGCTACACACACTAGGGATTTTGGAAGTGTCCCAGATCTCCACATCCTGCATGAGAATCTCTTTAAGAAAAAGCAAGTAAGGAGGGCATTCTGGGCTGCCAGCATGATTAAGTGCAGAGCCCTTAGACCCCCACTCCCAACTATCCAGCTGGTGAATGTACAGCCTCTGGAAAATAAAAATGAAGACCTCAGAGCAAGATTGCAGTACCAAAGAGACATCAGCAACTGCTGTGTATTTTGTTTCACCGAGACATTGCTAACCAGCACCATTTCAAGTGCATTACTGCAGCCTGAGAGCTTCAACATCTACTGAAAGGCAGGGCAACTGAATCTGTAAGGGCAAGATTACAGTACCAGAGAGAGATCAGCAACTGCCATGTACTTTGTGTCACCAAGACATTGCTAACCAGCACCATTTCAAATGCATTACTGCAGCCCGACAGCTTCAACATCTACTGAAAAGGCAGGGCAACTGAGTCTTTAAGAGGTAGAAGAGGTGGAGTATGCTCCATGATTAACTCACCATGGTGCGTAGATGTGGCGGTTCTGTCTTAATACTCACCTGACCTGGAACATCTAGTGGTCAGGTGTCGTCCATTTTATCTGCCGAGGGAATTTTCTGCCATTGTCCTGGAAGCAGTGTACATTTTCCCCAGGCTAACATCAGTAAGCACTGGAGTAGCTGAGCATCATGACAGGAGTTCCATAACAGTACACCCTGATGCCTTCAGGAGTTCCAGAACAGTACACCCTGATGCCTTCAGGAGTTCCAGAACAGTACACCCTGATGCCTTCCCTGTCGTTTCAGGGGACTTCAACAAAGCCAGCTTGAAGAAGTCTCTGAACAACTACAACCAACATATTACTTGTGGAACCTGAGGAACCAACACACTTGACCACTGTTATACCACCATCATGGATGCTGATCGTGCCATCCCATGCCCAAACTTTTGAAAGCTCAATCAGCTGACTATACTTCCACTCCCGACATACAAGCAGAGACTAAAGACCGTGGAACCAGGGGTGCGGACCAAGAAGGTATAGTCAAAGGAGGTGGAGGAGTGCCTACGGAACAGCTTTAAGTCAGTGGACTGGACAATATTTAGGGATTTATCTTGGAATCTGAATGAATACACCACAGTTGTCATTGACTTCATCGGATGAGTGTGTGGCTTTGAGAACATATCGGACATACCTAAACCAAAAGCCATAGGTGAACTAAGAGTCTCACAGCCTGCTGAGGGCTCGATCTGTGGCATTCAATACCAGCGATCAGAATGATACAAGGCGTCCAGGTACAACCTATGGAAGGCTATTTTAAAAGCGAAAAGAACAATTCTGATTGGAGGTAGAGATGGAGTTGGATGTGTGTAGGCTCTGACAGGGTTTGCAGGCTATTACTCCCTACAAGGCGAAACCTACCGTCACAAGTGGCTGTGATGCTTCACTCCCAGATGAGTTCAACACCTTGAGCTCGAAAGAAAGAATAAAACTACACCTGTGCTAATCCCTGTAGAATCTGGTGGCCTTGTGATCTCTGCCTTGGAGGCCGATGTCAGAACATCTTTCAAGAGGGTGGACCCTCACAAAGTGTCTGGCCCTGGTGATGTACATGGTAGGACACGGAAAACCTGAGCCATCCAGCGGGCGGGAGTGTTCGACATCTTAAATCTCTCACCTGAGTTTCTTACCTGCTTCAAAAGGGTGACAGTCATACCAGTGACAAAGGAGAGCAGGACGACTGCCTCAATGACTATTGCCCAACTACACTCACATCTACTGTGATGAAACGCTTTGAGAGGTTGGTCATGGCCAGAATCAACTCCTGCCTAAGCAATGACCTGGAACTGCTGCTGTTTGTCTATTTCCACAATAGGTCTACAGCGGATGAAATCTCACTGACTCTCCACTTGACCTTGGACAATAGCAATACCTACACATTTAATTACAGCTCAACATTCAACATGATTATATCCTCAGTTCTAATCAACCAGCTCCAAAACCTGGGTCTCTGTACCTCCCTCTGCAACTGGATTCTTGACTTTCTCATTGGGAGAAAACAGTCTGTGTTGATCGGAAATAACATTTGCTCCTTGCTGGAGCACCTCAGGATGCGTGCTTAGACAACTGCTCTACTCTCTCTACATTCATAACTATGTGTCTATGCACAGGTCAAATGTCATCTACGGCACAGCTATTGTTGGCAGAATTTCAGAGAGTGACAAGGAGACAGAGTGAGGTAGAACAGGTGGTTGAGTGGTGTCACAAAAACAACCTTGCACACAACGTCATTAAGGCCAAGGAATTGATTGTGGACTGTAGAAAGGAAGAAGTCAAGAAAACTCACTCAGTCCTCATTGAGGGATCAGCAGTGGAAGGCATGAACAGCTTTAACTTCCTGGGAGTCAACATCTCTGAAGGTCTATTCTGAGCCCAACATATCGATGCAATTACAAAGAAAGCCCGACAGGGGCTATATTTCAATAGGCGTTCGAGGGCAATTGATATGTCAGCAAAGATTCTTGCAAATTTATACACAAATGCTGTGGGGAGCATTCTAACTGGTTGTATCACTGTCTGGTATGGAGGGGCCACTGCACGGAATCAGAAAAGGCTGCCAAAAGTTGTAGACCCAGCCAGCTCCATCATGGGCACGAGCCTCTTCATCATCGAGGACATCTTCAAAAGGCAAAGCCTCAGAAAGCTGGCATCCATCACTAAGGACCCTCATCACCCAGAAAAGGCCTCCTCTCATTGCTACCGTCAAGGAGCCTGAAGATACACACTCAACATTTTAGGGCCCATATTTTCATCTCCACCATCAGGTTTCTGAAAGGACAGTGAACCCATGTAGACTACATCACTTTTTTTTTCTCTTTTTGCGCTACTATTTAACTTAAAAATTTATAAACACAAGAAAATCAGCAGATGCTGGAAATCCAGAGCAACCCACACAAAACGCTGGAGGAACTCAGCAGGCCAGGCAGCATCTATGGAAAAGAGTAAACTGTCGATGCTTCGGGCTTAGCCAATAGCTCTACTCTCGCCTCACCCGTGACTATGCTTCCAGGCACAGGTCAAACGTCATCTATAAATTTGCCAATGACACAGCTATCGTTGGCAAAATTTCAGGTGGTGAAAAGGAGATGTGCAGAGTGAGATAGATCGGGTGGTTGAGTGGTGTCACAAAAGCAACCTTGCAAGGAATTGATTGCGGACTGCAGGAAGGAAGAAGTTAAGAGAACACACCCAGTTCCTGAAGGAGGGTCTCGGCATGAAACTTCGACTATTTACTCTTTTCCATGGATGCTGCCTGGCCTGCTGAGTCCCTCCAGCATTTCGTGTGTGCTGCGTAAAATTTTATATACTGCATATTTCTTATTGCAATTTATACTTCTTTATTATTATGTATTACACCTGAGATTTGGACGGCAACCAATGGCCGAGGGGGAGTATGTGAAGAGAGCTACCTTTTCAATCGGGTCTGCAATCAAGTTTAAAGAGGCAGAACTTCACGGTTCTTTCTTAGATTTGGACTGTGACCAATCACAGAATGGGATTCGTTTGAAAGGGCGAATAGGAATAACACAAGTGGAAGTGGAGTGGCCACTCTTTTGAGTGGGCCAGTGTTTAGCGTGGATTTGGCTCATCAGGTTCAGACATGGTCAGGCTTGGGTGAGGTAAATATCTGGTAAGTTTCTCCTTTTGCTCTTCATTGTTCATTCCTTGCCTGTTAGGGCAGAGTAGTCTGGTGAGGATGTCTCCAGGGGTAGTGTTTTATACTGTGTGTGAGATGTCCAGTGAGTCCTCCAGGCTCCCAGATAAACACATCTGCACCAGGCGCACCGAGCTGCAGCTCCTCTGAGAACGTATTAAGGAACTGGAGCTGCAGCTCGATGACCTTCGGCTCATACAGGAGAATGAGGAGGTGATTAATAGGAGCGACAAAGAGGTTGTCACCCTAAAGCTGCAAGAGACAAGTAACTGGATGACTGTAGGGAGAAAGAGGGGAAATGCACACAGCTATTGCAGAGTACACCTGTGCCTGTTCCCCTCAATAAGAAATATATAATTTTAAATACTATTGAGGGTGACGACCTACCAGGGGGTGCCACAGTACCTGGCACTGAGTCTGGTGCTGTGGCTTAGAAGAGCAGAGAGTTGAAGATCACTGCAGTGTTGATAGAAGATTATATAGTCCCAGGAGATTCTATGGGTGTGCTAGAGGCACCCAGATGGTAGGTTGCCTCCCAGCTGCCAGTGGCAGGGATGTCTCGGATCAGGTCCACGATTTTCTCAAGGGGAAGGGTGAGCAGCTGGAAGTCTTGGTACATATTGGCATCAATGATATTGGTGGAAAAGGAGAGGAAGTCCTGAAGAGAGATTTTAGGCATCTGAGAACCTCCAGTGTAGTAATCTCTGGATTGCTGCCAGTGCCATGTACCAGTGAGGGTGAGAATAGGATGTTTTGGCAGGTGTGTGTGTGGCAGAGGGCAGATGTTCAGATTTATGGATCATTAGGATCTCTTCCCGGGAAGGTATGACCTGTACAAAAAGGAAGGGTTACACCTGAACCCGAGGGGGACCAATATCCTTGTGGGCAGGTTTGATAGAGTTGTTTGTGACAGTTTAAGCTAATTTGGCAGGGGGATGGGAACTGGAGTGATAATGCTGAAAATGAGTTAGTTGGTTTACAAACAAAGGCAATGTGTAGTGAGACTCCTAGCAAGGAGAGGCTGATGATAGGGCAAAAATGCAGTCAATAGGCTGAGTTGCAATGTGAAAGGTGGACAAAATCGAAAAGGGTGAACACAAGACTGAGGGTGCTGTATTTAAATGCGCACAGTATACGGGATAAGATAGATGAACTTGTAGCACGGTTATAGTTGGCATTTATGATGTTGTGAGCACTACTGAATCAGGGCTGAAAGAAAATTACAGCTGGGAGCTTAACATCCAAGAATATACATTATATCAAAAGCATAGGCAGGTAAGGCAGAGGAGGTGGGGTGGCTCTGTTGGTAAAAAATGAAATCAAATCATTAGAAAGAGGTGACATAGAGTCAGAAGGTGCTGAATCGTTGTGGGTAGACCTAAGGAACTGCAAGGGTAAAAGGACCCTGATGGGAGTTATATACAAACCCCCAAACAGTAGTATGGATGTGGTTTACAAATTACAATGGAAGATAGGAAATGCATGCCAAAAAGGCAATGTTACGATAGTCATGGGGGATTTCACAATGCAGGTAGATAGTGAAAATCAGGTTGCTGCTGAGTCCTAAGAGGGGGAGTTTCTAGAATACCTACGAGATGGCTTCTTAGAGCAACTTGTGGTTGAGCCCATAAGGGGATCTGCTATTCTGGATTGGGTGTTGTGCAATGAACCAGAATTGATTAGAGAGCTTAAGACAAAAGAATCCTTAAGGGCAAGTGATCATAATATGATGGAATTAACCTTGAAATTTGAGAAGAAGCTAAAGTCAGATGTATCAGTATCGCAGTGGCGTAAAGGGAATTACAGAGCCATGAGAGAGGAGCTGGCCAAAATCTATTAGAAAAGGACTCCGTCAGGGATGACGGCAGAGCAGCAATGGCTGGAAATTCCGGAAGCAGTTCGGCAGGCACATGATATACACATCCCAAAGTGGACGATCTTTTCCAAAGAAAAGATGACACAACTATGGCTAACAAGAAAAGTCAGAGCCAACATAAAAGCCAAAGAGTGAGCATATAATAGAGCAAATATTAATAGGAAGTTAGAGGATTGGAAAGCTTTTAAAAGCCAACAGAAGGCAACTAAAAAAGTCATTAACAAGGGAAAGATGGAATATGAAATTAAGCTAGCCAATAATATTAAAAAGGATACCAAAAGTTTTTTCAGATACATAAAGTGTAGAACAGAGGTGAGAGTGAAAATCCTCGGGAGTCCTTGTACAGGATTCCCTAAAGGTTAACTTGCAGGTTGAGATGGTGGTGAGGAAGACAAATTTGATGTTAGCATTCATTTCAAGAGGACTAGAATATAAAAGCAAAGATGTAATGTTGAGACTTTATAAGGCACTAGTGAGGCCTCACTTGGAGTATTGTAAGCAGTTTTCAGCCCCTTATCTAAGAAAGGATGTGCTGACATTGGAGTGAGTTCATGAAAATGATTCTGGGATTGAAAGGCTTGTCATATGATAAGCTGTTTGATGGCTCTGGGCCTCTACTCACTGGAATTCAGAAGAATGAAGGGTGACCTCATCGAAGCCTAGCAAATGTTGAAAGGCCTTGATAGGATAGATGTGAAGAGGATGTTTCCTATGGTGGGAGAGTCTAAGACCAGAGGATACAGCCTTAGAATGGTGGGGGAGGCAGGGTCCTTTTATAATGGAGATGAGGAGAAATCTCTTCAGCCAAGGAGCGGTGAGACTGTGGAACCTATTGCCACAGGTGGCTTTGGACGCCAAGTCTTTAGGTATATTTAAGGCAGAATTTGATAAATTCTTGAGTAGTCAGCCTTGAATGGATACGGGGAGAAGTCAGAAGATTGAGGATGAGAGGGAAAATGAATCAATGATAATGAAATGGCAAAGCAGACTCGATAAACCAAATGGCCTAATTCTGCTCCTATAACTTATGGTCTTATGCTTTTAAAGCCTTTAACACCTCCTTCAAAATGTTGATTGATCCAGGACATCACTGTTCCCTGAGCTAAACTCACTAGCTTCTGAGTATTTCTCCATGGTAAATACAGAGAAGAGGTACTTATTTAAGATCTCACTCATTTCCCATGGCTCCACTCACAGATTATCACACTGATCCTCAAATGACATCATCAACATTATTTAATCATAAAGCACTGGTATCCGAAAATTTACAACTTTTGTGTGGCTAGTCCTTTGTGCTTTTCTACATGACAGTGGGATTGCACTGTAAAATTATTGCGTAGGATATAAGCACACTTTTGGATAATAGCTGCAAGTGCTGTATGAAATCATTAACCAATGTCAACTATTTTGAAGATTCCAGTGAACCGAGTCTTCATTCTGGCTTGAAATGTCTTCATCCTCTCAAAAGTACTGGTGTTTTTTTTTAACACCAGTGTTCAAAATATCAACAAGTGTCTTCTTGATTCCCTGCAGGTAGCGCAATGCTTTACAGCCCCAGTGATCACTGATCAGAATTCAATCTGCTGCTGTCTGTAGCTTGTATGTTCACCCCATGACCGCATAGGTTTCCTTCAGATGCTCCAGTTTCCTCCCACATTCCAAAGTTGTGGGCATGTTATGTTGGTGCCTGAAGCGTAACAACGCTTGCAGGCTGCCCCCGAGCACATCCCCAGACCGTTTTGTTCAGTGATGCAAATGACGCATTTCACTCTATGTTTCGGTGTTTTGATGTACATGTGAAAAGTGAGCTAATCTTTAATCTTGAAATTTGGAAAATAAGTTGTGCAAAGTTTTTATAGGGATGCAAAAACAGTTGATTGAATAGAAATGGAGCAGAGTTTTTTATACATTAATAACTTTGGCAAAGTCGAGCTCTTTCCACTCCTGGAGCTATAATTGCTATCACCAGATGTGCAGACAGCAATGTGGGAGTTTTCTTTCCCAAGGCCATCAATCCTAATTTTTTTTATTGAGAATAATAAAAAAAATGGGGATGACAGCTCTTCTTGGTAATGGATGTCACCTGCCTTTTTGTAGTTTGAAGTGAACCATGGTTGCTGAAGTAGCAGTAGGCCATCTCTGAAGATTTAGACGTGGAGCATCTGCAATAGTTAATCTAGTATGCACCTCGGCACTGGGATGAAACAGAACAGATGGGGCCGCCATCTGGGCAACTATCTTTAAAAGATATAAAAGAGCAAATAACAACATCAAACATCACAGCACAATTGAAAGTGATGACAGAAATTGAATCGCAATTGATTCAAATGTTGTATGTAATTAGTGGCATTGCATCATAATGAATTTTGATTTGTGAATTCTGATTAAAATTTGTCCTCACCTCCCTTCACACTTAATGACACGCACAGGAGAGTAGTTAATTTTATTTCCTCCGTCTTATTTCACGATAGCTGGAATATATGAAGGTGATAGTTAATCATGTGTAATGACTATAGGTTTTCAGCTGCTTCCCAGCTGCGGGGCTTTTGGACTGATTTAAAATGCCACTGTCACAGTTGGCCTTTGAGACCCGTGTGTTTTTGTTAAGATTTGCCACCAAGTGGATGTACAGTATTTACTCAAGATTTCATTTGATGTAGTGCAAAATAGTGCAAATCGTGAAGAAATGCCTCGCGTATGGTCAACAGTGGCACATGACTGACAATTTACTGTAAAGAATCAGAATGGAAGTGAAATGGCGCTATTGAAGATGGACGGCAGTTTACTGGCGATTCATAAAGCAAAAAATACAATAAAATACCATTTAATGTAATGTAATTTTTTTTTCTCTTTTTTGCTCCATATTTATATTCCTTTCTTGTTTTTTTTACTGTTTTTAATGGAGGTCGGGTTTGAGGACATGATTTTAAGTTCTTTAACTCTACTTGGTTCCAAGTTAGCCCATTGCTTTGCTTTGCTTTTAGTTTAGTTGCACGGTGGGTTTTTTTTGGGGTTTTTTTTCCTTTTCTCTATTGATATATATAAAAATTAGTATACTATTATGTTACCTTATTATGTTATGTTTAAATTACATTGTTTGTATCATTTTTTTATCTGTATTAATATCTTCTGTAATTTTATTATATTCTAACAGTGTATTAGTGCCTATATGGCTTACCTTTTTGTATACTTATTCAATAAAAAGATTTAAAAAGGAAAGAAATACAACAAAATACTTTCAGACAGTTGAGGAAGTTTGATATGGGCCCCCAAGTCCTAAGAACTTACTATAGGGACACAGTTGAGAGCATCCTGACAGGCTGCATCACTGCCTGGTACGGAAACTGTACCTCCCTTAATCGCAGGACTCTGCAGAGAGTGGTGTGGACAGCCCAGCGCATCTGTAGATGTGAACTTCCCATGATTCAGGACATTTACAGAGACAGGTGTGTAAAAAGAGCCTGAAGGATCACTGGGGACCTGAGTCACGTCAACCACAAACTGTTCCAGCTGCTATCATGCGGGAAAAAGTACCGCAGCATAAAAGCCAGGACCAACAGGCTCCGGGACAGATTCTTCCACCCGGCCATTTATTACAAATTACTATAAATTGCACATTGCACATTCAGACAGAGACGTAACATAAAGATTTTTACTCCTCATGTATATGAAGGATGTAAGTAATAACGTCAATTCAATTAATAGTACTTTCTTTGTGGAGTGACCGGTGTTTGGATTATTTAAACACCAGGCCAGATGGATTGAAAAGGCAGAGTGTCAGGACCAGAGGCAAGCGTTGGGACGGTTCTGTATGCTGCTCTACGACGTTTGCTCCACTCTCCGCGACGGTGAGGCAGAGTCTGCGAGACTGCTCCGGCTGTTCCGGGCTGCGCGCTCCGCAACGATTTGTCCCACCGTGCGGTGAAATGAGGCTGCGAGACTGCTCCAGTTGTTCTGGACTTCCATTCTGAATGCTGTTGCTTGCTTTTATTGTTTGCACGATGTGTGTTTTCTCTCTGTGTGCAGTCTCCCTGTGTTTGTTAGTCTTTTGTGAATGGGTCCTTTCAGGTTTCTTGTGGCTGCCTGTAAGCAAACAAATCACAAGGTTGTATAATTCATACATACTTTGATAATAAATGTATTTTGAACTTTGACTCTGAAAATCAGATTCACTGACATACAGGTGTGTCTTGAATTTTGTTTTGCGGAAGCAGAATAGTGCAATGCACACACAAAGAAATGATTGACTGGATTTCAGCTGTGGCAGTCCTAAACGGGAATACTTGATGATTCCTTTTCAGAGACGTACACAAAGAGTAGACTCTTTCCGGTGCCATATTAAACCACAAGGTCATATTTGCCTCCTTTATACAGATCCCTGGATCAGAAAAACATCCCAGGAAAAGTACAATTTAAGAAGAATGATTTTAACCACAAGTAAAGTTTTGCTGTCAAGTCCAAATCACTCTCAAGTTGTATAGTATTTGTAGTTTCTAGGAAGAGTATCACACAGACGTCTCAGTTATACAGTAATTGCAGTTCAAATTAGACTATAACATCATAAGACAATAAGATATAGGAGCAGAATTAGGCTATTTGGCCCATTGAGTCTGCTCTGCCATTCCATCATGGCTAACTTCTGATCCTTCTCAACTCCATTCTCCTGTAATCAAGAACTTGCCTACCTCCACTTTAAATACTGTATACCCAATGACTTGGCCTCCTCAGCCATCTGTGGCAATGGATTCCACAGATTCACTACCCATTGGCTAAAGAAATTACTCCTAATCTTTGTTCTAAATGGACCTCCCTCTATTCTGAGGCTGTGCCCTCTGGTCCTAGACTCCCTCATTATAGGAAACATCCTCTGCACATCCACTTTACCTAGTCCTTTCAATATTTGATAGGGTTCAATGAAACTCCCACCGCCCCCCCCCCATAGTCCCAGAACCTTCTAATGTTATGTTAACTCTTTCATTCCTGTCATGAGCCTCCACTGAGCCGTCTCTGCACTTTTTTTCATAGATAAGGGGCCCAAAACTGCTCACAAGTGGAGTCTGGACCTTACAATATTTAAGTAGTGCACTTTACTTTGTTTATTTAAGTATAATTCGTGTGTAGGTTTTATCCTTACTTTCCTAAATTGGTGTGTGTTGTATGTACTACCGTGCTTTACACCCTGGTTTGGAGAAATTCCGCTAACTTCCGCTAATGCCCCACCTCCCCCTCGTACCCCATCTGTTACTTATTTTTATACACGCATTCTTTCTCTCACTCTCCTTTTTCTCCCTCTGTCCCTCTGAATATACCTCTTGCCTATCCTCTGGGTCCCCCCCCCCCTTGTCTTTCTCCCCGGGCCTCCTGTCCCATGATCCTCTCATATCCCTTTTGCCTATCACCTGTCCAGCTCTTGGCTCCATCCCTCCCCCTCCTGTCTTCTCCTATCATTTTGGATTCCCCCCCCCCCTCCAACTTTCAAATCCCTTACTCACTCTTCCTTCAGTTAGTCCTGACGAAGGGTCTCGGCCTGAAACGTTGACTGCACCTCTTCCTAGAGATGCTGCCTGGCCTGCTGCGTTCACCAGCAACTTTGATGTGTGTTGCTTGAATTTCCAGCATCTGCAGAATTCCTGTTGTTTGGAGAAATTTTGTCTTGTTTGGTGGTACACATTTAAATATTTAAATGACAATAAACTTCACTGTACTTAATTGACTTGACTTGACTTATGAAGCCTCAGCATTACATCTTTGCTTTTGTATTCTAGTCCTTGCAAAATGAATGCTAACATTCCTTATCACTGACTGAAAATGCAGTTTAACCTTTAGGGAATCCTGCACAAGGACTCCCAAATCCCTTTGCAAGTCCAATTTTTGAATTTTCTTCCTGTTTAGAAAATAGTCTATGCACTTATTCCTTCTACCAAATTGCATGACCAAACACCTCCCTATACTATATCCCATTTGCCACTTCTTTGCCCATTCTCCCAATCTGCTCAAGTCCTTCTGCATACTCCCTGCTTCCTTAGCACTACCTGCCCCTCCAACCAGCTTTGTATTGTCCACCATCTTGGCCACAAAGCCACCAATTTTGTCATCCAGTATATTAACATATAACATGAAAAGGAGCAGTCCCAACACCGACTCCTGTGGAACACCACTAGTCATTGGCAGCCAACCAGAAAATAGAATCAAGCTTTTGACACAGGATGCAGTAGACTAAGGCTCTATATACTTTTTATTTGGTTTTGCTTTTCATTAACTTAACCATGCAATCTACGTCCAACCAAAATTTGACTGGGACAAAAATTCTGGATTTTGAGCATCATTTTGATCCATTATGATCTAATATGGAGACATGGAGCAATAAGGGCAATAGGGTTGGATGACTAAAGGCCATTGACATGAAATATTTCTCTTTCTATGGATGCTACCTGATCTCAAGTTCAAGTTTATTGCCATTCAACCATACAGCTAAAGTAAACATCGTTCCTCTGGGTCCAGAGTGCAAAACACAGTACACACAGTCACACGTAAGCACATGGAGTTACAAGCCAGCGCCTACAGTCACAAGAATGATATTCGCACATGTCCCTGAGTGGCATAGCCCGAAACTTGACAGGTTGGTGTAAAAGGTGGGATGTATGTTTATGTAAGACAGAATAATGTTACTGGCACTATTACAAGCAGTTGTATAAACATGTGAAACAGCAGCAACAAAAGCTGACAAGTGACCAGTGCAGGGTGAGAGTGTGTCTGTGAGTTGGGGAGTAGGGGAGGAGGGGGTTGAGGTGTACATACGTGCTGGGTGGTATCAGAGTATTCCTGACATCCCATCCTGCAAAAACTCACTTCAGGGAGGTAGCACCATCAATTTGCGGGAGACTTCCGGAACCTCCGGGAGAGGTGGGATGTCTGCAATAGAGTAGCTCTTTAGCAGCTAGCCAGCTAGTTTAAATAACGTTAGCTATGCTAATGAACGAATGACACCTGTTAAACTTACCTCAACATGTCTTTTACAGTCTTAACCCACCATGGGCAATAGAAAAGTCACTGTTGCAAACAGTGCAGCGAGCAACACTGTCATTATTTTTGACCCCTATTAGGCAGGGGTACACTTTAGTGTAGTCTGGGGTGACGTATGTTTCATATTTTCTTTTTTTGGAACACTCTGCCACTCTGACTTTTTTTGGAACTCTCTCGCTCTTGCTCTTGCTCGCGCTCTCTCTCACTTGTGGTCGCTCTCACTCGCGCTAGCTTTCTCACTCTTGCTCTCACTCTCTCTCTTGCTCTCTCACGCTTGTTTTCTCACTCACTCTCTCTCATGCTTGCTTTCTCACTCTCGCTCTCTTGCCCTCTCTCTTGTGGTCACTCTCACTCATGCTTGCTCTCTTGCTCTTGTGCTCGCTCTCTCACACTCTCTCGTGCGCTCCCTCATGCTCGGTCTCAAAAAAATCAATTTCCGGGACATTGTATATAATTTGCGGGCATCAGGGAGCCGCTATTAATTTGCGGGAGACTCCTGGAACTTGCGGGAGACTCCTGGAACTTCCGGGAGAGGTGGGATGTCTGGTGTTCAGAAGCCTAACAGCCTCGGGGAAGAAGCTGCAACCTAGCCTGACAGTTCTGGTTTTTATGCCACGGTACCTTCTCCCTGATGGCAGGAGGTCAAAGAGATTGCGAGAAGATGGGAGGGGTCTTTGACAATGCTGGAGGCATTGCGTATGCAGTGCTTCTGATATACGTCCTGAGTGGGGGGTGGGGGAGACCCCAATGCGACTTTCAGCAGTCCACACTATCAACTACAGGGTTTTGTGATCTGTTGCATTGTAATTCCCATACCAGATGGTGACTCAGCTGGTCAGGATGCTCTCAATGTTGCTTCTCTAGAATGTGGTGAGAATTGGTGGGGGCGGGGAGGTGGAGCCTGGTTCGCCTCAGTCTCTTCAGGAAGGTGAGATGCTGCTGTGCTCTCTTGGCTGAAGAGGTGGTGTTGACATCATTGGTAACATGCACTCCAAGAAACTGGCTGCTCCTGGCTCTCTCCACAGGGAAGCCATTGACGCGCGCATTCCTGAAGTCCACTCTCATCTCCTTAGACTTGTCCATGTTGAGACTCAGGTCGTTGGGCTTACATCAGTCCGCAAGCTGCTCTACCTCTGTTTCATCATTGTCGCTGATGTGGCCACCCACTGTTGCGTTGCCAGCGAACTTAATGATGCGGTTAGAACTGGTTTTGGCAATTCAGTCTTGCATTTGCTGAGTATTTCCAGCAATTTCTAGAACAAAGAACACACAACATTATAGTACAATACAGGCCCTTTGGCCCACAGTGGTCTGCTGACTATTAAGCCTAAAATAACCTTCCCTCCTACACAGCCCTCCATTTTTCTATCATTCATGTGCCTACCTAAGAGTTTCTTAAATGCTCCTAATGTAACTGCCCCTACCACTAGCCCTGGCTGGGTGTTCCACGCACCCACCACTCTGTGTTTAAATTGATTTATCTCTAACATTCTCCCAATACTTCCCTCCAATCACTTTAAAATTATGCCCTCAATTATTTTATTTTGCTTTTGTTTGTTTGTTTACTATATCACATTCACAATATTATTATTATCTGAAAGATACTAAATTTGCAACACTTGTCTTCTGAGAAAAGCATGTTTAAAGATATCTTGTGAACAGATAAGTCTATGTTTCAGAAATGCAAAAACTTCACGGACCTGCTGGATTATATATTTACAAAAGTAAATATATTTAATGCACGTGCTGTATTAATTAAACATGAGTTACATATAATCAACAGGGCCATCATGTAGCATGTCTTGATGTGGTAGAATTTAAAAATATGCTGAAAACAAATTGCTTTCATCCTCCTTATTACATTTTGGTCTTTGATTCACAGCAATTTAAAAGCAGCAATTTGCAATGACATTGAACCCTCAGCCAAAAGGCAATGCAGCTCAATGTGAATTTCATAGTATTTCCGATGGTAACTGATAAAATATTGGAAAAAAATCTGGTAATACTAGTTTCTCAGTGGTTCTGCCAGTCTCCCAACACTGGGCTATTTGCAGACAAATGCCTCTGACAACCTAGTCTTCATACAATAACGACAGTGGAAGCCTTTGACTTACACGTTCTCATCAAAAAATGTACACGTAGAACCTAATGGATAAACAGAAATTTTGTTGCTAAGGCAGTTGGGATAATTTTGCATTTTGCATTTTTTAAGTCTGAGAAAGACAAGTGATTTATTTGCCATGAAAATTGAGACAATTTGTTTTTAAAAGTGTTTGACAGCAAGTTGGACATCTAAGGTGAACTTACATCAAAGATCCTTAGGCTGGGAAAAGAGCAAAGCAAGTCTTCCTCTCATTCTATTCACCATCTTATTATTTTTATTTATGTGTTTGTTGAGATACAGTGCAGGATAGGCCCTTCTGGCCCTTTGAACCATGCCGCTCAGCAATCCCCCAATTTAATCCTTGCCTAATCATGGGACTACTTACAATGACCAATTAACCTACCAACCAGTATGTCTTTGGACTGTGGGAGGAAACCACATCACTTAGAAGAAACCTAGACATTCATGGGGAGAACATACAAACTCCTTACAGGCAGCACTAGGAATTGAACCCGGGTCACCTTTACAGTTCAAAAGTTAATTAACTACCAAAGCACGTATCTATACACAACTCTGAAATTTGTATTCTCCAGATAGCCACGAAACAAAGAAAGAAGATGAAAGTCGTTCAGAGAGAAACATCAAACCTATCCCCCCCCTTACAAAAAGAACGGCATCCCAATCATCAACAGCTCAAAAACCCCCCTCACTCCACAGAAAATAGAACAGGAACATCGACCCCACAAAAAATAACCCCTCCCCGCACAAGCAACTAACAGAATATCAATCCCCAAATAGCCTCTCCCCACACAACAAAATAGAAAAGGAACAGGTGATAAAAAAATACAGAATATAAAAACTATAAGCCTAAAGAAGTCCACAGTCCATTAACACAATAGTCCAATCCATAAATACAGAACCATGATACCATCCTCCGATATCACCGACGTTCATCGAAAGAGGGGAACAGCACATGAGGCAGATGCCTTTCCGCCTGCTACTGTAAGCCACACAGTGATAGGCCACTCACAGAGTCTTTCTCCGATAAAGCACTGTGCTAACCACTATGCTACCATGCCGTGCAAATCTGTTTTCAGATTGCAGTTAGTTATCTTTCTGCTTTTTTTAAAATTTAGAAGTAAACACTTAATAGCATCAATGCTACTTTCAGTTACAGTGTCCTTTCAATCTAGTAACATTATAGATGGTAACTTGTTGGCTAATATATTGATGGTTCTGATTGGATCTCCAGAAAATAAAGAGTATGTTTTGACAACAGAGCTCAGTGTGGTAAAGGGCATAAATTAACAGTTAATCGTTACAAATAAGTCCAACTTGCAGCCAGTATTATTCCGATTGCCTTTTAATGCAGATAAATAAAGGAATGAAGTTTCTCGATGTAACGTTGAGCAGTAACTGGACTCATCGACAGTCCACTTATTATGCAAGGGCTGGATTCAGCAAGAGATTGTTTGTAGTTGATGACACATAGATAAAAAGAAACTGCAGGACATGCCCTGATAGATGTCCCAGAATGGAAAACGTAGAAGCTAAATTAGAAACAATGATTCCTGCTGATAGAAATAACACTGAGGCATTAATATGAAATTCTTTTCTCCGCTTATTTAAAATATTTGCATTTAAGAGATGCCAGTGCTTACAGAGCCTTGAACTAGTTTTGGTGGGAGTTGGAGGCAATTTCAGTGAGAGCCCCAAGGGGCATTACCAGGACCAATTTAGGACTGAAAGGAAGAGTGTTTTCTTTACTCTTGGATTGTGAACCCATGCATTTTGTTTCCAGTTGAAGAACTAAGGATGTTTACTTGTTGTGCACCTTCAAGGCACAAATCAACTGGTATGTCAGGAACCTAGGGACATGATAGCTGGTGGAAAATTAGACTTGGAGTAATAGATCATCTGTGATCATATTGAATGGCAGATGTGGCAGCACTGGACTTCTGGCAGATTGTTGGCTTCTATCTTTAACTGTATCCATGCAAGATGTGCTGAATTGCAAGCAATGGTTCCCTTTGGAATTGGTGCTCTACAGTCAGCACAATTTGGGCAGCATGGTAACGTAATGATTAGTATAATGTTTTGCAGCACCAGCTGTAAGATAAAGGTTCAATTCCCATCACTGTCTGTAAAAAGCTTGTACTTTCTCCCTGTGACTGTGTGGGTTTCCTCCTGGTGCTACGGTTACCTCCAACATTTCAGAGACATACGGTTTAGGATTAGTAAGTTATGGGCATGCTACGTTGTTGCCGGAAGCACGCCACTTGCAGGCAGCCCCAACAAATCTCGGACTGTGCAGGCTGTTGACGCAAACAATGCATTTCGCTGTATGATTTGATGTTTCAATGTACATGTGGTAAATAAAGCTAGTCTTTGTGATTTAGGCCATTCCTTTGCAGGCTGCAGGCAGTCCCAAAAGTATTGACTGTCCCGAAATTGTCTTTGAGTGGTGTAATTGTTGGGACATTGCAGCGGACATTTAAGTCTCAGCCACATAGCTGTGGGCCTCAGACTCAGCCAGGCCGGATTATGTGAGGGCATTAGTGAAACAGATGGAGTTCGACAAGATTCTGAAAGTTTCATGGTCCCTGTTACTGATACGGTATTTAAATTCCCCAGCTGTTGTGCTGGGATTCAGCACAATCTCTAGATCAGTGGACAAGGTCTCTGCGGATAATAGCTCAGTGCCCAAAGCTCACAGCATCCTGAAGCAGCCTGATCCACAATCACTGCTGTCAATCACATAACACAGCTTTTGTGGAAAACTGCGTTGGAGCAGAGGGCTGGCTCTGATCTTGTTGATGCTGGGTTGAAGTTTCAACCCTTTAAGTTGAAACATGTCACATTTCTTAATCATTAGGTGTAATCTCCCCCAAATAACCTTCTGGAAGGAAAGAAGCATGTCAGGAATGTCTATTCAGAGCAGAAATACAATTTTGACTGGAGTAATTGTGTCAACAAACCTCCAACACAACATACTGTTCTGAAAGGAAAAGTACACCTCCATGACAACGTTTCCTTAATTGAGGCTTCCCTTCATCACTAGTGACAACAGATGAGGTGTGCAGCCAGGTGGTGTTCTGTAGTAAACCTTTGTTAATGACGTTTTTCTGTATTGAATACCATCCACACAATGCACATATTGCATGTTGAAAGCTCAAAGTTCAAAGTAAATTTATTATCAAAGTACATATATGTCACCACATACAACCCTGAGATTCATTTCTTTGTGTGCCTGCACAGTAAAACCATAATACATTATTAACCATAGTAGAATCAATGTAAGACTGCACCAACTGGGTTTTAACCAATGTGAAAAAGACAACAAAAAGAAAGAAATGATAATATTAAATAAATAAGAAATAAATATTGAGAACATGAGATGAAGAGTCATTGAAAGTGAGTCCATAGGTTGTGGAACATGTCAGTGCTGGGGCAAGTCAAGTTGAATGAAGTTCTCCCTTTGGTACAAGAGCCTGATGGTTGAGGCGTAATAACTGTTCCTGAATCTGGTGGTATTAGTCAACCAGCTGATCCATCTCACTCCTGTCAGCCTTCTCATCACCATCTGAAACTTTGCCAACAATAGTTGTGCCATTGGCAAACTTATAGATGGTGTTTGAGCTGTGCTTAGCCACACAATCACAGGTGTAGGGAGAGAAGAGCAGTAGGCTCAGCTCACATCTTTGCAGTATACCAGTGTTGATTCTCAGCGAGGAGGAGGTGCTACTTCTGATCCACACTGACTGTGGTCTCCTGATGAGGAAGTCAACGATCCAGGTGCAGAGAGAGGCAGAGGTTTTGGAATTTGTTGATCTGAACTGAGGGTATGATGATGAATGCTGAGCCGTAGTCAATAAACAGCTTACCAACAGTAGGTATTTCTATTGTTGATTTGAGGCATGATCAACCTCTCAAATCGCTGCATCACAGTAGATGTGAGTGCCACTGGGCGATATTTGTTGAGGCAGCTCACCCTGCTCTTCTTCGGCACTTGGTTGTCACCCTTCTGAAGCAGGTGGGAACCTCCAGATGCAGCAATGAGAGATTGAACACACCCGCTGGGTGGTTGGCACAGACTTTCAGAGCCCTACCAGGTACATCAGGGTCTGACACCTTGCGACGGTTAGTACTATTAAAAGAGGTTCTGACATCAGCTTCTGAGACAGAGATCAGAGGGTCACCAGATGCCGCAGAGATTCACGCAGGTGTAGTTTTATTCTCCCTTTCAAATCATGCATAAAAGACGTTGAGCTCATCTGGGAGTGAGGCCATTCATGATGTTAGGTTCTGCTTTGTAGGAAGTAATAGCCTGCAAACCCTGTCAGAGCTGGTGTGCTACTGATTCCATCTCTAACTTCAAAAAGAATTGTTTCTCACCGTCAGAGCTGGTGTGCTACTGATTCCATCTCTAACTTCAAAAAGAATTGTTTCTCACCCTTAAACAAGCCTTCCATAAGTGGTCTTGAATGCCATAGATCTAGCCCTCAGCAGAATACAGATCTCTTGGTTCATGCATGGCTCTTGATTTGTGCAAGTTTGATATGTTCTCAAAGGCACTCTCTCATCCACACAGGTCTGGATGAAATTGGTGAAAACTGTGGCATATTCATTCAGACTAAAAGAACAATCCTGAATATTGTCCTGCTCACTGACAGAATCTTCGGTTCTACAGCAGTGGAAAGGTGAGTCATTTCAAATGTCTGGGCATCAGTACCTCAGAGGATCTATCCTAGACCCAACATATTGATGTAATCATGAAGAAGGCGTGCCAGTGGCTATAATTCATTAGGAGTTTGAGGAGATTTGGTATGTTAGCAAAGACTCTAGCAAAATTCTACCGACTTACATGGGGAGTATTCTGACTGGTTGCATCACCGCCTGATATGGAGTCTCCAGTGCACAAGGTCGAAAAAAGCTGCAGAAGTTTGTAGACTAAGCCCGCTCCATCATGGGCACTAGACTTCCCAATGTCGAGGACATCTTCAAAAGATGATGCCTCAAGAAGGTGGCATCCATCCTTAAGGATTCTCACCAATGCCCTCTTCTCATTACCAACATCAGCAGGAGGCACAGGAGTCTGAGGACACCACTTAATGTTTTACGAGCAGCTGCTCCCCTCCACCATTAGGTTTCTGATTGGTCTATGGACCCATGAGCACTGCTTCACAATTTTACTCTCTTTTTGTACAATTTATTTATCCTTTTATATATTCTGATTCATTGGGACATATCAAACAAGCAGCTGCCCCAAGCAGCCGAGTTTTCATGGAAATAGTTAAAGAGGTATAAAAAAGACAAACTATCATTTAAGTTATGTACTTAAATGAAATACAGAGCAAATTAGAGCACTATCAATACTACTACAATACTATAAAACTGTATTAGTTCCTAATAGTTGGTTTAGTGGCTGTCTGTCTTATCTGATGATGGCAGGGGAGCTTTTAAAGTGGTACTGCCATTGCACTGGGCCAGTACCACTCTCTCGACCTCTGAAGTCTGGGTCCATTGGTATGTGTAGATGTCACAACTGAGGTTCCTTGGTTTCAGTGGTTGACCATGACCTCTTCTGTGCCTCGTCATGCCCTTCACTCTCCATACAGAATTGTAGAGCTGCCTTCCTGACCGTCAGATCACGCTGTAGATCTCATCCGCCCAGTGTGCAGGAGCTGACTTCACATGCTAGGACAGGCATATCCCTATCTCACCAGGGTATGAGGCTGCAGACTACCCTCACATGGTTCAGCCCACTTGTCAAAGTGGAGAACCACTGTTGCATGCAAACAGTTCTTTGGAGCCACAGGTGAGATCAGAGAGTACACCACTGTGTTCTTTTGATTTACTGTAAATGAATAAAATAAGCACAGATTGGTAGTGTAGATAATGCACTGCCTTCATACAAACTTTAATGATTGCATCCTCGAAATCTTCATTTTAATTGTAACATTCAAGATGATTGTCAGTACTTCCAAATTCTTGTAGTTCCTAACTTTTTGAAGTAGTGAAATCATTTCATTTTCACTCCAGGCCGTTTCTGGCATCTGCAAGCCTGAATACTCAGTGAGCAAAACAGTTCTGGTTTGTCTTACCGCTTATTTCTCATCAACTATTGTAACAAAAGTCGCTGCTTTATAAACAGAAGCACATACAACTGATGCTATTTAAAAACTGTTCGCTCTAAGCATGGTGCAGTGTCTAACAACCACACGATTGCACGTGTCTGATACTAGTCGGAAACTGTTCAGCAGTATGCAGAAGGTAGCAGACCGAGCCATCTTTTAGCACGCATGCTCAAATAACAGGAAGCTAAAAGGTCTATACCAATGATCAGATGTGCTAAACGTGGAGTAGTATCTTCAACAGAGGAAATAAATGAGACATTCAAGAATTACTTTAAAGAACTGTATGCAAGTGGCTCAGTTCCTTCTGAGAATACTTCACAGATTTTTTTTTAGTGGATTAGACCTCCCTATGTTGTCACTAGAGGACACAAAAACTCTAGACTCTCCTATTACACTGGATGAGCTACTTAAAGCAGTCAAAGCTACAAATAAGGGCCATACACCAGGTATAGATGGCATATCTGTAGAACTTTACCTACACTTTGGGATATTCTTGGACCAGTATGGTTAGAAACATTAAATTATGCTTTCGGAAATGGCGCTTTCCATAGAGATCTAAACGCAGCCCTGATCACAGTTATATCTAAGCCCGGTAAGGACCCCTTGGAGTGTGCCAATTACCGTCCAACCTCCTTGATAGATGCCGACCTCAAGGTATTTTCCAAAGTCTTAGCCAGTAGACTTGAGACAGTAGTTGGGAAAATAATTAGCCCAGATCAAACGGGCTTTATCAGGGGGCGTCTCGCATCTGATAATATTCGCCGGCTCTTACACATACTGAGTGCAACACATAAAATCCCGCTGGCCTGTGGCCTGCTATTTCTAGATTCTGAAAAAGTGTTCGATCATCTTGAATGGCCATATCTTTGGAGAGTTCTAAAAGAATTTAAGTTCGGCGATAAACTTATAAATATGATTCAAACACTGTATGCTAATCCTTCAGCCCGGGTATGTGTGGGAGGAGGTTTCTCAGAGTTATTTGACATAGGACGGGGCACACGACAAGGGGATCCTTTGTCTCCATTAATTTTTACTATATCTATTGAACTGCTTGCACATTTAATTAGAAACTCTCCTCAGATCTCCCCTACTACAATAGGTACAACTTTACATTCGATATCACTTTACATGGATGACACACTACTTTATATGGCAAAAGTTCAACAAGCTCTCCCCAATGTTTTAAAAGCACTGGAGCAATTGGGATTTCTTTCAGGATACAAAGTTAATTTGTCAAAATCAGCACTGATGCTGATTAATATGGATAAAAGTAAGGTGTCTCTCCCTCCCTAGATTAAGGTTACAAATGAGGTCCTCTACTTGGGTGTTAAAGTTAATACTCCCCTATCATCTGTGGCTTTTTAATTTTGATAAAAAAAAAAGAAGATATTAATAGATGGAGACACCTGCCAGCATCGGTCCCAGCCCGTATATCGGTCATTAAAATGAACATCTTACCCCGCATTAATTTTATCAACTCAATGATCCCACTTGCACCTCCAGCAGGATATTGGCAAAAGCTGGACTCCTTACTATGATGCTATGTTTGGAATGGTAAACGACCCAATATAAAACGGTCAGCTCTACAATTCAAAAAGTCGGATGGGGGATTGGCATGTCCAAATTTTAAATTGTATCACCTGGCATTTGTATTAAAAAGTCTTAGCTATTGGATGGAGGAGGATAAAGTTTCATCATGGAAAAATATAGAACAAGAGCTAATAGCACCAATAAGGTTGAAGGACTTTCTCCTTATAGGTATGTCTACCAAAAAATGTGATTTGTATTACGGTCCAATTTTAACTCATATGCTACAAGTGTTTAGAGCAGCAGAAAAATTCCTAAAATTTAAAAGCGTATGGTGCAAATTATCTCCATTATGGAACAATAATCATTTTCTATCTGGGGGGAAACCATTCACTTACAGAACTTGGGAAGATAAAGGTATTACTACTCTTCAAGATATTAATGGAACAAGTACTATCCTTAGCTTTCAAGAACTGATATCTCCATATAATATTGATAAATTCTCTCTTTTCTTCTACTTTAGAGTAAGATCAGCTTGTAAAGCCTATGGCATTCCCTGGGGGTCAGATTTAAAGGACCATCCCATTTTAAGTTGGGTACAGAGCGCTCTAGAACAGATAGTGTCGTATATCTATGATAAATTAAACTCCCAGAAATATATGCCCACATCAGGAATGAAAGCCTGGGGTAGGGACATAACTGAATTGGGACAAGACTTAGACTGGGATGCGATTTGGGATAATGCTGCCGGTGCTTCGAAAAAAACAAATCATCGGTATATACACTTGAAATTTTGTCATAGAGCATAAAAACACCGAGAATTAGACATCAGATGGGACTGGTTCCTGACCCATATTGCTCATTTTGCCCCCATGGAGCCATTGGCTCTTTTTTACATGTTGTATGGGAATGTCCAGGGGTTTTGGTTTGTTGGGGAAGGTTATCAGTACTCTTACAGAACTAACGGGGGTACAATTACCAATGGACCCCACTGTACATCTTCTGAATGATGACTCCCACCTTTCCCTTACAGAAAGAAAAAAGCAAAGTCCCCATGATATTTCAAATATTCACTGATTTCGGAGCTTTTTGGACATTTCATACCTGGAAATGTCATCAGCAAGAGTAAATGATGCACGACCAAACACAATCTTAATGTGGACAAATTTGATATCTAACTTAAACGATCTTTTGTTAAAATAGGAATGCTTTGTCTGTGTATGCACTACTATTCAGTTGGTTGGTGGAGGGGAGAGGGATGGGGGGAGAGAGGGGTGGAGGAGGGATGGTGATGAAGGTTGGGGGTGGCTGGGTTAAATAGTTAAAATGTAATTGGCAATTGGTTGTATTGAATGTAATTTGTTGGTGTTGCAATAAAAAATTAGTGATAAAAAAAAGAAACTGTTCCCCAATAGTCCTTGACCTCAGTTAGGCACCAATGTCCCAAATAAACAAAACGGAGTCCCAGCTATTTTCTTGATTATTTTTTGTTCTTTAGGAGTTGTCCCAATAAGTGGCTGTCCCGATTAACTGATAGCCCAATTAAGTGGAATCCACTGGATTTGTTATTATAGCTTATGGTACTTTTAATGTGTAACACGCTGTAAAGTTTTACTGCTAAGGCTAATGTAATGTTCCACTGTTAAGGTAATGGTTTCTCTGTGGCAGTAATGTTTGGGTTATGACTAGAGATAACGGGACTTTGGCATTCAGTGGCCATCCAATGGGAGAAATGTTGTTCTTTCTTGTGTGTCTGGGAGCCGGGTTTTCTCACGCTTTTGTCGAGGGGAGATGAAGAGGGAGAACGCGTGTGGAGAGAGCTGGTAGACCACTGGATGGAGTGGACTGGAATCTGAGGGTCTGAAGCTCAGCAACGTTCAGGGGAGATCGATGGTGGAAGAGACTTTGACTTTGACTTGGGCCTTTTTTTGTTTTGTTTATTTTCATTACTAACCCTATATTCAGATTAAGATTCATAAAGTCTATCGTTTAATTGCATGTGGTGTACTGTCTGACATTTTGCATTGTGGGTTTGTAGCTGGGGGTACGTTACACAGCATCCACACACACGTGATTACCCAGTCTGGCGGGGCCGAAAGCTGATTCCCCTAGACGAACACGAGCTGGGAGAGCCTGAGGGTTACATATGGATGCCATACTCTCCTGCTGCAAAACAAGTTTCACAAAATATGTCAGTGAGAACAACCAGGATTCTGATTCTGATAATGTGTAGGAGTGGCTTAGAGAAGTGACAGGATGAAAAATGTATTATCATTGTGATACAAAGCTATACAGCCAAGCTAAGTCACGCCTTGCTCTATGCTATGTTAGCTAATCATAAAGTCACAGAACACCACAGCATAGAAACAGGCCCCCAGCCTATCCAGTCCATGCTGAACTATTAATCTGTATAGTCTCTTTGACCTGCACCGGACCATAGCCCTCCATGCCCCATCCAAAATTTTTCTTAAATGTTAAAATCAGACCCGCATCCACCTCTTCTGCTGGCAGCTCATTCCGCACCTGCACCGCCCCGTAAGCGAAGTGGTCCCCCTCATGTTCCCCTTAAACATTCCACCTTTCACCCTTAACCTCTGACCTCTATGTCTATTCTCATGCAACATCAAAATAGACAACTTTATTATACCAGGAGGGAAGAAACCATAGAAACCATAGAAACTACAGCACAGAAACAGGCCTTTTGGCCCTTCTTGGCTGTGCCGAACCATTTTCTGCCTAGTCCCACTGACCTGCACACGGACCATATCCCTCCATACACCTCCCATCCATGTATCTGTCCAATTTATTCTTAAATGTTAAAAAAGAACCCGCATTTACCACCTCGTCTGGCAGCTCATTCCATACTCCCACCACTCTCTGTGTGAAGAAGCCCCCCCTAATGTTTCCTTTAAACTTTTCCCCCCTCACCCTTAACCCATGTCCTCTGGTTTTTTTCTCCCCTTGCCTCAGTGGAAAAAGCCTGCTTGCATTCACTCTATCTATACCCATCATAATTTTATATACCTCTATCAAATCTCCCCTCATTCTTCTACACTCCAGGGAATAAAGTCCTAACCTATTCAACCTTTCTCTGTAACTGAGTTTCTCAAGTCCCGGCAACATCCTTGTAAACCTTCTCTGCACTCTTTCAACCTTATTAATATCCTTCCTGTAATTTGGTGAATGGGGAATGAAAGGACGATTATTGTTCTTTTCCAATTCTGATCATTGCTGAGAAATACATACATATTCATAGATCCCTGAGATCGTTACTGCACCTGAATCTGCCGTCTGACATTCACCTGTAGAAAAGTTGCTTGATTATAGCACTCTTCTGTCGTTGTGGAACCTAAGTGAATAGCTGTTAACCATGTGTGATGGTATGAGTCAGGCGATATTATACTAGCAATCTGTTTTTCATCTGTCCACATTTTTATTTCCCTAGAAGCCGTGCAGAATGAGCTGTAGAATCCCTAACAACCATTTTATATTCTTGAACAAATTCAAAATATCCAAAGAACTAGAACATGTTCCAAATTTCACAATCATCTTTAACTCCAAAAAAACATCACTGTACTTGAAATAAAGTTAACTGCACTCTAAGGGCAAAATGTTGGAATGCCTCCAGTAATTCCAAAATCACTTTCCTCAGAAATTCAGATAACAGGCTGACTGAATATTTCTGTGAAAGGACTCAATTCAAAGGAGAGCTCTGAACTAATTTAAGACCAAACAATGCACCATTTTCAGTTCACAAACAGGAGAAAAGTGGCAGATGCTAGTAATTAAAGCAACACCCACAGAATGCCAGAGGAATACAACAGGTCAGGCAGCATCTATGGAAAAGAGTTTCAGACCGAGACCTTTCATCAGGACCGTTTTCGGTTAATTTGATTTGAGTTCCATGCTTACTTTTAACCCACTGGACTGCCAACAAGATCAGCAGGGTAGAGGTTTGAGATCAGCAGGGTAGAGGTTCAAGATCAGTGGGGTAGAGGTTTGAGATCAGCAGGGTAGAGGTTTGAGATCAGTAGGTGGAGGTTTGAGATCAGCAGGGTAGAGGTTTGAGATTGGTAGGGTAAAGGTTTGAGATCAGTAGGGTAGAGGTTTGAGATCAGTAGGGTAGAGGCTTGAGATCAGCAGGGTAGAGGTTTGAGAACAGCAGGGTAGAGGGCAATATCATATTGGCTTTTTTACCTAATTTGAGTGGCAAGCAAAATTATAGTGTAAATACATGCAAGCCTTTCCCCCTGTGGTTGGGTGAGACTAGAACTAGAGGAAATGGGCTCAGGGTGAAAGGTGAAATATTTAAGGGGGACATGAGGAGCAGCTTCTTCACGAAAAGAGTATTGCGAGTGTGGAACGAACTAGCAGCAGAACTGGTGGATGTTGGTTTAATTGCAACACTTCAATAGGAATGCTGACATAAGGGGTATGGAGGGCTATGGTCCAGGTGCAGGTAGATGGGACTAGGCAGGTAAATCAGGTTGTCATGGACAAGATAGGCCAAAGAGCCTTTTACTATGTTATAAACCTATTCAGGATTGAGATGATGAGAAGGTTGCAAATCCTTGGAGTTCTCTACCACAATGAGCTTTAGATGTTAGTCAATGAGAATATTCAAAGGTGAGCCCAACTTTGGTTAAGCTGTAATTGAAGTGTTGCCTGCAATTTTGGTCATCCCATTACAGGAAGTATATGGTGAATTTGGAAGGGGTTTTGATGAGGTATTGCCTGGATTTGAGGGTATGAGCAAAAAGGCTGGTTTTCTTTGGAGTGTTGGAGACCGGGTGGGGCGAAAGCACTGATGCAGATACATTCTTCTACAGATGCACGGTGGAGAGCATTCTAGCATGCTGTGGCGGACATGAAGGCACTATAAATTGAAACAGCCCAATACATGACTGGCACCAGGCTACCTGCTATCAAGTGTATATATATACATACATGCGCACACACCAAAATTTGCCGGAAAAAGACCAGCAATATCATAAAGGATTCCACCCATCCTACTCATAGACTGCTTGTTCCACTCCCATCAGGGAGGAGGCTATGTAGCATCCACACCAGGACCACTAGACTCAAAAACAGTTGCTTTCCCAAGCAGTAATACTATTCAACACAAACCCACCCCACCAAACACCCATCATCACTACTTTATCAATTCCAGTCAGAGTCATTGTATGTACTGACACTCCTGTGCCTCGCGTCACTTTATGGGGATACAGTCAATCTCAGTATATAAGCTATCTTATGTATTTATGTTGATTGTGTTTTTTTACTATTTTGTTCTTTGTTTTATTGTGTTTTTTTTGTAGCAACAGATCTGGAGTGGCAATTATTTTGTTGTACTGTGTAAAGAGAACGGGTGCAGATGAGTTTAAACTTGTGTACTGGAAGTGACATTAAATGCCCTTGAATCTTGATAGAAAGCTCTAGATGATGGAGCAATGGGATCAATATGCATGAAACAATTCACCCTGACCATTGCTTTCACCATCATTTTGGGGATTTTAACCAGGTAAGCTTGAAAAGTCACTAAAAAATTACCATCAACAAGTCACTTGTAGTACCAGAGGAATCAGCACACTGAACCACTGTTACACCACCATCAAGAATGTCTACTGTGCTATTCCACACCCTCACTTCGGGAAGTCTGATCACCTGGCTGTACTTCTACTCCCTGAGTACAGGCAGAGACTGAAGACTGCAGCACCAGTAATGAGGACCAAGAAGGTATGGACAAGGGAAATACAGGAATGCTTACAGGACTGCTTTCAATCGATGGACCAGACTGTATTCAGGGATTCACTTTCGAATCTGGATGAGTATGCCACAGTTGTTACTGACTTCATTAAAACCTGTCTGGATAAGTGTGAGCCTAAGAAAACTTGCTGTACATTCCCAAACCGAAAGCCATGGATGAACCAGGATGTATATTGTCTGCTGAGGGTTAGGTCTATGGCAAGACAACTAGGTATGACTTGCAGAGGGCTACTTCAAGAGAGAAGAAGCTATTCCGAGCGAGGTTGGAGGCGACATCGGATAAATGTCAACTCTGGCAGGGTTTGCAGGACATTGCTTCCTAAGACGTGAAAACCAATAGGATGAATGGCAGCAATGCTTCACTACCAGATGAGCTGAACGCCTTCTATGCTTGCTTTGAAATGGAGAATATAACTACAGCTTTGAAGATCCCTACAGTACCCAGTGACCCTGTGATTTCTGGCTCAGAGGCCTATGTCAGGCTATCTTTCAGGAGGGTAAACCCTGATGGAGTGCCTGGTAAGGCTCTGAAAACCTGTGCCAACCAACTGGTGTGAGTATTCAAGGACATTTTTAACTGTTACCGTTGGAAGTTCCCACCTGTTTCAAAAAGGCAACAATTATACCAGTGCCTAAGAAGAGTACTGTGAGCTACCTTAATGACTATCGCCCAGTAGCACTCACATCTATGGTGATGAAATGCTTTGAGAGGTTGGTCATGAATGGACTCCTGCCTCAGCGAGGACCTGGACACATTGCAATTTGCCTATTGCCGCAATAGGTCTACAGCAGATACAATCTCAATGGTTCTTCACATAGCCTTGGATCACCTGGACAATATAAATACCCATGTCAGGATGGTGTTCGTTAACTACAGCTCAGTGTTTAACTCCATCATTCCCACAATCCTAATTAATAAGTTACAGAACCTGGGCCTCTATACCTCCCTCTGCAGTTGGATCCTCTGTAATAGATTCCTCTGGTACTACAAGTGATCTCCCTCAAATTCCTAACTGGAAGTCCACAATATCTCTTCCTCGCTGATGATCAACACTGGTGCACCTCAGGCGTGTGTGCTTAGCCCACTGCTCTACTCTCTATGTACCCATGACTGTGTGGATAGGTTAGCTCAAATACCATCAATGAATTTGCTGGTGATAGAACCATTGCTGGTAGAATCTCAGATAGAGATGAAAGGCTGTACAGGAGCGAGATATGCCAGCTATTGAATGGTGTCACATCAACAACCTAGCACTCAGTGTCAGTAAGAAGAAAGCTGATTATGGACTTCAGGAAACACAAACCAATCCTCACAGAGGGATCAAAAGTGGAGAGACTGGGCAATTTCAGGTTCCTGGGTGTCAAGATTTCTGAGGATCTAACCTGGTCCCAACATATCGATGCATTTATAAAGAAGGCAAGACAGCTGTTGTATTTCACTAGGAGTTTGAGGAGATTTGGTTTGTCACCTAAAACACGTGAAAACCTCTATAGGTGTGTTGTGGAGAGCATTCGGACAGGCTGCATCACTGTCTGGCATGGGTGGGCTACTGAACAGGGCAGAAAGTTGTAAAATTAATCAGTTCCATCTTGGGCACCAGCCTCCATAGTATCCCAGACATCTTCAAGGATCGGTACCCCAGTTAGGCGGCGTCCATTATTAAGGATCCCCATCACCCAGAACATGCCCTCTTCTCATTGTTATGGTCAGGAAAGAGGTACAGAAGCCTGAAGGCACACAGTCAGTGATTCTGGAACAGCTTCTTCTCTGCCATACGATTCCTATATGGACATTGAACTGTCACGTGACCGGCAACAACGAATATAGAAATGAGTCAGGTTTTATAAACAAATAAACATTTATTAAATTCTGCTCAATATTAGTAAAAAGATAACCAAACGAAAACCTTAACTGGAAGTAAACTGCTATGAAGCCATTCAACAAACTGTCAAGCTCAGTACTAGTTCTTAAAGTGGTAAATGCAAACACAGTCTTAAAGTGGTAAATTAGAACACAGTTCTTAGAATGGTAAATTTGAAAGACCAAGAGATTTATACTCAATTAGGAGAGACTTTCCTGAAGTAAAGAATTCCTTGAAGACTTGAAATTACTGCTGATCCCAGCCGGAACCTGCCTTGTCCGCAGGATTCATGATGACGGAAATAAACGGCTTAGAAGGAACTGACCTTTTCCTCTGTAGAAAAGACGCTGCAGGACCTTTTCGGCTTTAGCAGAGGTTATCTCATGCAGATCACTCTTTCTTGAACGAATTCAATAATGGTCGATCCTCTCCGATACTGCTGAACGACTCCTTCAGGATCCCGTCTTCACTCTCCAATACTACTGAAAAGGTACATCAACAAATCTGGCAGCTATTGGTGAAACTGCCGGCCCAACACTTCTGTACCTTACAATAGAAAGTAAAACTCCGTTTTAAAATTAAACTGCGTCATAAGGCAAATACACAGTATAGCGGAGTATCTCACTGACGATTTAACTGAAAACTAACTGCATCACCAGGGTTCTACCCTTATATACCTGGTGAGAACAGGTCATCATGTGACCTCACTGGCGGGAAAATTACATCATGTGACCTCCGCAAGACCATTACATCATCCTCATAAGACAGCCACAAGATATCCATGAAGTATGTAACAGAACCCATGAACACTACTGAACTTTTTTATATACAGTATATTATTTCTGTTTTGCATTATTTTGAATTTAACTATTTAATATATATTTATGTACAGATTTACTGACTTTTTTCCTTCTATATTAGCATGTATTGCATTGTATTGTTGCTGCTAAGTTAACAAATTTTATGACACAGGCCAGTGATAATAAATCTGATTCTGATTCTGATTCGGAAGTTTATAAAGTGACAACAGGCACAGGTGGGGTAGACAGACAGAATATTTTTCTCAGGATAGAAACATCAAATACTTGAAGACATGCACGTAAGGGGAGAGGAGGAAAGTTTAAGAGATGTGTAGGGCAAGTTTATTGTAACACAGAGAGTGGTAGCTGACTGGAACAGGCTGCCAGGGGTAGTGGTGGAAGCGGACTTGATAGTTGGCATTTACGAGGCTTTTAAGTAGATACATGAATATGCATACAATGGAGAAATGTTCATCATGTGCAGGCAGAAGAAGTTTAGTTTAATTTGGTATTGTGTTGGGCACAGATATTGTGAGTCTAGGAGTTCACTCCTGTGCTATTCTGCTCTCTGCTCTATGTACTAATCAACCTTTGGTCTCTAAGGTAATGAAGGGATTGGAGAAAGAATGAGAAAACATGGCTGAGGCTGAAGATGCATCTTGTATCATATGAATGTGTTGCAAGTTTTAAAGGCCTTTATACCCGTAAGTTGTTAAGAATTCAAGCTAACTTGTTACAGCATGACCTCTTTATTATATTCTAATCCAGTGAAATGTCATTTGAAAGCAAATTAGCTATAGAAAAGTTCATTTAAAGTCTATGGCTATAAATGGTTCACAAATTGTTGGGATTGTTAATCCACCCATTATTTTCAATTAACAAATATCTGTAACAAACTGTAACTTGTGGTTCTGTGTTCTTATTGTTTAGCAATGCTGTTTAATTAATGAGGTCAGTGTAAAATTAAGTTAAACAGTCACTCTGAGGTTCATTAATTTATGTAAGTATCATTATTTTATTTAAATTTTGCTTCACAAACTCTGTTATGGTAGTTTACTCGTGACAAACATAGTTCATCAGCTCAGTTTTGTAAATTGCATAAATTGTTCTGAAAACTTTAAAGTTCAAAGTTAAAAATTCAAAGTAAATTTATTATCAGAGTACATACATGCCACTATATACAACCCTGAGATTCATTTTCTTGTGAGCATACTAAATAAATCTATAGAATAATAACCATAACACAATCAATGAACTTGGGCGTTCAACCAGTGTGCTAAAGACAGCAAACTGTACAAAAAACATAAACAAACAAATAAGTAAATAAATAGATAGATAAATAAGCAAAAAATATCGAGAATGTGAGATGAAGAATTCTTGAAAGTGAGTCCATAGATTATGGGAACATTTCAATGATGGGGCAAGTGAAGTTATCCCCCTGGTTCAGGAGCCTGATAACTGAGGGGTAATAAGTGTTCCTGAACCTTGTGGTGTGGATCATGAGGCTCCCGTACCTTCTTCCTGATGTCAGCAGCAAGAACAGAGCATGACCTGGGTCGTGGGGGCCCCTGATGATGGATGCTGCTTTCCTGTGACAATGCTCTGTGTAGATGTGCTCAATGGTGAGGAGGGCTTTACCTGTGATGGACTGAGCAGTATCCACAACTTTTTGTAGGATTTTCTGTTCAAGGGCATTGGTGTTTCCCTATCAGGCTGTGATGCAGCCACTGAATATACTCTCACCTTGTTTCACCTATCTCCTTCTAGCTAGCCCTTCTTCCCCACCCCACACCTTTTTAGTTTGGCATCTTCCCCCTTCTTTCCAGTCCTGAAGAAGGACCTCGGCCCAAAATATTGACTGTTTATTCATTTCCATAGATGCTGCCTGGCCTACTGAGTTCCTCCAGCATCTTGTGTGTGTTGCTCTGGATTTCCAGCAGCTGCAGAATCTCTTGTTAACAAGCCCTTCTGCCAGTCATGTCCATGCTGACCACCAAGTACTCAGCTATATGAATCCCATTTACCAGCACCAGGTTTGACACTGTGATGGCTCACTCAACTGCTTCCACCACATTTTCTTTGTAGGTTTTTATAGAACCTTACGCTACCTGTTTTGACATTTAATTTTGATTTTATCTTGTGTAAGAAATTGAACATGACCAATAGAAGTTAATCAAATTAAATAAGCTAGGTTACTTTGGATTCCCTGATTGAAAAATGAACGTTATATCACCAGCACTCTCTTCTTTGAACTTGACCAACTTCTACTGGTCCTAATCATTGCCTTTTATTTGTTGCGATCTTTTCTACCATTTCCATCTCTCAATCTCCTGATCAAAGTTACAAACTCACTAATATAACAATCTCCTTCTAAAAAAACCTTTAATCTTTAGCTATGTTAATGCAAACAAAATTAATACAGACAATGTAAATCTAAATTAAAAGAGAGACAGACCTAATAGATTCATTGACATGAAATGTTAACTCTGTTTCTCTACCCAGATGCTGCCTGACTTATTATTTCCATCATCTTCTGTTCTCTTATAAATGGATACCATTTGACCTTTGCTGTACAGATCTATTCTCTCCATAAAATTCTCACCTGGTAAAAAGAATTAGTGAGACATGGTCGCAGGAAGGGCAGAACTGGCAGCTCAGTATTCTGGGGTTCCGTTGATTTAGATGTGATAGAGTGGGAGGGGTGGTATTTCTAATCAGGGAAATGTCACGGCAGTGCTCAATCAGGACTGACTGGGGAACTCATGCGTTGCTGCTTTATGGGTGGAACTGAGGAATAAAAAAGGTATGACCACATTAATGGGGCTATGTTATAACCTATCCAACAGTCTGCAGGATTTAGAGGAACAACATTGTAGAGAGATCGCAGACTGTTGCAAGAAACATAAGGTTGTCATATTTCAAAGTGGATTTATTATCAGAGAATTTATAAATTATATAACTTTGAGATTTGTTTGCTTAACAGGCTGTTACAAAGCAAGGAACCCGAAAGAATTAAATTTAAAAAAGACTACTCCCCAGTGACCAGAGAGAAAGAGAAAAAAAAACACCAAACACATCATATAAACAATAGAATTGAGCAACTACAACAGCATTCTGATCCAAATTGAGTTCTTAGATCCAAATCCCTGGAGCAACTCAGAGTAGGCCCAAAGCCTCGCTACTCAGTTCATCGTATTAGCTGAGCAAATTGCCGCAAAGTTTGCAGCCACGAAGCACAGCAACCAGGGTCGGTTTCACAGCCTCAACTTTGAGTAGAGTGAAGCCCCCAGATTATCTGGGCTGGTGTTTAAATTGTCTGAACATCACACATGGACCCAGCTATGCCACCTTCAGATCATCCTGAGCCTAGATTTTACTGCTGAAAGTTGTTTTCTGGGAGGTATTCACTCTCTGTCTTCTCCTGCAAAGCCAATGTCTAATCCAATTTACCACCTCGTCCTGAATGCTGAGCGACTGAACCTTCTTGTCCAAGTTCCCATGCGGGTCCTTATCAAATGCCTTGCTGAACTCCCTTGTAGACAACATCCACCAGCTTGTCTTTATCAAGTTTCCTGGTAACTTCCTCAAAAGAACTCTATAAGATTGGTTAGACGTGACCTTGGTTTTCGAGACATAATGAAGGCCTGGTTAAGAAAAAGTAGGAAGTGCATAGCAGATATAGGAACGAAGGAACAAATGAAGTAGTTGAGGAGTATACAAAATGCAAGAGAACACTTAAGAAAGAAATCAGGATTGCTAAAAGAAGGCATGAAGTTTACTCTTGCAGACACGGTGAAGGAGAATCGTAGAGGATTCAACAGATATGTTACGAGCAAAAGGATTGCAAGGAGCAAAATTGATCCTCTGGAAGATCAGATTGGCAATCTATGCATGGAGCCAAAAGAGATGGGGAAGATCTTAAACTGATATTTTGCATATTTATTTACTCAGGAGATGGACACGGAGTCTATAGAGAGGTAAAGCAGCATTGAGGTCATGGACGCTATACAGATTACAGGGTAGGAGGTGTTTGCTGTCTTGAGGCAAATTAGGGTGGACAAATCCCCAGGGTCTCACACGGTGTTCCCTTGGACCCTGTGAGAGGCAAGTGCAGAAATTGCCAGGGCTTTAAAAGAGATAATTAAATCATCACCCTAGTAACAGGTGAGGTACTGGAGGGTTGGAGGATAATTTATGTTGTTCCACTGTTTAGGAAAGGCTGTAAGAATAAATCAGTAAATTATAGGCCCATGAGCCTGACATCAGTAGTGGGAAAGTTATTGGAAAGTATTCTAAAAGACCGGATAGATGAGAATTTGAATAGCCAGGGACTGATTAGGGGTAGTCAGCATGGCTTTGTGTGTGACAGGTCACGTCTAACCAATCTTATAGAGTTCTTTTGAGGAAGTTACCAGGAAACTTGATAAAGACAAGCCAGTGGATGTTGTCTACAAGGGAGTTCAGCAAGGCATTTGATAAGGACCCGCATGGGAACTTGGACAAGAAGGTTCAGTCGCTCAGCATTCAAGACGAGGTGGTAAATTGGATTAGACATTGGCTTTGCAGGAGAAGACAGAGAGTGGTAATGGATGGAGGCCTGTGACTCATGGAGTGCTGCAGGGATCAGTGCTCAGTCTATTGTTGTTTGTCATCTGCATCAATGATCTGGATGGTAATGTGGTTAACTGGATCAGCAAGTTTGTAAATGACACCAAGATCAGGGGTAGAGTAGACAGTAAGGATGACTATCAAACCTTGGAGCAGGATCTGGACCAGCTGGGAAAAGAGGTTGAAAAATGGCAGATGCAATTTAATGCAGACAAGTGTAAGGTGTTGTACTTTGGGAGGACCAACTGGGTCAGGTCTTACACAATGAGTGGTAGGTCACTGAGGAGTGCAGTAGAACAACAGGATCTGGGAATACATGTACATAATTCAACGTAAGTGGTGTCACGTTTGATAGGGTTGTAAAGAAGCTTTTGACACATTGGCCATCATAGATCAAAGTATTGAGTACAGGAGATGGGGATTTACATTGAAATTGTATAAGGCATTGGTGAGGCCCTATCTGGAGTATTGTGTGTAGTTTTGATCACTTACCTGCAGGAAAGATGTACATAAGACTGAAAGAGTTTAGAGCAAATTTCCAAGGATGTTGCTAGGTCTGGAGGACCTGAATTATAAGGAAAGATTGAACAAGTTCAAACTTTACTCCCTAGAACATAGAAGGTTCAGGGGAGAGTTGACAGAGTTATACAAAAATATGATGGGTAAGGTTAGGGTAAATGCAAGCAAGCTTTTTCCACTGAGGCTGGGTGAGACTACAACTAGAGGTCATGGGTTAAGAGTGAAAGGTGAAATTTTTAAGGGGACTATGAGGGGAAACTTCTTCACTCAGAGGATGGTGAGAGTGTGGAAGTAGTTGCCAGCGCAAGTGGTGGATGCGATTTTGATTTCAATGTTTAAGTGAAGTTTGGATAGGCACATGGATGAGAGGGGTATGGAGGGCTATGGTCCCAGTGCTGGTCAATCGATTTAGAGTGTTTGGCATGGACTAAGTGGACTAGAGGGCCTGTTTCTATGCTGTATGACTCTAATTCAGGGACACATGCGAGAATGTATAAAGTCTCTGTGGCCAACGAGCTGAACTATAGCCTTAACAGCACTCTACATGTTTCAAACCATGGGTGGTTGGTAGTGCTGTAAGCAATTGTTGAGTTGCAATTTTGATAATTATTCAGTCATGAAATTGAATGGAAAATGGCCAGAAGCAAACATTTTCCACAAAGACCACTTGACAGTTCATTACTCCATGGAATTTCATCATGAGGGATTGTAAGCCGCTGGTGTGTGATCCAGTGAAGAAGTAGCCTTTAATAATCTCAACATCAATGTCCAAGCTGCTCTAACATTTAAGTTAGAAATTATTTTTGCTGACTTCCGTGGATCAGCGGCAAATGGATTTGTATTATTTTACCTTTTCTTTTTGAGTAGGTAGCTACTAACTTCTTCTTTTGTCCATTGTTATCCCCTGCTGAAACAGCGGACAGAGATGTGTCATGTGATGCACTGAAGATTCATTCATTGAGATTGCTTGGTGGGTTCACTGCATCCATTTGCATTTTCGGGTGTAGACTTGCAAAGAGCTGAAACATTCAAGCTGGCAATCAGTGTTCTGGTGATTGGCTAATGGAGAGTTCCAGCCAATGGCGACAAGGGGTTGTCAAACAAATGTGCTCACATGAGTTGACATAAAGGTTAATGTCAAAAATAGATGCTCTAAAGATACTACAGCATTAGTGGTGGGTAAACTATGTCTGCAAAGATCTGTGAGAAAAATCTTTGTTTCATCCCTGCTTTAAATTAGTGACCCTCATTTCAAAACAATGCCCATTAGATATAGAACCCCCCAATAAGAATGATTAGAAACAAAGGAAATTTTGCAGATGCTGGAAATCCGGGCAATGCACACACAAAATGCTGGAGGAATGCAAGAGGTCAGGCAGCATCTATGGAAATGAGTCCATTTGGCATTTTAGGCTGAGACCCTTTGGCAGACTGGAGAAAAAAGGGCTGAGGAGTAGATTTAAAAGGTGGGGGGGAGGGGAGGAAGAAACACAAGGTGATACTGTAGGTGAAACTTGAAGGGGAAGGAATGAAGTAAAGAGCTGGGAAATTGATCGGTGAAAGAGGTACAGGGCTGGAGAAGGGGGAACCTGATAGAAGAGGATGGAGGCTATGGAAGAAAGAAAAGGGGGTAGGAGCACCAGAGGGAGGTGATGGACGGCCAGGAGATAAGGTGAGAGGGGGTAAAGGGGATGGGGAATGGTGAAGGCGGGGTACATGCAGGAAGTCTGAGAAATCAATGTTCATTTCATCAGGTTGGAGGCTACCCAGATGGAATATAAAAGGTGTTGTTCCTCCAACCTGAGCATGGCCACATCATGACTGCGGATGAGGCCATGGATTGACATATTGGAATGGGAATGGGAAGTGGAATTAAAATGGGTGGCCACTGGGAGATCTCACTTTTTCTGGCAGATGGACTGTAGGTGCTCGGCGAAGTGATCTCCTAATCTATGTCAGGTCTCACCAATATCACTAATCGGAGAACGATTAGATTAGCTTTGTCTGCCACATGTACATTGAAACACACAAGATGTGTTGTTTGCATCAAATCAAATCAATGAGAATTGTGCTGTGCAGCCAGAAAATGTCACAATCCTTATAGCACCAACATAACATGTCCACAACTCACTCACCCTAAACGTAGATCTTTGAAATGTGGGAGGAAATTGGATCACTCAGAGGAGACCCACAAGGTCATGGGAGACCGTACAGTGGCGGGAGTCAAACCCCAATCTTACAGCTGGCTCCGTAATAGTGTTACGCTAAACACTGTTCTATCATGGCTCCTCGTTCCTTCCACACCCACTTTCAGGACTTCATGTCTTTAGACCATTCTCCTCATTCTCCTGACCTCTGTTTGGTGGAAGTCAACCCATACTTTCCAGATATCAATTCAACAAACCTTAGAGTAATACAATTGTACAACACAGACTTGTTACTTTTGCACAACTTCAGTAGTTTACCTACGATTTGTAAGTTAAAGATAGAATTAGCCAGTTCACTCTTTTAATAATAAAATCAAACTGAATTCAAGAAATAGTTTTCAAGTTAAATCTACATACTTCTAACAAAGCCCTGAAGTCCCAGCTTGCTGTAGAAGTGACAGAGAGCTTACTGGTGATTGCACCATGGTGAATTGATGGCACGCAGTCCAGCATTTTACAATCCTTGTGGGGACTGCGGATCGTCCTGATTACCCCTGATTACATGAGAAAGGAATTAATCTTTTCAGCAAAAAATGTATGAGGGGAAACAGATGTAGTGCTTTTGACAATCTAACAAAAATTCACAGCAATTTGCATACGAGGTTAGAGTGTCCGAAAAATAAATTGGAACTGGTGCAAAATGCGAGTTTCAATTACCCACTAATATGTCAATGGCTGACTACAAGATTGTGATATGAAAGTCACTAGCTTGGAGTAGGGGTGGGATTTGATGGGGAGAGAAATTAATTAGTAAATCAATGTCATCAATTGGTCAAAGAGATGTTTAGAAACATTGAGTTCTACAGGTTCTGGCAGGAGTGGAGAGATTTAATAGGAATGGAGGGGCGACATTTTTCCCAGATGGTGGTCTGAATATGAAATAGCTGCAAAAGGAAATGGTTGAGACAGCCACATTAAAATCACTGGAAGACCAGAGGCAAGGGTTAAGCTAGCTCTGCTTGCTTTCCCTTGACACTTACTTTGCTTTTCACTGCACTGAGGCTGAGGCTGTGGCCTACTCTGGGCTTCACATCTATGGACTTACTTCATGTCCATGCACTTACTTTCATTCTAAATGCTGTCTGCTTGCTTTTATTGTTTGCACGATTTGTATTTTCCCCTCTCTCTGCACATTGGGTGTTGTTGGACCTTTATTAAAATTGGTTCTTTTTGGGTTTCTTTTTTGTGGCTGCCTGTAAGGAGACAAATCTCAAGGTTGTATAATGTACGCATACTTTGATCAAAGTACTGTGAACTTTGAACTTGAAGATTGCTCAGACAGATAGATGGATCAGAAAGGTTTAGAGAAATTTGAGCCAAATGTGGGCAAATGGAGCTAGCTTAGATGGGAATAAATGGCATTGACAGCACTCTTGGAACTGTCGACGTTTCAGGCAGGGATCCTTCATCAGGACTGGAAAGGAAGGGGGAAGAAGCCAGAAAAACAAGGTGGAGGAGGGGAAGGAGCACAAGCTGGCAAGTGATCGGTGAAGTCAGGTGAGCGGGGTACATAGGTGGGTGGGCCAGAGGGGGTGTGAAGTGAGATGATAGGTGAAAAAAGAGCTGAAGAAGAAGGAATCTGATAGGAGCGTGTGGACGATGGGAGAAAGGAAAGGAGGAAGGGTATCAGAGGGATGTGATCGGCAGGTGAGGAGAAGCGAAGGGTAAAAGGGGAGAGCAACTGGAGAATGAGAAAAGAGAGAAGGGGAGGGGGAGAAATTACAGGAGGTTTTCATTCTCTTGCTGTTCTTTGTCATTTGATGACAGCCTATTAGCTAATTTTTCAAGCAAAGGAGGTTTTTTTGCTCATCATTATTGTGAAAGCTCCATTCAATCTCCTGGAAAACTACTCTGCTTCAGTGGACATGCACAAAATGCTGGAGGGGCTCAGCAGGCCAGACAACATCTATGGAAGAGAGTAAACAGTTGACATTGTGGGCCGCAACCTTTCAGCAGGACTGGAGAAAAGAAGATGAGGAGTCAGAGTTAGAAGGTGGTGGGAGGGGAGAGAGAAGCACAAAGTGGTAGGTGAAACTGGGGTGGGGGGGCGGGGGAAGGGTGAAGTAAAGAGTTGGGAAGTTGATTAGTGAAAGAGTTACAGGGCTGGAGAGGACAGAAGGCCATGGAAGAAAGAAAAGGGGGGATAAGCACCTGAGGGAGGCAATGGGCAGGAAGGAGACAAGGAGACAGAGGGAAAAGGGAATGGGGAATAGAGAAGGACAGGAGGGGGCATACCGGAAGCCCGAGAAATTGATGTTCATGCCATCATGTTGGAGGCTGCCCAGACAGAATACGAGGTATCGCTCCTCCAACCTGAGTGTGTCCTCATCAGGACAATAGACAGATGGACATGTGGGAATGGGAATGGGAAGTGGAATTAAAATAGGTGGCCACTGGGAGATCCTGCTTTTTCTGGTGAACAGAGCATAGGTGCTTGGCGAAGTAATCTGCCAATTTATGTCAGGTCTTACCGATATACAGGAGGCCACACCTGGAGCACTGGATACAATAGATGGCTCCAACAGACTCACAGGTGAAGTGTCATCTCACCTGGAAGGACTGTTTGGGGCCCTGAATGATAGTGAGGGAGTAGGTGTAGGAGCTGGTGTAGTACTTGTTCTGCTTGCAAGGATAAGTGCCAAGAGGGAGATCAGTGGGGAGGGACGAGTGGAGTGAAGGAGTAATATATGAGCTTAAGTGGAAATGGTCCTAGTGTCTCAAGATTCCCATCTGTTTTTTTTCCCTTTTGTATTGAAATCAGGACATGCTGTAAGTCCTCAACAAGTCAGGCAGCGTCAGTGAAGAGAAAAAGAGAGAGTTATCAATTTAGAACGGAATACAAGAGATGACAGATGCTGAAATCTGGAGCAAAAAAGAAACTGCTAGTTAAACTCATAATCACAAGAGATTCTGCAGATGCTGGAAATCCAGGGAAACAAACACAATTGACGAGGAACTCAGTAGGTCAGGCAGCATCTATGGAAAGGAATAAATAGTCATCATCTTAGGCTGAGAGCCTTCATCAGGACTCAGCAGGTTACAAGGGGAACCCAAGAGGTTGAGCTGGTCAAGCAGCATGCACTGGTAGGCAATAAGTAGATTATCACCCCGGCCATTCTCCTCTTTATACTGATGATCTTCCCTCTCCACTCCTAGTCCTGAGCGGGATCTTGAACTGAAACATTGATATTTCTTTCCCCCCTCCACCCCCACAGATGCTGCTTACCTACTGAATTGCTCTGGCAATCTGATTTTTGACTATCAATTTTAAACAATAACCTTTCATGGAAAAAGAGTTACGAAAGGGCATTACTGAATCTGCAATGTTAGGAACAAAAGATACAGGAACAGGAAAAGGTCATTTGGCTTGAACTTGCTCCACTAGTCAACGAGAGTATGGCTAATCTTCTACCTCAGCTCCATTTTACTGATATACTTAATATACAGAAGTCTATCATAGAGCACTGAATTATAGAATCATTAAGTCATACAGCATAGACTAGACCCTTTGGCCCACAAAATCTGTTGTGAATAAACTCATTTACTGTACCTCTTCAACCTTTCAGGTCAGAGCATTCTAATGATACACCATCAACTGCACAAACAACTTTTTCCTTTTCTGATCTCAGTCCTAAACGAGCTAGTTATTAAACTGAGACTGTAACTCTGTGTCGGCACTTTAGGGAGTCTAAATCATTGAAATCTCCAGTTCAAATTATGATGAAGTCCATACATAGTCAAAGATGCTGTCAACCCTAGACATTTTCTCTTCTCCCACTGGCCATCAGGCAGGCAGAAGTTACAAAAACCTGAAAGCACGTACCACCAGGCTCAAGCATAGCTGCTATTCCATTATTATAAGCCTATTGAATGGTTTCCTTGTACAAAAAAAAGGTCTCAAGATCTCATAACTTAACTTACTTCATCATGGCCTTGCACTTTATTGTCTGCCAGCACTGGACACTTTATTCTATATTCTGTTATTTCTTTTCCTTTGTATTACTTCCATGCACTGATGTGATGAAATGCTCTCTATGGATGGCATACAAAGCAAAGCTTTTCACTGTACTTGGTACATGTGACAATAATAAACCAACTTCGCAATTTACTGATCTTCAGTAGAAACATTGGCTTGGTGACAGCATGCTGACTCCCAACTCTGCAGGTAAATATCCAACTTTCATCTCCTGTAGACAGAACTAAATATGGTATATATAGGGGCATCACAATAGTGATTAGCACAATGCTACCACAACTTGGGATGGTGGAATTTGGAGTTCAATTCCCGCAGCTGCCTGTAAGGAGTTGGTACGTTTCCCCGGCGACCACGTGTGTTTCCTCTGGGTGCTTTGGTTTCCCCCGCAGTCCAAAGACATACCAATTAGTAGGTTAATTGGTCATAGTAAATTGGCATATGATTAGGTTAGTGTTAAAAATGTGGGTTTCTGCATCTCTAAATTAAAAAATAAATAAAATAAAAATATCATTGTAGCAAGAATTGAGTGTTTCTGAAGTTCATCTCATTGACTCCTACATGCCTACCTCTTTGAAGATGCACATCGAATGGAGAACTTTACAGTACAGTACAGGTCCTACCGCCCACGATGTAGTGCCGACCTTCTAGATTCATGATGATACTCAATCCGTTGGCATGCTTGACAAGCCGCCAATAATTATTTCTATCGATCTTACACACAGACTTTGCGGTTGAGATAATGTGTGTGCAATTGCATTTATATCATTTTCTAAAACTGGTACTTGACATTCCGAATTCGAAGCACGCATTGGCAAACCGGACAGAAGTAATTGGCTTTTCAAGAACTAATTATTTTTTGGAAATATAATGACTATGGCATGATGTCATCAATAGGGGAACTGCCAATTTGAAAACAGATCTTGCAACTTTCCATGAAATTAATGAATATCTCCTTAAAAATTCATCTGATCTAGCTGTTGTTTTTCAGTGTTACAAATGAAAATCAATTTTCCTTGGAGGGAAATGTAAAAATGATTAACTCTAGGTCTCCTCAAGCCGCTCCGAAAATTCAGCTGGGCATAATTTTGCAATTCCGACATAATTTCCATGTCAGGACCTCATGGGATAATGGCAGTCTCCATGCAACTTACCATTTGCTGAAGTCTGGGGTTACTTGGACCACTCACGCGTTAACTATGTAACTTATTAGTAACGGAAAACTCCACGAAAAGTTATGGATACAGCCCAGTCCATTACAGGCAATTCCCTCTCCACCTTTGAGTACATCTACGATGAAAACTGCACCAGGAAAGCAACACCGATTATCAAGAAACCCCACCATCCAGGCCATGCTCTCTTCTTGTTGCTGCCATCAGGATGGAGGCACAGGAGCGTTAGGTCCTACACCACCAGGTTCAGGAACTCAGGAATAGTTATTATTATACAACCATCAGGCTCCTGAAACAGCATGGATAATTTCACTCACCTCAAATCGGAACTGATTCTGCAAACTATGGACTCACTTTCTGGAACACTGCAACTCATGTTCTCAATATTATTTATTTATTTTTCAGTTTATCTTCTTTTGTACATTGGTTGCTTGCCATTCTTTTTGTGTAGATTTTCATTTATTCTATTGTGTTTCTTTGTTTTTCTGCAAGTGCCTGCAAGGAAGTGAATGTCAACACAGTACATGGTGACAAATATACTCATGTTAGGTACTGTACCTAATAAAGTGGCTACTGAGTGCATGTTCATGGTCTTTTGCTTCTGTGGCCTATCCACTTCAAGGTTCAACACGTTCAGCATTCAGAGATGCTCTTCCACACACTGCTTTGGTTGTTTGAGTTGCTGCCCATTTCCTGTTAGCTTCAAACAGTCTCAGGAAATCAGTAGCTCCTGAGATGATCAAAACACCTCGTCTGGCACCAGCAATCTTTCCATGGCCAAAATCACTTTGATCACACTTCTTTTCCATTCCGATGTTTGGTCTGAACAACTGAGCCTCTTGACCATGTCTGCATGCTTTAATGCATTGAGTTGCTACCACATGATTGGCTGATTAGATATTTGCATTAATGAGCAGCAATGTTCTCTCTAAGGCGTATGTATGTAAGTGTGAACACATCTTTTGCTACCAGCGCATAAAGGATTTTAAACTGCACACAAAAAGTTATCACCCTCCACCTCATTGGCACGTTAAGTATATCTCACAATCATACACAATCGCATTTCCTTTTCTGGTTTCTGATGCGGACAGTGTTGACAACATGGAGTTTGCGATGATTTGGCTGCAGATTTTAGAACTGGCTTACTTATACTGTTTTATTGAAGAAATTATTGATTCACGATATTGAATTCGAAAGAAGCAAAGAGCGTGAAGCAGCAAAGAACTGCCGGTCCATTTAAATCAGAATGGCTTATTATCCTTAGAATAGCTTCAGGTTTGCTTCCACTTAAAAACTCAGTGTGCACATGTTGTCACTGGGCAAAAAAAATTGCACAGCACAGGATTTTTGCACACACTGGGCATTACAAATTAGAGGGAACATTGCTGACCACACTTCTCCAGCTTTAGGTCAAAACCAAGCACATCTTCTCTCCCATCTTCAACATTCTAAGTGAAATGTTCCGTCCCTAATTCCCTGATTTATACTTTAGCAGTATACTCATACTTTCATACTCCACCTGCGAATCTGTTGAGTTATCTCCTGTATCTGGTGCTCCTGACGCGGCGCCTTCTACATTGGTGAAACCTAAAGTAAATAAGTTGTTTTTGAGAAGCTCAGCTCCTTCTGCCAAGAGTGGAATTTCCCGGTAGCCAATCATTTTAATTCCTATCCCCATTCCTATTCGAACGTGTCTGTCCATGGCTCCTCTTTTGCCACCTTGAGGTCTCTCTCAGGGTGGAGGAGCAACAGCTCATGTTCCATCTGGTTAGGATCCAACCTGATGGCAAGAACATCAATTTCTACTTCCGGTAAAAATTTCCCTCCCCCTTCCCTCTTCTTCTCTTCCTCACTCTAGCCTCTTACCTCTTCTCCTCACCTGCCTATCACCTCCCCCTGGTGCCCCTCCTTCTTCCATCAGATTTCTCCTCTCCTATCAGATTTCTTCTTCTCCAGCCCTTAACTTTTCCAACCCACCAAGCTTCATCTATTATCTTCCAGCTGGCCCTCCTTTCCTTTACACCATCATTTTATTCTGGCATCTTTCCCCTTTCCTATCCAGCCCCGAAGAAGGGTTTTGGCATGAAATGTTGACTGTTTATTTTTATCATTTTCATAGGTGTTGTCTGACCTGCTGAGTTCCTCCAGCATTTTGTGTGTTGCTTTGGATTTCTAGCACCTGCAGAATCTCTTGTGTTTTAGAGCACACTGTAGGATTTCACCATTGACCAAAAACTCAGCTGCAGCAGCCACACAAATGGCTACAAAAGCAAGTCAGAAGTTGAGAGTATCCTGCAGCTAGCAATTCCTGTCCTGACTTCCCAAGCTCTTTCCACCATCTACAATACTCATATTAAGAAAAAGATTGTATGTACACTACTTGCTCTGAAGAGTGCTGCTCCAACAACTATTAAGAAACTTGAGGACATCCAAGACAAAGCAGCCTGTTTGATTTGCATCCTACAAACATTCATCAATTTATAGATTCATAAAGTTATAAGATACAGAAAGAGACCCTCTGGCCCAGTTCTTCCATGCTGATAAGATGCATATTTAAACTACTATGGACCCATATTTCTTGTTCCAGCACCTGTCCAAATGTCTTTTAAGCATTGTAATTGTACCTCCTCTGGCAGCTTGTTGCATATACCTGCCATCCTCTGTGCGAAAAAGTTGTTCCTCAGATCTTAATTAAATCTTTCTCCTCTAGTCATAAACTTATGAGCTCTAGGTTTAGACACCCCTACTCTGAGAAAATGACTGTAACTATCTATCCTGTCTATGCACTTCATAATTCCATAACTTCTATAAGGTCATTTCTGAGCTTCTGTTACTCCAGGGAAACCAGTTCCAGTTCATACAAACTCCCCTTATAATTCAGGCCTTCCAACGTTGACAACATAGGACCATAAGACATAGGAGCAGAATTAGGCCATTTGGCCTGTTAAGACTGCTCCGGCATTTAATCATGGCTGCTCCTTTTTTCTCCCTCCTCAGCCCCATTCCCGACCTTCTCCTTGTAACCTTTGATCCCATGTCCAATCAAGAACTTATCAAGCTCTGCCTTAAATACACCCAACGACCTGGCCTCCACAGCTGCCTGTGGTAATAAGTTCCATAAATCCACTACCCTCTGGCTAAAAAAAATTTCTCTGCATCTCTGTCTTAAATGGACACCCCTCTATCCTGAGGCTTTGCCCTCTTGTCCTAGACTCCCCCACCATGGGAAACATCTTTTCCACATCTACCATGTCTGGGCCTGTCAACACTGGGAAGGTTTCACTGAGATCCACCCCCTCCCCCACCCCTCATCCTTTTAAGTTCCAGTGAGGACAAACCCAGAGCTAGCAAACGTTCCTCATATGATAACCCTTTCGTCCCTGCAATCAACCTTGTGAACCTCCCCTGAACCCTCTACAGTGCCAGCCCAAAACTGTTCACAATACTCAAGGTGAGGCCTCACTAGTACCTTATAAAGCCTCAGCATGCTGAATACAAAAATCTCTGCAAGATACTCTGACAGCACCTCCCAAACGTGTGCTCCTTACCACCAAAAAGGGGAAGGGTAGTAGGTGTAATGGAACGTTCCCATCAGACCACCAAGTTGCACATTATTTTGACTTGAAAATATATTATAAGTGCTTATTATTTTATGCACACTTTATTCTATATCTGTACTTTAAACTCTAACTTATTTTATATAATTCTATATTCTTTACAGTTGATGGATGTTGCTGTTTTTTGTTGCATGTCGCGCCAACACACCACAGTAAATTCCTAATACATATGTAATTGCACACGGTGAATAAAGTTAATCCTTGATCCTTCATCACTGGTCAATCCAGATCCTGGAACTCCTCAGCAGGGAGCACTTTCACCACAAAATCTACAATGGTCTCAGCAGCTATCACCTGTACAGTAGCTGGTGACATCCCCCTCAGCCCGCCCCCATTTGTAAAAAAGTTGAAACTGTATTTGATTGTGCCTTTCACAATTTAGGTGTACTTCTTGCAGTGATAAGATGTGTTGTCATATACTGTACTGGGCAGACTAAATGCAAATTGACCAGCAGCACTGAGGGGTATCTCCAACGAGTCTTCAAACATGGAGTCTTCAATTGATCCTACAGAGAATTCTACTATTTCTTGTGGTTCTTTTTCCAAACCCACCTGCTGTTGTTTTACGTGCCCCATTGCCTTTTTGGTTTTGGTATTGGTTTATCATTGTCACATGTACCGAGATACAATGAAAAGCTTGTCTCACATACTGTTCATATCAATCAGATCATTACACAGTGCATTGAGGTAGAACAAGGGAAAACAGAATGAGAATAAAATGTAAAAGCTACCGAGAAAGTGCAGTGCTGGTAAACTATAAAGTGCAAGATCATGATGAGGTAGATTGCGAGGCCAAGAGGCCAAGAGGCCAGCTTATTGCACAGAGGTCCGATCAAGAGCCTGAGAACAGAGGGATAGAAGCTTCCCCTTGAGCCTGGTGCTTTCAGGGTTTTGTATCTTCTGTCTGATGTGAGAGGAGGGAAGTGAGAATACCCAGGGTGGGTAGGATCTTTGATTATCATGGCTGCTTTTCTGAGGCAGTAAGAAATATTGACTTTTTCCACTTCCAATGAATGGCCACTGAACTGGAATATTAGCTCTGTTTCTCTCCACAGACGTAGCCTAATCTGCTGAGGATTTCAAGCATCTTCTGTTTTATATATTATTATTAATACTTACTGTTTGACCAAATAAGATTTTGTTGAATGTTAGCATGTAAGGAAATTCAACTTTGCAGACAATAAAAAATGACTAAGAAATAATGAACTTGGGGGTTTCCTACAGCAGAAGTTTGTTACAATATTATGACTTGATCCAATCATTTCACTTTTCTAAGTCCAAGGATTTCTGCCATACTTAAAGTGACGAATTTCCAAAGAATAATCATTCTTACATTCCTTTCATAACTGTATTGAAATAATGATGTTTAAAATCAAATGGGTTTAAAATTAAGTGATAACATTATAAGGATCTGGTCTGACCACAGTAAAGAGGCATGTTTGATTTTGTGTGATGGTGTACAGTGAGAAACATGAAATTGACATTGCTTTTGACATATCCGCCCATTTTAATTTCCTTTAACTTCATTTGGGAGGGAGCGAAAACATGTCATTTGCTTGTGATCACCCATTTCAAATGACTGCACAAAGTTAACTTTGTGCTGTGAAACACTCTTGAGATTTGCCAACTGGGAATACTGGCATCATTTACGCATTTACAGTTAACGTTTGATCTGAGTGCTTGAACAAAAAGTTGAACGTAAGCATTGTTGACATTACTTTGTGAATTCAGCTCTTTGGGAATGATTTAATGTGACCCACCCAAATGAGTCAATGTCCATTACAACAAACCTGTGGCTGGAAGCATAAACTCCATCCTGGAATCGATACAACAGTCATAATTAGCTTGGAAGCAGTAAAGCTTTTAGAAGCTCATGTTAAGCTTTTAGATTCCATGCAGACATGTAGCCAGCGCTGAAACATCCAGTTCATTGAAAAGGTCATAAGTCGTTCATCTCAAATCATTGCCTACATGGCGATGTTCCCCCAGTCATGCACGGTTCCAGTTATAGCCCATTTGACAGCATTTTCTCCTCTTACTCTGAACACCATGAGCTTAGCTCTGTAAAACTTTGCTTAGGACACGTTTGGAGCATTGTGTGCATCACCTTATCAGAGTACAAATATGTCACTATGTACTACACAGGGATTCATTGTCTTTTCACCACATTATATAAAGGATATGGAGGATTTGGAGAGAGTACAGCAGATATTCACCAGGATATTGCCTGGGTTGGAGTCTCACTGCTGCCATCAGGAAGGAGGTGCAGGAGCCTTAAATCCCACACCACCAGGTTTGGGAACAGTTACTACCTTTCAGCCACCAGCCTCCTGCAGATAACTTCAGTTATCTTAACTCTAAGCTGATTCCACAACCAATGGACTCAGTTTCAAGGGCTCTCAAATCGTGTTCTCAGTATTATTTTTTTGCTGTATGTCTTCTTTGCACATTGGTTGTTTGCCAGTCTTTGTGCCTAGTGTTTCATTCACTGAATTGTATTTTTTTGTTCTACTGTGAATGCCTGCAAGAAAGTAAATCTTATGGTACTATATGGTGATATATACATATGTTTCTTGATAATAAATTTACTTTGATAAGGTGGGGTTGAACATTGAATATGTAGATTATTTTGCTAGAATGTCAGAGGTTGAGGGGAGATCTGAGAGTTTATAAAATTATAAGAGGAACAAAATCAGAATCACGTTTAATATCACTGGCATACATCAGGAAATTTGTTATCACACATATGCCAGTGATATTAAACCTGCTTCTGATTTATACCTCTCATAACCTTATCAGGTCTCCCCTCAGCCTCCGACTCTCCAGCCAAAGCAATCCACGTGTCTGATAAGTAGACAAGTACATACAGAGGCACTGAATATTAGAGTCCTTTGTCCCCCAGGGTGCAGGTGTCAAATATTAGAGGGCATTGGTTCAAGATGAGAGATGGAAAGCTTGAAGATGTGCAAGGTAAGTTTTTTACATAGAGAGTGGTAGGTGCATGGAACATGCTGTCTGGAGAGGTTTCAGAAGCAGACAGACAGGGACATAAGCAGCCTGTGAATAAAGGGATTACAGACTGTACAAATGGGAGGGGGGTGGATTATTTTAGATTGGCATCATGGTCAGAGGAGACAGAGTGGGCTGAGTGGTCAGTTTTTGTGCTGTACTGTTCAGTGTAAGTCACACTCCAGACACTCGAGCTGAAAATCTCAGCCGACATTCCTCTGAACCGTAACTGCTGTTGGGCTGCTGGAAAATTGGCACTGCTCTTGTCCACAGCTTCCACCTAAAATAATTTTCCCATGGTTTGTTTTCTACAGTCCTATTTTTTTTTGTGTTAGCTTTCCCACATTTTGACTGAAAGAGTAGATATGAAAGGTGTTTCTCTCTGCTTGGGATGTCTGGAAGTTTGTGTCAGGGTCTTGTGTTAAGGCATTGGACCATTATGTCCAAGGTGTGAACACTTCTTTACAAACCTTTGTAATATTCCACTTCAGTGGGCTGTGGATCTTCAGCATATTCAAGTCTGGGAATGATTGGGGCCCAGGTATACTGGGATCTAGTGAGAAGGTAGCAATGGATCAGCAATGATTATTGAATGGGTGAGGAGCCTCAAAGGCTGGATGACTTCCAGTTGTCCTCTGTGCCTCTGGATGGATTGGATACACATTTGGGTGTTTAGCCACTGGGAGGAGACAATTGAGGAGAACACTGGCAAAACTTTTCCCTGTGGTGTTACCACATGAAGGTTCTCAAACCCAAACTATCAAATATTCATTTCCCCCATGGATGTTGCCTAAGACCTCCTGGTCCATTCCAGCAGATTATATGTTACTCCACAATTCCTTCAGCTTGTTATGTCCTCAGTGTTACCATACTGTCCTTCCTTAAAAGTGGCCACTGAGATCCCTTATAATGTCCCCTCATTACAAAGTCAGCATGGATTTGTGAAAGGGAAATCATGTCTGACGAATCTCATAGAATTTTTTGAGGATGTAACTAGTAGAGTGGTTAGGGGAGAACCAGTGGATGTGGTATATTTGGATTTTCAAAAGGCTTTTGACAAGGTCCCACACAGGAGGTTTGTGTGCAAACTTAAAGCACACGGTATTGGGGGTAAGGTATTGATGTGGATAGAGAATTGGTTGGCAGACAGGAAGCAAAGAGTGGGAATAAATGGGACCTTTTCAGAATGGCAGGCAGTGACTAGTTGGGTACCGCAAGGCTCAGTGCTGGGACCCCAGTTGTTTACAATATATATTAATGACGTAGACGAGGGAATTAAATGCAGCATCTCCAAGTTTGCGGATGACACGAAGCTGGGCAGCAGTGTTAGCTGTGAGGAGGATGTTAAGAGGATGCAGGGTGACTTGGATAGGTTAGGTGAGTGGGCAAATTCATGGCAGATGCAATTTAATGTGGATAAATGTGAGGTTATCCACTTTGGTGGCAAAACAGGAAAACAGATTATTATCTGAATGGTGGCTGATTAGGAAAAGGGGAGGTGCAACGAGACCTGGGTGTCATTATACACCAGCCATTGAAAGTGGGCATGCAGGTACAGCAGGCGTTGAAAAAGGCGAATGGTATGCTGGCATTTATAGCAAGAGGATTCAAGTACAGGAGCGGAGAGGTACTACTGCAGTTGTACAAGGCCTTGGTGAGACTGCACCTGGAGTATTGTGTGCAGTTTTGGTCCCCTAATCTGAGGAAAGACATTCTTTCCATAGAGGGAGTACAAAGAAGGTTCACCAGATTGATTCCTGGGATGGCAGGACTTTTATATGATGAAAGACTGGATCGGCTAGGCTTATACTCGCTGGAATTTAGAAGATTGAGGGGGGATCTTATTGAAATGTATAAAATCCTAAAGGGATTGGACAGGCTAGATGCAGGAAGATTGTTCCCGATTTTGGGGAAGTCCAGAACGAGGGGTCACAGTTTGAGGATAAAGGGGAAACCTTTTAGGACCAAGATGAGGAGAAACTTCTTTGTGCAGAGAGTGGTGAATCTGTGGAATTCTCTGCCACAGGAAACAGTTGAGGCCAGTTTATTGGCTATATTTAAGAGGGAGTTAGATATGGCCCTTGTGGCTAAAGGGATCGGGGGTATGGAGAGAAGGTAGGTACAGGGTTCTGAGTTGGATGATCAGCCATGATCATACTGAATGGTGGTGCAGGCTCAAAGGGCCAAATGGCCTACTCCTGCACCTATTTTCTATGTTTCTATGTTACAGATGTAGATAATGAGACGGTAAATTTGTGACTGAACCTCCTTTCACCTACCTTTAGAACTTCAGCAGGGATACCTCCTGTTCCTGAGTCTTCGGAGGTTTTTGATTGGCATGTGGTCATTTCTATTTCTTATTGTTCAGAATTGGTGTCAAGGCTGAACCAAAGAGTTGGTCTGGAATAGGGAGAAGGGTTTTCATATCATGTACAGAGAGACTTTCAAGGAGGTCCTCAAAATGTACTTGCCAGCAAAACTGGCTGCTTACATGCCCTAGATAGGATCAATTGTGCTTTTGGCTCACAGTGGTTCTGCCTTGGGTATCTAAGCTGTAGGTGCCCTTAACAGTTCTGAAGAACCTACACACATCATTGGTTATAGCTAGATTCTAGACTTGATGCACTATTTCCATAAGACCATAAGACCATAATTTCCTTCCACCATCAGGTTAGGAGTTTGTTGCTGGACTTCAGCCTTCAGATACCTGTAGAGCTCTTTCCCTCTTCCTGATCCAGGAAGGCCTTTCAGTTGTGGTTAGTTCATTTCTGAATCTCCTGGTCTGCCTCACAAGACTAGCACTGGTTCCTCTCGGTGGAAAAGCCAAGGGTCTCTTCCCATGTGCCAATTTTGATGCAATACTTGACAATTCAAATACAGTGGATACTGTGCGATTCCTGTTGCTCAGAAGTTGTCAGGCTGCTTTCAAGACTTTCTTCGATGGTTACCTTTGTCAGGTGTTGACAGCTTTGGCAATGGCTTTCTTCGGCAACTTTCTTTTGATGCAGCTGTTCAGGGCCAGGTTGATGAAGGTAACAAGTGATCTGTCCAATAAAATAAAAAAAATTGAAAATATATTAAACTACAGGAAATGATTTAAAATCATTTCCATTCATCGTATGTTCAGATATTCCTGCATCTAGTGTCATTTTATATACATGCATTCAATCCATGTATATAAGCTAATCACACTCAACGGTTACTTGTAGATTGTGCTTTATAGGGTTGTCTTTATATCGATATTTGTTGTATTTTTATGTTTTTTTCACGCTGCATCAGATCCAGAGTAACAATCATTTCATTCTCCTTTACACTCGTGTACTGAAGAATGACAATAAACAATCTTGAATCTTGAAAATATAAAGAGTAAGAAAAATCCTAACCTTCAATTTCCTTTCTTTCCTGTTGAGTTGAATTAGAGATTAGGGATATAAAGAGCTGGAACAATCCCCTTGGTCCATCGAGTCCAAGTTGACCATCAAATCCCTATTTGTATACTAACCTTACCCTAACCTCTCCTGTTCATCCCACATCCCATTCAACTGCCCCACCAGCACAGATCCTACAACTAATCTACTAGCCAAGAACAAATCACCATTGTCAATTAACCTACCAATCTTATACATTATGGATGCGGGAGCAACCAGAAGGAAGCCACAGGGTCACAGGAGAGAACATGTCAATTCTATATTAGACAGCACCAGAGGTCAGGATCCAACCTGGCTTGTTGGAGCTTTAGCGCTGTGCCAATGAGGACTGGCATAAAGCTGAGGGGTTGGAGAGAGGTCTGTTAGGTGTTTATATTTTTCCTCTGGTTTAATGATGTGATACAACACAATAATGATAGTATAGATGTATAATGATGAGCATGTGAAACACTAAGTTTACCTGTGCAGGGTTAGAGTCTCAACCAGCTCTATCAGAGGCACAGCCCATCCCACTATTGAGGTTGTGTTCTTGAGGAGATACCTCAAGAAGACAACATCCATCACTATGGATCCTCACCATTTTGGATATGTCTCCTTGATGTCATTAGCATCGGGGAGGAAGTAGACAAGCCTAAAGACTCACACTCAACAATTTATGTGCAGCTTCTTGGTACCCATATTGGTTTATTATTGTCACAGGTATCAACATACAGTGAAAAACTTGCCTTGTATACTGTTCATACAGATCAAATTACTACACAGTGTACTGAGCTAGAATAAGGTAAAACAAAAACAATAAAGTGTAAAAGCTCCCGAAAAAGTGTGGTTCAGGTAAAATATAAATGCAAGATCATAATGAGGTGGGTTGTGAGGCCAAGAGTCCATCTTATTGCAGCTTCTTCCCCTTTGTCGTCAGATTTCTGAATGGTCCACGAATCCATGAATGTTACCTCATCAATCCTTTTATTTTGCATTTTTTTTTTGTAATTTATAATAATTTTAAGTCTGTTTCTTGTAATGCTGAAACCAAACAAATTTCACATCATACATGCCAGGCATACTAGATAGGATTTGGCCACCCACTGTTTATTGTTTTAACAGTTCTGTGGCCCACATGTGATCTATTTCACATAAATCTGCTATTAATTTATTGACATACAGTGTGGAATAGGCCCTTCTGATCTTTTGAGCCGTGCTGCCTAACAATCCCTCGATTTAATCTTAGCCTAGTCATACCACAATGTATAATGACCAATTAACCTACCAGCTAGTACTAGTAGGTCTTTGGCCTGAGGAGAGGAAACTGGAGCATCCATAGGAAACTCATGAAGGCGTGGGAGAACGTACTAACTCCTCACAGACAGCGGCGGGAATTGAACCCCGATCGGCTGTAATGTACAGCAGGGGTCCCCAACCTTTTTTGCACCGTGGACCGGTTTAATATTGACAATATTCCTGTGGACTGGCTGACAGTGGGGGGTGGTGTTAATCACGACTGGAGTATAGGTGATAGGTCAACTATGTCACTTATAAGTGGTTAATACACAATTTTGTCTCAAAAAGGGTTTATCTAATGAATTTAATATTAAACACACAGTGCATATATTCCTCGCATGAATATAGTGATCAGTGAATTATAAGTCACTTATAAGTCAATAGCATCATAACATTTTAAGTAATGTTTGGATATTAAACACACAGCGCCTATTTTCCCCGTATGAACATATAAGATCATTGCAACACGCCAATATCGCTGAATCAGTGGGAGGCCTGGGCTTGTTTCCCTGCAACAAGACAGTCCCATCGAGGGGTGATGAGAGACAGTGATACTCAAAGGGGGTTCCTTATGTCCCGTTTATTCCGCAATTTAGTTTTCGTTGCATTCATTACAGAAAACCCCGCTTTGCAGAGATACGATGTTGGAAATGGAAGCAACGTTTTCAGTGCTTTTATGGCTATCTCAGGATATTCAGCCTTGACTTTGATCCAGAGTGCCGACAGAGATGTTACGTCAAACATACTTTTCAGCCCACCGTCATTTGCAAGCTCGAGGAGTAGATCTTCCCGCGCTGACATGGATGATTCACCGGGAACATTCACAAATGAGTCACGGACCCATTCCTTTGCACTCCTTGGGTCATTTGCGGTTGGGAAGTAACGCTCGAATTCTGTCGGCAGCGAAGATAGGTGATAGCGCACCAGCTGTGAGAAGGACGGTGCAGCCTCAGTCTCTCCCAAAATCCCAGCTAATGTTGGGAACATGTCAAATACGCCCCTGTCCGCTCGCCGTCCCCACAGTTCCAGTTTGGCTGTGAAAGCAGACACTTTATCTGCCAACTTGAAGACAGTTGTCATTCTCCCCTGAAGTGACAAATTGAGTTCATTGAGCAGGTTGAAGATGTCACACAGATAAGTGAGTTTTGCTCTCCACTCCTTGTCACTGAAGTGTGCTGCCAGTGGTGACTTTTCCTGAAAGAAATCTCTGTAGCTGCTCTCTTAACTCAAAAACCCTGGCCAGAGCTCTCCCCCCTTGATAGCCACCTGACTTCAGTGTGTAAGAGAAGGCATTTGTGCTCTGCGTCCATTTCCTCGCAAAGCTGCTCAAACAGACGTGAGTTAGGGGCTTTTGCGTTGATGTGATTGATAACTACAACGTCACTCAATACGCTGTTAAGATCAGGTGACATTTTTTGGCTAGCCCGTATTTCCCTGTGTATGACACAGTGTGTAGACTGGCATTCAGGAGCAACCACTTTGACTCGGGTAGTAAAACCAGACAGCTGTCCAGTCATAGCTGCAGCCCCGTCTGTGCATATTCCAACACAGAATGACCAGTCCAGTTTGCCTGACATGTAGTCATTCAAAGACTTGAATAGTTCTGCCCCAATTGTGTTAGTTGGCAGCGGCAGTGTACACAACATATCTCATGCACATCATCTTGAAATATATATCGCACATAAACCAGCAGTATTGCCTTGTTGTTGACATCGGTAGACTCGTCGACCTGGAGAACATACCGTGGTGACTCGTTAAGCAGTTCCAACAGCTGTGCTTCGATGTCCTCCGCTATGTCGTCGATTCTCCTTGAAACTGTGGTAGCTGAAAGGGAAACCTGTGCCATCTTGTTATCTGCAGCTTCTCCCAACAGTTCACGGCACATGACCTTGGCAGCAGGCAGAATCAATTCTTCACCAACAGTGAAAGGCTTCTTAGCCGTAGCAATACGGCTAGCTACTAAGTACGACGCTCTCAGAGCAGCAGCATTTATGGAGGTGGTGGCTCTCAGCACTTGCTTCTGTCCCACTTGCTCATGTTTTTTCCGCTCAAAAAACTCAACGGGTTTGTCTTTAAGTGCAGGGTGCTTGGACTCAAGGTGCCGAAGCAGTTTTGAGGGCTTCATTGCCTCATTAGACAGCTTGTCTCCACATATCACACACACAGGGGGCTTGGAGCGTGCGAGTCCCCAGTCGCAATAAAGCCATATTTTATGTACGACTCGTCGTATTTTCTGTTGAAGGAAGCTTTCTTTGTTTTTGCAGTCTCGGCCTCAGCTGTCTCTGCATTATCATCATCGTTAGGCCTTTTATGTCCCCTATCACCTCTTCCAAAGAAACTCTCAAGCGATGTTTGTTTTTAACTCATCGAGTAGTTGTAGGTTAATGACCGACTGATGACCTCGCGTGCGTTCAAGTTCAACAGTAGGCATGGCAGGGATTGAGGAAAGGTGCAGCTGATTCATATCGTTTCATATCGCCAAATTATATCGTTTCCTCACAGCTCGGTAGCATATGCTTTGCGGCCCGGTGGTTGGGGGCCACTGATGTAAAGCATTGTGCTAACCACTACACTAGTGTACCTCCCTATTTCATACTTATGTGAAATACGGCATAAATATCAAATATTGCAAGAACATTACTACCCAGACTGGGCTTACATTTCCCATTGTTCAGTATGTAAGAGGAGACGGAACAGGCATTCTCGATCAATGGAGATAGTCAAGAGACACTTTGATCTCTGCCTACGTGCTGACCAAATCATTTAATTGCACACTTTTGGAAGCAAGCGTTACAACTGAGATCAAAATCCAGTATCGGGCCTTTCACGAGGATAAATTGCAGTTAATCTTTTGCAATAATATATTGACGAAAGGGACAGAAAGAGATATTGATCCCATAATCACTGACAAAATTGCACGAAGTCTAAATAGCTTGAACCTGTCTCATGTTATGCTGAGAACTTAGCAGATGCAAAAAGATCAATATAGTAGTTGAGCAACTTTTCTTATTTTCACCATTAAGCTCTCCGAGGAACACACTTTTGGCATTTTAAACATATTGGAATATTAATATTTTTTGGAACTATTACTCTACTCTTGGATGTCCTTGCGAAGAAGTGCTCCTTGGGACCCGTCTTTAATATTAGTGTCAGCCGAACCACTAATATATTAGTGCCTTGGCTGACTCCTCTGTTCGTTCTCCCTCAGATGAGGTTTTAAACTTGTGCTCCTTCCACTTTGCAAGTGATTAGTAAACCAGGGTGGATGTGTTTCTGCTAATGTTTATTCCTCATGTCATGGTCATCAAAAACAGCTCATCTGGTCTTAATTTCATTGCCACTTACCTGATGAACTCTTTACGTTATATCAGTGAGTGCACTTCAAAAGCATTCCATTGGCTGTAAAGTGCTTTGGGACACTGGGTTCAGGCAAGCTTTTCATACAGCAAATAGTATTAGCTTTTTTAATTATAAAAGCAAATACTGCAGATTTCAGGAACAAGAAATAAAATCTGATTATACGCTCTTTTGACACTTTACTAAGTACCTCCTGCACCTAATAAAGTGGTCTTCTGCTGCTGTAGCCCATCCACTTTAAGGCTCAACATATTGTGCTTTCAGAGATGATTTTCCGCACACCACTGTTGTAAAGTGTGGTTATTTCCTTTACTGTCACCTTCCTGTCCGCTTGAACCAGTCTGGTCATCCTCCTCTGACCTCTCTCATTAACCAAGCCTTTTTCGCCCACAGAACTACCACTCACTCACACCATTCCCTGTAAACTCTAGAGACTGTTTGTGTGAAAGTCCCAGGGGCTCAAACCACCCTGTCTGGCACCAACAATCATTCCACGGTCAAAGTCACTTCGATCACATTTCCTCCCCATTCTGATGTTTGGTCTGAACAACAACTGAACCTCTTGATCATGTCTACTTGATTGGCTCATTAGGTATTTGCATTAACGAGCAGATATACTGGTATACCTTATAAAGTGACCACTGAGTGTACTTTTCTCTCTCCACCAATGCTACTTGACCTGCTGAGTATTTACACCATTCACTTTTTATTTCAGATACGATGATTTGTATCTCAAAGTCCTAATATTTTTGATTTTCTCCTCTATTCTTGTTTATCCCATTTCACTTCCTTCTGCTCTATGTAGATCTGCCAGCCTTCACTACTCTCTCTCAGCAGGCAGTACCACACTTGAATTATTCAGTCCTTCTAGATCTACACTCTTATCACAGACATTCCCTTTGTTCTCTCTACCTCTTCCACATCTCTGCAACATAAAAGATTCAAGAGTCTAAAATCAAGATTGCTTATTATCATCCTTTAGTACGCGAGTATAAAGAAGAACAAAATGATTGTTACTCCAGATCTGACACAGCATAAAAAAACACAATAAGCAGAAAGAACATAATAAAGTAACAAAAATTATGCAATATTTAAAAATGTAGAAGTAAGTCTATGGTTAAACACAAGTAACTGTTATATACATAGACCGATTCTACTTTGTGCACAGAAAGCAATGCCAGGAGATATTTATGCAGTGGTGTAGTGGTACAGGGTGGGCTAATGGATGAAGGTGTTGATCAGCGTGGTTTGAGGGAAGTAACTCTTTCTGAGTCTAGTGGACTTGGCATGGGTGCTGTATAGCCTCTTCCCTGAAGGGAGTGTCACAAGCATTCTATTATCAGAGTGGTTAGGATCCATCATGATATCTAGCATGTTGCTATATATTTGTTCTTGATGGTGGGAAGGCTGGTATCAGTGATGAGCTGGGCAGTTTTATCTACCTGTTGTAGAGTCCTCCTGTCCACTTAATGTTTATCATTCATCGAGCTGAAATGTTAATTGTTTCTCTCTCTGCAGATGCTGCCTGACTTGCCAGGTATTTGCAGCACTTTCTGTTTTTGTTATAATGAGCAAGAGGATTATAAAATTCTACTTCTAATAAGCACGGTTCGGACATAACTTCTGCATCTAATATGCTATTTGTACTTGGCTGAAGATGCCCTGCCATTTATATTGAAGGTTCACTGTTGCTCTGCCAACAGGGTCTTGGTCCAAAACTCACAATGTCCTATTGCTCATTGTATTTCCACAGAATGTTAGCTACCACTTGGACCTTTCTCCACATATCCTGTTACATCCTGATGATTTTTAACCATAGACAGGTCTATCACTTGGTGATCCTGACTTTAAGAAAGATCTATTTCCTTCCTGATTCTGGCATTTAAAGTAAAGTAAGACAGGGTATTTAATTGCTTGGCCTGAAATCTAAGTAATATGGATCCAACCACATTATAAAGATTTCAGAAGAAGGCCATTTCACCTCTTTATGTCTGGGCTAGTCGTTTGGAACAGCAATCCAGATTTCCTCATTCTTCTGCTTTTTCCTTGGATTCTTTCTTTTCCCCATGACACTGCTGTTTCTTTATTCCATGACCCACTACTATATGAAATTCCTCTCAGGTCCACCTGTTATATCAACAGTCCATGTTCCAAGCCTACATTGGTGTCACTCCCCAGCTTTTCCAATGCTATATCAACGACTGTATTGGTGCTGCTTCTTGTACCCACACCAAAATTGCTGACTTCATCAACTTCGCCTCCAACTTCCATCCTGCCCTCAAATTTACCTGGTCCATTTCCAATACCTCCCTCCACTTTCTCAATCTCTCTGTCTCTATTTGTGGAGACAGTTTGTCCACTGGTATCTTTTATAAACCCACTGATTCTCACAGCTACCTGGACTATAACTCTTCCTTTTTCTCAATTTCTCCATCTCCGCCACATCTGCTCACAGGATGAGGCTTTTCATTCCAGAACTAATGAGATGTCTTCCTTCTTCAAAGAAAGGACTTTCCTTCCTCCACCATCAACACTGTCCTCAGCTGCATCTCTTCCATTTCACACATGTGCGCCGTTAATCTATTCACTCACCACCCCAGGGGGTAGGGTTCCTCTGGTCCTCTCCTACCACCTCACTGGCCTCTGCGTCCAGGACATAATTCTCTGTAACTTACGCCATCTCCAGTGGGAGCCTATCACCAAGCACATCTTTCCCTCCCCCTACTTCCAGCTTTCCTCAGGATTGCTCCCTACACGACTCCCTTGTCCATTCATCCCTCCCCACTGACCTCCCTCCTGGCACTTATCCTTGCAACTGGAACAAGTGCTACACCTGCCCCTACACCACCTCCCCCACTACCATTCAGGGCCCCAAGATGATGGGACACTTCATCTGCTTGTCTCTTGGGCTTATCTACCATATCCGAGGCTCCCGGTGTGGCCTCCTGTAAATCGATGAGACCTAACGTAGATTGGGAGACTGCTTTGTCGAGCATCTCTGCTCAATCCACCAGAAAAAGTGGGATCTCCTGGTGACCGCCCATTTCAATTCTACTTCCCATTCCCATTCCAACATGTCAGTCTAAGGTCTCCTCTACTGCCGCAAATAGGGCCACACTCAGGTTGGAGGAGCAACACCTTATATTCCATCTGGGTAGCCTCCAACCTGATGGCATAAACATTGATTTCTCAAACTTCTAGTAATTGTCTCTCCCTCCTTCACCATTCCCCATCCCCATTTCCCTCTCTCACCTTATCTCCTTACCTGCCTATCATCCCCTCCTCCCCCTTCCCTTTCTTCCATGGTCTTTTGTCTTCTCCTGTCAGACTCTCCCTTCTCCAACCCTTTATCTCTTTCACCAATCGACTTCCCATCTCTTTACTTCATCCCTCTCCCTCCCCCAGTTTCACCTATCACCTGCTGCCTTATACTTCTTGGTACCCTCCCTCCACCTTCTTACTCTGACTTCCTCCAGTATTATGTGTGTATCACTTCAACTATCTGCTCAGATTTATTTCCTTAATCCTCAGGAAAAGAACTCAGTCATATTAGAGTATGCTAATTGATCCCAAGTAACCTATTTTTTAATATCTACCCATATTTATGCCGATTATATACAAAATTAGATCCTATAATATCACAATGGAGGATATTTCTTTTAAACTTGCAATATCCTAATTATAGCACAGAAATTCAACAACATCTCAGTTAATTAAGGAGTATCAGTCAATCAGTCTTTGATTTTCCCCTTCAATTCCTTGAGGATTTGAAGCTCTGTTCCATCTGGATCGAAGTATGTATTGCTTAATTTTTCCATTTTACGCATAACCTGTTCTTTCTTACTTTTTTTCTGTGTGTGTGTGTGGTTTTGTTATTGGTTCTTTTAAAATGGAGTGGAATCTCCTATTTTGTAGCAAGTGATGTGAATGTATTTTAATTCAAAAACAAATAAAAGTTTTCCCCAATCAGAAACCATGGATGAACAGAGAAGATCACCTCCTGCTCAAAGCCAGAGATTCAGCCTTGAGGTCTGGAGACCGGGAGGCTTACAGCTCAGCCAGGGACAACCTGAGAAGGGCAATCTCTCAGGCTAAACACATATACAAACAGAGAATCGAGGAGCATTTCAACTCCTTGGACCCCCGGCGCATGTGGCATGGCACACAGGTCATTACAGACTTCAAACCACCTAGTACTGTGCTCCTTTCCAGCTCTGTTTCCCTCCCTGAATTACTTCTACGCTCGCTTTGACAGAGAGAACAAGGAGGTCACCCTCAAAGCAGATCTCCCACCTGGTGAACTGCTTCTCTCACTTTCCAACTCCGATGTTTACGCCACCCTGAGCAGGGTGAATGTACGGAAGGCAGCTGGTCCAGATGGAATAACTGGCCGTGTGCCCAGAGTCTGTGCAGGGCAGTTGGCTGGGGTCTTCACGGACATTTTTAATCTGTCCCTGGCCCAGGCAGTTGACCCACAAGCTTCAAGATCGCCACCATCGTGCCAGTGCCGAAGCATTCCACTGCCACGGGCCTGAATGACTTCCGTCCAGTTGTACTCACCCCCATCATTGCAAAGTGCTTTGAGAGACTGGTTCTATCACATCTGAAATCCTGTCTGCCCACTACCCTGGACCCCCATCAATTTGCCTATCGCACCAACAGGTCCACAGAGGACACCATCTCCACGGCACTTCACTCTGCCCTGACCCACCTGGACAGCCCCAACTCTTACGTCAGAATGCTGTTCATTGACTTTAGTTCAGCATTCTATACTGTGATCCCCTCCAAGCTGATCGCCAAACTTCACCAGCTTGGTATCAGCTCATCCATCTGCAATTGGACCTTGGACTTTCTGATTAACAGACTCCAATCAGTTAAGTTAGACAACCTCTCCTCTTCCACTCTCACCCTGAACACCGGTGTGCCTCAAGGCTGTGTGCTGAACCCTCTTCTGCACTCCCTTTTCACCTATGACTGCGTTCCTGTACATGGTTCTAACTCCATAATCAAGTTCACAGACAACACCACAGTGGTTGGCCTGATCAGAGGAGATGACGAGACGGCCTACAGGGATGAGGACCAGCACCTGGCCACGTGGTGTGCCGACAACAATCTGGCCCTTAACACCCAGAAGACCAAGGAGATCATTGTGGACTTCAGGCATGCTAGGACCATACTCACGTCCCCATCTACATCAATGGAGCTGTAGTGGAGCGTGTATCAAGCTTCAAATTCCACTTATCCTTGTAAGCGGAACAAGTGCTACACATGCCCTTACATTTCCTCTGCCACCACCATTCAAGGCCCCAGACAGTCCTTCCAGGTGAGGCGACACTTCACCTGTGAGTTGGCTGGGGTGATATACTGCGTCTGGTGCTCCTGATGCAGCCTCCTATATATTGGCGAGACCTGACACAGGCTGGGAGACCATTTCACTGAGCACCTATGCTCTGTCCGCCAGAGAAAACAAGATCTCCCAGTGGCCACACATTTTAATTCCACATCCCATTCCCATTCTGATATGTCTATCCACGGCCTCCTCTACTGTCAAGATGAAGCCACATTCAGGTTGGAGGAACAACACCTTATATTCTGTCTGGGTAGTCTCCAACCTGATGGCATGAACATTGACCTCTCTAACTTCTGTTAATGCCCCACCTCCCCTTCATACCCCATCCCTTATGTATGTATTTATTTATTTATTATTAATTTTCCCCATTTTTTTCTCTCTCTTTTTTTTCTCCCTCTGTCCCTCTCATTATAACTCCTTGCCCATCCTCTGGGCTCCCCTCCCCCTTTCTTTCTCCCTAGGCCTTCCGTCCCATGATCCTCTCCTTTCTCCAGCCTCGTATCCCTTTTGCCAATCAACTTTCCATCTCTTGGCTCCATCCCTCCCCCTCCTGTCTTCTCCTATCATTTCAGGTCTCCCCCTCCCCCTCCTGCTTTCAAATCTCTTACTATCTCTTCTTTCACTTAGTCCTGACGAAGGGTCTCGGCCTGAAATGTCGACTGTACCTCGTCCTATAGATGCTGCCTGGCCTGCTGGGTTCACCAGCATTTTTTGTGTGTGTTGCTCAAATTCCTTGGTGTACGCATTTCCAAGGATCTCACCTGGTCCCTGAACTCCTCCATCCTGGTCAAAAAGGTGCAACAGTGCTTTTATTTCCTGTGGAGCATGAAGAAAGCTCACCTCTGTCCCAGGATACTGATGGACTTTTACCGCTGTACCATTGAAAGCATACTCACCAACTGCATCTCAGTCTGGTATGGTAATTGTCCCGTATCGGACCGCAAAGCACTCCAGCGTGTGGTGAATTGTAAACACAAAATACACTGCAGACGCAGGGGTCAAAGCAACACTCACAACACGCTGGAGGAACTCAGCAGGTCGGGCAGCATCCTTGGAAATGATGCATAGCGAGGTTACACCTACAAACTGAGGGCCTTGATATAAGGTTTTTAACTGGCTTCTTGCCTTAACTCAACAAAATAGTAAAACTCAACCAAATATCGTGGGCCTGGTTGGGTGGGTCCTCTGGTAATTTGCGTTAGCCTCTGCATTGACTCTTCAACTTCACGGATTCATTTGGTTCAGTATTTTATCTCCACCATGATACTCAGGGGACCATACTTAATGCAGACGATGTCATTATAACTGATTGACATTATTAAAACTACAGAAAGAAGCACTGACGTCAGCCACATTTTTTGATGTGAATCCCATTACATGTCTGCTCAACACTTATTTCTAAGTATCCAAAATAAATACATCGGCATATGCTTCTTTGCTTGAAACAGTGGTTCTGTTAGCTCTTGCCATGGCATGCACTTAGCAGCAAGAATAACCCTGCCCTTGGCTATAGAAATGTTGAAACTGTTAGCAGAATAAAGGTAATGCAACACAGCAGAAGACCATAGAAAGACAGCAATGCTGATAAAACCTAAATGTTTATTAACTGAACCTATGAACAATTAGCAATCAGTACCACAGCCATTATACTTTACGATTTCATATATTTCAATCATTAATTAATCAAAAATTTCTGGTGATATAAAAGCTTTTTCTTAATTACGAATAATGTCTTTGAATAACTTTAAGGATAGTCATACAGCACAGAGAAGGCTCTTTGGCCCACTTAGTCTGTGCTAGACTGTTATTGTGTCTAGTCCCATTGACCAGGACCTGGCCATAGATCTCCATACACCTTCCATCGACTTATCCAACCTTCTCTTCAATTTACAGTCGAACTCGCGCCCACCTGGCAGCTCATTTCACACTCACTTCACCCTCTGAGTGAAGATGTTTCCCCTCAGGTTCCCCGTAAATATTTCACCTTTCACCCTTAACCTAATATTACATCAGTTCCATTCTGTGTCACAGGATTGCAGATGCCAAAAATAACACAATGAGAGGCTATCGGAAGAAAATGTACATTTGTGGGAAACCCTCTTTTTACTTGTCACTGCACGAATACTCCACAGTTCTCCTAATGGGAAAGACAGCAGACAGCTGTTTTTAATCAGTGGGAAATTTAAAAAACGATCTCATGGAGTCAGAACTGTGTAGAAAATCAGCAGTTCTTTCACCACCAGAACTCCATTGTTACAACCATTGACGGATGGTTCATTTGGACTTGATCTTAATCAAACTCAACTCATTGAAAGGTTATGGTTGGTTTAATGCAATATTTAATGGGGTGTCCAGGGAGCTCTGGTGAAGGAGCCCGTTGTGTCCATTTGGGACATCTCCCTCGGTAACCTTTGGTCCCCACGGTACAATCTCACCTGTGGCTCTAGGTAGCTGTTTATGTGTGACAGCAGCCACTCTCTGGCATGCCCCTTTGAGAGGTAGGCTAAACCAGGTGCGGTTAGCTGGTGGGCCTCATACCCCAGTCAGAAAGGGATATGCCTGTCCTAGCTTGTGAAGTCAGATCAGGCGCACTGTGCAAATGAGATTAACAGTGAGGTGCAATGGACAGGAAGGCAGTTCTCCAGTCCTGCCAAGCTGTTTCGGCCCAAAATGTCCACTGTACTTTTTTTCATAGATGCTGCCTGGCCTGCTGAGTTCCTCCAGCATTTTGTGTGTGTTGCAAGGCAGCTCTGCAGCGCTTTGTGGAGATGAAGGGCATGACAAGGTATAGAAAAGTCATGGTCAAGAACTTAAATGCATCTAGAGTCAGGAAGCGAGCAAGCAACATCATTGTAGACCCATCACACCCTGGACATCACCTGTTCCAACTCCTTCCTTCTGGTAGGCGCTTTAGATCACTGTATGCCAGGACAAATAGGTACAAGAACAGTTTTCTTCCATATGCCATCAGTCTTATGAACAATTGAACTTTAGTCTATTATAAACCAAGTCCACCTGTACATACACAGGTATACCTCATTGTATATAGTTCATGATTATTTGCACTATTGTTTGGTTTGCTTTTCGATTCTGTACAGTGAGAGCCCAGAGAAACCGGCATCAAATTCCCTGTATGTGTCCACATACTTGGCGATAAGAAAGGATTCTGATTCTGATTTTGCAAACAGGGAAGACCTTAGTTGTGTCGACCACTTGTACCATTGACTGAGTTCAAGAGGGTAGAACTGCCTGAATGCACGGGTTTTTCCACTTTAAAAACTCTCCCACACAGGTTTCTTCGTGCAGTTCACATCAGCTAAATCAGGGGTTCCCAAACTTTTTTATGCCATGGACCAATACCATTAAGTAAGGGATCTGTGGACCCCAGACTGGGAAGCTTTGATCTAAATAAAGCATACCAGAAGAACTGCACGAATCTATCTGTCATTGTCGGATCACAAACTAAAGAAAATCTGCAGATTCTGGAATCCAAGCAACACACACAACATGCTGGAGGAACTCAGCAGGCCAAGCAGTATCGATGGAAAAGAGTGAACAGTTGGCATTTCGGGCCGAGACCTGTCGGCAGGACTGGAGAAAAAATTGATGAGGAGTCAGAATTAGGGGAGGGGAGGGATGAAGTGAAGAGCTGGGAAGTTGATTGGGGAAAGAGATACAGGGCTGGAGAAGGGGGAGTCTGACAGAAGAGGACAGCAGGCCATGGAAGAAAGAAAAGGGGAGGAGCACCAGAGGAAGGTGATGGGCAGGTAAGGAGATAAGGTGAGAGAGGGAGAAGGGGATGGGGAATGGTGAAGGAGGGAAGGGGGCACTGTTGGATGTGACTGACAACCATTCAATCAATGCACCATTGGAGTTACTCCCATCCTCCCAATGACCCCAACTAAGGTGCTAGTTAACCGAATAGAAAATATTTGAATCATTTCACATCATGGTTTGAAAGATTAATGAATGAATCTACCATGTGTTACCATGTCTGCTGTGGAAAAGTTCTAAAATAACCATGCAGCTGCAAAAGCAATCCTGATTTAATCCAATGATCAAAGAGTGGGTCAAATTTTAACCTTACCCTATGTGGGCAGGCAGCTAAAAATGGCCAGGTTGTTTGTTGCCTAATTGAAACTTGCCTCTGTCAACTATGGCCCTCTAGCCTCTGAGTTAGAATTGTTAACTCAAATCTAAATCTTTGCATTGAAAATTCTTGATAGGCATTCCTGTCCATTATTGAAATAGTCTTATATTGCTGTTATTGATGAGTTGTTAAACCAAGTTGCTACCAGTCCATCAGATAAAGGTCTTTTATGAACCTTTTATCTCTCCATCAATGTTTATAGAGTCATGGATTCACAGTCACACCGTGCTTTAGCTCAACTCATCCATGCCCATTAAAGCTAGTCCCATATCCATCATATCTCACTTTTCATATCCATATTCCTGTCCAAATGTCTTTTAAATATTGTTATTTTACCTGCCTTAACTCTGGCAGCTTGTTCTATATACTGACCACCCTTGGCTGAAAACCTTTGTCTTCTCGCTTGAAACCTATGCTCTCTTTTTCTTGGTTGCCCAGCCCTGGAAAAAGGACTGTGTGCACTCACACAATCTATACCCTTCATGATTTTATACACCTCTATAAGATCACTCCTCAGTCTCCTATGCTCCAATCCCATGAGTACTGGTATTATCTTGGTAAGCACTCTCTGCACTCTTTCCAGGATATACCATCTTTGCTATAGCAGGGTGACCAAATCCAAACTCAGTACTCCGAGTGTGGCCTCACAAAGTCTTGTACAACTGTAACATATCGTCCCACCTCCTGTTCTCAGTGCCCTGACTGATGAAGGGTAGCATGCCAAACACCTTCTTCACTACGCTGTCTGCTTGTGACTTGACTGTCAGGAAATCATGTACTTGTACACTAACAGGCAAATGACTTCTTCTTCAATGTCAACAAGACAAAAGAGACGCTTAACGACTTCAGAAGAACTCATTCCACTAACACCCGTCTTTACACCGGTGGTACAACAGTAGAAACTGCAATCACTAACTCCTGGGAGTGCACATCTCACACAACTTCTCATGGCCCCAGAACACACCATACACAATCAGGAAAGCTCACCAACACCTTTACTTTCTGAGGAAGCTGAAGAGAGCTGGACTTTGCACATCCACACTCATGTCATTCTACATGTCATTGTGCAGTAGAAAGTATCCTGACAAGCTGCATCACTGCTCGGTACAGAAACTGCACTGCAGTGGACAGGAAGGCTCTACAACAAGTAGTCAAAACTGCCCAATGCATTACCGGCACCAGCCTATCCACCATCTAGGACATATATTCAGAAAGGTGCTGGAAAAGGGCCATTTACATCATGAAGGATCCCACCCACCCTGTTTATGGACTGTTTGTCCCACTCCCATCAGGGGGGAGGCTATGTGGCATTAACACCAGGACCACCAGAATCTAAAGTAGTTACTTTCTCCCAGCCCTAAGATTGTTCAACATCTTTACCCACTAACCCACTCCTCCAAAATCCCAACAACCACTACTTAATTAGATTAGAGTATGAGGACACTCAGTCCTCATTTATTGTCATTTAGAAATGCATGCATTAAAAAATGATACAATGTTCCTCCAGAATGATATCACAAAAAAAACAGGACAAACCAAGACTAAAACTGACAAAACCACATAATTATAACATATAGTTACAACAGTGCAAAGCAATACCGTAACTTGATAAAGAGCAGACCATGGGCACGGTAAAAAAAAAGTCTCAAAGTCCCAATCGACTCATTATCTAATGCAGGCGGCAGAAGGGAGAAACTCTTCCTGCCGTGACCCTCCAAGTACCGACAACTTGCCGATGCAGCACCATTGGAAGCACCCGACCGCAGCGGACTCTGAGTCCATCCGAAAACTTCGAGACTCTGACCAGCCCCTCCGAAACAGCCTCTCTGAGCACCATCCTCTGCCGAGCACTTCGACCTCATCCCCTGGCCGCCGAGCAACAAACAAAGCCGAGGACTCGGGGCCTTCCCCTCCGGAGATTCCGGACCACACAGTAGCAGCAGCAGCGAAGCAGGCATTTCAGAAGTTTCTCCAGATGTTTCTCCATGCTCTCACATCCGTCTCCATCAAATCAGGATTGTGCATGACACCCTACTTGGCAAGTAACAGATATCACCACCAGAGTGGCCGCTGCGAGCTGCATCGCGTCGCCATCTTCTCCTCCCATCCCCAAATCATTTCCTGTTAGAGTCACCTTATGTATAGGCCCTCCTGTGGTCACATCACTTTATGGAAATACAATCTATATACGGTGGCATGCAAAAGATTGGGCACCCCTGATCAAAATTTCTGTTACTGTGAATAGCTAAGCGAGTAAAAGAATGACCTGATTTCCAAAAGGCATAAAGTTAAAGATGACACATTTCTTTAATATTTATGCAAGATTACTTTTTTATTTCCATCTTTTACAGTTTCAAAATAATAAAAAGGAAAAGAGCCCGAAACAAAAGTTTGAGCACCCTGCATGGTCAGTACTTAGTAACGTCCCCTTTGGCAAGTATCACAGATTGTAAACGCTTTTTGTAGCCAGCTAAGAGTCTTTCAATTCTTGTTTGGGGGATTTTCACCCATTCTTCCTTGCAAAAGGATTCTAGTTCTGTGAGATTCTTGGGCCGTCTTGCATGCACTGCTCTTTTGAGGTCTATCCACAGATTCTCGATGTTGTTTAGGTCAGGGGACTGTGAGGGCCATAGCAAAACCTTCAGCTTGCGCCTCTTGAGGTAGTCCATTGTGGACTTTGAGGTGTGTTTAGGATCATTATCCTGTTGTAGAAGCCATCCTCTTTTCATCTTCAGCTTTTTTACAGATGGTGTGATGTTTGCTTCCAGAACTTGCTGGTATTTAATTTCTTCCCTCTACCAGTGAAACGTTCCCCGTGCCACTGGCTGCAACGCAAGCTCAAAGCATGATTGATTCACCCCCGTGCTTAACGGTTGGAGAGTCTCTTTTCATGAAATTCTGCACCCTTTTTTCTCCTATCATACCTTTGCTCATTGCGGCCAAAATGTTCTATTTTAACTTCATCAGTCCACGGACTTGTTTCTAAGATGCATCAGACTTGTTTAGATGTTCCTTTGCAAACTTCTGACGTTGAATTTTGTGGTGAGGGCGCAGGAAATTTTTCTTCTGATGATTCTTCCATGAAGGTCATATTTGTGCAGGTGTCGCTGCACAGTAGAACACTGCACCACCACTCCAGAGTCTGCTAAATCTTCCTGAAGGTCTTTTGCAGTCAAACCGGGGTTTTGATTTGCCTTTCTAGCAATCCTACGAGCAGTTCTCTCAGAAAGTTTTCTTGCTCTTCCAGACCTCAACTTGTCCTCCACCGTTCCTGTTAACTGCCATTTCTTAATTACATTACGAACTGAGGAAACGGCTACCTGAAAACGCTTTGCTATCTTCTTATAGCCTTCTCCTGCTTTGTAGGCATCATTTATTTTAATTTTCATAGTGCTAGGCAGCTGCTTAGAGGAGCCCATGGCTACTGATTGTTGGGACAAGGTTTGAGGAGTCAGGGTATTTATGAAGCTTTGAAATTTGCATCACCTGGCCTTTCCTAACGATGACTGTGAACAAGCCATAGTCCTCACAAGCTAATTAAGGTCTGAGATCTTGGTAAAAGTTATCTGAAAGCTCAAATCTCTTCGGGTGCCCAAACTTTTTCATGGTGCTCCTTTCCTTTCTTTCACTCTAAAATTGTACAAAACAAAAATAATACACTAATCTTGCTTAAAATGTTGAAAAGAATGTTTCATCTTTAATTTTATGTCTTTTGGAGATCAGTTCATCTTCTACTCAACTATTCACAGTAACAGAAATTTCGACCGGGGTGCCCAAACTTTTGCAGGCCACTGAATATGTATAAGCTATCTTATTTATTTATATTTTTTGTGATTTGTTTAATTATTATTGTGTTCCTTATTGTGCTTTTGTGCTGCATTTGATCCAGAGTAACTATTATTTTGTTCTCCTCTACACTTGTGTCTTGAAATGACATTAAACAATCTTGAATCTTGAATCTTAAATCTTCTGCCTCTTCTACAACTCTCCCTGGGGCGTTACTGTTCACTGTGAAAATCCTAAGCAGGTTTGACTTCCTAAGATGCAACAACAAAGGGAATTTGTTGTGCACAAGTTGACTGCCCCATTTCTTGCAATATGACAGTGACAATTTTTTTGATCAGTCTCTCCAGATTGTTCAGTTCTTTTCTTTTTATCTTCTTCTTCCTGATCTGTGGAAAGGAAAGCAGAATCATCCAAGTGCTGGGGTAGTCTTCTCATCTGGTAAATCTACCTAGAGGCTTTAATAGTTTTACTTTTTTACTTAGAGATAGCAGGCCCTTCTGGCTCAATTACACCCATGTGACCAACTAACCAACTTCTTCCCTTCTTTTCCGGTCCTGATGAGGGGTCTCGGCCCGAAACCTCGACTGTTTATTCCTTTCCAAAGAGGTAGTCTGTTCTGCTGAGTTCCTCCAGCATTTTGTATGCGTTACCCCGGATTTCCAGTATCTGCAGAGTATCTTGTGTTTATAACCTACTAACCGTGCATCTTTGGAATGTGGAATTGCACCTGGGTCACTGGCGCTGTAGTAGCATTATGATAATTGTATGCTGCCCTACGTAGTTCAAGATAAGAAATAGGAGCAGGAGTTGGTCATCTGGCCCGTCAAGCCTGCTCCGCCATTCAATAAGATCATGGCTGATGTGGCCATGGACACATCTCCACCTACCTGCCTTTCCCCATAACCCTTAATTTCCCTACTATGCAAAAAATCAAGATACTTCTCTTTCAAGTGCTGAGCTAGTATGAGTAGGGCTGCTCCTGTAGTGTCCGGGAGCAAATCTCCCTGACCTCACCTCCCTCCCTCCACCCTCCGCATGTCACTGTGTGGCCATACAGGCTTATTTCCCACCACGGCCTAAGTCACAACATGAGACAGATGGGAGTTAAGTGAGGGCTGGAGTTGATGGAAGAAACTTGTGATTTCTGGGAAGACATATCCTGGATAGTTGTGAGCAGGTGGAAGATTAACTTGCTTTCCCACTGGATTTCTGCTGGAAAGTAAAGCCCGGGTCAAACTCTTTGAACACCTGCCACAGATAAATGGACACTAAACAGTCAAACTCCTGGAGTTCACTTTCCTTGTAACTTCTGAGAAAGCCACCTTTATAGCATTCCCAGTCTGGTTGGATGGTTTGCAGTAAGGCATTGGCAAATTCCTCTATCAAGAAATTCTGAGAAGTCAGATAATAATCCAGAGCATCTGTGGGTTGATTTATAAAAGATGCTCAGATATGACGGGCAAATTGACATTGACATCTGAGGTTGGAGTGATGGCCAAAGTCTGACAGCAGACTGAAGTCTAGATTTACTTCATCTGTCTCCTGCCTCTTGTTGCTATGAAACAGACAGGCTGTGGAAGTATACAGTAGCGCATTTAATCCCAGTGAATGTTTCACAACACAGTGATCCTGGCAGAATGTAATTACCTTATGCCTTCCACAATATATCCATTTATTTACATATTGCAATCGCAAGTCAATTAGATTCAGCTCAACTTTGCACCCAAAATCATTTAATATTCCTTCCCATAATAATGGTATCTAACATTTCTGCATTAGAAATCAGTTAAGTGTTCGTGATCTCATCTTTTGTTCCTCAAGTGACTGACTTGTTAGCCGTGATTCAGTTGGTCAGAGCCTTGTCACTGAATCAGCCTGCGGTTCCCAGTCTCACTCCAAAGGCTTTAGCACAGAGGTTTGTCTGGAACCCAGTGCGGTGTTGAGTGAACGTTTAAAGTTGTTTATATTTGAGAGGTTTCCATGAGATCCCCAATCATTCTTCTAAACTCTAGAGAGTACGGGCCCAGAGCCATCAAACGATCCTCAGGCGTTAACCCTTTCATTCCCGGGATCATTCTTGTGAGCCTCCTCTGGACCCTTTCCAATGCCAGCACACCCTTTCTTAGATAAGGGGCCCAAAACCGCTCACAATACTCCAAGTGCAGTCTGACAAGTATCACTAGAAACATCCGGTAAAACTCATAGAGCTATTTGTGGGACACCTCACCATGGAAAATGGAAAATGGTTGTCACTATTCCCTGTAATATAGCAGCAACAGTGCCGTTACAGGCAAATAATTATCTCCTTACATTCAGAGTAATTTACTTGTCATGTGTACATTAAAATGCATCGATTGTGTTAACAGCCGGCGCAATCTAACGATGTGCTGGGTGCAGCAGCCAAGCAACAGCTGTACCTATTTATTCAAGTTTCCAACTCAGCATGATCGAGCATCATCTTGAATCAGTTTAGTCACGTGTAAAGAAATTGAAATGTTCTCTACTGGTTTTTTGATTGTGAAATAATCTACTCCTCAAGCCACAAGTTTCCATTGAGGTGGGATGGGAGGTATTCATGAACATTACGTCCTTGTTGATGATCTACCTCCAGACTGGGGAATGCATAGCTCAGAAAGTGCTTTTCCTGAGGGTATAGCTTCATTGGTCACAACATAGTTACAAGCAAACAGAACAGAGTGAACAGTAGACATGTTAATAATCAATACGATATTGAGCATGACACAGCAGAAAGGTGCAAAATAACCGTGCAAAAAAAAACTGGAGTGAGAATAGTGGAATAAGCAAGAGAGATAAATGTACATACCTGCATCACTGGGGAGACGGTGCAAAACAAGTGATTTGTTCAGGAGTCTCTTAGCGGTGTGGAAGAAGTCTGAACGTCTGTGCCTTCAAGCTCCTGTATCTTCTAACCTCATGGTAAAATTAAAATACAGATAAATAGCTCTTCATTTACACCAAATAAAATACTTTCAGATAGATAGTGCTTCATTTATGCCTTGATATAGATACCTTTAAATATGAACCTTGAAATATTCATATTTCAAATGAATAAAGAGATTCAAAAAGTGACGTCCCTGTCATGCAAATTTATAGCTAGAAACAGAAGGGATACTTGCTGCTGTTTCTTCTTCCTTTGTAGTACATTGGCTCAGGATATTCTAACTTATTTTACAGGGATTAAAGTTGTTTTAAAGTGTAGCTGCCATTACAGTTAGGGAAACGCAGCAACCAAATTGCGGACAATGTGACACCGAGCGGATCATTTGTGTTGAGGATGTGTCGCCACGCTTCCAGTGCCAATATAGCATGCCCACAACTTACTAACTCCAACTCATACGTCTTTAGAGTGTGGGAGGACCCCGGAGGATCCAGAGGAACCCACGTAGTCATGGGGAGAATGTACAAACTCCCTATAGACAGCAGCAGGAATTGAACCCCGATCTTGTAACTGGCGTAGTAAAGCATGATGCTAAAAGTTATGCTGCTATGCCACACCATAAATTACTTCTCCATAAATAATCAGTCTGGTGATGCAGTGGTTAAACTAGTGGACTCGCAATCTGAAAGCCTAGATTAACAATCCAGAGGTCAAGTTCAAGAGGCAGCCGAAAATTGTCAATATCATGAAACACTTGTCATTTATTAATATTATGTTTCTGTGCTAAGCCCTTGCCAGTGACTTAAAACCTGATAATGTATATTTCGTGGTCGAATTGATCCAGCTGCTGCTTCCTACACTGCAGTGGATAACACATCAGATATAGATCATTAACTGTGGGATGAGCCAAGGTCAAAACAAAAATGCTACCTAAAGGCAAGTTGGGGTTTTAAAAATAAACACCAAGCCAACATTTTAAGTTCTGACTCTGCAGGCTCCTCATAACCTTGCGGTGCCATCTGGCAGAGCTGATGCTGAGGGAAGATTTTCCATACTTGATTCTGTCTCAGATTCTGGGAGAATACAGCTTAGCAAATAAGGTTTAGTACAGATGAGAGCGTGTGCTGGCAAGACCTTCTGGAATGCCACTGAGGCCCATAAATGCAGTGTCTGTGATTGAGTAAATCATCATGCCTTTCCAGCTCAGTGCTTGCACCCAACGTCAACTCTCATTCAGGTAAAAGAATACTTTGTTGAACAAAATAAATTTCCCCTGCATTTAGCAGATAGTGCCTTTACTCAGTTCATGAAAAGTGAAGCTGAAATAAAGAAAACAAGCCTTTAAACCAACAATAAGATTTTGCGCTTAGGCAAGAAAGTAAAAATTACATTGCAATAAATAAAACACATCATAGGACAGAATCGTAAGGACTCATTTTAACTCCCGATGGAAGGGCTATGAGGTTCAGCAAAAACAAAAATTAGTATGAGGCTTAAGAGACTGACTTCTGAGTTTGGTGGGAATTATTCTCCCACTAGCAAACAGGAGCAGGAACCTGGGAGGCAGGAAACTGGAGCCTGTTCCTGAAGGTATTGAGACCTGGCATTCAGAGAGGTTGGGACAGGGAGGGAGCCAATGTTCCTTATGAATTTGACATTTAAGAAACTCAGGAACATGGCTATGTAGAAAGGAAAGGAAAGATTGGTTTGATCTTAACTTTGGTTAAAAAGCTGGCACAACATCGTGGGCTGAAGGGCCTGTACTGTGCTGTAGTCATCAATGTTCTACACTATACTCCATATTTTTTGCAGGGCTTCTCTGGGTAACCTGGTGGAGAAGCCACAGCAGGTATCCTAACAAACCTTCTGTTCAAATTGTCATTATATTATCACAGCCTGATCTGCATATTATGATAGGATCTTCTGATTTTTCAGAACATGCCTCATTCTGAGTCAGTGGTAAGGAAGGCAAATGTTAGCATTTATTTCATGAGGACTAGAATATAAAAGCAAGGTTGAGGTTTTATAGGGCATTAATCAGACTGCACTTGGAGTATTGTGAGCAATTTTGGCCCTTACCTAAGAAAGGATGTGCTAGCATTGGAGAGGGTCCAGAGGATGTTCATGAAAATGACTCTGGGAATGAGAGGGTTAATATATGAGGAGTGTTTGATGGCTCTGGGCCTGTACTTGCTGGAGTTTAGAAGAATGAAGTATATCAGTGAGACCTATTGAACATTGAAAAGACTAGATAGAGTGGATGTGGAGAGGATGTTTCCTATGGTGGGGGAGTTGAGGACCAGAGGGCACAGCCTCTGAATAGAAGCATCTTCCTTTAGAATAGAGATGAGGAGGAATTTCTTTAGCCAGAATCTATTGCCACAGACTGCTGTGGAGGCTAAGTTATTGGGTATATTTAAAGGAGGAAGATAGATTCTTGATTAATAAGGGCATGGGAAAAGGCAGGCGAATGGGGTTGAGAGGGATAATAAATCAGACATGATGGAATGGCAAAGCAGACTCAGTGGTCCGAATGGCCTAATTCTGTTCTATGTCTTATGGTTTAGGAAGACTATGACATCAACGGGTACCAGGGTAGTGTCGTGGTTAGCGCGACGCTATTGCAGCTCAGGGTGTCGGAGTTTGGAGTTCAATCCCACTGTTCTCCGTAAAGAGTCTCTTCATATCCTCCCCATGGAACGCATGGGTTGTCTCCGGGTACTCCAGTTGCCTCCCATTGTCAAAAGACGTACCTGGTAGGTTAACTGGTTGTTGTAAATTGTTCCGCGATTAGGCTGGGGTTAGATCAGGGACTGCTGGACAGCATGGCTCGACGGGCCAGAAGGGCTTACTCCTTGGTGAAACTATAAATTAAAAACAAATAAACAAACAAATAAATAAATAAACTTGGCCCGTTGGTTCAGCCACTGTGATTGGTCTGTCACCCCTGTATCATGGTGCAGGCAGGTTTAAATCAACTATTCCACCACACTGAAATTGAATTTCTATATCACTGGTCCAGATAAAAGGCCGTGACTCTAATCATCGACTGTCCACTGACCTCCATAGATGCTGCCTGACCTACTGAGCTCCTCCACCATTTTGTGTGTGTTGAGCCATAGGATAGCTGGAGCATTCATTGCAACACACACAAACACATGGTGGCGAATGCTTTACAGTACCGGTGACCCAGGTTCATTTCCTGCTGCTGTCTGTAAGGAGCTGGGATGTTCTCCCCGTGACCGCGTGGGTTTCCTCCGAGTGCTCCGGTTTCCTCCTGCAGTCCAAAGACATACCGGTTGGTAGGTTAATTGGTCATTGCAAATTGTCCTGTGATTAGGCTGGGTTATATTGGGGAGTGTTGGGTGGCACGGCTTAAAGGGCAGGGCGGGCCTATTTGTATCTAAACAAATCAATAAAAATATATTTTTTAAAATACTGGTGGAACTCAGCAGGTCAGGTAGTATCCATGAAAATGAATAAACCCTTGACATTTTAGGCTAAGACCATTTATCAGAGCTGGAATGGAAGGGGGAAGATATCAGAATAAAAAAGTTGGGGGAGGAGAAGAAGGCCAAACTAGAACATGATGGATGAAGACAGGTGGGTAGAGGAAGGGAATGAAGTGAGAAGCTGGGGGATGGTAGGTAGAAAAGGCAAAGGGCTGGAGAAGAAGGAACCCGATAGAAGAGGAGAGTGGACCATAAAACCATAAAAACAAGCAGAGAAACAGGCCCTTTGGCCCATCTAGTCCATGCTAAACCATTTAAACTGCCTAGTCCCATGGAAGAAAAGGAAGGAGGAAGGGCACCAGGGTAGATGAGAGACATTAGCATCAATTAAACCTACTCATTGCTGCCATCTGCTGGTGATGATCTGCTATGACATAGGCAGTGCCATCAATGTGTCAAGAAAATCACAGGGAGAGGACTTGGTGACTGCATTGAAAGCATTTTACGATGGATTAAAAATTGTTGGCTGTTGTCTGTGACAAGTCAGTTGCTAAATGATTCAAAGGCATGCCAGGGAATTGGGGTTGAAAATGGTGGAGCATGCCCATTGTGGAGTGGTATCTCCACAATGACACACCGAGAATATCTCCATCACGCTGATTAAAGCCACTAGAACTTTATCTGGTTGAGTTTAGAGACAGTATTATTTCTGCTGATTGATCAATCCGGGATGAAAGGTCATGGCCCAAATTGTCAGCTCTTTGATCCTCTCCGTAGATGTTGCTTGACCTGCTGGGATCCTCCAGCATTTTGTGTGTGTTACGTTGCCATACCGTCCAATCTGAAATGCTGCTTTGCTCCATCAGTATTTAAATCACTGTAAAACATTCAAGTAGCATTTAAAAAAACCTTGCATAAAATGATGGCCTTTTATTGAGGTATGTGAATTCCACTGCATTGTTAACTATATAAAAAAAGCAACAATCATTCACACTTGACTCTCATTGTTTTTGTACTAGAGAGAGATAGTGGGAAAACAGTAATAAATATCACAGTTGACAAGTCTTTTTCCGGTCTGCTGCGGGGTGGGGATTTTGGTCATTACTTTGCAAGTCTTTTTATGTCTGCTCTTCCTGCACTTCACTTGAACTGAAGTGACCCTTTTAATTCTTGTAATTACTGGTAATTTGGATCATTATGTGAGCTGCTAACACCTATTAGGCCATATGGTACTTGTGTGCTACCACTGAACGTAAAACATAGAGTGTACAAAAGAGCAGTACAGGAACATGCCCTTTGGCCAACCATTTCTGTGCTGACTATGATGCTAATCTAATTAATTCCATTTGCCTGCACATGGTCTGTACCCCTCTATTCCCTGCCCAGTCATGTCTATCTAATTGCATCTTAAACAGCCCTACCACATCTGCCTCGACCACCTCACAGCATTCCAGGCACCTACTGCTCTCTGTGCAAACACGCGCATCGCAAACCTCCCTCAAACTTTCCACCACCTGGCTTAAACAGATGCCCTCTAGTAGTTGTCATTTGCAGCTAACTATCTGTGACTCTAAAGCAACACACACAAAAGGCTGGAGGAACTCAGCAGTTCGTGCAGCATCTATGGAAATGAATAAACAGTCAATGTTTCGGAAACATGAGGAATTCTGCAGATGCTGGAATTTCAAGCAACATACATAAAAGTTGCTGGTGAACGCAGCAGGCCAGGCAGCATCTCTAGGAAGAGGTACAGTCGACGTTTCGGGCTGAGACCCTTCGTCAGGACTAACCGAAAGAAGAGCTAGTAAGAGAGTTGAAAGTGGGAGGGGGAGGGGGGGGCGATCCGAAATGATAGGAGAAGACAGGAGGGGGAGGGATGGAGCCAAGAGCTGGACAGGTGATTGGCAAAAGGGATACGAGAGGATCATGGGACAGGAGGCCCAGGGAGAAAGAAAAGGGGGAGGGAGGGAAAAGCCCAGAGGATGGGCAAGGGGTATAGTCAGAGAGACAGTGGGAGAAAAAGGAGAGAGAGAAAAAGAAAGTGTGTATATAAATAAATAACGGATGGGGTATGAGGAAGAAGTGGGGCACTAGCAATGAAGTCCAGCTCTTGGCTCCATCCCTCCCCCTCCTGTCTTCTGCTATCATTTCGGATCTCCCCTCCCCCTCCCACTTTCAAATCTCTTACTAGCTCTTCTTTAGGTTAGTCCTGATGAAGGGTCTCAGCCTGAAACGTCGATTGTACCTCTTCCAATCAATGTTTCGGGCCAAGATTGTTCGTCGGGACTGGAAAACAGAGGGGAGGACAGAGGGGAGCTGGTGGGAGGGGCCACCACTTTTGAAGGCTGTCTGTATTGAGTTCAGTGGAACCAACCTGAGGGATTGCAAGGATCTGAGGTGTTGGGAAACACCTGTCCTGTTGCATTATTCCCATAAGGCTGCTGTTCAGGTGCAACAGCTAATTAGGAAGGCTTACAGAATGCTACCATTTATTGCTCAGGGAAGCAACTGAAAAAATAGAAATATCATGTTTAGTTATACTGCATAAGCCATTAGTAAAACCACATCTGAGGTACTGTGTGCCAGTCTCTTTATTTAAGGAAGTCATAGTCATAGTCATAGTCATACTTTATTGATCCCGGGGGAAATTGGTTTTCATTACAGTTGCACCATAAATAATAAATAGTAATAAAACCATATATAGTTAAATAGTAATATGTAAATTATGCTAGTAAATTATGAAATAAATCCAGGACCAGCCTATTGGCTCAGGTTGTCTGACCCTCCAAGGGAGGAGTTGTAAAGTTTGATGGCCACAGGCAGGAATGACTTCCTATGACGATCTGTGCTGCATCTCGGTGGAATGAGTCTCTGGCTGAATGTACTCCTGTGCCCACCCAGTACATTATGTAGTGGATGGGAGACATTGACCAAGATGGCATGCAACTTAGACAGCATCCTCTTTTCAGACACCACCGTCAGAGAGTCCAGTTCCATCCCCACAACATCACTGGCCTTTCGAATGAGTTTGTTGATTCTGTTGGTGTCTGCTACCCTCAGCCTGCTGCCCCAGCACACAAGAGCAAACATGATAGCACTGGCCACCACAGACTCGTAGAACATCCTCAGCATTGTCCGGCAGATGTTAAAGGACCTCAGTCTCCTCAGGAAATAGAGACGGCTCTGACCCTTCTTGTAGACAGTCTCAGTGTTCTTTGACCGGTCCAGTTTATTGTCAATTCGTATCCCCAGGTATTTGTAATCCTCCACCATGTCCACACTGACCCCCTGGATGGAAACAGGGGTCACCGGTACCTTAGCTCTCCTCAGGTCTACCACCAGCTCCTTAGTCTTTTTCACATTAAGCTGCAGATAATTCTGCTCACACCATGCGACAAAGTTTCCTACTGTAGCCCTGTACTCAGCCTCACCTCCCTTGCTGATGCATCCAACTATGGCAGAGTCATCAGAAAACTTCTGAAGATGACAAGACTCTGTGCAGTAGTTGAAGTCCGAGGTGTAGATGGTGAAGAGAAAGCGAGACAAGACAGTCCCCTGTGGAGCCCTAATGCTGCTGATCACTCTGTCGGACACACAGTGTTGCAAGCACACGTACTGTGGTCTACCAGTCAGGTAATCAAGAATCCATGACACCAGGAAAGCATCCACCTGCATCGCTGTCAGCTTCTCCCCCAGCAGAGCAGGGCGGATGGTGTTGAACGCACTGGAGAAGTCAAAAAACATGACCCTCACAGTGCTCGCTGGCTTGTCCAGGTGGGCATAGACACGGTTCAGCAGGAAGACGATGGCATCCTCAACTCCTAGTCGGGGCTGGTAGGCGAACTGAAGGGGATCTAGGTGTGGCCTGACCATAGGCTGGAGCAGCTCCAGAACAAATCTCTCCAGGGTCTTCATGATGTGGGAGGTCAATGCCACCGGTCTGTAGTCATTGAGGCCGCTGGGGCGCAGTGTCTTCGGCACAGGGACGAGGCAGGACGTCTTCCACAGCACAGGAACCCTCCGGAGCCTCAGGCTCAGGTTGAATACATGGTGAAGTACTCCACATAGCTGAGGGGCACAGGCTTTGAGCACCCTGGTACTGACACCATCCGGTCCTGCAGCCTTGCTTGGGTTGAGACGTTTCAGCTGTCTTCTCACCTGTTCAGCTGTGAAGCCCACCATGGTGGTTTCGTGTAGGGAAGGGGTATAGTCATGAGAGCAGGGTGGGGGACTGTGAGGAGGGGTAGGAGGGGAGAGTGGAATATGTGTTGGTTGGGGGCCGACAACAGATGACTCATGTGGGGGATGAGCAGGGGCCACAATGTCAAATCTGTTAAAGAACAGGTTAAGTTCGTTGGTCCTGTCCACACTGCCTTCAGCTCCTCTGTTGCTAGTTTTCCAGAACCCAGTGATGGCCCTCATCCCCCTCCAGACCTCTCTCATGTTGTTCTGCTGGAGTTTCCACTCAAGCTTCCTCCTGTACCTGTCTTTAGCCTCCCTGATCCTAGCTTTCAGGTCCCTCTGTATTGCCCTCAACTCCTCCCTATTTCCATCTCTAAACGTCCTCTCTTTAGCATTCAGGATGCCCTTAATGTCCTTTGTTACCCATGGCTTGTTATTTGAATAACAAAGGACAGTTCTTGTCGGAACATTGCAGTCCACACAGAAGTTGATGTAATCAGTGATGCACTCTGTGAGCCCATCAATATCCTCTCCATGTGGCTCACAGAGTGCCTGCTAGTCTGTCACCTCAAAACAACCCTGGAGTGCCTCATAAGCCTCCTCCGACCATTTTCTCACTGTCCTTGAGGTTGTAGGTTTACTCTTCACCAGAGACACGTAGCAGGGTTTTAGATGCACCAGGTTGTGATCTGACCTTCCCAGTGGGGGGAGAGGAGGGGGGAGGGGAGCTGTATGCATCCTTAACATTAGCGTACACCAAATTCAGAGTCCTCTCCCCTCTGGTTGTACAGCTCACATACTGCGTGAAGTTGGGCAATGTTCTAGCCATGGTAACATGGTTGAAGTCACCTGAGATGGTAATGAGGGCACTCGGGTGCTGGGTTTGTAATCTGGCTATGACGGTGTAAATGATGTTACATGCCGACGTCGGGTTGGCAGAGGGAGGGATGTACACAACAACCACAATTGCATGCGAGATTTCCCTTGGCAAATAATATGGCAAATAATATAAGGATGATGGAAATGGTTTAGATTTGCTTACTTTTTATTGTTTGCATGATCCATTTTTTTTTGTACATTAGGTCTCTTCTTTTTTAAGGGTTCTATTGGGTTTCTTTGTTTTCTGGGTGTATTGAGTATAACTACTTTGATCATAAATGTACTTTGAACTTTGAAATTAACAGGACTATTATCTGTGATTAGGCAGGCTAGGCTTGTATCTATTGGAATTTAGAAGAGGGGAGTTGATTGAAACATTTAAAATCCTAAGAGATCTGGACAGTTTGGATATAGAGAGATGTTTCCCCTTGTGGGAGACCCCAGAACAAGGAATCTCTGTATAGAAAAACAAGCAAAAGAAAGATAGAAACATAGAAAACCTACAGCATAATACAGGCCCTTCGGCCCACAAAGCTGTGCCAAACATGTCCTTACCTTAGAAATTACAGAGGGTTACCCATAGCTCTCTATTTTTCTGAGCTCCATGTACCTGGTCAGGAGTCTCTTAAGAGACCCTATCATATCTGCCTCCACCACCGTCACCGGCAGCCCATTCCATGCTCTCACCACTCTCCTGCCATCTCCTCTGTAGCTGCCTTCAAGCACCTTAAAACTGTGCCCTCTCGTGCTAGCCATTCAGCCCTGGGGAAAAGCCTGACTACCCACACAATCGGTACCTCTCATCATCTTGTACTCCTCTATCAGGTCACCTCTCATCCTCCGTCATTCCAAGGAAAAAAGGCCAAGTTCACTCAACCTTTTCTCATAAGGCATGCTCCCTAATCCAGACAACATCCTTGTAAATCTCTTCTGCAACCTTTCTATGGTTTCCACATCCTTCCTATAGTGAGACGACCAGAACTGAGTACAGTACTCTAAGTGGGGTCTGACCAGGGTCCTATAAAGCTGTAACATTACCTCTCGGCTCCTAAACTCAATCACATGATTGATGGAGGCCAATGCCCAATAAGCTTTCTTAACCAGAGTCAACCTGCGCAGCAGCTTTGAGTGTCCTATGGACTCGGACCCCAAGATCCCTCCCACACTGTGATTATTATCTGTGTCAGAGCCGTCTCTATTTCCTGAGGAGACTGAGGCCCCTTAACATCTGCTGGACGATGCTGAGGATGTTCTACGAGTCTGTGGTGGCCAGTGCTATCATGTTTGCTGTTGTGTGCTGGGGCAGCAGGCTGAGGGTAGCAGACACCAACAGAATCAACAAACTTATTCGTAAGGCCAGTGATGTTGTGGGGATGGAACTGGACTCTCTCACGGTGGTGCCTGAAAAGAGGATGCTGTCTAAGTTGCATGCCATCTTGGACAATGTCTCCCATCCACTACATAACGTACTGGGTGGGCACAGGAGTACATTCAGCCAGAGACTCATTCCTCCAAGATGCAGCACAGAGCATCATAGTAAGTCATTCCTGCCTGTGGCCATCAAACTTTACAACTCCTCCCTTGGAGGGTCAGACACTCTGTGCCGATAGGCTGGTCCTGGACTTATTTCATAATTTACTAGCATAATTTACATATTACTATTTAACTATTTATGGTTCTATTACTATTTATTATTTATGGTGCAACTGTAACAAAAACCAATTTCCCCCTGGGATAAATAAAGTACGACTATGACTATGACTAGACTACTGCCAAAAATCTTACCATTAATACTATATTCTGCCATAATACTTGACCTACCAAAATGAACCACCTCACACTAGTCTGGGTTGAACTCCATCTGCCACTTCTCAGCCCAGTTTTGCATCCTATCAATGTCCCGCTGTAACCTCTGACAGCCCTTCACACTATCCACAGCACCCCCAACCTTTGTGTCATCAGCAAACTTACTAACCCATCCCTCCACTTCCTCATCCAGGAGATTTATAAAAATCACAAAGAGTAAGGGTCCCAGAACAGATCCCTGAGGCACACCACTGGTCACTGGCCACCATGCAGAATATGACCCATCTACAACCACTCTTTGCCTTCTGTGGGCAAGTCAGTTCTGGATCCACAAAGCAATGTCCCCTTGGATCCCATGCCTCCTTACTTTCTGAATAAGCCTTGCACGGGATAACTTGTCAAATGCCTTGCTGAAATCCATATACACTACTCTGCTCTACCTTCATGAATGTGTTTAGTCACATCCTCAAAAAATTCAATCAAGCTCATAATGCACGACCTGCCTTTCACAAAGCCATGCTGACTATTCTTAATAGACTATTCTTAATCATATTATGCCTCTCCAAATGTTCATAAATCCTGCCTCTCAGGATCCTCTCCATCAACTTACCAACCACTGAATTAAGACTCACTGGTCTATAATTTCCTGGGCTATCTCTACTCCCTTTCTTGAATAAGGGAACAACATCTGCAACCCTCCAATCCTCTGGAACCTCTCCCGTCTTCATTGAGGATGCAAAGATCATTGCCAGAGTCTCCGCAATCTCTGGCGATGAAGTGAATTTTTTTCACTCTGATGATTGTGAGTCTTTGGAACTCTCTTACTTAAGGGTAATATAAGCAAAGTCTTTGAATAGTTTTAAAGCAAATACAGATAAATTCCTGAAATGGAAAGGGTAAAAGGATGTGAAGGGTAGATAGGAATATGGAGGGAAAAGTATGACCATCCAAACCACAACTTCATTGAACAGTGGAGAAAACTCATTGCCTTCCCCTGTATTTAATTCTTTAGTAATCCTGCAGTCAATCAGTTGGTCAATCATGGTGCTTTGAGTGCCTGAATTTGATATTATGTTAATAGTAATAGTATCAATAGGTTATGATTTGTGGAATCCTTTATTTAAAATTTATTTTCAGGAAATTGGCATGGCTGACATTTAATGTCTAATCCTGACTGCCAGTAAAACGGTGATGGGGAGCCACTTTGTTGAACCACTTTTTTTTTATTTCAAAATATACTTTATTCAAAAATATATACAATAAACCATTCAATAACTTCTCCTCCTTTACATACGTTTCCATTATACTCAGTAAAATATCCATATTAATAGCCACCCACGTGGCACTCCAGTAGTTCAGCTTAGCATATCGTTGTTGAGGGGTATACTCCCCGCCCACCGACCCCTCCCACTCCCACGGGTGGAGAAACCTATACTGTGGTCCTTCCCCACCGAGCCCTTGCGGTGGCTGCACCGAGTTTCAGTGCGTCCCTCAGCACGTACTCCTGCAGCCGAGAGTGTGCCAGTCGGCAGCATTCTCCCACGGACATCTCCATGTGCTTGAACCACTGAAGCAAGGAACTTCCATGATACTGTAGGGTCAGGAGTTCCAGGACTTCTTGGAAACATGAATGTTAGGAGCAATGTTCCCTCTAATTTGTAATGACGACTGAGTGCAAAAGTCTTGCGCTGCGCAATTTTTTGCCCAGTGACAACACCATGCGCGCATTAAATTTTTAAGCAGAAGTAAACCTGAAGCTATTCTAAGGGTAATAAACCATTCTTATTTAAATGAACTAGCATTTCTTTGCTGCTTCACGCTCTTTGCTTCTTTGGAATTCAACATCGTGAATCAATAATTTCTTCAATAAAACAGTATAAGTAAGCCATTTCTAAAATCTTCAGACAAATCATCGCAAACTCCACGTTGTCAACACTGTCCGCAACAGAAACCGGAAAAGGAAATGTGATTGTATACGATCAGGAAATGTACTTAACATGCCAACGAGGTAGAGGGTGACAACCTTTCCTGTGCAGTTTAAATTCCTTCACGCGCTAGTAGCGAAAGATGTGTGCACATGCACAACTTGGAGGGAACATTGGTAAGGAGCAAGAATGGATCATTTATTCCTTCACAGATGCTGAACCCTTCTGTAAATCATTGCTGATCAGCTAAATTCTGTATTCTCCTCCACATTTCTCCCCATATTTTAGATGCCCAGTTTTAGCAGCTAATTTTAGATGTTATTTTAATTTTTGTTTCATTATTTTAATACTTGTGAACCTCCCTAATGCTGTTTCACGGTTCAACTGCTAATTTCATTATATTTTGCAGGAGACCTGACAATGTTTTAACCACACATCAAAAATAGATTCTATTTAATTTCCTAAAATTATTTCCGTGTAGCTTTTCTCTACTCAAGAGATTTTTTTCCCATTGAAGTTAGTTTGTTTTTATTGGAGGAAGTTATTGTAGTTTCTGTCATAAGTTCTGTTTCCTCCACCCTTTCAATAAACTTTGAGTAAATTAATTTGTTAGGTTGTTAGCTCGCCAGCTAGAATAAGGTCTATAAGGGGTTGAGAGGATAATAAATCAGCCATGATGAAATTGCAGACAGACCCAATAGGCCAAATAGCCAAATTCGGCTCTGGTGTGTTTTTTTTAGTTTTCCCTTGTGTAATAAGCGTCAGTGTCAATATAAACTTCTAATCAACTGTTATAAGTCAATTGAATGGCACCCTAGTATGATGTCACAATCTACCTTGTAATGACCTTATTGTTTGCCTCGACTGTACTTTCTCTGTATTTTATTCTGCATTCTGAAATTATTTTCCCTTGTACTCCTTAATGCACTGTTGTAATGAAATGATCTGTATGGAAGACATGCAGAACAAGTTTTTCACTGCAGCTCGGTACATGAGACAATAATAAACTAATTTACTGATTTAATTTATCAATTTGCCATCCCTGATTGCCCTTGAGAAGATGAAGGTGAGTTGCTTTCATGAACTGTCGCTGTGCTGCTTGTAAAAGTGTTACCATGGTGCAGTTGTGAAGGAAATCTTAGGATTTAAACTGCAGGGTTGAAAATGGAAATCCAAATCCAAATTTGACCAAATGAATCTCTCCCCATTGGCTGGGATGTCTATTTGATGGAACACTCTGTCAAGATGCAAACATTATGTGTATAATGGAATTCAGATTTAGATTTAGAGATTTAGAGGCTTATAGCTGAGTTACAGGCCGTTTAGGCCCAGTGAGCTCACACCACCTGATTCCACCCATGTGACCAACTATCCTACTAGCCTGATTGGACATTGAACCCACGGACACTACCTCACTACTTTTTTTTTCTCTCTTTTTGCACTATTTATTTAATTTAAACTTTTACTGTAATTTACAGTTGTTTTTTACTATTTTTTAAATTATGTATTGCAATGTACTGCTGCCGCATAACAAATTTCACAACACATGCCAATGACATTAAATCTGATTCTGATTCCTAACTGGAATGTGGGAGGAAACCAGAGTGGCTGGAGGAAACCTATACGGTCATGGGGAGAACGTAGAAACATCTTACGGGCAGTGGTGGGAGTTGAACCTGGATCACTGGCATGTAATAGTGTTGTGCTAACCACTTCTCTATTGTGCCATGCTGTGTTTCATCAGTTTGGGGAAAGCAACTAAGATCAGCTGGAAAAGAGGTGAAAATTAATCTTCAGCAGAATAAAGAGCAAGACCTGGACCTGGCTAGTTGAGGCATGGAAGGTACATTTGGAGTTTGATTGACAAATGTGTGTTTAGCGACATTAGAAATAGCAGCAATGAGACCAATGGCAATTAAGAAAGGTGCCAGTTGAGGATGTGCAAAAGAAAGCCAGTGGGGGTATCGGATATCAGATGTGGAATTACATTGTGTAATGGCCAAAATGGTTGAGAGGATGTAGGGGGGAAGACTTTGAGCAATGGGCCTTCCTGACTGAGATCAATCGGGTCCGCAGTAAGTGCCCACACTCTCTTGCAGCCTCTCAGGATAATGGAAACCTGAGCTGGAAAGAGTGCAAAAAAAGATTTACAAGTATGTTGCCAGGACTCAAGGGCCTGAGTTATAGGGAGAGGCTAGAAAGGCTAGGACTTAATTCCTTGAAGCATAAGAGACTGAGAGGTGACCTTATAGAAGAGTAAAAAATAATAAAGACATAGAGAGAGAGAATGCGCACAATCTCTTTCTTCCACAGAACGGGACTCAAAACTAGAGGGCATAAGTTTAAAGCCTGGTTTATACTTCTGCGTCAACGCGTCGCCATAAGTTCTGTGTCACCACAAGCCCTACGTAAAGCCGATGCGGAACCCTACGCGGGAGCCTGCGTTGCTGCAACACGCACCTCTCCCAAAATGTAACCACGTGTCGCGGCAACACAGACCGTAAGAACTGTGATTGGTCCGCTTGGTAGCAACGCATTTCATCCTACGCTGCAATAGCTTCCCATTGGGCGATTGAAGGGCAGGGAAGGAACTCTGGCTGCAATGCTTTCCATAAGGCTTTACAGACCTCTGAAATTATGGATGACATATTTCGCTTTTACGAAAAAAGATGCTTGCTTCTTGTTTACCCCGAGAAAGACTACCATGACCATGAGGCCTTCCGCGGGCAAGTGAGTGCGCATGCGTCACGTGCGCGAATTGCAGAGCGACGCAGACACACCAATACACAAGTATAAATGCTCACAATGCACGTAAGTCACTTGCGTAGGTCACAGCGTCCAGTTAACGCAGAAGTATAAATCAGGCTATAGGCGAAAGGTGAAAGGGACCCAAGTGCAAATTCATACCAGCCTGTAAATGGTTTAATTGCTCAATTCAAATCATAAACAACTGCGTAAGTGGCTGTGTGAAGAATTCAAATGGCCCAGGGCCATTTTCTTCTCCCATTTGCAGGAGACACTGCAGCTCCTGCTGTTGTTTCCAATCCAGCTTCAGGCCAGGGCACCATCCCCATTGCTACCAGGAGCTGGAGTCACAATACAGACTGTGATGCTGGCTGTAAGTTAATGTCACTGATGGACTGCACATCCCCAATGAACACTAAATATTTACTCTTTAAAAACCATTTGGTTCCTTGTGATTACCGCAATCCCAGAGCTAAATCAGTCTCTCCCAAGCATGGAAGAGATTGTTCTGGTATTCAACACAAGGGCATGCTCACAGCAGTCTGCTCAACAGAAATCTAGCATTTAGAAATAAATGAATCAGAATCAGGGTTATTATCACTGGCATGCGGCGTGAAATTTGTTAACTTAGTAGCAGTTCAATGCAAAACATAATCTAGAATGATTATAATAAATAAATAAATAAATAAATCTTATTCAGTATACTTTATACAGTATACATATATTGAATAGATTAAAAATCGTGTAAAAGCAGAAATACTATATATATATATAAAGCGAGTTACTGTCCAAGGGTTCAATGTCCATTTAGGAAGCAGACGGCAGAGGGGAAGAAGATATTCCTGAATCACTGAGTGTGTGCCTTCAGGCTTCTGTATCTCCTACCTGATGGTAACAGTGATAAAAGGACTTGCCCTGGGTGCTGGAGGTCTGTAATAATGGACGCTGCCTTTCTGAGCCACCAGTCCCTGAAGATGTCCTGGGTACTTTGTAGGCTGGTACCCAAGATAGAGCGGACTAAGTTTACAACCCTCTGCAGCTTCTTTCGGTCCTGTGCAGTAGCCCCTCCATATCAGACAGTGATGCAGCCTGTCAGAATGCTCTCCATTGTACATCTATAGAGGTTTTTGAGTGCATTGATTGACGTGCCAAATCTCTTCAAACTCCTAATAAAGTATAGCAGCTGTCTTGCCTTCTTTATAACTGCATCAATATTGTTGGGACCAGGTTAGATCCTCAGAGATCTTGACACCCAGGAACTTGAAGCTGCTCACTCTCTCCACTTCTGATCCCACTATGAGGATTGGTATGTGCTCCTTCGTCTTACTCTTCCTGAAGTCCTCAATCAGCTCTTTCATCTTACTGACGTTGAGTGCCAGGTTGTTGCTGCGACACCACTCCACTAGTTGGAATATCTCACTCCTGTACGCCCTCTCATCTCCATCTGAGATTCTACCAACAATAGTTGTATCATCAGCAAATTTATAGATGGTATTTGAGCTATGCATAGCCACACAGCCATGTGTATATAGAGAGTAGAGCAGTGGGCTAAACACACACCCCTGAGGTGCGCCAGTGTTGATCATCAGCGAGGAGGAGATATTATCACCAATCCGCACAGATTGTGGTTTTCTGGTTAGGAAATCGAGAATTCAATTGCAGAGGGAGGTACAGAGGCCCAGGTTCTGCAACTTCTCAATTAGGATTGTGGGAATGATGGTATTAAATGCTGAGCTATAGTCGATGAACAGCATCTTGATGTAGGTGTTTGCGTTGTCCAAGTGGTCTAAAGCTGCATGGAGAGCCATTGAGATTGCATCTGCCATTGACCTATTGTGGCAATAGGCAATTTGCAATCGGCCCAGGTCCTTGTTGATGCAGGAGTTCAGTCTAGTCATGACCAACCTCTCAACGCATTTCATCACTGTAGATGTGAGTGCTACTGGGTGATAGTCATTAAGGCAGCTCACATTATTCTTCTTAGGCACTGGTATAATTGTTGCCTTGTTGAAGCGTGGGAACATCCGCCCATAGCAGTGAGAGGTTGAAAATGTCCTTGGATACTCCCGCTAGTTGGTTGGCATAGGTTTTCAGAGCCTTACCAGGTACTCCATCAGGACCTTCCGCCTTGCGAGAGTTCGCTGTCTTTAAAGACAGCCTAACATCGGCCTCTGAGACAGAGATTACAGGGTCATCAGGTGCAGCAGACATCTTCACAGCTGTAGTTGTGTTCTCCCTTTCAAAGCAGGCATAGAAGGTGCTGAGTTCATCTGGTAGTGAAGCATCGCTGCCATTCATGCTATTGGGTTTCACTTTGTAGGAAGTAATGTCTTGCAAACCCTGCCAGAGTTGTTGTGCATTTGATGTCGCCTCCAACCTCATTTGAAATTGTCTCTTCACCCTTGAAATAGCCCTTCGCAGACCATACCTAGTTTTCTGGTACAGGCCTGGATCACCAGACTTGAATGCCACAGATCTAGCCTTCAGCAGACAACGTACCTCCTGGTTCATCCACGGCTTTTGGTTTGGGAATGTTCAGTAAGTCTTTGTAGGCATACACTCATCCACACAGGTTTTAATGAAGTTGGTAACAGCCGCAGCATACCCATCCAGGTTCAAAGATGAATCCCTGAATACAGTCCAGTCCACCGATTCAAAGCAGTCCTGTAGGCACTCCTGTGCTTCCCTTGTCCATACCTTCTTGGTCCTCACTGCTGGTGCTGCAGTCTTCAGTCTCTGCCTATACTCAGGGAGTAGAAGTACAGCCAGGTGATCAGACTTCCCGAAGTGAGGGTGTGGAATGAAGAAGCAACCTCTACCTGACTGTAGCAAAAGCCTTGGAGAAGCTATGATTGTAATATGACTATCAAGCAGAAATTGAAACTTGTAACTCTGTGGATTGGGAGCAGCAGGGCAGTGTAGCGGTTAGCGTAATGCTATTACAGTGCCAGCAACCCAGGTTCAATCCCGCCACCGCCTGTAAGGAGTTTGTACATTCTTCCTGTAGCCTCATGGCTTTCCTCCGAGTGCTCCAGTTTACTCCCACAGTCCAACGACATATGGGTGAGTAGGTTAATTGGTGATATGGGTGGCGCAGGCTTGTTGGGCCGGAAGGGCTGTTACCGTGCTCTAGTTCCAACCCTAAATCTAAAAAAAATCTATCTGCTTAACATGCAGTCACTTAATGGGGTAGTGATCACGGCAGTGAGGCCAATCATAGTGCAGCATACACAAGGCACTACATCTGACACATCGCTCCTCAGGTATAGAATAGACAAAGATTATGATCCTCACTCAGTACAGCCTAGACAAGCAATTCTTCCCAGGCATTACCTCACGGTATACCATTACTTACAGCTCAGTTAGGAAGTCTGTTTAAAACGACACTGGTGGCCTCTGCTACAGGAATTGGGTTCTGAATGCTACTTATGTGAAGCCTGTATTATTCTTGAGGGGAGGGTTAGGGTAATTTGATCCTCTCTGCAGGTGTCCATCTTCATTACCAAAAAAGAAGTCCCTTTCTGACCGCTCCAAATGGGACTAGTGTAGATGGGCCTCTTGGCTGGCATGGACTAGTTGGACTGAAGGACCTGTGTCTATGTGTTATGGCTTTATGACTCCATTTTCAGGGCTCCAACCATTGGATCAAGCTGGTTTCAGATTTCAGATTTATTTATCACACGTTCATCGAATGCATCCCTGGCGTTAATAAGCATCACACCCAATATGTTGTGGGGGCAGCCTGCATGTGCTGATTCCTTTGCTTTGCTGTGGTTATTTCCAAACCTATGTGTGTTTAACACAATGCAGAATTAGAGCAAAGTTACAGAAAAAATGCAGTGCAGGTAAATGAAAAAGTGCAAGATCATAATAATGTAGATTGTGAGGTCAAGAGTCTGGCTTATCGTACAAGAGGTCCATTCAAGAGATCAATAACAGTGGGATAGAAGCTGCCCTTTAGCCTAGTGGTACTCCATTCAAGCTTTTGTATATTTTGCCTGATGGGAGAGGAAATGTTCGGCACGGGTGGGGTCTTTGACTGTGGCTGGCTGCTTTACTGAGCAGTAAGGTGTAGACAGAATCTACAGATGGGGGGGGGGGGCGCTGCTTTCTGTGCTGAGCTGTGTCCACGACTCTTTGTGGTTTCTTGTAGTAGCTTTGCAGTTTCTGTTTCTAGTATTGACACACCAAGCCATTATGAAACCAGACAGAACACTTTCTATGGTGCAGTGATAAAAACTGGTAGGGGTCCACAGAGACATGCCAAATTTCTTCAGCATCCCGAGGAAGCAGATGCATTGGTAAGCTTTTTTGCCCGTGACATCATTTGGACCAGGGGAGGCTATTAGTGATGTCTACTCCTAGGAACTTGAAGCTCTCAACTCTTTCAGCCTCAACACCTTTGATGTAGACAGAAGCACATGCACCTTTCCCTGAAGCTCTTTCGTTATGGTGACATCGAGGAAAAGATTGTTGTCATGATACCATGCACGTCACTAATCCCTCTTTCTCCTTCCTGTACTCTGACTCGTCATTATTTGGGATACTACAGTGAGTGTCATCTGCAAACTTTAAGATGGAATAATGGTGGAAACTGGCCACTCAGTCATCAATGCTCCGTGAGTAGAGTAGGGACTGAAGATGCAAATCTTCTGGAGTACCTGTAGAATAATCGTGGTGGAGTTGTTGTTGCCTTTCCTTACTGATTGTGGTCTGTTGGTCAGGGAAGCGAGGAGTCATTTGTGTAGGGCCAGGGAGATGGCATCCGCTGCAGATCTGTTTCGTCAATATGTAGGTTGCACTGGGTCGAGGTTGTCTGGGAGACGAGTTAATGTGTACATTGACCAGCCTTTTGAAACACTTCCTAATGGTAGAAGTCAGAGCCACTGAGCTATGGCTGTTACGGCAAGTTATCTTGTTTTTCTTGAATACTGGGATGACCGTGGTCTTCTTAAGGCATAGATAGATAGACACTTCAATCATCCCAAAGGAAATTACAGTGTCACAGTAGTGTTACGAGTGCACAGATATAGTTATTAGCAGAGAAGTAGAAAGAATAAAAAATAAGTTACCACAAACAGTCTAACAGGAGGGGCCATCACTTCCCCGGCTCTAGGTTGACTCATTATAGAGGCTAATGGCTGAGGGTAAGAGTGACCTGAGCAGTTGATCGATACAACCTATGAAAATTTTGCCTCAGTTGCACAAAAACAACCTGGCTCAGTGCCATTTAAACTTTGACTTTCATGCAAAAGCAAATTTCTGCCTTCACATTGCCATTCCAGCCTCTCAGGTGGCAGCCAGGAGGGCCGCACAGTTAAGATCGAGAGGCCACAATCAGCCAGCGGTAACAAGCGTACGCATTGTGCTGATGAACACTAGCCCCACACATACAGTGGAGATGGTGGTTGCGGTTGCTTTTGGAAAGTTTAGAAAGCACCTTACTTGAGGTGTGTGAAAAGGAGCTGTGTACAGCAGCAAACACAAAGAGCGGTCTGTAGATGATGACGTACTCATGCTGGGAAAAGGGTGAATGGAGACAGGAGTGTTTGCATAGTAAGTTATAATAATTATTCCAACATATAAAATAATTTAAAATGGCTTTTATAGCCATTAGCAAGTGTCTCTGAGAAAAACCATGACGATGAAAGTTTCCATATTGTTAATAAAATGCAACTGTTTCATGTAGGCCGGGTGGAGGGGGAAGAGAGACCAAGAGTTTGCTTCCAAGAGTAAAGCTGCAGTTAATCACAATATCTGCCTCTATCCTGCATTATGGGAATAGTATATATTTTTCTTTTAATTTACTGGATACAGACATCACAAGCAACAGTGGAAGTTATCATCCCAGCTCCAATATCCCTGAAATGATGAGTCAGTTAAGAGTTGGGCAGCACAGTATCGCAGTGAGTAGAACTGTGAGTAGAACTGGAATGATGAGTCAGTTAAGAGTGGGGCAGCACAGCATTGCAGTGAGTAGAACTGAATTGATGAGTCAGTTAAGAGTTGGGCAGCACAGTATCGCAGTGAGTAGAACTGTGAGTAGAACTGGAATGATGAGTCAGTTAAGAGTGGGGCAGCACAGTATCGCAGTGGGCAGGACTGTTGCTTCACAGCTCTGTTGACTGACGTTCGATGCTGACATCAGCTGCTGACTGTGTAGAGTTCGCACGTCCTCCCTATGAACACATGGTTTTCCCCCAGAACCTCAAAGATGTGCAGGTTTATAGTTTAATTGACCATGGGGGACTATTCCTCATTTGTGGGTAAGTGGTGGGGTCTGGAGGAAGATGTTTGGATTCTTCATAGAATATAGGAGCAGGAGTAAGTCATTCTACCCTTTGGCCATGTCCCACCATTTGTTATGATCATGGTTGGCCATTAACTTCGGAACCCGGTTCCTGTCTTCCTCTATCCCTTGATCTCTTTAGTATTAAGAAACACAGCCACCTCCATTGTATCATTTCTTAATGCGTGTATGCATTTCTAAATGACAATAAAAGAGGACTGAGAGTTCTCATAATCTAATCCTTTATGAATATCAGATCAAGTAGTGTCGGGAGGAGGGGGTGTAAAGGAATTGTCAATGTTTTGAATTAAAACCCTCGAATGGGACTCAAAACGTCCAGCCTGAAACCTTTCTAATTCTTCCCCCCCAACATGTATGCTATTCAACCCTATGAGTTCTTTCAGCTGATTTCTGTTGCTTTAGATTCCATCATCTGCAACCTCCTATGTCTCCTTTTTGAATACGTTTGCCTTCTTTCATAGAGAATTGTGCAAGTTCACTACTTTCTAGGGCAACCACCTGTGGCCAATCAATCTACCAAAGTGCACATCTTTGGGATCATGGAGGAAACACAGGGAGGATGTGTCAACTACAGATGGTGACTGATGCCAAGGAGGAATTAATGTACCTTTAGCATCATTAGGGAGATAACATTGATGTGGTTGAAAGCTCTGGCCCAGATTGCTTATTCCTAAGATCCTAAAGATGTAGCCACTGAGTTTGTTGATGATTCTGTTTTAATCTTCCATAAATGATTAGATTCTGAGGGTACTCCGATTTCCTCCCACGTCGCAAAGATGTACACACTGGTAGGTTAAATAGCTGATGTAAGTTCCATCTGGTGGATAAGAAGCAATAAGAATCTCAGGGAACTTGATGAGAATGTGCACAGAATAAAAATGAGATTAATGTAGAAATAATGTAAATGGGTGGTGTAGAGTCAGCCCAAACTTGGAAGGTTTGTTACTGTTGTGTATCACTCTGTGAATCTGTAACTCCAGATTCTTGAGAAGGGCTAGACGATTGGTGAAGTATCAGTGTGACACCACTAATCAAAAATAAGGCAAAAGCCAGACAATTTTAGGCCAATTAGTCTAATTGTCATTGTTGGTGGCATTGAAGAATAATAGCAGCACGCTTGGAAATTTGTAATCTAATATCAAGACCTGTCATCACGGCTTCATGAATGGGAAATTGTTTCTGACAGGGTTATTTCTGAGGAAGTTGCAGGTTGAGTGGATAGAGGAGCACCAACAGATGTTTTATATTTAGGCTTCTAGCAGTATTCAATAAGGCACTCCACAACATGTAAAATCACAATATATGAGCCCAGAATGCAGAAGGTAGCATGGATAGGAGGTTAGGTAACGGGCAGGGGTAGGGTCACAGAGAAGTACAGCACAGTAACAGTTTCTTTAGCCCATCTAGTCCATGCTGAAAGCACTTAAACTGCCTACTGCCATCGACCTGCACTGGAACCATAGTGATCCATAACCCTAATATCCATGTACCTATCCAAACTTCGCTTAAATGTTAAAATCGAGCTCACGTGCTCCATTGTGCTGGCAGCTCATTTCACACTCTCACGACCTTCTGAGTGAAGAGGTTTCCCCTCATTTTCCCCTTAAACTTTTCACTTTTCATCCTTAACCCATGACCTTTGGTTTTAGTCCCACCCAACCTCAGTGGGAAAAGGCTGCTCACATTCACCCTATCAATACCCCTCATAATTTTGTATACCTCTACCAAATCTCCTCTCAAAATTCTACATTCTTAGTAATAATGTCCTAACCTATTCAATCTTTCTTTATAACTTGGGTCCTCCAGATCCAGCAACATCCTTGTAAATGTTCTCTACTCTTTCAATCTTCTTTACAGGAGGGTGACCAAAACTACCCACAACACTCCAACTTAGGCCTCACCAACATCATATACAACTTCAACCTAACATCCCATCTTCTGCACTCAGTGCATTGACTTATGAAGGCCAATGTGCCAAAACTTTCTTTACAACCCTATCTATCTGTAATGCCACTTTCAATGAATTATGGACGCATTCCCAGATACCCTTATTCTTCAGCACTTCTCAGTGCCCTACATTCCAGTGTGTAAGACCTATACTGGTTGGTCCTCCCGAAGTGTGACACCTTGTACTTGCCCGCACTATCTGCCATTTTTCAGCTGACTTTTCTAGCTGGTCCAGATCATGCTGCAAGACATGATAGCCTTCCTTGCTGTCCACTGCACCCCTATTCTTGGTGTCATGTGTAAATTTGCTGATCCAGTTAACCACATTATCCTCCAGATCATTGATATAGATGACAAACAACAGTGGACCCAGCACCGATCCCTGTGTCACTCCACTAGTCACAGGCCTTCAGTCAGAGAGACAACCATCTACTACCACTCTCTGGCTTCTCCCACAATGTTAATGTCTAATCCAATTTACTACCTCATCTTGAATGCCAACGACTGAACCTTCTTGACCAACCTTCCATGCTGGACCTTGTCAAGTGCCTTGCTAAAGTCCAAGGAGGCAACATCTATTGCCTTGCCTTCATCTACTTTTGTGGTAATTTCCTTGAAAAACTGACATGACCTACCACACATGAAGCCATGCCGACTACACTTAATCAATCCATGTCTATCAAAATACTTATATATTTGGTCCCTTAGAATACCTTCCTATAACTTTCCCACAACTGATGTCAGGCTCACTGGCCTATAATATCCTGATTTATATTTAGGGCCTTTCTTAAACAGAGGAACAACATCGGCTATCCTCCAGTCCTCTGGTACCTCTCCTGGTGTTAAGGATGATTTAAGTATCTCTGCTAGGGCCTTGGCAATTTCTGCACTTGCCTTCTGTAGGGTCTGATGGAACACCTTGTCAGGCCCTGGGGATTTATCCATCCTGATTTGTGTCAGGATGGCAAACATCTCCTCCCATGTAATCTGTACAGGGTCCCTGAAATTGATTATGTTGTGTCTCACTTCTATAGATTCTATGTTCCTCTTAAATAAATGTAAATGCAAAAAAAAATTAAGATCTCCATCTCTTTTGGTTCCACACATGGATTACCATTCTGATATTCCAGAGGACCAGTTTTGTCCCTTGCAATCCTTTTGCTCTTAACATATCTGTAGAATCCCTTAGGATTCTCCTTTACCTTGTCTTGTAGAGCAATTTTATGCCCCCTGATTTCTTTCCTAACGGTTCTCTAACATTTTTTGTACCCCATAAGCACTTCATTTGTTCCTACCTGCCTATACATGCTATACAACTCCATTTTTTTAATCTTAACTAGGGTCTCAATATTTCTTGAAAACCAATGTTCCCTACATTTGTTATCTTTACCTTTTATTCTGACAGGCACATATAAACTTTTTTACTCTCAAAATTTCGCTTCTGAAGGCCTTACCAAATACACCTTCGCCAGAAACCAGCTTGTCCAAATCCAAGCAACTCAGACAAAATGCTGGAGGAACTCAGCAGGCCAGGCACCATCCATGGAAAAGAGTAAACAGTTGACATCTCAGGCTGAAACCCTTCAACAGGATTGGAGAAAGAAGATGAGAAGTCAGGGTAAGAAGGTGGGGGAAGGGGAGGAATAAGTGCAAGGTAGTAGGTGATAGGTGAAACTGGGAGTGGGGGATGAGTAAAGAAATAAGCTGGAAGTCGATTGGTGAAAGAGATAAAGGATTGGAGAAGGGAGATTTTGATAGGAGAGGACAGTAGGCCATGGAGGAAAGGGAAGGGGGATGAGCACCAGAGGAAGGTGATGGGCAGGCAAGGAGGTAAGGTGAGAGAGGGAAATGGGAACTGGGAACATTGAAGGAGAAGGGTTGGGGGCAATTACCAGAAATTCAAGAAATCGATTTTCATGCTATCAGGTTGGAAGCTACCCAAATAGAATATAAGGTGTTGCCTTATCATGGCAGTAGAGGAGGCCACAGACTGACATGTTGGAATGGGAATGGGAAGTAGAATTAAAATGAATGGCTGCCTGAAGATCCTGCTTTTTCTGGTGGACAATCCAAACTTGCCAGATCATTTCTGATAGCATCAAAATTGGCCTTTCTCTAATTTAGAATCTCAACCCGTGGACCAAACCCATCTTTTTGCCTATTTACTTCAAACCTAAGGGCATTGTGGTTACTAGATGCAAAGCATTTCCCTGCACAAACTTCTGTCACCTGTTCCATCTCATTCCCTAATAGCAAATCCAGTGTCACACACTCTCCTTGGGACTTCTATGTACTGATTAAGGAAACTTTCTTGATCACATTTGACAAACTGTTTCCCATCTAGTCCTTTTACAGCATGGGTTTCCCAGACAATTTGTGGAAAGTTAAAATCACTTGCTATAACAACCTTATGTTTCTTGCAGCAGTCTGCGATCTCTCTACAAATTTGTTCCTCTAAATCTCACGGACTGTTGGGTGGTCTGTAATGTAGGCTCGTTAATGTTGTCACACCTTTTCTATTTTTCAGTTCCACCCAGACACCTCACTCGACGAGTTTTCCAGTCTGTCCTGACTGAGCACTGCCGTGACATTTTCCCTGACTAGTAATGCCACCTCTCCTCCTCTAATTCCTCCCACTCTGGGAAATCAAAAACAACAGAACCCCGGAATATTGAGCTACCAGCCCTGCCCCTCCTCCAAACAAGTCTCACTAACGGCTGCAATATCATAATTCCAGGTGTTGATCCATCCCCTGAGCTCATCCGCCTTTCCTATGATACTTCTTGCATTGAAATATATGCAGCTCCGGACACTAGTCACACCACATTCAACCTTTTGGTTCTTGATTTCGTCTGAGGTCTTAACAACATCACTCTCCACAACCTCTCCGCTTCTCTTCTGGCACTCGGTTCTCATTCCCCTGCAACTCTAGTTTAAACCCCACCGTGCAGCATTAACAAACATTCCTGCTATGTTATTAGTCCCCCTCCAGTCCAGGTGCAAACCATCTCTTCCATATAACTTCCACCTTCCCTGGAAGAGAGCTCAATGATCCAAAAATCTTATGCCCTCCCTCTTACACCAACCCTTAATCTTCCTATTTCTGGACTCATTAGCATGTAGCACAGGTAGTAATCCTGAGATCACAACCTTGGAGGTCCTGCCTATTAACTTAGCACCTAACTCTTGAACTCCTTTTGCAGAAACTTGTTACTGGTCCTACCCATGTCATTAGTACCTATATGGACCACAAACTCTGGTTGATCACCCTCCCACAGGAGAATGCTGAGGACTTGATCTGAGATGTTCCATGCCCTGGCACTCTGGAGGCAACATATCATCTGCGAATCTAGTTCTCACCCACAGAACCTCCTTTCTGTTCCTCTAACTAAGAAATCCCCTATCACCAAAGCTCACCTCTTCTCCCTCTTCCCTTCTGTGTCACAGAACCAGATAGAGTGCCAGAGACATGGCTGCTGTGACTTTCCTCTGCTAGGCCATCCTCCCAACAGTATCCACGGTGTTGTTGAGGGGGATAGCCGCAGGCGTACTCTGCACTGGCTCCTTAACCCCTTTCTCCTCCCTGATTGTCATCCAGTTTCCTGTGTCCTGCACCTTGGGTGCAACTATCTCTCTATATGTCCCGTCTACCACCCCTTCAGCCCCCCGGATGATCCGGAGTTCATTCAGTTCCAGCTCCAACTCCTTGATGCGGTTTGTTAGAAGCTGCAGCTGGATGCACTTCTCACAGTTATAGTCGTCAAGGACACTGAAGGTCTCTCTGCCTTCCCACAGCCTGCAAGAACAGCATTCCACTATCCTGCCTAGCTGTTCCACTGTTTAACTGAGCAAATGTAAAGAAGGGGAAAGAAACCTCTACCTACATCTTTTTGTTTTTGCCTTCTCTGATTGAAGCCTCTTGTTGTTGAAGCCTCGAAGAGCTAAAGCCTCAAAATCTCCACTTTGAAAAAGTTCAAAGTTCGGAGTAAAACTTATTATCCAAGTACATACATGTCACCACATACAACCCTGAGATTCTTTTTCTGTGGGATATTTAGCAAATCTATACAACAGTAACTGTAAACTGTAAACATCAGGGACTGTTGACTGTAAACAAACTGTAAATGCAGATGTAAATAAACAGCAATAAATAATGAGCATGAAATAACAGTACAGTAGAGTCCTTAAATGGGTGTAGCTATTCCCTTTTGTTCAAGAGCCTGATGGTTGAGGGGTAGTAACTGTTTTTAAACCTGGTGGTGCGAGTCCTGAGGCTCTTGTACCTTCTACCTGATGGCAGCAGTGAGAAAAGGGCATGGCCTGGGTGGTGAGGATCTTTGATGATGGATGCTGCTTTTCTACAGCAATGTTTCATGTAGGTGAATGCAATAGTTGGGAGGATTTTACCCATGATGTACTGGGCCAAATTCACTCCCTGCTGTAGAATTTTCCACTCAAAGACATTGGTGTTCCCATACCAGGCCGTAATACAGCCAGTCAGTACACTTTCCACCGCGCATCTATAGAAGTTTGCCAAGGCTTTTGATGACATGCCAAACCTCCTCAGACTCCTGAGGAAGTACAGTTGCTGTCATGCTTTCTTCACAATAATATTTATATGGTGGGTCCAGGACAGGTCCTCTGAGATAGTGACACCCAGGAATTTAAAGTTACTGAACCTCTCCACCTCTGTTCCTCCGATGATTACTGGCTCGTGGATCTCTGGTTTCCCTCTCCTGAAGTCTACGATCAGTTTCTTGGTCACAAGGAGTTGTTATTACACCACTCAGCCAAATTTTCAATTTCCCTCTTGATTGATACAGCCCACAGCAGCGGTGTCATCAGCTAACTTGTGTATGGAGCTAGAGCTGTACTTAGCCACACAGTCCTGTAGTAGAGCAGGGTGTTAAGTACACATCCCCGTGGTGCTCCTGTGTTGGGTGGAGACTGTGGAGGAAATATTTTTGCCAGTCCGAACTTGACTGCGGTCTACAAGTGAGGAAGCCCAGGATCCAATTGCACAAGGGATTATTGAGGTCCAGATCTTGGAGATTACTCATTAGACTTGAGGGGATGATGATTTTAAATCCGAGCCGTAATCGATAAAGTGCATCCTGACTCTGTCTACTCTGATGATGGCCTCTGTGACAATGGCTGCTCGGCTTGCCCCTGCCTTACTTTAATTGGTTCTTGCTAATCAATCCCAAACGCTGATTGGCTGCTGCTCAAAGCTCCAACAAACTGCCGTGAGTCACTGCCTTGAAAACTCAATCAGCGAACCTGAGAGTATTACATTCTCTCAAGCTTCAGATCTCTCTGATTAGTCATTTGTCAAAGCTCCAAAAACTTCCATGAGTCATTGCGTTTAATAGTAGATCAGTGAACCTCAGTGAATTACTCAGGTTCCTGATTAGCAAGAACAAATTAAAGTCAACTTCTGATCTCTCTTACAAAGGTCAAGTGCTGGATGGCATGGTCATTTTCAGGATGCCAAACTGTGACCAGTCATGTAACATAGGGATCAGTGCAGGGACTAGGACTGTTATATATAAATGACTTGGAAGAAGGAAGAGGATTTTCAGTTGTCACAAAAGTTGGTGGGAAGCCAAGTTGTGAGGAGAAAGACTATTGGAACAGAGGGGTATTGATTGGAAACATGAGTGGGCTAGAAGTTGTCAAATGAATACAGTATGTGAAATTGTGAAGCTGCTCATTTTTGGACAAAAAGAAGTAAATAAAAGAAAATTTTCAATGGAAAAAGAACTGCAGGAAGCAGCAGCGTAAAGGGATTTGGTAGTTGACGTTCATAAAGCCAGCACTGTCTAATGGAATAAAGATCCTTATTTCCACTGGTGCCATATGTCGCCCATATCTAGGAAACATATGGCCACTGAACCAACAATCCACGTGTCCAAGACGGCTTGCAAGTAGCTCAGTTCCAGTTCTGAAAGCATATAACATGTAGTCAAAGACCCATGGTCGAAATGCTCATTGGCAACTTCTGCTCAGCTAATCCCACTTTAATCTGCAGTAGAACAGCTAAGCATTCATACTTCCTCAGTTCCATTTTCACCAGCTGCTTATCTCCCAAAGGGTATTATCTGGGTTTATTCATATTAGGATAAAAGCAGTCAGATAAACTGCCACTACCTTACTTGGCCTGTTTTAACCCTTCATTTTCATTTCTCTCCTTACCATAAGCAACATATTAGACATTTATTACATAAATCATTTTGGATCACATACAAAGCATATAATCTGACGGTCTTGAGATACTTTATGCCTGTTTTATGTGTGTGTTTAAGACCAGTTGTGTTCACAAAGAATTCAAATTTCCAAGAAAGGCTAAGATAAGGGATGAAACACCATGGGATTTGCCAAGTTTTTAATGCTCAAGAGCCACAAATGTGCGCTGACAGAGATCAACAAATGTTAAGTGTAGCATCTCGTACATTTACTGATATCTTCAAACATCTCCAAGTTTTAATTTACTTACGTTCAAATTAAATTGAAAGAAATCGTATTTTTTTTTGATTTTCAACTATTCTGTCAATATCATTTTCTCATTCTTTCACTCTATCCCCCTTTCAATCAGAGTTCTCTTCTTTTACAATATCTTTATCTACTCTCCTTTCTTTTTCTCTTTCAGCTCACCACTTCTTGGCTTTAAGCTCCCTTCATTTGTCATGTTCATGACTCTCAAATTCAATGATTTTCTCCTTCATTTCCCTTCTCTGGTTTTACTTCTTTCTGCTAGGTATTTCTCCACTTCCTTCTATCTTTGTTTTCCATCTAATCCTATGTCTTTTGCCTGTTTTTTCATTCCTCTGTTTCATTCCTTAACTTCATTTTTCTTGCGTCCCTATGACTTTCTGCTTTCTTCAACATCTCTACAATTCTCTTTCTTCTTCACCAAGTCACTTTTATTCTTTCACTGGAAAAACATGAGATTGCTGGAACCAGGAGCAAAAAAAAGTTGCTGGAGGAACTCACTGGGTCAGGCAACATCTGGGGAAGAAAATGGGTAGTTGATGTTCCAGGTTAAGACCCTTCATCCAGATCTTCCTATCCTTTTGTATCTAATCTCCCTCAGAATGCATTAAATGAATCCTCGTCAAGAGGTTGTCAAAATGGAAGTGAAGCTGACCTGAGGAATAAATAGTTTGACAAAACTGAAATCTGTGTTGCTTCGAGATTATGGTCAGAAACAGATACAGAATCAGTGTCTATAGAGCAAATATTTTATTGGAGACCGGGGCAATGCGGAAGTTTGTCCTCCTGGCACTTGGCGGTGACTGAACTTGTGACTCTGCTTCTGAAAGTTTGAACTCAATACGGCCCATTTTCAGAAGCAGTGTCCAATGTGCAGCCATGCTAAATCATGTTTTGATATCGCATGAGGGGTGGCGCGGTAGTGTAGCAGTTAGCACAATGCTTTACAATGCCAATTCTCATCACTGTCTGTGAGGAGTTTGTACGTTCTCCCTGTGACGACATGGGTTTTCCTCTGGGCGTTTTGGTTTCCTCCAACATTCGAAAGGCACACTGGTTAGGTTAGTAAATCCATGCTATGTTGGCACTGGAAGCATGGCGACACCTGTGGGCTGTTCCTACCACATCCTTACACTGTGCTGGTCATTGACACAAACAGTGCATTTCACCGAATGCCTCGATGTGTCAATGTACACGTGACAAATAAAGCTAATACAATCTTTTAAGTGAAAGCAGTCAAGGACATGTTTCTCCCCTGATGCTTTGAATCTTCCTATTGTTAAGACAGAGGATTTAAGACTCATACAGACCTTCATACCGGTTGATTGGTTAACTTTTTCTCAGGGAAAAGGAGCTAAAAACTAGAAGGCACAGGTTTAAGAAGTGATAGATTTAAAAGGGATCTCAGGGGTCCTTTTTAAGAGGATGGAGAGTATATGGGCAATTGGGACCAGGCTGGTGGGGACCACGGTCAGCAAGGATAAGTTGTGTTGAAACCTATCAAATGTAGAAAGGCCTCAATAGCGTGTATGTGAAGAAGATGATTCCTGTGCTGAGAGAGTCTAAGATCAGAGAACACAGCTTCAGAATAGAAGGAGGTCCATTCAGAAAGGGGATGAGGAGGAATTTCTTTAGCCAGAGACTGATTTGTGGAATTCCTTGTCACAGGCGAGTGTGGAGACAAGGCATTGGGTATACTTGAGGCAGAGGCTGATTGATTCTTGATTAGTCAGGGCATGAAGGGATATGGGAAAAAGGCAGGAGATCGGGGCTGAGAGGGAAATGGATCAGCCATGATGAAATGGCGGAGCAGACTTGATGGGCCAAATGGCCTAATTCTGCTCCTATATCTTATGGTCTCATGGTCTCAAGGACTTTATTCCCTGTTGTATTATATCATGAATCAATAACTTTATTTGTATACTTGCTAGGCACTTTCTCTTTAACTGCAACTCCATATGCTGCATTCTGGTTTTTCTGTTACTACTTGAATGTGCTTCTGATCTATCTACGTGTCGTCCAAACAATAGCTGTTCACCCTATCTCGGTCCACATGACAATAATAAATCAGCTACCAATACCAATACTTAAACAGAAGCAGTCAAGACAAATGGACCAGGAAGGTGCAGCATTTATCATTTTTGATTTACACTATGTGGGCAGAAAGAGAATGGAAGCAATTTTGACCTTAAAAATCTATGTTTAGTCCAAATAGGTAACATCCCATTTTATACTGACAGGCTTCTTCAAGACTTTCAATAAATGACACAGTGAATCTGCCGAAGGCAACCAAAGTTCAATAAAATGTGCGTGCAAAATGAACCTTGGGTCTTCTTCAATAATCTCTACAAGACATTTTAGCACGTGCTTTTCTCCTTATGGCCTGACCTCATTAACATTTGCATGCTCAACAAAGTTGGTTTTGCCTGAAGGAGGTCTTTTCCAGCTGCGAGGATAGCAATTAGTGAAATATTACGATTTGGATGTCAAAGTTTTACTGTTGCTTGGGTCCCTAGAGCTTGCAACATGATGATGTATGACGCAAATAAGGAACATCGTAAGGAACTTGATGGCATTGCATGTTTCAAAGTTCAACGTGATCAGGTATTTATAGATTGGATATTTCACTGAATCTTCAGAAGTTCTTTAAGAAGAACTGTTTTTAGGACAATTAATTAATTAATTAATTTGTTTGAAGCGAAAGAGCTATTACTCGATTTATCACAGTAATCTCACTTACTACGAACATGCTTTGATAGTTTATACCATTCTCTGTTAGTATAATTGATTTTAAAATCCTTTACAGTTGTTTGATATTAATGTAGTAAGCCTGCATCTGTTGTTCAAGTGCAGTACAAACAGGAATTTATTTATTAATGTACGGACATTAAACCAGAAAAATATCATCATCTGTTTTGATTATCCTTTTGAAATAGTATGGAGTGAAAATGTTACTGTGAATTACTAATAGGGGAACATTAGCTTGTTGTCCTATATTTTACAAAACAAACCAATAGAGCGCATATAGGATGTGAACTTGAATGACTATTAGTGTTTAGCTAGGACAATAAAATTCACCAAAAGAAATTGAAAGATTGAAATTGCTCTGTTTTGCAGGCTGATTGAGAAGCAAGTCAGAAAGTAAACAGATCTTGAGCAGAATTGATACCTTTCTCTTAAAAAATAATTTGAGGATTTGTGGCTGGATATGACAAACCCATTTACTTTAATAAGGCATTTTGTAATGGACTCGAGGGAAGAAAGAGACAGATCATTACCACGCTTTTGAAGACCTCTGCATCAGCACTCCATTTCAAAGAATAGTTTATCTCTCATCTTATCAGAAGGAGGTCAGGCAGCCTATTTGTTCCGTTCCAGTTCCCATGGAACCAATCCCATTCCTAGTCTCCTTACTTTGTTGCAGTTCTTTTTCTCCTACACATGCATGGCAATTTCCCTCTTGGTTCCTTTTTTTTGCCACTTACCCACTTTAAAGGATAATTTGCAGTCACTGCTTGACAACCAGCACTTCCTTAAGATGTGTGCGGAAACATGAAAACCAAGAAGAGGTCCATGCAGTTACAGAGAGAACATGCAAAGTTCATGTAGGCAGCACTTAAGGTCATGATCAAACCCACTTTAACCATTATCTGGATTTAATCATGACCTTACATCTGGGTTTCCTAACCTTTTTTATGCCATAGACCCCCTACCATTAACCCCTGCCTTAGGTGTAAATAATAATATTGATGAAAAGACTTTGATGAAGTTATATTGATGGAATATTGTTGAAAAGATTTTGATGAAGTAATATTGATAGAATATGGATGAAAAGATTTTGATGAAGTTGCTTTTGGGTTGCAAGAAGTCTTATAATCCCTGTTTAGGCATAATTAGGTTACGCCAGTTTATGGACAGTTTAGAAATGCTACTTCAAAGCTGTTGCAATCTCATACTTAGGACTTTGGACTGATATTAATTGTCAGACACGTGCTAGTTGGATAACAGTTTAAAAGTTTATGAAAATGTGAGCAAGGCTTATCAAGCAAGTCAATATGTCAAAATCTCCTTCATCTTCAAGTATTATCCACTAATATCTCGCGATGAACACATCTTCTTTTATGTATTCTAATATAAGGAGCAGGAAATTTGACAGTGCATTGGCAGAATGGGTTTGAAAATTAACATTTTCTCAGTCTCAAACTAGGTTGGAGTAGCAACATTTTTATTTCATCTCGGTAGCCGCCAACCTGATGACATGAACATCAAAATCTCCAACTTCCAGCATTGCCTCCCCTTCCCTCCTCTCTTTTAGCATTCCCAATTCTGCTTATCCTCTTACCCCTTCCCTTTTCCTCACCTGCCCATCACCTCGCTGTTTCCTGTCCTCCTTCCCCTTTTTCTCTATGGTGCACTGTCCTCTCCTGTCAGATTCATTCTTCTTCAGCACTTTCACCTATCCCCTTCCAGCTTCTTACTTCATCCCTCCATCTGCACCCATCCAGCTTTCCCTTACCTGGTTTCACCTATCACCTGCTAGCTTGTACTCCTTACTCTCCCTGCACCTTCTTCCTCCTTCCTTCCCAGTCCTGATGAGGGGTCTCAGCCCGAAATATCAACTGCATTATGGATGCTGCCTGACTTGCAGAGTTCCGCGAGGTTGCTGACATTCTTGGTTGTCTCTTTGGCGGAAACTCCAGGCACTGCACAGCAAGCGTGTCTTCCTGTGAATTATGGGGAAAAAACACAAACAAGAAAATATACTGAAATAATAATTCCCAGGTGTTACATGACCACTGTTTCGTACTGTGGGCGTCACCTTAAAATGCCTAAATGAGGCAGGACTATGATGTCAGTAGAACAAGCTGCGGACAGACCACTGGGATTTTCAGAAGGAAAGAGAGAGGGAGAGAGAGAGAGACACTTACTGCAACCATGGGTAAAGTCTGATACTTTCCCATGCCCGAAGGATTGGGTTGATTAATGGCACGCAGTGCACATTGAGTATGTGATTGTCACTTTGTTTGATCCATATGTGGATTTTGTTGGAGTATCAAGTGGCAACCACTTCTGTTAACCCTTACCTGGATTCGGGTGTGCTATCTGGTAACCACTTGTGTGAAGGGATATTGTGGTATTTCTACGTGGATTTCGGAATGACTCGACGGATAAGATCTTCGGCAACTGTTACTTCGTTTTCCCAGCGTGGAACCTGTGGAATTCTTCGTGATCCTCCTCTCTACATAATAATGTGGATTTATAAGTTTCTCCCCTCACTTATTCCGTGCATTACTGGACCTTTTCTAGTTTGCCATCTTAAGACCTTAAGAACTTTTCCTAAGCTTGACCGTTTGGGAGACACACACACGCATAACACTGTTAACTTTTGTTTATTTTATTTAATTTTCTATGTTATGAGTGGATTCTAATAAAGATAGTGTTTTTCTGCATTATTGATAATGATAGATGCTTCCTTCTCTTTTTCTCATTGTTACCCATAGGGGTATCTGCAGCTCTTTTTAACATTTTCACGGTGAAATTAAACACGAAGTCAACAGTGAACACAAAATATCAGCGAACAGCAAATGCACGTGTAACCAGTGCGAGCGCTGAGCCTCAACTGACGTCAGGCGGCCCCTGCTGGTGCTGCCATGTCGCACCTGAGTGATGTCAGCTGTTGGCGAAAAAAACTTCGGTTTTCGGATTTCAGAATTTTGGATAAGGGATTGTGGACCCGTATTATGTATTCAATGTATTCCTGCTGCATAACAACAAATTTCACAATGTATGCCACTGATATTAAACCTGATTCTGATACAGGTATTGGAAATATCTAAGATTGCCCAAGTATGTCCTGTCACAAAAAAACAGGAAATTTCCTATATCTTAATGGTTTAATAATAAATTGCTGGAAAGTGTGGTTGACAATGCTACCAAAATGCTCTTACTTATTCATCACCACTGACAGGTGGCCATTCTGGGTTCAGTCATGATTACCCTGCTTCAGAACTTACCACGGCATTGGGCTAAACGTGGATCAAAAGGTCAAGGTGAGGGTGAATGTGTCCGACATCAGGCAATACTTGACTGAATATGAGTTCAACGAGGCCTGGTGTATCAAAAGTCAAGGGACAGAAAGGGAAGCACAAGGTTAGTGTCACACCAGAAGATGATGATTTGGGTTCCTGGAAGTCAATTATCCCACTCCCAGGATATCATGAGAAGAATTCCCCTGGATGGTGTCCTCAATCCAACCGATTCTGGTTGCTCAATCAATGCCTTTCCTTGCTTTGCGAGGCAAGGAGTGGCAACTGATTGCCCAATTCTAAACTTTTTTTTTAGGCATCCATTAGTCTTGTGAGACCATGGATTTGAGCCTTGGAAGATTTCCAGGCTATAGGCCTGGGCAAGGTTGTATGGAAGACTGGCAGTTGCCCATGCTGCAAGTCTCCCCTCTCCACGCCACCGATGTTGTCCAAGGGAAGGGCACTAGGGTCGATACGGCTTGGCACCGGTGTCGTTGCAGAGCAATGTGTGGTTAAGTGCCCTGCTCAAGGACACAACACGCTGCCTCAGCTGAGGCTCGAACTAGCGACCTTCAGATCACTAGACCGACGCCTTAACCACTTAGCCACGCGCCAACACTGTCTAAACTTACACTGTCAGAAAATGAAGCAGTGCCTAATTGCATACTGAAAGATCTGATCAACATTCAAGCACAGAATGAGAAGTGGCACAAATTTGTTAGTAATGACCATCTCATAAAGAGAGAATATTACCAACTGTCCTTGACTTTCAAAAGCATGACCGTCCATTACAGCAATATCCTCAGATCGCTATTGATTAAAACAATTCAACAGGAACAGCTTCATAAAAAGATTGTGGCTACAAGAACAGATTCGAGACTGGGTATCTTATGGTGAATCATTCCACTCCTGAAACACTGAGGCATTTCTACCATCTGCAAAGAACAAATCAAGAGCTTGACAGAATTCCCTCCAGTCACTCCAAGAATAATACAGTCAAGAAGCTCAATGCCAGCTAGGTCACAACAACCTGTCACCCCAAATGTATGTTTCCCCTCCCTCACCACTGTACAGTATTTGAAGGTGTACCAAATTTTGAGATATGCTGATGTTACTCACATAGGCAACTTCGATAGTACCCTCCAGACCTGCTATCTCTATCTTCAGGGACAAGTGTATTGGAACATTGCCACTTTCGCATTCATTACCAAGTGGCACACCATCATAATTCAGAAACCTATGGCCAGTCCTGATAAAGAATCTCGGCCCAAAATGTTCATTCCCTTCCATAGGTGCTGCCTGACTTGCTGAGTTCCTTTACCCTTACTTAATTGTAGTGCCTGGAATTCACTTCCTAGTAGTATGTCCAGCGTGGACACCTCAACTGGAAGAATTGCAGTGGCCCAGGAAAGCAGTTCATCGCCACCTTCTCAAGTGAAATTAGAGATATCCACCATCCTAAAAAAAAGTTAACAAGTAAAAGCAGCAATGAGTGTCATATGATGATGCTGATTTCTCATTTGAAGTTCTACCTCAATCCAGTTGAATGACATTTATCTGACATTGTAATGAACAGGTCTGAGTGCTGACTTTTGCTGGATCTGAAACAGTGAGCCCTTGTGGAGCGTAAGATTTGTTCTATCAGTGGGTTGGTAACTTTTACAGCTGGATCTGAAACACTGGGCCCTTGTGGAGCGTTAGATTTCCTCTATCAGTGGTCTGTTCCTTTAACAGCCCAGACCAGTTATTGGAACAAGTCAGGAGACAGAAATCTTCCCACTGTTTTTCCAACAGTACAGTTCTCCATTGATTAAACAGCAGGAGGTGAAACATTGCAGAGTTAAAGATCACCATGAGAAGGAATGTTGAAAATCAACCAATGGAAATGAGTTTGCTCAATGTTGTTTCCCTCTCGAGTGGGACTCAATCCCAGGTTAAAGCAATATTAAGAATGTGGCTAAGCTGCTTTATTGCACAGCGAGTCAGGAACAAAATTTATTACAGTCATCACACGTAGAGAGTGAACAGACTGAATGTTGCGATTGTGATACAGTACCTACAGAACTGGGTTATATCCACCAAGGTCAATGTAACTACTTTCACCTCATTGAAAGTTCTAGCTGGATCCCGGAGGCTCTCACAGATTTTGTGGATAGAGAAATCTCACAGCAAGGTTGACGCTGAACTGCACAGATTGCAACTTTCAAAACTCAGCTGACATTTTAATTTACTATTTTACCATCAGGCTCCTGGACCAGTGTGGATAACTTCACTCACCTCAAATCTGAACTGACTCAACAACCAGTGGACTCACTTTCAACCACTCTACAACTTGTGTTCTTAATATTATTTACTTATTTATTATTATTAAAATTTCTTCTTTTTATATTTATGCAGGTTGTCTTCATTTGCACATTGGTTGTTTGTCAGTCTTTGACTGTAGTCTTTCATTGATTCTATTGTATTTCTTTGTTCTGCTGTGAATGCCTGCAAGAAAATGAATCTCAGAAGGGCATATGGCATCATACTGTATATAGTACGTACTTTGATAATGAATTTACTCTGAACTTTTGATAACCAACCGTCCCTGATCTGCTAAATCTGAAACACTGCGCCTTTGTGGTACATAGGATTTGTTCTATCAGTGGTTTGCTTGCGTCTTCACTGTGGAAGACGCTAGCAGTATGGTGGAAGTTCCAGGTGTCAGGGGGCATGAAGTGTGTGAAGTAACTATACAGTAACTAGAGAGAAAGTTCTTGGGAAACTGAAAGATCTGAAGGTGGGTACGTCACCTGAACCAGATGGTATACATCCCAGGGTTCTGAAAGAGGTGGCTGAAGAGATTGTGGAAGCATTAGTAATGATCTTTCAAGAATCATTAGATTCTGGAATGGTTCCAGAAGACTGGAAAATTGCAAGTATCATTCTACTCTTCATGAAGGAAGAGAGGCAGAAGAAAGGAAACTATAGGCCAGTTAGTCTGACCTCAGTGGTTGGGAAGATGTTGGAGTTGATTACTAAGGGTGAGGTCTCAAGGTACTTGGAGGCACATGATAAAATAGACTATAGAGAGCATGGTTACCGCAAGGAAAATCTTGCCTGGCAAATCTGTTGGAATTCTTTGAAGGATTAATAAGCAAGATAGATAAAGGAGAATTGGTTGATGTTGTATACTTGGATTTTCAGAAGGCCTTTGACAATATGCCACACATAAGCCTGCTTAACGAGCCCATGGTATTACAGGAAAAAGCAGCTGGTTGGTAGGAGGCAAAAAGTGGGAATGAAGGGAGCCTTTTCTGGCTGGCTGCTGGTGACTAGTAGCATTCCACAGGGGTCTGTGTTGGGGCTGTTTCTTTTTATGTTACATGCCAATGATTTGGATGATGGAATTGATGGCTTTGTTGCAAAGTTTGCAGGCGATATGATAATAAGTGGAGGGGCAAGTAGTTTTGAGGGAGCAGAGTGGCTAGAGAAGGACTTAGACAGATTAGGAGAATGGGCAAAGAAATGGCAGATGGAATACAGTGTCGGGAAGTGTATGGTCATGCACTTTGGTAGAAGAAATGAAAGATTCAGCTATACTACAATTTCTTTAAAATTTACTGAACAATTACACATATTTAGGTGATTACATAAAATTATAAGCAAGCATAGGATAGTTAAATTACAAGAAAAATAGCAGTTCTGCACCCTAATCCAACAAATCCTTGACTCAGCCTATAGGACCTCATTTCATTTCCTGTCTATGCCTTTGGTACAAATATGGACTGGGATCTCTGATTGTTTACCATCCCCTTTCAGAAAGCTCTAAAGCTGTTCAGTGAAAACCTTGGCAGCAGAGAGACAACATACCATCCTGAAGTTATAACTACAGCCACAGAAACGGCACTCTGTACTATTAAATCCCTTGTCACTAATGCTCATTTGCTCTTCTTTCTATTTCTTTTGTGGATGTTCGATCCAAAATTTCAGTGGTCCCAGTGAACTCTTCTAAGGAATCTTCATCTCCAACAGTATCCAAAAGGGGCAATCTATTAGAAAATAATGCTACCTCAAGGAAACTTGGAACTAGCTGTCTGCTCCTCCCATATTTGTCTGGTGGTCACCTATACCCCTTCCATCTGTCAGTTCTTAGGCTGTGGGGAGGTCACCTCTCTCGATATGTTATCACAGATTCATAGAGTTACAGAGGAGAGAAACGAGGTCTTTGGCCTAAATGGTCCATGTGGAACATGCTATCCACCAAGTTCTCAGTATCAGGAACTCACCACTGTAAATACAGCCATCACTCCAAGTTCAAAGCCCTGAATCACTGACTTGGATTCGACATTGTGGCGCTAAGTCACTTCACACTTCCAGTCCACTTTCAGTACATAGGGTGGCACAGGAGTGTAGCAGTTAGCATAATGTTTCACAGAGTCAGAGTACCTTCTAAAAGACGTATTGGTTAGTAGGTTAATTGGTTATTTAGGTGTAATTGAATGGTGTGGCCTCGTTTGCCAGGAAGGGTCTGTTACCGTGCTGTATTTCTAAATAACTAAAATATATAATCATTCCTTAGTCTAACAAAATTACTCTTACCCCAATTTACAATATTTACTCCTGGTTCATCTCTGTTCTTTTCCATAACAGCGTTAAATCCAACTGAAAGGTGATCAGTGCCACAAAATTACTCTCCAAGCTATGCTCTGTCCATTTGCCCAGCCTTATTCCCTAAAGTTAAATCTACTGTATATTTGTCCTTTACCCAAGTCCCAAACATTCCACCTCTTACTGGGTCTGCTACATACTGCTGAGCCTGAATTCCATGATCTCTATGGAACAAAATGCTGGATGAGCCCAGCAAGTCAGACAACAGCAATCGAGAGGAGCAAAGAGTTGATGATTCAAGCTGAGAACACTGGTACCTGACATATTGTGTTCCTCCAGCATTTTTTTCATGTTGCCCAAGATTCCCAATATTTTGTGTCCATGATCTCTATACCTTTTGCAGAGAATGCATCCAAATTAATATTAGAATAATTAAAATTCCCTTACCTTTAATGCCCTCCTATTTTTGCTCGTCAAAAATCTGGCTGGAAATTTGCTCTCCCTTGTACTGCTTGTGGGTCTACAATGCACTTTCCAGCACTATTTAGTTGACCAATTTAGCTGATTTTGAAGGGTGACCATGATTAGAGCAGTGTGTCCAGATATGGGAACCACACTTTGAGAAAAGTGTATCTTTAACTTTGGAGAATGTATAAAAGAGGTGTACTGAAATTATTCTAGATATGGGGAACTTTAGTTATTCAGGTAGCCTGGAGAAGCTGGTGCTGTTCTTCATAGGGCCATTATCATTGAAATAGAGAGAGTTGTGCGAAGAGCAGATGCTGCTGTTTAACATCAGAGAAGGTGTACGTAGGTAGAGTAGACAGTGAGAAACCCATTGGCCAAGGGGTCAAGAAGCAGGGGACATAGGTCAAAGGAGATTGGCGGAAGAATCAAAGTGATAAAAGGCAAATACTTTCACTCAGTAGAGTGTAGAACACAGCACAGTGGTGCGCAGAAACTGGCCATTTGGTCCACAATGTCAGTGCTGTAACTGTAAAGCCAATCTAACTAACCCATTTGCCTTAGATCCCGCTATGCACCAATGAATGATTGGTATTGAGAATGCCCTCCCAACTGAGGTTATTTCAGCAGATTCAACTGTAGCATTCAAAAGTAGATAACCATGTAAATGGGAAGAAGTTGCAGAGATATGGGAAAACTGCAAGGGAAAGGGACTAACTAGATGGCTCTTTAAAAGGAACATGAGGGTTGAATGTGAATCTGTAACCATTCTGGTTATGTGATTCTGTTAACACATCATATCTACTCACAACTGTGACTGTTTATTTAATTAATACTGTCATCTCATCTTTTTTATTTATTCCCCTCCCTATCTTGTTGTCAACACAAACGTTAATCTCACGCTCCTTTAGCCATGATTCAGTGATAGCTAATATTCAGTTATAGTGAATGACCCTACCACTCTACCAATGTGTGTGCCTTACTGTGAATTAAATGCACGAGATGTCATTCTAGTACCTTGGTGCTCTGGTGCTTGGGTTTTTGGGGAATCAGGCTGTGAGCAGGGCATGAAAGTTTTCTCTGTGTAGACAGTACAGAGTTGAGATTACATCAGGTTAGTCGTGATTTGATTGAATGGCAGGAGCTGAATGGGTTTTGTGTTTGGTGATAAGATCTTACAATATGCATGTTGCTGGAGGATATTTTACTTTGCATTACTCAGACAAGAACTCCAACAACATAAATATAACAGAGAGATCTGAACACCTGCAATATCTGTGGATGATGCTATTAAAGGATATTAAATATTTACTAGAGAGGAGAGGGCCAAATGTGAATATTTCTGGTGGGAGTATGGGACTGTACAAAGAAATATTATAGTTGGAATTGGAATTGGTCTAATATTGTCACATTTACAGTGAAAAGCTTGTCTTGTATACTGTTCATACAGATCAAATCATAAAACAGTGCATTAATAATCAGCCACAGAATAAAATGTAACAGGTGAGATGTGAGATCAAGGGTCTGTCTTATTGTACTACGGAACCATGCAATAGTCTTCCAACAGTGGTATTGTTATAATGTGGTACATGCTTTCAGGCTTTTATATCCTCTGCCTGACGGGAGAGAGGAGAAGAGAGAATTTCCAGAGCGGGAGGGATCCTTGCTATGCTGGCTGTTTTACTAAGCAATGACAAATGTAGACAGAGTCCATGGAGGGGTGGCTGGTTTCCTTGATGAGCCATGAACACAACTCAGTAGTTTCTTGCAGTCATGGGCAGACCAGTTACTATATCAAGCCATGATGCATCTGGATAGAATGTTTTTTTTAATAATGCATTGATAAAAATTGGTAAGGGTCAATGGGCAGATGCCAAATTTCACTAGCCTCCTGAGGATGTAGAGAAATTGGTGATCTTTCTTGGCATGGTTGGACCAGGAGATGCAATTGGTGCAATCACTCCCAAGAGCTTAAAGCTTTCAACCCTCTCAACCTCAGTGACTGCACTAACATATTGATGCAATTACAAAGAAAGCATGACAGTGGCTAAATTTCATTAGGAAAACTGCAGAAGGTCGCAAACTCAGCCAGTGCCATCATGGGCACTAACTTCCCCAAACATCTTTAAAAGGCATCTCAAGCATCTCCAAAGGTGGCATCCACCATCAAGGGGCCCATCAGCAAGGACATGCCCTCTTCTTATTGCTAGTATCAAGAGGAGTGATGGAAGCCTGAAGACACACACTCAATATTTTAGGAACAGCTTCTCCCCTCTGCCATCAGATTTCTGAATGGAAATGAACCCATGTACACAACCTGCTTTTTTCATTTTGCAAAACTTATTTAATTTACTTACATTTATATTTCTTATTGTAATTTATAGTTTTATTATTACATATTGCAATGCACTGCTGCCACAGAACAAGTTGCATGACATATGCCAGTGGTATTAAACCTGCAAGTGACAGAAATGCTACACCTGTCCATCCACCTCCTCCCATACCTTCATTCAGGGCTCCAAACAGTCCCTCCAGGCAAAGCAAAACCGCTTCATCGAGCACCTCAGCTCCATCTGCATAAAGGGGAATTTCCTGATGGCCAACCATTTCAATTCCTATCTCCATTTCCATTCCAGTCCATAGCCTCCTCTCTTGCCACAATGAAGCCACTCCCAGGATGGATGAGCAGCACATCTGCAGATGCTGGGAATCCAAGCAACGCACACAAAATGCCGGAGGAATTCAGCTGGCCAGTCAGCATCTATGGAAGAGAATACAGTCGACGTTTCAGGCCAAAGACCCTTTGGCAGGACTGGAGCTAAAAAGCCGAGGAGTAGACTTAAAACGTGGGGGGAGGGGAGAGAGAAACACGTGAAACCTGAAGCGGGGAGGGATGAAGTGAAGAGCTGGGAAGTTGATTGGTGAAAGAGCCGCAGGGCTGGAGAAGGGGCAGTCTGATTGAAGATAGAAGGCCATGGAAGAAAGACAAAGGGAGATGAGCACCAGAGCGAGATGATGGGCAGACAAGGAGATAAGGTGAGAGAGGGAAAAGGGGATGGGGAACGGTGAAGGGGGGGGATTCATTACCAGAAGTTCATACCATCAGGTTGGAACACAAGGAGGTTACATATATTGGTTAGACCTGACATAGATTGGTAGACCACTTTGCTGAGCACCTACGGTCCGTCCACCAGAAAAAGCGGAATCACCCAGTGGCCACTGATTTTAATTCTGCTTCCCATTCCCATTCCAATCTGTCTATCATGGCCTCCTCTACTGTTGTGCTGAGGCCACACTTAGGTTGGAGGAACAACACCTTATATTCTAGCAACACACCTGATGAAGGGTCTCGGCCCGAAACGTCGACTGTGCCTCTTCCTAGAGATGCTGCCTAGCCTGCTACGTTCACCAGCAACTTTGATGTATGTTGCTTGAATTTCCAGCATCTGCAGAATTCCTTGTGTTTGCACCGTATATTCCGTTTGAGAATATTCCCAGCTCTTCACTTCATCCCTCCCCCTTCAGGTTTCACCTATCACCTCGAGTTTCTCTCTCCCCTTGCCCCATTCTTCTAGAGAACTTCAGATTCAGATTAATTTATTTATCACATGTACAGTACATCGAAACATACAATACAACCAGCACAACCATAGGATGTGCTGGGGGCAGCCCACAAGTGTTGCCACACTTTCTAGTGCCAACATGGCATGCTGACAATGTTCAGTAGAACTTTTAAAGTATCAATACATAGTGCCCAGACGAATTCTTAGCCCAGTGAGAAGATTGATGTTTCAGGTTGACACCCTGCATCTAGTTCTATACTAGTTCCTGTTTTGCCCCACATATTCTGCTTGACCCTCTGAATTCCTTCAGCATCTTGTTTTGTTTTGCTCCAGAATTCTGCGTCTGCAGATTCTTTTGCTCCGGATTTTAAACCATCTTTTTCAAGAGTTGCAAAGTCATTTCTAAAACAAAAAATAAAAGTAGTCTGGTAGAGATTGATAGGAAGGTGGCTGCATTTCCCAGGAATAGATGTGAAACATTAACGAAGTTGTTCTCTCCAGCTTTGCTTGTGGCATCTCGACCATTTTCAGTATTTTCTGATGTCATTTCAGATTTCCAGCATCTAAGTCCTCTTTCAACAGACAGCAGTTGTATTACACTCCTTGACTCAGCCACCATGCTTCTTCTCGTTCCATATCCTTACGGAAATGGAAATTGAAAGTGTCAGGTAATGGGAATTTAAGTTGACTTCACCATTTATCAGCCAACATTACCTTCCCTTCTCTGGTGCTGGCGCTCCACAAAATCAACTCCATACTCCGCGTGGGTGTCCTCAGCTCGTAATTGTATAGGAGTGCCTGCCAGAATATGTCTGGCACTGTGAAAAAAGATTAACTAAGCCTCATGTATCCTAATTATTTTCAAGGAAATGTGGCAGCCATTCTGCCAGATTACGAAGAGGGAATCAGCAGAGGTCAATAAAAGCAGATGGTGTAAAACAGAACTGTTCCCAGCTGCTGAGAAACTTGATTATTAGTAATATCACAGTCCCTTGGTAAGGCCTCACTATATACTTACTTAGTCTATCATACCAAATGCATACTTATTCCATGCAATCAACAGCCTAGCATTAGTGAAATAAAACTAATAGTGCAACTTAACAGTCTTCTGATATATGAATGTGACTCATGCAAGCTATTAAAAGCATAGCTAAATGTCAGATCAATTTTATTTCAAAAATAATTATGGTTGAATGTTGCAAAATACTTAGCCTATTGGGGAAATGTACATTTCAGAATTAGAACCAGTATCAAAATTGTACTGGCTCAAACATTGGCCTGCAAATTTTTCTAACAATGATGAAAATCATTAGTTAGATAGAAACAAATCATAAGAACAGGAGATTCTGTAGAATCCTGGAAATCCGGAGTAACACACACAAAATGCTGAGGAACTCAGCAGGTCAGGCAGCATCTATGGAGAGGAATAAAGAGCCAATGTTTCAGACTGACTGAGGTCCTTCATCAGGACTGGGAGTGCGGGAGAAAGGGAATCTGCAAGAGTTAAAAATGCACAGTAAGTGGTGTTCAATTTCTGAGTATGTTCCACCGACACAACTGGTGAGCTGTAGAGATAACAGCTAAGGTTGCCAAATGTCCCGTAGTAGCCGGGACATCCCGTATATTGGGCTAAATTGGTTTGTCCCATACGGGACCGCCCTTGTCCGTATTTCCCCTGCTAAGTTAGAGCGTTCCTATGAAACTGTTCGTAAGCCGAAATGGCGTAAGGTGCAGAAGAAATTACCCTTAATTTATATGGGAAAAATTTCTGAGCGTTCCCAGACCCAAAAAATAACCTACCAAATCATACCAATAACACATAAAACCTAAAATAACACTAACATGTGGGAATGATATGATAAATACACAGCCTATATAAAGTAGAAATATTGTATGTACAGTGTATCAGAATTGGGAAGATTAAGCCAAAACCGATTTGTAGGAAAAAATCGGCACGTCACGCATGCGCACACAGGTGCCCGCGCAAGGCTTCATGGTTATGGTAGTGTTTCTTGGGGTAAACACAAGTGTCCCGTATTTGACTGCTACTTTTGCCCCTTATTTGGGAGTGAGAAAGTTGGCAACCCTAATAACAGCAATGGTGGAAACTATTCTGCCGCAAGCTTTCAGAGGCATCTTTTGAGATGCATCATCACTAACTTTCATGTTCCAAATTCAGATTATTTATTTATTTATGTTTACTTAGAGATGAAACAGGCCTTTCTGGCTCAAAAAGTTTCATGCTCAGCAAAACACATATCTAGCCTAAACACAGGACAATTTACAATAACCAATTAATCTACTAACCAGTGAACTGTGGGAGGTGACCAGAGCACCTGGAGGAAACACACATGGTCACAGGCAGAACATACAAACTCCGTACAGATGGCGCCAGGATTGAACGTTGAACTCTGACGCCCAGAGCTGTAGTAACATTGCACTACTATGCTACCATGACACCCAGCTTCCAACACCCAAACTAATTCAGAAAATGGTATTGATTTTGTTCAATGGGACTCCAAGAACATAGCAGAAGATTTCTCCGCAAAAATCCTTCCTAATTTTTTAGGTCAGCAGACCTGCTGCATTTAATGACACCATCGTTGATAACTTTGATCTTTGACCTATGATCCCTGAATATCATATCAACTTCAAACCTAAAACAAGATATTGAAGAAGATGTAAATCTGAGTTAAAGACAGAAAATGATGAAAATACTCTGCGTGTGAGGCAGTGCTTGTGGAGATGTGGCAAATTAGACATATATCTAGCCCCTAGAAGGGGGTCAGTGCTGCAAATTAAAGATGTCAAAGAATGCCCTCCATATTGTTTTTGCACAGAACATAGAACAGTATAGCACAGGAACAGGCCCTTTGGCCCTAAACCAATTAAATGAGAGGCGAGGAAGCTGGTAAAGGGACAGACAAAGGGAGTATCTTGACAAGGGTGACTTTTGGGTTAATAGGGGCTGGTAGAGAGTTATAATACTGTATACATTAAATGAAGGAGTGGAAAATATTACAAAGTTCAGTGCTGTTAGACGTGCCCAGCAGATGAGTCTGTTCTAAGGGTGAGAGAAAAACTGAGCCAATATCACAGATGAATAGCTTACTGCAGAAATGGTTGATGCAAAGACGGAAGTGAGTTAGCTAAACTTGTAGACTTTGGAAAAAAAGCTCAAAGGACTTCAATATGCCCAGATGGAAGACAGGGTGATATTTCTTGAGGTTACATTGGAATCCTGTTGTAATTGTCCAGAAGACCATGGGCAGATTAGTTAGAATATTAGTGAGATGGATACTAAAGCAGGAGGTAAGAGAAGCTCAGAGTTGACCCTGTGGACAATAGGTGATTACTTTGCAAATTGGTCGCCCTATCTGAGTTGGTTTTTCCCAAAAAGAAGAGACCATATTGTGGGTGTAGGCTGGAGACCAGAGAATATTGGGAGGGCAAATTTGGTGTAGTTAATTAACTGCTAATGTGATGTAGGTTAATTAACTTATTTAACTATCAGGAATTGCTGTTGCTGATATGACCATATTGTCACAGAAGTGCCTAATAATAAGCAGCCACAAGACAAACGGGGTCCAAATTCCACTTTAGAAGGAGCATCACAAGGTGAGTGATGTCGTTCCATGTGCCCTTGATATTCACAAGAGGATCATTCAGTCCAAAAGTGTCTGGTTAGATTATCTGTGTGACAGAAAATGACCTGGAAATGGCTCCTATTGTGTTCTACTCTGGATGAAAATGAACGTTCAATTGCATCATGCTGGAAAAAAAAAGTGTAAGCAAGTTATTTCCTAAGCATATCTGCTTTTCACCTCCATTTATTTTCTCTTATTTTTATCTCACTCCCATTAAAATGGCCCTGAATTTCTCTGCCATTTTCAGTGAAAAAAATATTTGTTTTCCATTGATGCCCTAACTAATCAAGATCCTATGAACCATTGCCCTGAACATACCCAATGACTTGGCTTTCGTGGGAATGAATTCCACAAATACACGACCCCGGGCTAAAGAAATTCCTTCCGGTCTCTGTGCTAAACGTCAATCTGTTCTGAGGCTGTGTCCTCTGCTCCTAGACTTTCCCACAATAGGACACTATTTTCTAGTATTGTGCTAAAAACTGTATTCACTTCCTCTGCTTTTCTTTTATGTGTATACATTTTGTGATCTGAGATTCTTGTGAGACTTAGTGTGGAAATTGGAATGATTTTCTGTGAGTCTAATCAAGAAAATTCCAGCTGGATCTGTTTTTGGTTAGGATAGAACATTGGCCAACAGGCTGTATGAAATCACTGGCATCTAGAAGGATGGCATCACAAACTGGATCAACTTGCCCAACTTTCCCATGTAAAACAAAGAATGAGAGAATACAAGGAATAAAAGTTCCCAACATCGACACATGTTTTGATTCAAATATTACTTAAAATGTGGCACGTTATTATTATGGTTATTGCACTGTTATTCTTATTGTCCCAACTCCAAGCAACATTGTAAACAAGCTCCTGGAAGCAAATTGGTAAATGAATAATTTATTGCCTTGTACCTTCTGGAATGTCTAAATGTATTGCTATCTTTTGGAACATAAGTTGCAGTGTCGTGACATTTAATGGATACTAGAGCATTTGGCAAAATTTTACATTTTTGTTTGCAGGGACCTTAATCGCACTATGCTTGGACACGAAAGAACTGCAATGATTCAGCCATCTCTACCATACGTTGAGTCACAGGGTGATAGAACACTACAGCACAGAAACAGACCCTTCAGCCCATCTTGCCTGTGGCAAACTGTTATTCTGCATTTAGAATGAAATCAGTCTTTGTCCCATAAAGTCGAGGCTGATAGGATGTCAAAGGTTATGGGGAGAAGGCAGGAGAATGGGGTTAAGAGGGATAATAAATCAGCCATGATGTCATGGCAGAGCAGACTCAATTAGCTGAATGGCCTAGTTCTGCTCCTATGTTTTATGGCTTTAAGGCAATAGAATGCAGAGTCTAGCAGCCCATTATTCCTTACCCCCTCACCCACCAAGGACGAAGGAAGTCAGGACTTACTGAGTACACCAAAGGTATTTTAGCTTCAGGAAGTGAGGACTAGGGTGTATACATATAGAGCATGTGCCATTATAGTTTCCAGTCTACTAAATTATCCTGGCCCTGGCAGTGTGTGTTATAAAAATGGATGAAGGATTTTGATGTGAAGGATGGAACGATGACTTGAGGCCTAGCAGAAGTTACAGGCAAACTCAGAGCTAGGTCCATGGAGGGATTTGAACTCGTGTATGAGCATTTTAAAATTGATGAGTTTCTTACGTAGGACAAGAAGGTCAGACACTTTTTAATTAGTTGATTCTGAGATAAGTGAGTGATTTCTGCAACTCTGCAATTTTTTCACTGCTCTTTTTCATTAAACTTTCAGAAAGGTTATGTAAAGAATTACACTAGGAGGAGTTTTGAGTTCTAGGAATTTAGGATGGAACTCTGCGCAGCAGAAATTCAGCAGATGCTGGACTACTACTACTACGTCGACTCAGGCCTAGGGGGCCGGCGTCGGGCATAAGGCAAGGCAAGGCAGATGCTGGAAATCCAAAGCAACACATACAAAATGCTGGAGGAACATAGCAGACTATGCAGAATCTATGGAAATGAATAAACAATCAGCATTTCAGACCGAGACCTTTCTTCAGGATTGGAAAAGAAGGGGGATGATAACAGAATAAAAAAGATGGGGAAAGGGGAAGGAGAACAGCTAGAAAGTGATTGGTGAAGCCAGTTGGATAGGAAAAATAACCGTCTGAGAGGTGGTAGCTGGAAAAGATAAAGTGCTGGAGAGGAGAGTGGACCATAGAAGACAAGGAAGGAGGACAAGCATCAGAGGTGATAGGCAGGGGAATAGAAGCGGGGAGTGGCGGGGAATTGTTTTGCAAGGAGGAGGAGAAATCAATATTCTTGCCATCAGGTTGGAGGCTACCCAGATGGAATATAAGGTGTTGCTCCTCCACACTAAAGGTGGCCTCATTGGAACTCAGAGTATTTGAAAGTGATACTCAAAGTTGTGAAGGATCTACAAATTAAAGGTATTTTAGCTTCAGGAGAGAGTGAGAAATTTCAGGTTCCTGGGTGTGAAGATCTCTGAGGATCTAACTTGGTCCCAACATATTGATGCAGTTATAAAAAAGGCAAGACAGCCCCAATATTTCATTAGGAGTTTGAGAAGATTAGGTTTGCAGAATTGTACAGCACAGGAACAGGCCCTTCAGCTCACAGTGTTTGCACAGAAGACAATGCTAAACAATTTGTCTTTTTTTCAGTATTTACTAAGTCCCATTGTAGATGTCACAATACACATAATATTTTCTAACAACATAGACGTCCATTCTGCCCAATACATCTTTCAGAGCAATCCCATTCCCATATTTCAAAAATCAGAGTGCCGTAAGAACTCAATAGGTCAAGCATCATCTGTGGAGGTGAAAGGTGTAAAACATATAAACCTTACTGGTTGGTGAATGATAGGTACGTGGAACCATTTGGGAGACAGGGGTTGGCAGAAATGAAGTAAGGGAGTAGAAAACTACATGGACAATTGAGTCCAAGCCAAGTTAAATGAAACATCAGGTCCCAAGAGCAGACGGGGAGGATGCTTACACTTGAGAGTGAAGCTAGAGCTAAGGGTCAATGTTTAAGAATAAGGAGTTGTTTCAGTTTAGACAAAGATGAATATTTTCCTCAGAAGGGACTGAGTATTTGAAAATCTCTTCATCAAAGAGTGATGGAAGCAGAGTCTTGGAATATTTTTAAGACAGAGATAGATAAGTAAGTTATAGATTACAAGGAGTGAAAAGTTTACTGACAGTAGAAAGCAATGCTGAGTTGAGACTGGAATCTGTTGAAGTTGCTTTGTTGGAATAGGCTTGAAGGGCCAAGAGGCAATTCCTGCTATAATTTCTGTTTGCATGGCGTTATTTCCTGTCCAGCTTTACCAGAAGTTGTTCTTTTTAGCCTCTGTTTATGGTCTGACTGATAATGTTCTGTAATGACCTGCTACACCTGACAGCAACTGCTCTGAGTAAATCATCCATTCTGTTCAATCCTTTTGTTATTACAGCATATAAGTATGAAAAGGGCCTATCCATGTAGGCAATGTTCCCTCTAATTTGTAATGACCAGTGTGTGAAAAGATCTTGTGCCGTGCAATTTTTTGCCCAGTGACAACAACATGTGCACATTGAATTTTTAAGTGGAAGTAAACCTGAAGCTATTCTAAGGATAATAAACTACCAAGTCCAGTTTGTTGTTTATTGTTTAAAAGAAATAAAATAACCATCAGTAAAAACATTGATCTCCTCTGGGTTGGATTGTTTTCTCTCTTGTTCATCTGCACTCGCACAAAACACACGTAGCAGGCCTGTACCAGGTAACGAAGGATTTCCTTGCCGTAGCTCTTGCACACTGTCCGTACGTGATTTGCTTGCTAAGTGAGGCTTTAAAAAGTTAAGTTTCCAAATATCACTCCACTTCTTCCCACTTGCAAATTCTGTAGCAACTTTTGCATCAGACAATACATGCAGGTAACACCAGTTTCTGGATTGTACATAAATATTTCCCATAGCTGCATGTTCCTGACTTCATGAGCTTTTGGTATAGCAGTTTCTATTCTTCCATTAAGCAATTTTGCTTTAAATGAACAAACAGATCTTTTGCACACGCCCTCTGCTTCTTTGGAATTTGACATAGTGAATCAATAATTATTCAATAAGAACAGTATCAATAAGCCAGTTCTAAAATCTGGAGACAAATCATCGCAAATGCCACATTGTCAACACCGGCCGCATCAGAAACTGGAAAAGGAAATGTGATTACATACAATTGTGAGATATACTTAACATGCCAACGAGGTAGAGGGTGACAGCCTTAAGTGCGCAGTTTAAATTCCTTTGTGTGCTACTAGTAAAAGATGTGTTCACGCATACATGCACCCACCTTAGAGAGAACATTGCATGCAGGGACTCTTTTTTTTCCATTATAACTCAACCCTCTAATCTCCTCACCGCCCCAACACAATGAGCAGCTGCTGTTTGATAGCCAGTAACTCCATCACAATATTCAGATCGTTTTCTATCCCAGACACAGGCAATGTGCAGTTTTTTAATATATTAATTGAAGGAATGTGGGCTTTGCAAGCAGAGCTGGCACTTATTTGCCCATCCCTAGTTGCCCTGGAGAAGATGATGAAGAGCTACCTTCCTGAACCACTGCAATTCTTGAGGTGTGAGTCCACCCACAGTTAGTTACAGTTAGAGTATAGTGCAGTTCTCTATCCAAATCCCCCATGTCATTTTAAAAACCGGACACTTAATCTTCATAGGACTGCTAGATGGGTCGGGTTATTTATCACTGTACTTTATGCATCATGTGCCATTTGATTCAATATAGTTCACACACATTCTCACCCAGTGGCTCACGGACACTTCTTGTTTTATAGGATTTCTTCTCTGAAGTTGTGCAGACTTTTTTGTTATTTTGGTAATTCTGTAAGGAGGATTAGCAATACAACAATTTGAGCAAAAGCTACCCAATCCATCCTGGTCAGATGTATAGAAGGCAAATAATCTCACCACTCCACCTTGACCTGGAAAAAGTATCCTCCATTGCACCAGTGGGAGACATACTTGCCATTACAACTATCTGGGGTCTAGATGCAGCCTTGTGATTCCTACTATTTTCAGACTCAAGTCAGTGATCAGTAGTAGATCAGAGCCAATAGCAGTTTCTCTGATAAGTATGGGATGCCAGCTCTTTTGCATAAAATTTTTCCTAGTGGAAAATCAAAGAGGATAGGGATTCCTGTTTACCTATTGGATGTGCAAATTATATTTGAAGCAACTTTCACATAAGCACTTGAATGGATGCATCATGTGCCTATATGAACCAAAAGGGAGACCGTTTACAGTTCTCAAGTGGCCATGCTGAACGCATTTGTACCTTGGCTATCCAATAATCTTTAAAGGTCTAGAACGTTACTGGAGTGGACAAGTTAATGAAGGACACACTTTCAAAGATTCTTTACAACTCATTCTCAGTATTACCTTTTTTATTCACACTGTTTGTCTACTGTTGCACATTGGTTATTTGTGAGTCTTTATCTGTTTTTGTTTGGTTTTCCATAAATTGTATTTTCTTTCTTTTCTTCCTCTCTGTTGAGCTTTCTTGATTCTTATCCACATGCCTTTGAGACCAAGAATTAGTTCTCACTGTTTAAACTGATATCAACTTCAATGCACATATATTAATACAAGCTTAGCATATAGAACAGCAAATGATTTCTATCACACTCTGTCAAAATATGTTTATAATGCAACACACACAAAATGCTGGAGGAATTCAGCAGGTCAGGCAGCATCTACGAAATGGATAAAGTGTCGACATTTTGGGCTGAGACCCTTCATCAGGACTGGAAAGAAAGGGGGAAGATGATAGAATAAAAAGATGGGGGAGGGGGATGAAGTGAGAAACTGGGAGGTGACAGGTGGAATGGTGCAGAATACAGTCAGGAAGGGGAAAAGGATTAAGGAGCCAGTTCAGAGTACCCATGTGGCCATTCCCTTCAACAACAGGTATATCACATTGGATACTGTTGGGGGGGGGGGTGCGGATGACCTAACGGAGGAAAGTCACAGTGGTCAGGTCTCTGGCACTGATTCTGCCCCTGTGACTTAGAAGGGAAGGGAAGAAAAAAAAAAGTCATGCTAGGGGATTCATTAGTTAGGGGAATAGACAGGAGCTTCTGTGGACGAGAATAAGATTCCTGGATGGTATGTTGCCTCCAGGGTGCCAGGGTCTGGGATATCTCGGATCGAGTCCTCAGTATTCTTATTTGGGAGGGAGAACAGCTAAAATTCATGGTCCATGTAGGTACCAATGAAATTGGTACGATGAGTGACGAGATTCGGCAAAGGGAGTTCAGGGAATTTGGTGCTATGTTAAAGGGCAGGACCTCCAAGGTTGTGTTCTCAGAATTGCTACCTGTGCCATGTGCTAGTGAGTCCACAACTAGGAAGATTATACAGTTTAATACATGGCTAACGAGTTGGTGTAGGAGGGAAGGCATAAGATTTTTGGATCATTGGTCTCCCTTCTAGGGATGGTGGGACCTGTACAGAGGGATGGTTTGCACTTAAACTGGAGGAGGACTAATATCTTAGCGGGAAGGTTTGTTAATATTGCACGGTGGGGTTTAAACTAGATTTGCAGGGGGATGGGAACCAGAGTGCCAGAACAGTTAGTGGAGAGGTTGCGGAGGCAGATGTTGGTAAGGCCTCAGACAAAGTTAGGAATCGAAAGGTTGAACAAGGTGTGACTAGTGTCCTGAGCTCCCTATATTTCAGCAAAATGAGTTTCATAGGAAAGGCAGCAATAGTGCTGAAGATGTGGTAGCTGGTATACAAACAGAGGCAATGTGTAGTGAGGAGAGGCTGTTGATAGGGCAAAATTGCAGTTAACAGTATAAGTTGCAATGTAAGAAAGGGTCAGCATGGAAAAGGGTGAATACAGGAATGAAGGTATTATATTGGAATGCACGCAGTGTATGGAATAAGGCAGATGAACTTGCAGCACAGTCGCAGATTGGCAGGTATGACGTTGTAGGCGTCACAGAATCATGGCTGAAAGAAAATTATAGCTGAGAGCTTAATGTCCAAGGATACACATTGTATCAAAAGGACAGACAGGAAGGCTGAGGAGGTGTCGTTGCTCTGTTGGTAAAGAATGAAATGAAATCATTAGAAAGAGGTGTCATGAGGTCGTAAAATGTTGAATTATTGTTTATATAGCTAAGGAACTGCAAGGGTAAAAAGACTCTGATGCGAGTTGTATACAGAGCCCTTAACAGCAGTAAGGATGTGGCCTACAAATTACAATGAACGTTTCTTTTTCCATGCAACCACTTGGAATACAGTTCAATTGTTCGGTTCGCCATCACATGACCATCAGACCAGAAGACAGAGGAGCAGAATCAGGCCAATCAGCCATCCAGTCTGCTCCACCCTTCCATCAAGGCTGACTTATTATCCCTTTCAAACTCAGTCTCCTGCCTTCATCCTGTAACCTGCAACATACCCACGAAAAGAAACAAAGCATATTGACAAAGGGTCACTGATGTGAATTAAAAACTGTTTTTCTTCTTCTCAGGTGTTTCCTGATGTGCTCAGTTTTTCCAGTATTTCACAGTTTGTTTCAGTTTTCCAGCATTGCAAGAATTTTTTTTTCTCAATTCACAACATTCTGATTTCAGTAGCTTGCATTAGGATTTTCATATTTTCTGTGGGAAATCTCTTTGTCCCATCATTCTAGCAGAGAAAATAAAGAACAGATGGAGAAAATTATGAAGTATATTTACACAGTGCACAACATTTATTAGACTCTTTTAAAAGTTGCTACTGAGTCCAGGTGAGAATCAGTGGAATATAATGAGCTATAACAACAACTAGGCAGGCTCTTCTGCTTGGATTGCAAATTTCTGTGTAATTGTTAGTGTCCTGTTCACAGGTCACATTGGAATTCAAAGTACAATGCCCTCTGTTTATACAGCCTTCTTAACACTGTAAAATGCCCTATGGCGTCACGCTGACCCATGAAAGGAAATGCTAAGTTAGGTAACCACAATTTGATCAAAGACGTAAGTTTTAAGGAAGGTTTTAAAATGAGGAATGGAAAGAATTTCCAGAATTTGGGCATACATAGTTGAGATTATGAGTACAGTAAAACAAGAGTAGGAGCAACCAATTCCCTCAGGGCTGCCTTGGCATTCCATATCATCATGGCCATCTAAGTGGGCTATAACTCTTCTTCTGTGCCAGCACTCTTAACACTCAATTCCTCAATTTTTCAGATATGTACCTACTTCCATCTTAAATGCTTCTAATGATCTTGTCGCCAGGTGGTGAAGCATTCCAGAAGTTCACCAGACTTTCTGAAAAGAAATTTCTACACACCTCCTTTGAAACTGAACAACCTATTATCTTGTAGTTATGTCCCCTTGTTTGAGACCCTCCCATCAATGAATGGATAATATATATTTTTTTAGAAGTCATAAACTCATGAGATTCTGCAGGTGCTGGAAATCTTGAGGAACACACACAAAGTGCTGGAGGATAATTCAGGAAGTCCGGCAGCATTTATGGAGAGGAATAAACAATTGAAGTTTCAGACCAAGACCCTTTATCAGGATTAGAAAGGAAGGGGGAAGAAACCAGAATAAGAAGGCGGTGGTGGTGTGGGGGGAGGGCGGGAAGTTAGGAATAAAAGCTGGTAGGTAAAAGATGAAACCAAGTGAGGGGAAAGGTGGAAGGGTGGAAGGGGGGGGGAATGATGTAAGAAGCTGGAGAAAACTTTGTGAAAACCCATTTTCAGAGCCCAACTCAACGTTGGGCTGACAACCAGCACATTCCCAATCGTGTGTGTAACACCCTGGTAAAGGTTTCACTGCTAACGTTGTAGGGTATTTCATGTAGTGGTATATCTGTAGAAGCAGTGTTTGGGTTACGCTTAGAGACAATGGGTGCTTCGGAATGTGAGCCATCCAATCAGGGGAGTGGGGTTTCTTTGTGTGCTTGACACCAGTGTGAGCTTTTGTCTTTGTTCGACAAGAGATGAAGAGAGAAGACGCTGGAGAGAACCAGTGATAGGAATCAACCTAGTGGGGACAGTAATTCAAGTGCAAGGCGTCTACTGAGGATCAGTGAATATGACTTTTGGAAGAGTGGAGCTCCAACCAGTGCACATTTGACTGTTTAATAATATTGGGACCTTTTTGTTTTTTCCTTTCTTTTCTTTACTAAGCTTTCAGTTAAGTTAATATTCATAAATATACTTCCTCTAATTATATGCAGTGTGTGGTCTGTTATTTTTCTGGCAACGAGTTGTAACAGCTGGCAAATCACACAGCATTCACACAAACCGGAGTTTGGTTGGGAGAGACATCCCAGTCTCACGGATTCCATAAGATCATCAGACCATAAGACAAAGAAGCAGAAGCCGGCCATTTGGTCCATCGAGTCTGCTCCGCCATTTTATCATTAGCTGATCCATTCTCCCATTTAGTCCCACTCCCCCGCCTTCTCACCATAACCTTTGATGCCCCGGCTACTGAGATACCTATCAATCTCTGCCTTAAATATACCCAATGACTTGGCCTCCACTGCCACCCGTGGCAACAAGTTCCACAGATTCACCACCCTCTGGCTAAAAAAATTTCTTCACATCTCCATTCTGAATGGGCACCCTTCAATCCTTAAGTCATGCCCTCTCGTACTAGACTCCCCCATCATGGGAAACAACTTTGCCACATCCACTTTGTCCATGCCTTTCAACATTCGAAATGTTTCTATGAGGTCCCCACTTATTCTTCCAAACTCCAAAGAGTACAGTTAACCTTCTCATTCCCGGAATCATTCCCGTGAATCTTCTCTGAACTCTCTCCAACGTCAGCACATCCTTTCTTAAATAAGGAGCCCAAAACTGCACACAGTACTCCAAGTGAGGTCTTACCAGTGCCTTATAGAGCCTCAACATCACATCCCTGCTCCTATACTCTATTCCTCTAGAAATGAATGCCAACATTGCATTCGCCTTCTTCACCATCGACTCAACCTGGAGGTTAACCTTAAGGGTATCCTGCATGAGGACTCCCAAGTCCTGTTGTATCTCAGAACTTTGAATTCTCTCTCCATTTAAATAATAGTCTGCCCGTTTACTTCTACCAAAGTGCATAACCATACACTTTCCAACATTGTATTTCATTTGCCACTTCTTTGCCCATTCTCCCAAATTATCCAAGTCTCTCTGCAGACTCTTTGTTTCCTCAGCACTACCGGCCCCTCCACCTATCTTTGTATCATCAGCAAACTTAGCCACAAAGCCATCTATTCCATAATCCAAATCGTTGATGTAGAACGTAAAAAGAAGCGGCCCCAACACAGACCCCTTTGGAACACCACTGGTAACTGGCAGCCAGCCAGAATTGGATCCCTTTATTCCCACTCTCTGTTTCCTGCCAACCAGCCAATGCTCTATCCATGTATGTAACTTTCCTGTAATTTCATGGGCTCTTATCTTGTTTAGCAGCCTCATATGCGGCACCTTGTCAAAGGATTCGGTGGGACCGGAGTGTGGATTCCCTTGAGGTACACAGCCTTTTGGTGCAGAGTTGGGAGAATGCCACTGAGGGCTAACAAGCCGTTTCCAAAGTCACCAGAGAAGAAAGGGGTTTCATGTGAAAGCACCAAGCAAAGGAAATCGAACAGGGAACTGCTTAACTTGTCACTGATACAACCTCTGTCTAAATACAAGAAAGTGATTAGATTGCAGAGGGAATTGTTTACTTCTTCGATTATTTATTTGGAAATTTTGAAAGAGCTAGGGCTTTTCTCTTAGGAGTGAATGTGGATGAGATGCAATTTCATAGAGGTGCATAAAATTATGAGGTATAGATAATCGTGGACAGCCAGCACCTTTTATCCAGGGCAGCAACAGCCAATATCAGAGGATATCCATGATGAGTGGAAGACAGTTTAGGGGAGATGTTAGAGATAATTTTTTTACACAGTGAGTGGTCAGTGCCTGGGTTGGTAGAAGCTGATACAACCGAGACAGATAGACACGTGGATGTAAGGAAACTGGACGGTTATTGGCTGAGTAGAAGGGAAGGGTTAGATTGATGATGGAATAGGACCGCACAGCATCACGGATTGAAGGATCTGTACTGTGCTGTACTGCTCTATATTCCCCTTAAAGGAGAGCTAAACTTACACTATCAAGTGAAAGAGAAGCCCTGCCTCTCAAGTGGAGGTTGAAAGAAGGAAGGACAACCTTCCCATTCATTAGTACTTCAGATTTCCAATCCAGCTGATTGACAGCGTTAGTGGTAGAACAAGTCAGCAGCTGAAGCATCAACCTACAGTCATTGGCTGACGATAATAGAATGCATAACAGCCTGGGGTTGGTGGAGCTGTCAAGTGAATGTAGACAGGCTCTGATACAGTCTTCAATCTGATTTCATTCAGCTCTTTAAGTCTCTCCCTCCCTTCATTCACCAGCATCATTAACATAATCAAATCCTCTGAGCACTTCTCATTAGTTTTTATGAACAAAGTATATTTTGAAATAAAAAGGGGTTTCTACGAACTGTTTGGCAAGTCTTTGTGGACAATTGCTAGAACTCTATGAGTTGTCAATCACACAGTCCTCTGGGGCTTAAAGCAACAGTCATAATTTCACAGCCAAATCTAAATACCCTACGTAATGGAGCTAGAAAGAGATCTCCAAGTGGCTGAGTAGATGACTGAGATGTCTAAATAACTGTATGTCTAATACTCTCCTCGGGGCTACATAACAGAGCATTATTGAAGGTTGCAAATCAGCTTCATGCAAATACCAAGCAAAGGAATACACCTTGAAAATTATTCTTCAGTTAACGGCACTAAACAGATAATATAGTTGTATATTGTTCTCCTGGAATTTGGTTCCAATGAAGTGAATAGAACTAAATTTCAGAAACAAATTACATTGTACAAATACCACTATATTTTGGGTTTATGCCTAATCAATCCCAGGACATACTTCTTCCCAAACACAAGAGATTCTGCAGATGCTGGAAATGCAGATCAACCCACACAAAATGCTGACGGAACTCAGCAGGTCAGGCAGCATCTGTGGAGGGAATAAAGAGCTGACGTTTTGTGCCGAGACCCTTCATCAGGACTGAAAATGAAGGGGGGAAGGAGCCAGAATAAGAAGGTGGGAGGAGGCTGGCAGGTGATAGGTGAGACCAGGTGTGCAGGAATGGGGGTGGGTTCAAAAGGGGTGATGAAGAGAAGCTAGGAGGTGATAGGTGGAAGAAGTGAAGAGCTGAAGCTGGAGGGATCTGATAGGAGAAGACAGTGGACCATGTGAGAAAGGAAAGCAAGAAGAGAACCAGATGGTGATTGACAGATAGTTGAGGAGAAGAGAAGGGCTAAGGGGGAGCCAGAATGGAGAACAGAAAAAGAGAGAAGGAAGAAGAGGGGAGAAATTAGCAGAAATTAGAGAAATCAAACTTCATCAGATTTTAAGGAATGGAGTTTTTGACTGAGACCAAAGAGAATGGGTTTAGTCTTTCTCCTTGATAGTTTGTGAAAAATTCTATTCACTCAATACTTTCACTGTTGGTTAAAGGCAGCATATAGTGGAAGAATAAGAAAGGTCAAAGGTACTTCCTTGGATGGCATAGGAATGGTTTGGTTGTGTTTTGGCAATACAGTGTGGATGATTCTCTGAGATCATTCAATAGGTAGAAAAGAAATAACACACAATTAAAGCACATTTTAATTCCACATCCCATTCCCATTCTGACATGTCTATCCACGGCCTCCTCTACTGTAAAGATGAAGCCACACTCAGGTTGGAGGAACAACACCTTATATTCCATCTGGGTAGCCTCCAACCTGATGGCATGAACATTGACTTCTCAAACTTCTGCTAATGCCCCACCTCCCCCTCGTACCCCATCTGTTACTTATTTTTATGCACACATTCTTTCTCTCACTCTCCTTTTCCTCCCTCTGTCCCTCTGACTATACCCCTTGCCTATCCTCTAGGTTTCCCCCCCCACCCCCTTTTCTTTCTCCCTGGGCCTCCTGTCCTATGATCCTCTCATATCCCCTTTGCCAATCACCTGTCCAGCTCTTGGCTCCATCCCTCCCCCTCCTGTCTTCTCCTATCATTTTGGATCTCCCCCTCCCCCTCCCACTTTCAAATCTCTTACTATCTCTTCTTTCAGTTAGTCCTGATGAAGGGTCTCGGCCTGAAACGTCGACTGTACCTCTTCCTAGAGATGCTGCCTGGCCTGTTGCGTTCACCAGCATCTGCAGATTTCCTCTTGTTTGCGTTTTTAAACAAACAATTTGTTAGGAATTTAGCAGGTCGAACAGCATCAAGAAAGGATTTGAAACACATTGAAACGCTGTATCAGAAATGTTGACAATTCCTTTTCTTTTTCTGTTGATCAGTGTCAAAAAAGCCAAATTAAATTCACTGTGATACAATGCTATAAAACAATTAAACATTAAAGTTTCCACATAAGATGAATACTTTTTATAGGCACTGTAAACCTCCACATGGAAGTGGTGCTCCGAGCCCTCCGAGACTTGCACCATCCTGGCTTGGAAATATATCATCACCCCTTCATCATCTCAGGGTCAAAATCCTGGTAATATCTCCCTAACAGCATTGTAGGTATGCTCACACCTGAAGGACTGCAGTGGTTTAGTTAGTTCTTCACCAGCTTCTCAAGGGCAACTACTGATGTGAAATTTAATGCTGGCTCAGTCTGCAAAACTCGTATTCTTTGATTGAACAAAAATAAAGTGGCATCTTTCTGTTTTGCAGGAGTCTTCACTTATCTGGAGATTGAAAGTGGATTGTGTGCGAAGAATGGATGGGCATATCTCCAAACAACACAATCTCAGCACCAATCCCTGTGGAACACAACCAGCCAGGATTAGCCTCCTCCACCATTACCCTCTTCCTCCTATGGCCAAGCCAATTTTGAATCCAATCTTCCAAGTCTCCTTGGATCGAATGTACCTTAATCAGCGGGATCAGCCTATCATGAAGAAACTTGTCTAATTTACTCAAGTCCCTGTGTACAACGGCTGCTGCCCTACCCTCTTGAGGAAAAAGTTTTTTACACAGAGTGGTTGATATTTGGAACTCACCACCAGAGGAGGTGGTGGAGTCAGATACAATTACTATCTTTAAGAGACATTTAAATAGGCAAGGCAGAGAAAGATATGGAGCTATGTGGGCAAATGGGAGAGCTCTAGACAGGCGAAAGGGTCAACAGGGACATTTCAGTGCTGTACAGTTCTATGACCTCATTTTTAAACAACAGTACAAAGTTATGTTATTCAAAAAAACTTCAGAGGAATAGTGATCAAAGAAAAGAATGAGAGAAAAAGACGTTTGAACAATAATACCGAGACTACATGATGCATCTTACAAATGTTTTGAGAGGTGTGCATGCAAATAAAATTGCAAAACAGCTGTTCAGGTGAGGGATTATCAGAAAAGCTTTATTCTTGTATCCTGTGAGGAATGTAATAGGGAAATTGGAAGAAATGTATTGTGTAGGGGATATTTAAGGTTCATTACTAAAATTGTTGTTGGGAATAGCTGTCAAGCTGAGTAGACAACGTGGAGTCTGCATGGACAAATTCTATAATTAAAATTGTAGAAAAATGGAAATCCTCCAACAGTCCTTATTCAATAAACACTTCTTTGGAAATTGAAACAAGCAAGTCTGATATCTATCCCCTTTCAATGAGCAGCCACCAGTAGATTCCTGCACACTGTTATGTTATATTTTAAACACGACCCATTGCCAGACATGTGGAAATATTAAGCAATGTGAGCGTTATTTACTTCTTTGCTTCAACAACAAATCCATAGTTTATTTCACTTTCGTAGAAGCTTCTTGCTCTAATATTTTAGGAATGTGTGCCGAAGAATTTCCCTGAAATCCTGCACTGATGACATTGACAAATGTTGCTCCTTCTCAGTGAATGCTGTCATATGTCAGTGATATGGAATGCAAGGCAAGCTGACATCTGCACTTGACAGCTGACACAAAAGTGGTGTCTGAATCCAGTTCCTACAACCTTAAAATAATTTACTGAACAGGGAACAATGTCAGGACATTAACCTCTCCAGCAGGATTGCATCGACTTTTACCCCTCAATCAAATTTCTCCTTTACAATCACTTTTATCTGCCTCTTCTTTTCTAAATTTAGCAAGCTGGAATACAGGAACAGATATAAGTCATTTAATCCATTAGTTCCATCTTGATTGATGTGCAGCCTCATTTACCCAGTTTGCAGATTTTATTTTTACTTATTTAGGGAATGTGGGCTTTCCAGAATTTAAGTAATTACCTACAATATATATACACAGTACTATGCAAAAGTCTTAGGCACATATATATAGCTAAGGAAATTATAGGCCAGTTAGCCTAACCTCAGTAGTTGGGAAAATGTTGGAGTCTATTATTAAGGATGAGGTTTCAGGGTACTTGGAGACTAATAATAAAATAAATCAAAGTCAGCATGGTTTCTGTAAAGGGAAATCTTGCCTGACAAATCTTTTAGAGCTCTTCGAGGAAGTAACAACAGGGTGGACAAAGGAGAGGTAGTGGATGTCATTTACTTGGATTTTCCGAAGGCATTTGATAAGGTGTTTAACAAGATAAAATCCTATGGCGTTACAGGAGAGATACTGACGTGGATAGAGAAATGACAGTCAGCCAGGAGGCAGCGAGTGAGAATAAAAGGGGCCTTTTCTGGTTAGCTGCCAGTGACTAGTGGTGTTCCTCAGGAGTCAGTATTGGGATCGCTACTTTTCACATTGTTTGTCAATGACTTAGATAATAAAACTGATGGATTTGTGGCAAAGTTTGGAGACGATACAAAGATAGGTAGAGGGATAGGAAGTGTTTAGGAAGCAATGTGATTGCAGCAGGACTTAGACAGATTGGAAGAATGGTCAATACAGTGTTGGAATACAGATGGAGTACAGTGTTGGGAAATGTATGATAATACATTTTGGTAAACGGAACCATGGTGTGGACTATTATCTAAAAGGGGAGAAGGTTCAAACATCAGAGGTGCAGAGAGACTTAGGAGTCCTCGTGCAAGGCTCCCAGAAGGTTAATTCACAGGTTGAGTCTGTGGTAAAGAAAGCAAATGCATGTTGGCTTTTATTTCAAGGAGATTAGAATATAAAAGCTGATGATGCTGAGGCTTTAGTCAGGCCTCACTTGGAGTACTGTCAATAGTTTTGGGCCTCATATCTGAGAAAGAATGTGTTGTCATTGGAGAGAGCCCAGAAAAGGCTCACAAGGATGATTCTGATAATGAAGGGGTTAACATATGAGGAACGTTTGGCAGCTTTGGGCCTGTACTCACTGGAAATTAGAAGAATGTGTGGGGATCTCATTGAAATCTACCAAATGATGAAAGGACTAGATAGGGTGGATGTGGAGAGGATGTTTCCTATGGTGGAGGTATCCAGAACTAGAGGCACAGCCTCAAAATTGAGGGGCGACCTTTTAGAACAGAGGTAAGGAGGAATATATTTAGCCAGAGAGTAGTGAATCTGTGGAATGCTCAGCCACAGACTGCGGTGGAGGCCAGGTCCATGGGTATAGTTAAGGCGGAGCAGACTCAATTGGCTAAATGGCCTAATTCCGCTCAAAAACACAACAAAAATACTGTACAGCTGCCACAAAACAATACAACCTTCACTAGATATGTAAGTGATGATAAATCTGGTCCTGCTATCAGTCTCTGTTGTGGACTGAGAGTGGGAAGGGGGTCAGGGAGAAGGGAATCATTCTTGAGAAAAGGGCAAGAGAGAGGGAAGGGAGTTTGAAACACCAGAGAGACATTCTGTAATGATCAATAAACTAATTGTTTGGAATTAAATGACCTCGCCTGATGTCTCAGGGCTGGGTGTGTCTTCACCCACACCACCTTCTGCCCCTGGCATTCATTCCCGTCACCTGTCCTACTCTCCTCCACTGGGACTCCAAGCTCGCCATTCTCAACGTCCTTTGCACCCACCAGATTTACAAACTCATTCTCCACTCCACGTTGACAAATATAGTACTGTGCAGAGGTCTTAGGCACCCTAGCTATAAAAGTCTTGTGCCAAAGTCTTTTGGGTCTGTGTACATATATATATATACAGCTAGGGTGCCTAAGGCTTTTGCATAGTATTGTAGTTGTCCTTGAGAATGTGGTGGTGACCTACTTCCTTGAATGTTTGCTCTCCCTGAGGTATAAATATATCCACCATGCTGTTAGAGAGAGTAGTAGGCAGCTGTTGATCCCAGGGGATCATGGATTTGCGCCTCTGGTGGACCGTGTGCAAGCCTGGGCAGGAAGATTTGAAGAACTGGCTGTTGTCCATGCAGCAGGTTTCCCCTCTCCACGTCACTGATGTAGTCCAAGGGAAGGACAAGCTCCGATACAGCTTGGCACCAGTGTCGTCGCAGAGGTTGCCAGAGTGAAGTTGTAAACAACATCAAACCGCCTTTGGGATCCCAGCTCCAGATTTCTTCCTTGGGGCTTACTCCCGAAGCCTTTTCCATAGGTGGGTATGGCCACAAAGCAGTGGAGGTTTAAAATCAGAGTTTTCCTTCTCCTAAGTGGGCTGCTGTCCAAAGCTGACGAGCCCCACCTGCCCCAAGCAGCTGGATTTGAGGCACCAGTGGTCCACCTTTGCCCCCTCTCTTGTCAGTAGAAACAGTTCTGTCGGGCATAGTGGCTAAGCCACATGTGAAAGCCAAGAGCTGGACTTGGTTGTCAGAGGCTGTTAGAGTCATTCATCTTTTGGCGCACTTCAGAGATAGTAGGAGCTTATCCCCACTACCAGACCCAGATATAACAACCTTAGGAACCTGCTAGAGAGAAAGTCCCAAGATTTTGAACTAGTGGCGGTGATGGAGTGACAATATACTTCCTAGTCAGGATGGTGTGTGGCTTGGAGGGCAACTGCCAGGTGGAAACGTGTCCATGTGTTTTACTTCTAGCTGGCAAACTTCACGGGTTCGAAAGGTGCTGTCTAATGAGATTTGGTGAGTTGCTGCTGGTGGTACAAACTGTTGCTGCTGTGGGTTGATGATGGAGTGAGAGGAGAGTTATAAATGGAGTGCCTACCAACCAGGCTGCAACATCCTGTGTTGTGTCAAACTTCTAGGGTGTTTTTGAAGCTGCTGTCATCCCATCACATTCCAGACTTGAGCCTAGTAGATTCTGGACAGGCTCTGAGAATTTGGAGTTACTCATCACAGAGTTCCTTTCTAAACCTGATGTATAATCATCAACTTAGCATGTTAATAATTTTGCCTACCAGGAGCACAATGGAGTCGATGATGCTGTCATCTACCTGCTGAACACAGCCTACTCCCATTTGGATAAGCAGGGCAGCACTGTGAGGATCATGTTTTCTGATTTCTCAAGTGCCTTCATACCATACAGCCCTCATTGATGGGGGAAGTGTTCTGTTCAACGCAGCTTGGCACTTCCATTGCATCCTGGATAATGGACTACCTGACTGGCAGACCACCGTTTGTGTGGCTTCAGAGTTGTGTGTCAGACATGGCTACAAGCAGCACTGGGGCCCCAGAGGGGACTGTTTTGGCTCCCTCCCTGTTTACCTTGTATATCTTGGATTTTAGATACAACACTGAGTCATGTCATCTGCAGAAATTCCCTGATGACTCAGCAATAGTTGGGTGTATAAAGGGAGGACAGGAGGATGAATACAGGGCCCTGGTGGAGGACTTGTCAAATAGTGCAAAGCTGAATCATCTGCAGCTCAACATCAGTAAGACAAAGGAGATGGTGATGGACTTTAGGAAGACTATGCCTGCACTACTCCCTGTTACTATTGATGGTGAGGACGTGGATGTTGTGAGCACCTATAATACCTGGGGGTGCACCTGGATGAGACTTGAGTGGAGCACCAACACAGAAGTTGTATACAAGAAGGGCTAGAATCATCTCTACTTCCTGAGGAGACTGAAGTCCTTTGGAGTATGCAGGCCTCTCCTTCACATGTTCTACCAGTGTGTTGCTGCCAATACAGTCTTATATATGGTGGTGTGCTGAGGCAATGGCACCAATATGGGTGACGCCAACAGGCTCAATAAACTGATTAGAAAGGCAGGCTCTGTTATAGCAGTCAAACTGGACACACTGGAGACTGTGGTAGAACAATGGACCGTACAGAAAATCCTGGCAATTCTGGACAATGTTTCTCACCCTCTGCATGCCACCTTGACTGAACAGAGGAGCACTTTTAGTAATAGACTAAGACAACTGTGCTGCTCCAAAGAGCACTATATGAGGTCATTGTTACCCTCGGCCATTAAGCTCTATAATGAATCAAACTATAGCCGGGGAATTGATGCCCCCCCCCCCGTTAGACTTCTTGATGTAACTTATTGTTTATTCTTTCTTACTTCACTTCTAATATTTGTATATCTGTGACACTTGTAATGCTACTGTGACAGTATAACTTCCTTTGGGATCAATAAATTATTTATCTATCTAAATCTTTTCAAGATTCGAGCTTCAAGACTCAAGAATGTTTAATGTCAATCTTCAGTTCACCAGTGTAAAGGAGAGTGAAATGTTTGTAACTCTGGACCCAAAGCACCATAATAAAATACAATAAGCATAAAGAACACAATAAAAACAAAATAAATATAAATATAAAAGCAATCCTATAAAACTCAAAGAACAAGTAACTGTTAAAGTGTGGACAAATATACATAAGGTTAGCTCATGTACATAGACTGAGTGTACTGAGTGCAAGAGTAGGTCGCTCTGCTAGGAAATGACCAAGTGACTCTTGGCAAGAGGTAGCAGGAAGGCACATGACAACACAGTACGACAGTGGAGTATGGAGTGTAGATGGGAGGTGACTGTGCATGGTGGGGGATTGAAAGGTATTGAGGGGCTGTGGAGAGGAGAGGCTGATGTGGATGTATTGGTGGTGGGATGGGTTAATGGATGGAGGTTTGATTAGCCAGACGGCTTGGGGGAGAAACTGTTTTTGAGTCTGGTATATTTCTCCACAGTTGCTGCCTGATCTGTGAATACTTCCAGCACTTTCTGCTTTTATTCCAGAACTTTAATGTTTATTTTAACTCTGTTCATTTCCTTCTTTATCCATTTTATGAAGATGTCCTGACAAACAGAATACTCCATGATTTTAACAACAGAATGTGATATATTTCCAAGGTAGGGGAGGATGACATTTCAAGGATAAGTTGGAAGAGATTGCTGTCTTATGTAACTTCTGGCTTTCTCTGGCTGTAGATTTAGGAGGTGCTGTGAAAGAAACTTGGGAAGTTGCCACTGTACACTTCATAGATAGTACATGCTACAGACCTACAGAGTGTCTGAATAACTTATTTTCTTTTAAGTATTAGGTTTTCAGTATTTCTCGGTATTTTGATTTCTTTTACGCTATCATTTTAACAGAATAGCTCAATCGGTAGGAACAAAATTGCACTATGATTTATAACGTGGGATAGTGTGATACCTATTCAAAAGCATTTGTGAGGTTCTATATAGACTAAGTGGCCACTTTATTTAGGTCGGCTGGTGGCGCAGTGAGATCAGCGCCAGGCTCGAGAATGGAGGTTCTCGAGTTTAATCCAGTGACAGACCGCCCCCGTGCGTGCTCTCCATCCACGCCGGGTTGATGTCGAGCTCGCAATTCGTCTTTGTAAAATAATACTGTGAAATGTCTGTGCGAGGAGTGGCACCCCACACAGCCTTTCGAACTGCGCCTTGTAAGGCACGAAAATGCCCGACACTAGCCTCTCAGGTCTGAGTCAACGTCATCATCATCATCATTATTATTATTAGGTGCCTTGTACAACTGAACCTCTTGACCACGTCTGCATGCTTTTATGCATTGAGTTACTCCCGCACAATTAGCTGATTATATTCCCACCGCTGCCTGTAATAAGTTTGTAACCATCTGGGTTTCCTCCAGGTGCTCTGGTTTCCTCTCACAGATCAAAGACATACTGGTTGGTAGGTTAATTGGTCATTGTAAATTGCCCTGTGATAAGGCTAGGATTAAATCAGGGGATTGCTGGGCAGTGTGGCTTGAAGGGCCAGAGAAGTCTGTTCTGTGCTGCATCTCAATCAACCAATCAATCAATAAAGAAATAAGTAAGTAAATAAGCAAATATTTGGATTAACAAACTGGTGTTCAGGTGTACATAATAAAGTGGCCACTGAGTGAAAAACGATATCAATGAGGATCAAAGCCATAGGGATTTGAAATTATCCATTGGGAATGTTTGAATGAGACAGTTTGCTAAGTGGTGCTTGGTTCATGTGTCAATGAACTGGATTCAAACACAATGCAAACTAATCAAATTATCAGAGAATAACTAACAAGGTTAGTAGTAGAAATTAAGAGGCAAATTCAGAAAGTGCGGGCTTGATTTGGATTGAATAGAGGTAGATCAATGACACATCAAGAATGACGTCAAATCTTACAGCACAGAAACCAGACCATTCTACACAAGTTTATCCAACACAGGCATTTCCGCTACCTCATTTCAAATATTACGCACGAGTTAAACATTTCCAAGTTAAGATGAGCAGCATTCAACAAAGCCAATAATATGTTGATTTTAGATTAAACAGTAGATTATAAATTAGGAGGTAGTTATTCAGTTAGACAGCATCTTTTAACACTGCTTGCCAAATGCAAGAGGCACATTACAAAAGAGATATGATGTTAATCCCTACTGTCAGCTATCTGAGCACTGTGGAAAGGATGGACTAACCTAAGCTTTTCACCTTGTGTAACGCTCACTAATCATTGCATGGGAAATGGTTTGAGACATTTCTTAGAGATGTGATCATCTTAGGACCAATAATGAATACAATTTACCAGCCAAGATAATGGAATATAGTATTAATTTCTCAAGTTGTGAATAATCGCAAGTGTGTGCTTACAAAGTTAATTATTCTGCACACAATGCTACAATATATTAAAAATTGTGTTGCAATGAACTCAAGAGTTTTCAATGAATTGGTGAATAAAATTCAGGCTCCTGGAGCGGCTTTATTCACCTCAGCACTGAACTGAATCCACAGCCTGTAGACTCACTTTAGGAGACTCTGCAGCTCATGATCTCAGTTTTATATGTTCACTTTTTTATTGTTTGAATGATTTGTTCTCTTTTGCACCGTTTGCACATTGGATGTTTGCCTGTCTTTATTTTTTTCATGGATTATTTTGTATTTCTTTGCTTCATATTTATTCATTCCTTTTGATATACTGTTGGAATGGACCCGTCTGGCCTTTTGAGCCACGCCACTCAGCAACCCCTGATTTAATCTGAGTCTAACCACGCTAAAAAGACAGAGTACATGGCATTTAACTGTGACGAAGGTACTCTCAAGACCATACAGAATGATACCATTAAGAAAGTCTTTGACTACAAGTACCTCGGGTCAAGAATGTTGAGTTCGGAGAAGGACATAAAGATACGGAAGGCGCTGGCATGGAGGGCTATGAACGACATGAAGGAAATCTGGAAATCGAACTTGACCAGAGGGCTTAAAAAGAGGATTTTCATAGCAGTCTTAGAGTCTATTCTCACGTACGGATGCGAGACGTGGACACTCACCAAGACAATGCGAAAGTCTCTAGATGGTTGCTATACACGAATGCTCCGGATGGCTCTTGACGTGAGTTGGCAACAGCACATGACGAACATTGAGCTCTATAACAACCTACCGATACTCTCCACTAAAATCGAGGTGAGAAGACTGCAACTAGCGGGGCACTGTCTACGCCACCCCGAGCTACCTGCCAGCCTAGTCATCATATGGGACTATGGTCAACACGCTCCTAGAAGACAACGGCACGGCTAATGTAGATGAACTGAACACACTGATGAGGGAGAGGGAGAAGTGGAGAGTCTGTCATCATGCCCAACGCCGGCCCCCTAGGCCTGAGTCGACATAGTAGTAGTAGTAACCACGGGACAATCCACAATGTCCAAATAACCGACCAACCAGTAGGTCGTTGGACTGTGGGAGGAAACCAGAGCACCCAGAGGAAACCTACATGGTCATGGGAAGAACGTACAAACTCCTTACAGGCAGCGGCAGGAATTGGACCCGAACTGCCCGTACTGCGAAGTGTTGCGCTAACCACCATGCTACTATGTTGTTTTCCTGTGGATACCTGCAAGAAAATGAATCCTAGAATAGTATATGGTGACATATATGTACTTTAATAATAAATTTACTTTGAACTTTGAAATTAAACAAGTTACAAAACAGGAGGGAGATCACAGTCAGGTACATCTCTGAATGTTGCTACTTACTCCTTGCCAGTAGAAATATTTCTTTCCTTAATATACTTGATTTTAACGCTTTATGCAGAGCAGAGGCATTATGCTGACCCAACTGTTCTCTATGGAGCAAGGGAACTAATTTCTAATGTGGTCACCCCAGGTGTTCGGGTTTAAGGTAACAGTACTGGAAACAATGCAGTCAATACTTGTCTGGCCAATAACCATTCCAGCATTTTTTGCAAAACCTGCCCAATGCCAAAAGTATGAGGTAAGGAGTAGAAGCCATTATTAACTATTTCCTTTAAAGCATTAGAAGTACAATAGTACAGATGTCTCACATTGATGGTATCATTTGAAAGTATGGTCAGCCTATCCATCTTCATTAATTGCCTGAGCTAAATGAATTTGGAATGGGGAGAAAAATTGGCTCTTTTGTTCTCTTTGAGAGAATGAAATCCTGAGCTCATGCCTTAGCTTTACTTTAAGTGAAAATGCTGTCACCTTAACATTCAATTGTTCTCAAATTGGTAAGTATCAATCATAACTCAAAGGAAAATGGAAGCTTTTCCCTTCGACTCTTCCTCTTTGATCAGCACACACACAAAATGCTGGAAGAACTCAGCAGGCCAGGCAGCATTTATGGAAAAAAAAGTACAGTCGACATTTTGGGCTGAGACCCCTTGGCAGGACCTGCTGCCTGGCCTGCTGAGTTTGTCCAGCATTTTGTGTGTGTTGCTTGGATTTCCAGCATCTGCAGATTCTGTCTTGTTTGTGACTGAGTGTATGTTTGTGGTCTTCTGTTGCTGTAGCCCACTTCGAGGTCCGACATGTTGTGCATTCAGAGATTGAGTTACTGTCATCTTCCTGTCTGCTCGTACAAGTCTGGCCATTCTCCTCTCACCGCTCTCATTAACAAGGCATTTTCACTTACAAGCTGTCACTCACTTTGTGTTTTCCACCATTCTCTGTAAACTCTAGACACGGTTGAGCAAAAAAATCTCAAAAGGTCAGTAGTTTCTGAGATACGCAAACCACCCCACCAGGTACCAGCAATTATTCCATGGTCGAAGTCACCTAGATCATGTTTCTTCCCATTCTAATATTTGGTCTGAACAGCAACTGAACCTCTTGACCATGTCTGCATGTTTTTTTGCACTGAGTTGCTGCCACATGATTGGTTGATTATATATTTGCATTAATGAGCAGGTATACAGGTGTACTGCCACTGAGTGTAGTGAATTCCTCCCCATTCCTCTTTACTTATTCATAGCAATGATTTCCTGGCCCTTGTCAGTACTATGATATCTTGACACAGAAGATGCAGCTTTTGTGAAGGCAGGCAGTGGGTTTTTATATATTGTCCAGGTAGTATACCTAAGTGTGATGGAACACTCACAGCATGTGCACCTTTAAAACGAATAGTGAGGAGCTGATGAAGCTTTCAATGCTTTTGACTTTCATTATTGGCTTTCAAGGAAGGCCAAAAATATTTGTATTTCTAAAGTAGTGGTGTGAATAGATAAGACATAGGAAAAGAATTAGGCTATTCAGCCCATTGAGTCTGGTCTGCTGCTCCATCATGGCTGATTTATATTTCCCCTCAACACCGTTCTCCTGCTTTCTCTTTTGACACCCTTACTAATCAAAAACCTATCAACCTCCGCTTTAAACATATCCAATCACTTGGCCTCCACAGCCATCTGTGGCAATGAATTCTACAGATTCACCATGCCCTGGCTAAGGAAATTTCTCCTTACCTCTGTCCTAAAGTGCTGAAAGAGTTAAGAGTTCAAGCATGAAGATACTCAAGATGGCACAAGAGTTGAAGCATGAAGGAAAAATTAAGCCTGGCTTTTATGTATTGGTTGCATAATGCACAGATACACCAAATCATTAAATGTAGAAAGAGGCTTTTTACCCCATGAGATCTCTATCATGATTGATGATATGAGCTGACACCTAAACAAGGAACGAGACACTTGCATTGATACATCACTAGCTCAAAAACATATAGGAAATTTACCAGAATCAGGCAACTGGGTTATTGTGAAACACGACCAAAGTGTCATGATTCAAACAACTTCGGGGATTTTTTTTGTACAATGGTTCGGTGAAGCGACAGATAAACTCCCTATACTGTGGGAATTTCCTCACCTGAAGGATTGCCGTGGTTCACGGTGATGCTTTGACACTAAGTTTTAAGGAGAAGTTAAGGATGAGCAATATATAACTTGCGAATGATGCCCACACTATTTAGCAAACTGATTAAAAAAAAGACAGCTGCTTTACTGAACTGAGAAAACTGGCATATACTGCCAGCCGGTTCAGTCAAGAATGGAAAACACGTCCACAATAAAGGAAAAATAGTGCATAAAACACAGCTACTGCACAGACCTTTGGACTAATTGTACATAATATAAAAGATGGTCTTGGAAAAGAATCTTCCCTGAAAAACAAAGTTGTGAAAAACACTATTGTCAAAAAGTTCCTGAGCGGTGAGAAAATAATAACTCTCTTGATCCTTGAACTTCTGTATCCTGAGTTTGGGACAGGATGATGGAAAAGCTTGCACAATGGTTCTGGCTTGCTTTGCCTCTCTGGAGTACAAAGATCCTGTGGCAAACGGATCACCGTCTGCTGTCATGAACACGGGTTGTCTGTTTCGTAACATTTAAATCGCACAGAATTATTTAAGATTTTTCAGTACACTTCTCAATCTTCCACTTGCATAGTATCTACAAGGAAAATTGACAACTTCTCCCAAACTTTCACCAGCCTTCGATGCTGCCTGAGGGAGGCTTCTTTCAGTTTCCTTTTATCCATGTGAAAAAGCACTTAGTCTCTGACTGACAGTCTGTCACTGAAGAGGCAGAGCTGAGAGCCAGCTGAGCTGGGAAGAAGATAAAAAGACAAACACAAATGATACCTCATAACATTTGAAACTGTGTACATTAACTCTTCTGGCTATCAAAAGGAATCCCTGTAAAACTGCCCACTCCCAACTCAAAACAAAAGAAAAACTTTCAGGATTCTAATATACACAGCAAAGAGCCATGTTTGAAGGCAAAACATACCACTAGAGGAATTGGTCACAATAGTATAGCCTAGAGCGGGGGTGGCCAACCTTTACATTCCATGTGTTAATTTTTTCACTCACGAGTTCAGATGCACCATACAACTCTTGTACCCCCATTCAATTCTTGTAAAAATATGTTAATATAGAACTCGTGCGTGAAAAAATCATATCTGAACTCGTGTGTGAAAAAAATTGACGCATGGAATGTAAAAGGTAGCCCATCCCTGGCCTGGAGCATGACCTAAAACCACTTTTAAAGTAGTATTTCCACTGGGAACATGGATTAATGTGTCTTACCTACAGTGCTGACTAACTGGTAGGATGGACAAAGGTCAGTTTTGTCCCATAAGGAAAAATGAGTTGAAGCTCTTGATGATGCACACAATACTTTAAAATGAAATCTTATATTAATTTTCGCAGAGATTGGAGCCATTATTCATGGTTAGAGTAAATCCAGACTGTATTTAGTCAATATTCAGCACTCAACCAAGGCTGTTATTATATCACTGTTCGTAGAAACGTGCTGTTCTGCATTTGGGTTTCAGATATATTGTGGTAACTGCACTTCAGAAACAAATGTATTGAATCTTGTGGGGAGTAATGAAAAAGCACTCATGTCTTTCACGTACCACGCACAGATGTTGTCCAGTTTTCTTGATAGTTCTTGTCCTTGCAAATTTAAGAAATAAAATTTCTCTGTATTCTCAAAAATCACTACCAAAGGAGCAGGTTTTGTCATGCTTGTCATTGTTTGCAAGAATAAACATTTCCTGAAAGGGTGAACTAATGCATATGAGGGGCAGCCCTGAGAAATCTTTACTAGATAGCTGAAATGGTAACAAAAGAGGAGCAGATATCTATTATCCAGATGCACTGTGATACAACTGGACAGCTGTGTGATGTACAGTGAGTAAAAGTGGATGATTGACACTGACAGCACTTTGTCATGTTTTCCTTACAGACAAGTTGGACACTTCTCAAGGACAACACACACAGAATGCTCAAGGACAATAGGGAATAGGCCCATATCATGCAAAGTAAGTTTTCTAAAACTACCTCTCCACTGGTTTAGAGCCCATGGCAGAGGTTTTCAGCTGTCATTAAATCTAATCAAAATCTACTTGAATAGTCAGTGAAAATTAAACCAAAAATCTGTGATGCATCATAGAGCTATACAGTACAGAAACAGGCTCTCTGCACAATATATCCATGCAGACCAAGCTGCCTACCAGAACTAGTTTCATATGCCTGCATTTGGCACATATCCCTCTAAACCTTCCTATCTATGTACCTGTCCAAATATTGTTCAAGCATTGAAATTGTACCTCACACTTTCTCTGGCACCTTATTCCATGTAGCCTCTGTGTGAAAAGGTTGCTCCTCAGTTCCCCTTTAAAATCCTTCCCCTCTCACCTTAAGCCTATGCTCCATAGTCTTAGGCTCCCCTTCCCTGGGGAAAGGACTGTGGCCACTCTCCTTCCCTATGCCCCTACATTGCTTTGTAAGGTCACCCCTCAGCCTCCTATGCTTCAGTGAAAAAAAGCTCCAACCTGTTGAGTCACTCATAGTAACTCAAGCCCTCCATCCCAGTAGCATCCTAATGAAACTCTACTGCAACTTTTCCAGCTTACTGACGTCTTCTCTGTAGCTAGGCGAGAAGTAGCATGACTATAAGACGTGGGAGCAGAATTCAGCCAATCAGCCCTTTGAGTCTTCTTTGCCATTCTGTCAAGGCTGATTTATTTTGCCTGTCAACTCTATTCTCCTGACTTCTCCCCGTAACTTTGATGCCCTCACTAATCAAGAAGCTATCAACCTCTTCTTTAAATATACCCAATGACTGCCTCCACAGCCATCTGTGTCAATGAACTCCACGGATTCAGCACACTATGGCTAAAGAAATTCCTCCTTACCTCTATTCTGAAGGCTGTGTCCTCTGGTTCTGGACTCCCCCCACTAAAGGAAACACCATCACATTCACTCTAGGCCTCTTAACATTGCTTTCAATGCAATCCCCTGTCATTCTTCTAAATTCCAGTGATAACAGGCCCAGAGCATTCAAACACGCCTCATATATTAACCCTTTCATTCCTGGGATCATCCTCGTGAACATCCCCTGGACCCTCTCCAATGCCACCACATCCTTTTGATAAGTGGCTCAAAATTGCTTGGAATACTCTAAGTGTGGACTGACCAATGCCTTATACAGCCTCAGCTTTGCATCCTTCTGCAGAAAGAGAAGTAGAATTAATGTTTCAAGTCAAAGCTTTTAATCAGAACCTGTTCTTTGACTTTATATGTTAACTCTGTTTCTCTTTCCACAGTTGCTGCCTGACATGCGGAGTATTTCCAACACCTTCTGTACTTGAACTATTAACTTTATTTCTCTCTGCACAGATGTTGCCTGACCTTCTGGGTATCTCCAGCACCTCTCTCTTTTTAGTGCAGACTTCCTTCATCATCCATTTTGATTTTATCTGAGGTGGTGCAAGTACCAGGCTTTTGACCTCTGAACTATGCAGACTATAGCCATGGTACCAATTGAAACTAATCCCAAGCAATCAGTCATATCCAGAACAACACAAAAGGTGCTGGTGCAGAGATTTGGATATTGAGAAATGCTTTGGAAAGTGTCACTTCTCATCACTGCAACTTTAATAAGTTTAGCATACATGTGTACGAAGGACCAGATTGTGCAAAGTTACTTGATATTAGATTAAATCCCAGTGGCAGTCAAAAATATGATGCTGGACAAGAAAGTTTCTAGGTCAGGGACACAAGAGACTTCTGGTGCTGGAATCTGGTGCAAGAGAAAAACTACTGGGGAAACTCAGTGGGTTTGGCAGCATCTATGGAGGGAAAGGGCAGTCAACATTTCAAGTCAAGGCCTTTCATCTGGACTGAGAGTGTAGAGGTCAGATAGACAGTATGAAGAGGTGAGGGGAATGGATGGAGCTAGAGCTTAAAAGTGATAGGTGTGTCTAGGTGAGGGGGGTAATGGACAGAATGGGAGGGTAGAGTGGAAATAGTGACAGAAGCTGGAGGTGCTAGGTTGCTATATAAATAGGTTCTTGCTGAGGACAAGTAAGGCGAGAAGGATATTGGAGATGGTGGGGTGGGAGGTCAGTTCTCAGGGAACGATTGGATGCAGGTAACCTTGGTTAGAGTGCTGAATGATCAGTGCTGAACTCAGCAAGCACTTCACAGTAAGAATGGGAAAGTTATGACCAAAGAAAAAGAGAGATTTACATTTGCACTGCACGAGATTTCTGAATAGACAATGACTCTATGTACGTTACCTCACTATTTTTGCTCTCTTTTGCACTACTTACATAGTATAGTAATTTATATATATATTCAGCAGTAATTTGCACTGTAGTGCTGCTGCAAACCACAAATTTCATGCCATATGCCAATGATATTAAACCTGATTCTGATTCTGATTCTACATGTGCCTTTTAGGATATCCCAAACTTTTTATAGGCACTAAAATTCTTTTGAAGTGTATTAGTTTTCAGTATTGTAGAAAGGAAAGCATCCAACTTGAACCCAGCAACGTGCTAATAACCCGATAAAGCCTGATAATCTCTATCAACTTGCTAACGATCCAATAATAGAAGAAGAAGGAAACAGAATAAGCATCAAACACCCATTTACACATTCCCATCAACTGTTCCTGGATATTTTTGGTGCTATTTTGTTCTGCTTTAGCCAACAGGGGTAGCTTTTTTTTCCCCCAAAAACACAACGTGGACAGTGGACAGAGCACAGAGTTGTGACAAGGAATTAAATTAGTAATCAAATGCCCTTCTAAACTAGTCATTTCTGCAACGTCCATTCCCTTCATTTCCTGCACATTCATGAGTCTACCCCAGAGCCATTTGAACGTCCCTTCATATTTGCCTCCACCACTCTCCCAGGCAGCACATTCCGGCACCCACCACTCTCTGTGTAAAAAAAAATGTCCCTCTCATCTTCTTTGAATTTGTCTCCTTTCACCTAAAATGTGTGCCCTGTTGTATAAGACATTTCAAACCTGGGAAAAAGGTACTGTCTGTCTGCTCCATCTATGCTTCTCATAACTTATAGCCCTCAATCAGATCTTCCCTTAGCTGCTACCATTCCTGAGGAAACAGCCCAAGTTTGTCTCCTTATCACATGCACAGTGCAGAGTACCGCTGTTGCCATACCCCTCAACAAAAGGTATATCACTTGGCCTCCAACTTCCACCCTTCCTTCAAATTTACCTGGTCCATTTCCAACACCTCCCTCCTCTTTCTGTCTCTGGGAATAGCTTATATACTGATGTCTTTTATAAACCCACTGACTCTCATAGCTACCTGGGCTATGCCTCTCCCACCTTGTTATTTGTAAAAATATCATCCCCTTCTCTCAATTCCTCCGTCTCTGCCAAATCTGCTCTCAGGATGAGGCTTTTCATTCTAGAACTAAGGAGATGTCCTCCTCTTTCAAAGAAAGGGGCTTCCCTTCTACCACCATCAATGCTGCCCTCAACCACATCTCTTCCATTTTGCACACATCTGCCCTCACCACATCACCAGGGATAGGGTTCCTCTTGTCCTCACCTACCACCTCACCAGCCTCCGCATCCAGCACATAATTCTCCATAACTTCTGCCATCTCCAACTTCTGCTTGGGATCCCACTACCAAGCACATCTTTCCCTCCCCCCCCCCAATTTCTGCTTTCCGCAGGGATCACTCCCCACGCGACTTCCTTGTCCATTCGTCCCTCCCCACTGATCTCCCTCCTGGTATTTATCCTTGCAAGCAGAACAAGTGCCATGCCGGTCCCTACACCTCCTCCTTCACTATCATTCAGGGCCCAAAAAATCCTTCCAGGTGATGCGACACTTCACCTGTGAATCTGATGAGGTCTACTGTATCTGGTGCTCCCAGTGTGGCCTCCTGTATATCAGTGAGACCGAAGTAGGCTGGGAGACTGTTTTGCCGAGCACCTACATTCCGCCCGCCAGAAAAAGTGTGATCGCCCGGTAGCCACCCATTTTAATTCCACTTCCCATTCCCATTCCCATTCCAACATGTTAGTCCAGGCCTCCCCTACTGCCGATGAGGCCACACTCAGATTTCTTGAACTTCCAATAATTGGGACCCATTCTGTTTCTGTTATATATTAATGATCTTAATGATGGAATTGATGGCTTTGTTGCAAAGTTTGTAGACGATATGAAGATAGGTGGTGGGTAGTTTTGAGGAACTACAGAGGTTACAGAAGAACTTCGACAGATTAAGAGAATGGGCAAAGAAACAGCAGATGGAATACAGTGACGGGAAAAGTATGGTCTTGCACTTTGGGGGAAGAAATGAAATGGTTGACTATCTTCTAAAGGGAGAGAAAATTTAAAAAACTGAGGTGCAAAGGGACTTGTGCAGGGTTCCCTAAAGGTTAATTTGCAGGTTGAGTCTGTGATGAGGAAGACAAATGTGATGTTAGTATTCATTTCAAGAGGGCTAAAATATAAAAGCAAGGATGTAATGTTGAGACTTTATATAGCACTGGTAAATCAACTGGTTGAGTAATGTCGCAGCAACAATCTTGCACTCAACGTCAGTAAGACCAAGGACTTCAGGAAGGGTAAGTTGAGGGAACTTACACCAGTCCTCATTGAGGGATCAGAAGTGGAAAGGGTGAGCATTTTCAAGCTCCTGGCTGTTAACATCTCTGAAGATCTATCATCAACCCGATATAATGATGTAATCAAACAGAAGGCATGACTGCTATATTTCAATAGGATTTGAGGAGAATTACTATATCACTAAAGACACTCAGAAATTTCTACAGATGTACGGTGGAGAGCATTCTGTCTGGTTGCATCAATGTCTGCTATGGAGGGGCCACTGCACAGGATTGGAAAAAGCTGCAGAAAGTTGTAAACTCAGCCAGCTCCAACATATGCACTAGCCTTCCCAGCATCTAGAACACCTTCAAACGGCAATGCTGCAAAATGGTAGCATCCATCATTAAGGACCCCCATCACCCAAGATATGCCCTCCTCTCATTGCTACCATCAAAGAGGAGGTACAGGAGCCTGAAGACAATCACTCACTTTTCAGCTACAGCTTCTTCTCCTCTGCCACCAGATTTCTGAATGGACAATGAACCCATGAAGACTTCCTCAGTACTTTTTTCCCTCTCTTGTTGCAACAATTACTTAGTTTATTTTTTATACAGTATATACTTCTTACTGCAATTTATAGCTTTTATTACTGTGTATTGCCATATACTGCTGCCCTCAAAATACAAATTTTCAGGTTATATGCCGGTGATACTAAACCTGATTCTGAGCTGCTATTTCACTGCTTATATCTGCAACTGATCTGTAACCCACTGTATCCTTCGCCAGTCTTCTGCGCTATCCACATCACCACTAATCTTCTTATTGTCTGCTGACTTACTAACTCACCCACCCCCCGTTCCACGTTTTCATTTAGGTCATTTATATATATTACAATCAGATTAGATTCCAGTATGGATCCCAGTGGAACACCACTAGTCACAGGCATCTAGCCAGGTATTACTGGCAAGATCAGAGTTTACTGAGCATCAGTAATTACCTCATGAACTGACTGCCTTGCTAGCCTATTCTGGAGAGGACTATCAACAGTCATATTGGTAGGCCAGATAATTGCAGAAGGGTAGCACTCTTGAATATGATAGGACATATTTTTCCCCATGGTGAATGCCATAATATTGACTTTCTATTCCAGTTCATTTAATTAACTTAATTAGAATTAACCAGCAACAAACTATCTGCTGGAGGAACTGAATGTGTTGGACTGCACACATGAAATGAATTGTTGATGTTTTGGGTCAAACCCCTGTAATCAGGGATGCAGGACCCTGCATTAGAATTTCCTAGCTGTGATGGTGGATTAACCTCCATGCTTCACACTCAGTGCTTTAGATCATGAGTTCAATCTTGGGAAACCAGTCCAACAGTGTCACCACTATATTGTCAACCTCCTTTGACAGAACTTTGGTTTCACATCTCACTGACAAAAATGGTACTTCTCATAATGGAGCAATTTCCAAATACAACACGGAGATACGAGCTTTGATTTTCACGCTCAGGTCAATGTGAACTCATAAATCATGTTAAGTCCTGATGAAGGGTCTTGGTCTAAAATGTCGACTGTTTACTCCCCTCCGATAATGCTACCTCATTTGCTGAGTTCCTCTAGCAGTGTGTGTGTGTTTCTCCATGGTAAGAGAAACTTTAGGGACACACTGAAAGAGCCACCATAAAACCCAATCACATTACTTGTGGAAGCTCGAAGTAGAGTTCCTCTGCTTCTCAACTCCAGAAAGACAATCATGGGGGACAGCCATTCTTTGCCTCAACAATCTTGTTCAGAGGTAAAAAAAGTTGGACAAGTTTTGAAAACTTACTGTTGAGTTTGATTATGTAATGGAAAACAACAGACTGTATTCTAAACCAACAATGTACCACAGTGACTGATATTTTCACCCATGATTCATTCTTATGATATCATCTCAAAGCTTTATTATTTCAGGCTATTTGTATACACTTCGGCCCATGTGTTACACATGCCAATTGACTGTCCACATTGCTAACCATTAAAAATTCGCAAGAACTCTCCTTAAAATGTGTGACCAACATATAATGTAGTAAAGGAAATGTTCAAGGCTAGACATGGGAAAATAACTTGGGCAGACTGTCTGACAATGGTTGCCAGTAATATTCTGCTGTGAGCTAAAACCAGATGCTTAAGCTAATCCTCCAAAAGCATTTCATTAATCATTCTCACTGTTATATAAAGCATGACCTCATTAAACATCAATCTCGGACACATAGCTACAGTTACAATAAGCATTAAGTCAAATTTGCATGCCATCTTTTATTTTGCAGATCTCAAGTTCTGGTTGTAAATTGGATGGCAATGGGCAGACAAGAGGTTACTGAGGAACCCTGGAACTAATTTAAGTAGTCTGGGGATGTCAGATGGGCATTCAGTCGAGAGACAGTAAGATATGATGCATTCTTAGGACAGGATTTCCTTAAAGGATCCAGAGCTGCACTCCCACTTATGGTCCACAAGCTAAACTGTAAACCTTAGCCCAGACCAGCGAAGCAAAAAATGAAAAGGCCTTACACATTATCACTTGTCATTCTACATCCTGCTGCTGCCAGTCACTTAGAATTGTGAGGCAATTTAGTTGTCGTTCCTTTCCACACCTTGTGGTGCATTGGGCGTCAACTTCGCGTTCTTTAGAATTTTTGTCCTTTTTTATATGAGGTTAAGTTGCTGGTTTGATATTCAATCCAGCATGGATGGAAAGCTTGAAAAGAGCTGGCTGGGACCACCTATCTTGAAGTCCAGTGCAGATGTTACTACACCATTGGCTGGTCTACAGATTTAGAGAATGTGCTTAAACAATGCTTTAGGGCCCCCAGCTCTAGCATACTAAAGATACGTATGAACAAAATACTAATATCAGGAAGGCAGAAGACACATCTGCAGCAGGAATTCCACCGCTGTTTTACTAATTGACAACCCAATTCCATCATCTGATTATATCTGATTAGATTTATTTGTCATATGCATCAAAGCATACACTGAAATGTATTATTTGTGTCAAATTAAATCAGTGAGGGTTGTGCTGGGCATCTTGCAAGTGTCACCATGCTTCAGGCACCAACGTAGCATGCCCACGACTCACTAACCGTAGCCGTACGTCGTTAGAATGTGGAAGGAAACTGGAACTACCAGGAGGAAACACAGGTGGTCATGGGGAGAACGTACAAACTCTTCACAGACAGCGGTGGGAGGACAAAGAAGCAGTACCAAGCTTATGACATAAGTTTATACCATTAAACTCTGAAAATGCCACGATCCTTGATTACTGCCTTGAAAAAAAGTTGGCCATTTTTCACTTCTAAGCAATTTGCTGATGCAAAATATAAAATGACTCACTCCGTTAAAATTACAAACACTACTTAATGTGAATCATATCAGTGCAAAACAAGTTTATTCGGTGTATTGAAATACATCAGCTCTATTCACATTGCTTTTCTTCTGTATTTCTTCCTTTTTCAGAAATGTGAGCATCATGACACGACTGTGTATTCTTAATTGTCTGGAAAGGGATGGGAGTGCATAAGCCTTATTCTTGAACTGTTGAAAACTTTCTACTCCCAAAACATTGCTGAGATGGAACTCCAAGATTTAGACACAGCATCAAATAAGGAATTATTACATACTTCCAAATCCGCTGGTGTTTCCGTGTGACTGCTGTTCTTGTCTTTCTTTCTGGCAGAGGTCAAGGGTTTAGGAAGAGTTGTTGGTGTAGCCTCATTAGTGACTACAAAGCATTCTGAAGATAACATACATTGCAACCCCAGTGTATCGTTAGTGTTGAGAAAAATGCATAGGGTACAGTAATGGATTTGGGCCCAAATCAAGTAGACTGCTTTGCTCTGGATGGAGTTTAGCTTCTTGAGTATTATTGATGCTTCACTCTTTCAGATGAATGGAGATCATGACTTGTGCCTTGTAGATAGTAGAAAGGCCTTGTGTCATCAGGAGCTTAGTCACATTATACACAGCTTCTGACCTGTTCCTATAGTCACAGTGGTTAAGTTGTTAGTTCAATCAAGTTCCGGTCTGCAGAGACCTCTCAAGGTGTAATTGGTGAAAGAATAAATGTTCCTAAAGCCATTGAATGAGAAGGCTAGACGATTAGACACTTTCTTGATGGAAATGGTCAATGCTTTCACTTAAGAGACACTAATGTTATTTGCAATTCTCCTGTCCATGCCTAGATTTTTCAAACATGGATAATGTAACTTACAAAGGAGTTGTAAACGTCAGCAAGATGAAGGAATTGGTTGTTGACTTCAGAAGGAGTAGCGGACCGCACGACCCAATTTACATTGGTGGTGCGCAAGTGGAACAGGTCAAAAGCTTTAAGTTCCTTGGGGTCAATATCACAAATGACCTGACTTGGTCCAACCAAGCAGAATCCACTGCCAAGAAGGCCCACCAGCGCCTTTACTTCCTGAGAAAACTAAAGAAATTTGGCCTGTCCCCTAACACCCTCACTAATTTTTATAGATGCACCGTAGAAAGCATTCTTCTAGGGTGCATCACAACCTGGTATGGAAGTTGTCCTGTCCAAGACCGGAAGAAGCTGCAGAAGATCATCAACATGGTGCAGCACATCACACAAACCAATCTTCCATCCTTGGACTCACTTTACACTGCACGCTGTTGGAGCAGTGCTGCCAGGATAATCAAGGACACGACCCACCCAGCCAACACACTTTTCATCCTTCTTCCCCCTGGGAGAAGGCTCAGGAGCTTGAAGACTCGTACGGCCAGATTTGGAAACAGCTTCTTTCCGACTGTGATAAGACTGCTGAACAGATCCTGACCCGGATCTGGGCCGTACCCTCCAAATATTCGGACCTGCCTCTTGGTTTTTTTGCACTACCTTACTTTCCATTTTTCTATTTTCTATTTATGATTTATAATTTAAATGTTTAATATTTAGTACTGATTTGTAATCCAGGGAGAGGGAAGCGCAGAATAAAAAATCGCTGTGATGATTGTACGTTCTAGTATCAATTGTTTGACGACAATAAAGTATAAAGTATACCTCTATTTCCTCAAGAGGTGGAAGAAATTTGACATGTCCCTGTTGACCTTCACCATTTTTTTAATTGATGCACCATGGAAAGTGATGCAGATACATCACAGCTCAGTATGACAACCGCTCTACCCATGACCACAAGAGACTGCAGAGAGTTGTGGACATGCTTAGCATATTACAGAAACCAGCCTCTCCTCTATGAACTCTGCCTGCTCTTCTTGCTGCCTTGGTAAAGCAATCAGCATAATCAAAGATCACACAAACTGTCTTCTCCCCTCTCCTATCGGGAGATTCCATCTTCTCCCCTCTCCTATTGGGCAGAAGATACAAAAAGCATGAAAGCATGTAGTTCCAGACTCAAGGACAGCTTCTACTCACTGTTTTAAGACGACCAAATGGTTTCCTGGTATGATAAAATAGACCTTTGACCTCACAATCTAACCTGTTATGACTTTATACCTGTAACACTCACTTCACCTAGCGGCTTAATATAAGGGATGATAACCCCCTGCCTGGCTAATCTTGAGAAATCTCGTCTGGTTGGATGCTGCGCGATGTGTCCCCTGTTACAAATCAGTACCCTGAAATAAAAAACAGTACACAATATGCGATTAAATGATTAAGCTTTATAATTCTTACTTTGACCATATGGTTAGTAGAGAAACGATATATTAAAAAAAGGGCCCAAATCTTATTAAACAGTCTGTGCACAAAGTTGGAGCTCACTCATAGGCCGATCAGTCCCCATCGACCTCCTCCGATCGTCGCTGCCCTTCGGACCCTCGCTCCGTCCGGCGGTCTACCAAATCTCTCCATTCATGTCTTCTCTCTTCCTCCCTCTCTTTCGCTCCCTCTCTCTGGCAAAAGCCTGCAAAAAACAACTGCTTCCAGGTTCACAAGACAGGGCAACAAAATCCTGATTGGATAACATGCATCCACAGTCCTGTTATCTCTCGCCATAACCCAAACATTGCTGCTAAAGAGAAACCGTTACCTCAGCAGTGAAGATTACAGAAAAACCCATTACATTAGCAGTGAAACCTTACAGCACGTTACACTCTCCCTCCACCAAATTTAGTCATGCCCTCATGACGTGGAGATAGTTCGCCAACCCTTTATGCAAAACACAAAGCCCAATCCAGGTGCAAAAAGCAATGACCTAGCTCTCCAAAACAGTAGAGATCAAGCTTTGTTCCCCAGGCGTTACATAGGCCAGCCTATCCAGTGATCTCCTAATTCTCTGAGACCTCATAACCTCCTCACCTAACTCTTCAGGCTCAGATGCTACTGGGGATACTTCAGGCCTACCTGGCGAGTCCTCCCCCGACCTATCACTCATGTCCCCCTTCAACTTGGAGCCCTCTGTCCCGTGTCCAGGCCCCACTTCCTCTCCTTCAGGGGCCTGCTGTAACGCAGGCTGCCCACAGATAGCCCCCTTCCCCCACTTCACCTGACTCAGTGGGAGAAGGGCCAGGAGTCTCTGCCTCAATCAATGGGGGGGGCGGGGGGGGGGGGTTAGCGAACGGCAGCATGTACCACACATCCAGATCATCATCCTCCGAATTGGTACCCCTCCAATGGGCGGGGTCCGGCCCAACTTCTCCCGCTGTGGGCCCTGCAGTCACCCCACGTTTTTGCAGGGTCCTCTTACTAGGTGTAGGTTCCAGTCGGGCTCTGGGTCTACCCGCACCTCTTGTCCCAGGGGCAACAGGTGGCTCTGATGGAGAATCTAGATAGGCCCATTCCCCTCCTCTGGTTTCACCCGGAAAACTGGTAGGTTTGGCATCTGACTCTCCACCACATAGGGTGTGGCCACCCAGCGGTCAGCCAGCTTGTGCTTTCCAGGTAGCTCCAAATTCCTTATGAGGACTCAGTCTCCCAGCAGGAGTTGGGAGAACCTCACTTTTTGTTCATACTTCCTCTTATTTCCTCAGTTCTGCTTGGCGGCCATGACCCCAGTCAATTCATTAGCCCTTTTCAGCTCTCTCCTCATATCAGACACATACTTCAGATAAGGCTTCAGTGGTAAGTCACCTGCGTTAGTCCCAAAACAAAGGTCAATTGGCAACTTTGCCTCGCGCCCAAACATCAGATAATATGGCAAGTATCCAGTAGCTTCATTTCATGTACGGTTGTAACAGTGAACCAGATGCCCAATATGTTGACTCCACCTGCTCTTCTTGCTGACCTCCAGGGTCCCGAGCACGTCTAGCAAGGTCCGATTAAACCATATAACATATAACCATATAACAATTACAGCACGGAAACAGGCCATCTCGACCCTTCTAGACCGTGCCGAACTCTTACTCTCATCTAGTCTCACCGACCTGCACTCAGCCCATAACCCTCCACTCCTTTCCTGTCCATATATCTATCCAATTTAACTTTAAATGACAACATTGAAACTGCCTCAACCACTTCTGCTGGAAGCTCATTCCACACAGCTACCACTCTCTGAGTAAAGAAGTTCTCCCTCATGTTACCACTAAACTTTTGCCCTTTAACTCTCAACTCATGTCCTCTTGTTTGAATCTCCCCCATTCTCAATGGAAAAAGCCTATCCACGTCAACTCTATCAATCCCCCTCATAATTTTAAACACCTCTATGAAGTCCCCCCTCAACCTTCTATGCTCCAAAGAATAAAAAATAAAGACCTAACTTGTTAAACCTTTCTCTGTAACTTAGGAGATGAAACCCAGGCAACATTTTAGTAAACCTCCTCTGTACTCTCTCAATTTTATTGACATCTTTCCTATAATTCGGTGACTAGAACTGTACACAACCTCTCAGGCTGGGGATTGCCCTATGGGTGATAGGGCGTGGTCCTCGACTTCCCGACTCCAAGCATGCCCGGTAACTCATGGACGAGTCTGCTCTCGAGGATCCTGTCCCTGGTCACTATGTATCCACCAGGAAGGCCATAATAAATGAAATACTTCTCCATAACACTTTTGCCAATGTAGTTGCCCTCTGGTCCTTGGTAGGAAAAGCCTGAGCATATCTGGTGTAGTGGTCCGTGATGACTAAGACATTCGCCATGTTGCTGGCTTCGGGTTCTATGGGCAGGAAATCCATACACACCAGGTCCAGGGGCCCTGCACTCTGCAAGTGGGACAAAGGAGCTGCACGCGTAGGCAGTGTCTTCTGCTGTATGCAGCAAATACACGATTTGCAGTATTCTTCAACCTCCAACTTCATTCAGGGCCAGTAAAACCGGTCTCTGAGCAATCCATAGGTCTTCTCCACCCCCAAATGTCCGGGAACATCATGAAGGGACTTCAACGCAATCCTCCGATACTTCTCGGGCAGAACCAGTTGGCAACACTGAGGTCGGTCTGGGGGTGACGTGACCCAGTATAAGATCTGGTTCTTCAACTCCAACCGAGGCCATTCTTTCAGTAATGGAGGCACCAAAGCCTGTCTAGATTCTCCATCGGAACCACCTGTTGCCCCTGGGACGACGCTGCCAACCAGCAATGGCCTGTGGCATCCAGTTTCACAGAGGTCAGGATATAAGTTAGGGGGTTGTTGTCCGTCCTCACCTCAAACTTGGCCCCATAGTGATAGTCACTCAGCTTATCCACCACCACCCATTTCAACGCCAGGAATTCCAACTTGTGCGAGGGATAGTTTCTCTCGAAGGGCGACAAACTCTGGCTGACAAACGCCACAGGCCTCAACCCAGTGCCCTGATCCTGATACAGGATATCCCCTAAACCCTCTCGGCTGGTAGCTGTGTGCAGTACATACAGCAATCAGGGGTCCGCAAAAGCCAGCACTGACGCCTGGGTCAGTAGCTCCTTCAGTGACTGAAAAGCCTCCTCACATTTTACATTCCACCTCTGTCCAAAGGGCTCTGATGGGTTCAGATATTCTCCACCCTCCTGTCCTTTTCTCCCCCTTCCTTCCCCTCCCCCTCCCCCTCCAGGGGAGGGTAACCACACAGAAGCTGATTCAAGGGGTGACTCATTTTGGCATAGCCCTTCACAAATCTCCGATAATAACCACAGAACCCGAGGAACGAGTGCAGAGCACTCACAGTCTGGGGCCTTGGCCAAGTGGTCACTGCTCAGAATTCTCACTCTTCACCAGGGGACGTGGACTAGTCAGATGTTCCAAATCAGACCACTCTTTCCCCTCACTCCTCAGAAATAATAGAACCCTATCTTTGATATCTCTGTCCCCAGCTACCTCAGTGTTGGTCTGCATTAAAATGAGAGCTGTGCCCGCCATTTTATCAAACCTCCGCTTACAATCGCAACTTTAACAGTACTTAACAGTGGAATTAACAATTCATCCGGAGTACAGATATCTGCCCCACTGGTTAATTGCTCAGGGTAATCACACAACATCCAACGGAATCAATCCCGAACGTAGCCCCCACAATTGTAACACTTGCTTCACCTAGCAGCTTAATATAGTTGGTGATAACCCCCTGCCCGGTCAAACTTGAGAAATCTCGTTTGGGTGGATGCTGCACGATGTGTCCCCTGTTACAAATCAGTACCCTGAAATAACAAACAGTACACAATATGTGATTAAGTGATTAGGCTTTATAACTCTTACTTTGACTACATGGTTAGTAAAGAAACGAATTATAAAAAAAAGGGCCCAAATCTTATTAAACAGTCTGTGCACAAAGTTGGAGCTCACTCATAGGCCAATTGGTCCCTACCGACCTCCTCCGATTGTTGCTGCACTGCGGACCCTCGCTCTGAGTCCACTCCGAACGGAGGTCTACCAAATCTCTCCATTCACATCTTCTCTCTTCATCTCTCTCTCTCTCCCTCTCTCTGGCAAAAGCCCGCGAAAAACAACTGCTTCCAGATTAACAAGACAAGAGTAACAAAATCCTGATCGGCTAACATGCATCCATAGTCCTGTTATCTCCAGCCATAAACCAAACATTGCTGCTACAGTGGAACTGTTACTTCAGCAGTGAACATTACAAAAAAACCATTACATTAGCAGTGAAACCTTACAGCATGTTACACACCTCATAATCCTGATTATTTAATTATCTAAATTTAATTTCCTTGGCTATCATAGTCATAGAGCACTACAGAATAGAACTAGGCTCTTTGGTGCATCTAGTCCTTGCAGAACTACTAATCTGCCTCGTCCCGTCAACCTATACCCGGACCATAGCTCTACATAACTCCCATCCATGTACCTATCCAAATTTCTCTTAAACGTTGAAATCAAACCTGCATCCACCACTTCCGCCGGCAGCTTCTTCCACACTCTCATCACCCTCTAAGTGAAGTAATTCTGCCTTGTGATCCCTTTAAATATTTCACCTTTCACCCTTAAGCCATGACCTCTAGGTCAAGCCTCACCCAACCTCAGTGGAAAAAGCCTACTTGCATTTCTTCTTTCTATACACCTCATAATTTTGTATACCTCTATCTAATTTCCCCTCATTCTTCAAAGTTCAAAGTATATTTACTATCAAAGTACATATATGTCACCATATACAACCCTGAGATTCCTTTTCTTATTGAATTGAATTGACTTTATTTCTTACATCCTTCACATACATGAGGAGTAAAAATCTTTGCGATACATCTCTGTCTAAATGTGCAATGTGCAATCATAGTAATTTATAATAAATAGAACAGTCAATGTAACATAGAAGTACACTCAAATCAGCATGAGTTAATCAGTCTGATGGCCTGGTGGAAGACGCTGTCCCGGAGCTTCTTTGTCCTGGCTTTCCGCTGTGGTACCGTTTCCCGGATGGTAGCAGCTAGAGTAGATTGTAGTTGGGGTGACCCAGGTCCCCAATGAACTTTCGGGCCCTTTTTTCACACCTGTCTTTGTGAATGTCCTGGATCATGGGAAGTTCACAATTACAAATGCGCTGGGCTGTCCGCACCACTCTCTGCAGAATCCTGCGATTAAGGGAGGTACAATTCCCATACCAGGCAGTGATGCAGCCAGTCAGGATGCTCTCAGTTGTGCCCCTGTAGAAAGTTGTTAGGATTTGGGGGCCCAGACCAATCTTTCTCAACTATCTGAAGTGAAAGAGGCACTGTTGTGCCTTTTTCACCACACAGCTGGTGTGTACAGACCACTAGAGGTCCTTGGTGATGTGGATACTGAGGAACTTAGAGCTGTTTATCCTGTCAACCCCAGATCTATTGATGTCGATAGGGGTTAGCCCATCTCGATTCCTCCTGTAATTCACAACCAGCTCCTTTGTTTGTGCGACATTGAGGGAGAGGTTGTTTTCTTGACACCACTGTGTCACAGAGATGACTTCTTCCCTGCAGGCTACCTCGTTATTGTTTGTGATTATGGATAAATATGAGAAACACAATAGAATCAATGAAAGACCGCACCAATTTGGGCATTCAGCCGATGTGCACAGTCAACAAACTATGCAAATACAAAAAGAAATAATAATAATAAATAAATAAGTGATGAATATCAAGAACATGAGCTGGAAAACATTCTTGAAAGTTAATCCATAGGCTGTGGGAACATTTCAATGATAGTAGGATTTTCTATTCAAGGACATTGGTGTTTCCACACCAGGCTGTAATGCGTCCAGCCAATGTACTCTCCACATCGGTAGAAGTTTGTCAAGGTTTTAGAAGTCATGCTGAAATTTTGTGAACTCCTAAGGAAGTAGAGGCGCTGCCACGCTTTCTTCGTAATTGCACTTAATGTACGCCATGGTCCAGAACAGGTCCTCCAAAATAATAATGCCGAGGAGGTTAGAGTCGCTGATGTTCTCCATTTCTGATCCTCCAATGAGGACGGGCTCATGGACCTCTGGTTTCCTCCTCCTGAAGTCAATAATCAGCTCCTTGGTCTTGCTACAAACAAGAGAATATCTACAGATGCTGGAAATCCAAGCAATACACACAAAATGCTGGAGGAACTCAGCAGGTCAGGCAAGATCTATGGAAAAAAGTAGTTTTTTTTTCTTTTTCCATAGATGCTGTCTGTACTCTTTTCCATAGATGCCACCTGGCCTGCTGAGTTCCTCCAGCATTTTGTGTGTGTTCCTTAGCTTTACTGATATTGAGTAAGAGGTTGTTGTTATGGTACCACTCAGCCAGATTTTCTATCTTTGTATTAAGAAATAAAGTCCTAACTTATTCAAACTTGCCCTATAACCAATGCGCCTAAGGTGTGCGTGTGTGTGCACACACTCATCTTTTGCTACTTGCACACAAATGAATTTAAACTGTGCACAAAAGGTTATCACCCTCTACCTCGTTTGGCGAATTAAATATATTTCGCGATCGTACACAATCACATTTCCTTTTCCAGCTTCTGATGCAGATAGTGTGGACAACGTGGAATTTGTGAGGATTTGTCTGCAGATTTTAGAATTGGCTTATTTATACTGTTTTATTGAAGAAATCATTGATTCACAATGTTGAATTCCAAAGAAGCAAAGGGTGTGAAGAGCAAAAGAACTGCTAGTTCATTTAAAACAGAATGGCTTAATGAAACAGTAGAAACTGCTACACTGAATGACACTATCTACCTGTGACACCACTTCCTATATTCCCAGATCCCCTTGTTCTACCCCACTCCTCAGTGCCCTACCAATCACCATGTAAGTCCTACCCTAGTTTGTCATCCCAAAGTGCAATACCCCACACTAGTTTGCATGCTGAGATACAAACTCTTATTTCTCTTGTGCTAGTTTGGACCCTCTTAAACTTTGCACTTCTGGTCTTTAAACACTGCAGGTCTTTTGATCTCTGCTGAGCCCAACTAGCATAATCTGTCACCACCCTCCTGCAGTGATCAGTTGTCCTTATTTAGATAGAGCCCCTTCTCTCCCACCCACTCCCCCACAATTCTGCATAGCTTACTGAAGTGCATGCTATACCTTCTAGATGTGTTCTCAGTCTCTGAATTCATACAGTCACACACACTCAGTACCATTCCTGTGAAATTTTCTCCAAGGTCTTGACATTCTTCCCAGTGTTCTGGCTAGAATTGGACATAGTACATGGTAATTCATAAAGGATAGCATTACTTCCTTGTATTTTGTGTCTCTATTTATAAAGCTCAGTCAATAGTAGATTGTGGAATGATAGTAAATACGAGCTTCTTGATAAATACACATTGTTATCATGGACCCATGCAGTGAAAGGGAGACCATACCAACGGCTTTGGCTTCCTGTCCTGTATGTTCAAGCAAGTGATGTTCTAAAAGCACTCTGCCATATATATTTATTGAACCTACTGTTGCAAAATTATGTTGGGAACATGACTTTCATTCAACAAACATCAAACAAAAGGCATACTCTCTTATTGATGCTTAAAATGAATTATATTACAACTTGTGCTTATAATAATGAAATTATAGGCTGGAGTCCAGGGTGGCAGGGTGCAGAAACATCTCTATCAAAGGATCCCCTCCGCTATCCTGCAGGTCACTCTTGGGCAAGGTGTAGCACCTGCTTAGCTCCCACCCCGCCAGTCAGGGTCACATGAAGCCATGGGAGCCAGTGGTGGATATCACAAGTCCTGGTTATGCGACCACTGATGCCAGACAGACAATTTCTGAAGAGTACTGGCAATGGCTGGGGTCACTTCCTTGTATAGACACTGCCCAGAAGAAGGCAATGGCAAACCATGTCTGTTGAAAAATTTGCCACGAACAACCATGGTTATGGAAAGATCATGATCACCCACGTCATACAACACAGCACATAACAAACGAATGAATCTGGAATCTGCATAATGAAACTTCTTACCCATACTTAATTCCTCCTTGTTTTGCTTGGGAAATGTCTTTTGCCAATGTTCTGCATTTGCAAAGTATTTCTACTGTGCTCTTTAGAAGTTTCCAGCACTCACAGAGGAAAATGTATCTCAAAATATTTTCCAAATGTCATGACGTCTTGTATCATAATTCATTTTAGCCTGTTTTGTTTTCTGGCCTCCCTGCCATTGATCCACATGTGAAGTTGACTAATCACTGTCATTGTTTCACAATCTGATCATGAGATCATTATTTCCAACCTCAATATCCACACAAAGAAAAAATATCTTCCAATTTACTTGCACTTACTTTTGCAGACTCCCGGGAGTACTTTGAGTTATTTCAAACTAGTTGTTCCCACAGTGTAATGCAGAATGATAGAAAAGATTTTAATACTAACAATTTGTTTTAGAATGTTCTAGTTTTAGGACAGTTTCAGTATCCCAGTACACTGAATGGATTCTGTTACCACCGTCTTGTAAATGTAAACTGCTCAGTGTAAGGAATTGACTTGGGGAGCAACAAACCAAAAAAAATATGCTAGAGCAGAATACAAATCTGAGGTCATGGGAGAAGGGTGAAAGGTGAAAAGTTTAAGGGGAACATGAGGGGAAACTTCTTCACTCAGAAAATCATGAGAGTGTGGAACAAGCTACCAGTACGAGTGGTGCATGCGAGCTCAATTTCAATGTTTAAGCTAAGTCTGGATAGGTACAGTGCATGGATCAAAAGGGTATGGAGGGCTATGGTCCTGGTGCAGGTCAATGGTTTAAATGGTTTTGTATTAACTAGATGGGCTGAAGGGCCTGTTTCTGTGCTGCACTTTCCTATGATTCTATAACCATATTAAACTGAAGCGTGAACTTTTCCAACCATTTGGGTTGCTTAAAATTATAGCATTTTATTGACAATTACCAGTTCCCTTCCTCCTAATATTGGAATTTGGTTGTGATGAGGGAAGCTCCATAGGCAGGTATTTATCCTGGTTTGAGGTTCCAATAAGCCAGGGAAAAGTTCTGAACTTTTGTCATGTTTTCTTGCACTTAGGAAATGATAACTTTCAAATACAGCCTCAGCGCACTTTGGATAAATTACCACTTTCATTGGTAAACTGCTAATTTAACAGCATGGACCTCCAGCATCAGATTTCTAAATGGTCCACGAATCATTGAACTTCTTTTGTCTTTTGCATTACTTAACTATTTTTGTAACATATAGTAATTTTACATCCTGCACTATACTACTGCTACAATACAACGAATTTCAAGTTTCACAAAATATGGTACTTCAGTGATAATATACTTGATTTGATTCTTATTTTGGAATGAACCCACCTATGCTGGAAAAGCTCAACTGGCCATAAAACATTTATTGAGAAAGATAATCAGCTGCAAAAAGAATTGGGAGAAGAGATGGTAGTGGAGAGTCAGATATTGTATGGGAAATAGTGTCAGTCTATGTACATAAGCTAATCTTATGTATATACTGCCATACTTAAACAGTTACTTGTACATTGTGTTTGATAGGGTTGCTTTTACATTTATTAAGTTTTTTTGCTTTAATGCTTATTGTACTTTTTTATGCTGTATCAGATTGTGAGTAACAACCATTTCATTCTCATTTACACTCATGTACTGAAGATCTTGAATCTTGAAACACGGATGCTATGTCTGTGAATTAACCTTCACCTTAGCTGCCTCATTGTCATTCTGCTTCTGGGGTTTGTATCTTACAGTTTGATCAGTGGCAGTGGCTGAGGAGCTGGAAAGGGTTCAGTTCCCCAGCAGACAGGAGAAGGTATTTGCTGCTGACATCAAGAATCATGGCAGGCAGTAAGCTGAGCTGCTTAGCAGTAGAAACCTTGTGCCAAGCACCTTGATTCAGCACAAGTGACACAGCGAGTGAACCATAAGAGCATTAGACATAGGAGCAGATTTAAACTATTCAGCTCATCGAGTCTGTTCTGTCATTCCACCATGGCTGATTTAATATCCCTCTCAACCCTATTTTCCTGCTTTCTGCCCAAAACATTTGACACCCTTACTATCAATCTCTGCTTTAAATCTACCTAATGAGTTGGCCTCCACAGCCATCTGTGGCAATGAATTCCACAGATTCTATACCGGGGTGGCCAACCTTTTACATTCCATGTGTCAATTTTTTCACGCACGAGTTCAGATGCGCCAAACAACTCTTGTACCCCCATTCAATTCTTGTAAAAATATGTTAATATAGACATATTTAGCATTTTTACATGATATATTGATTTAATATAAAAACAAGATAAACATTACTTACCTTAATGAGACTTCTAACAAATATATTTTGTCTTCTTTTGATTTCTTCCTTTTTCTTAATCACATATTCTTTCCGTAACTCAGACCCAAGTGCTAGCTTCAGTTTTCCTTCTATTTCAGTCTGATGTTGTGTTTTATCGTGTCTATTAAGATCATGTCTTCTATTATGTGAGAAAGTGTTTTCACAAACAATGCACAACAGTTTTCCTGACAGAGCCGCTATAAATAAGAAATCATTTTCTCACTGTTCATTGAATTCATGCTTACTATCACTTTCTGCTTTTCTTTTGCTCATTTTCTTTTGCACTGTCATGGGTAACTCAATGTAAAAACAAAGCTTAATTTTCGAAAAAGTACAAATCTATAAATGTTCACAAAGGATGAAAAAAGCACAACTCTGTAGTGCACGAGTGTCAATTGTAAACTGACTGGCAAAAACCTGCGACGCACTGCTGGTGCAGACGCCTGGCTCCTCAGGATCAAACAAGTATCAAACGTGTATTGAACTGTTATGGAACGACTGCAGAACAAAAGTCCTTCTTTCCTAGTTTGACTCACTGAACTTTTTTTAAAAATTGAAAACAGATTAATGTGAAAGAAGATAACATTTGTCAAAAGATGTGCATGAAATATTAAAATCACTAAAAATAATTGCTAAGTTTTAGATTTATTCTCAGTAAAACCCATTTCTAGCTCCAAGCTCTTGGATCCCTGTTATATATATTTTTTCTACAAATCGGTTTTTGGTTAATACTTTTTGCATGAGTAGGCTACTTTTATTATTATTACTGGGGTGCAATGTGCCACTTCTAATCATCCAATGCACCACTTTTGGCGCATGCTCCATAGGTTGGCCATCCCTGTTCTATACCCTCTGGCTAAAGAAATTCCTCCTCATCTCTGTTTTAAAGAGATGCATTTGTATTCTGAGGCAGTGCCTTCTGGCCCTCTGGTCCTAGACTCCCCCACTTAAGGAAACATGTCCACTCTTTCTAGGCCTTTCAATATTTGATAGATTTCAATGAGATCCCTTCTCATATGTTTAAACTCCAATGAGTACAGGCCCAAATCAGGACATTTGAGTAAAGTTCCAGATTCATCTACATCTTTCTGATTGCTTCTCCTTAAGGCAGGCCCCAGGATCTAGAAAGACCTACTTCCACTCCAGTGTTGTGGGATCTGAGGTAGCTGATGAGAACAGGGTGGAAACCACAGATGCTGACATTGGTGGGACAATACAACTGAAGGATGTATTTCTGCTTGAAGCACTGTATCACTGGGGACTCCATGGTGCCCCCTCACCATCTGGAAGGGGAACATTTAATGACCGACTAGTCAGCTGGTAACGTTGCACACCGACACCGAGTTCTGATGAAGGGTCTCGGCTTGAAATGTCGACTGTTTATTCCTTTCCCATAGATGCTGCCTGACCTGCTGAGCTCCTCCAGCATTTTGTGTGCGTTGCTCTGGATTTCCAGCACCTGGAGAATCTCTTGTGATTATGCTGCACGCAGTATTTTCTCTTCATAGCTCCACAGCGAGATACTTCACCCTTCAATCCTTTTATTTCTTTAGGTGATGGGCCAATGGCTGGGTAGAGTGTAAGGTTGTGCTTACGTAGGACCTTTATGTGCTTCAAATGCATGGCCTTGAGGTGCTCAATAGCAGTTCCTCCTCCATTTTTCATCACTTACTTCTCCATTCTTCTCCCACTCCAGCCTATTATCTGTCCCATCCGCACTGACACAAGGCATATCTGCACACATTACAGCCTGCCACGATCATTCTCAACTTCAACAATTTCCAGTGACCTGCTATTTTTGCTTGTGTCAGGACTGACCAGTTACACTGGATGTTTGTAACACTGCATTCTTCCATAATGTTGCCTCAGTTTGTGTGGCTTCAGAGCTGTGTGTCAGACAAGGCTATAAGCAGCACTGCAGTCCCAAGAGGACTGCATTGTTTGTCTTCCTGTTTACCCTGTATACCTTGGACTTCAGATACAATGCTGAGTCATGTCATCTGCAAAAATTCTCTGATGACTCAACAATAGTTAGGTGTATAAAGGAGCTGGGAGGATGAATACAGGGCCCTTGTGGAGAACTTTGTCAAATGGTACAAGCCAAATCATCTGCAGCTCAACATCAGTAAGACAAAGAAGATGGTGGTGGACTTTAGGAAGACTAAGCCTGCACTGCCTCCTGTTATTATTGATGGTGAGGACATGGATGTGGTGAGGACCTACAAGTATCTGGGGATGCACCTGGATGACAGGCTTGAGTGGAGCACTAACAGAGAGGCTGTGTACAAGAAGGGCCGGAGTCACCTCTACTGAGGGGATTGAGGTCCTTTGGATTATGCAGGCCTCTCCTTCATGTGTTCTACCAGTATAGTCTTTTATGCAATGGTGTCCTGAGGCAAATGCATCAACATGGGTGATGCCAGCGGGCTCAATAAACTGATTAGAAAGGCTGGCTGTGTTGTAGGAGTCAAACTGGACACACTAGAGGCTATGGTAGAACAAAAGACCCTACAGAAAATCCTGGCAATTCTAGACAATGTTTCTCATCCTCTGCAGGCCACCTTGGCTGAACAGAGGAGCACTTTCAGTAATAGACTAAGACATATGTGCTGCTCTAAAGAGTGCTATATGAGGTCATTCTTACCCTCGGCCATTAGGCACTAGAATGAGTCAACCTATAGCCAGGGAAGTAATGACCCCCTCCTGTTAGACTGTTTGAGGTAACGTATTTTTTATTCTTTCTTACTTCTCTTCTAATATTTGTATATCTGTGCACTTGTAATGCTACTGTGACACTGTAATTTCCTTTGGGATCAATGTCTATCTATCTATTTTTTCCAGCACCACAGATTGACCTCTAAGGCTTTTCCTATAATGTAATGTGCCTCTAACTAACGACCCTCATTAACCTATCAACTGGATGGCCTCATCAACAGGGCAAACCAATTACAGGCTGCTCTGGGTTACAAACACCAACTTATGAACACTCCTACTGAGCTCCCATAATATTATTAACTTCGAAGTTTGACATACCTTTCCCCTTTCTCTCCAGTTATTCTTTGTTATCAGCCTTATGAGTTCCTGATGCCATTCATTACAATAGTATGGAGAAAGCATTACTAAATCAAATGATTTTTGTGTATTTTCTGACATGAGCAAAATCATGCCAGTGTTAATGATTAAGGATGTCTGTAAAAATGGAGCCTGTTTTTAACTCGGGGATGGTCTGTAAATATTTTGAAGCAGTAGCATTGTGGATGTCACTGAGGAATGCAAATTTGATAAATGTAGGCATGTCAATGTCTACATCCTGTCAGCAAATAAATAAATTATGTACTACTTAGACCATAGCTAGCATTTGGCCAGTTTTGGTCACCACACAGCACAAGGACAGTATAGACAGGTTTATAAATATACTGCAGGGACTGGAGAAGTAAGGCAATGAAATAATGTTGGGTGGTTTGTGGCTGTTTCATTTCAAAGCAGGTTGAAGGAAGACTCAATTCACAGAACAAAAGAAAGCTCTCCAGGAACATTGTGCCCATCTGCTTGAAGATCTTTCAGTGGCTGCCCACTAGATTTCCTATTTTGGTTGATGAACACTCCTGGGTGACCTTGGAATGAACTGACTGACACTTGGGTACGATCAATCTGCCCACAAATACCGCTGTTAGAACTTCTGGAAACCTGAGATCAGAGAGAAAGGGCTCTGATGGGAGTTCGGATGATGATCTCTAATGGAGAGATTAACCTCTGTTAATTTGGAAATCTGTTACCTGTGAGCAAAGTGCTCCACTTAAAACAAAAAAAAAACTGGAAACACTCTTCATTATATGAGCAGTCCTTGACCTGAAATACCGATCATTTTTCTCACCAGAGATACTGCCTCTTCTACTGAAAGTATCCTGTTCTTCTTTCAGATTTACGGTATTTACCATTCTTTTTGGGTTGTTTGAAATTTGGAAGTTAGTGTGTTGAAACAGACTGATTCCTGGTCCTTACCTTTCCACTATATCAAAAGGTCCACTTAGCCTTTCAGGTGTTTATAGATATCGCCTGGGCTGAATGTTCCCTGCATTTTCTGTTTATATTTTTTATTGCTAGCATCTGCAACATTTTGGTAAAAGTAAGAAAACAAGAGTATTGGATGGTTCAGTGCATATGATTCTTTCAGTTTTTGTGAATTGAGTCATATATTCTCTAATACTCTATATTCTCTTTGTTGTTTGCAGAGATGCTGGGAAAGCTAATGAACACCTCTGACAAAGCTCCACAGAGTGAATTGACTGTCAGCTAAAAAAATTGTAGATGTTAATCAACCTAAGGGAGAACACTGTAAGAGAGTTTATCCATTCATCCACTGCACCACACCCTCTGGAAGCTTGTTCTATATACACATCATCCTCTGTGTGGAAAAAACTTGTTCTGGAGAAATCCTTTAAATATTTCCCCTATACATGGAAGATGGTGAGTATATGGAACCAGCTGCCAGAGGAGGTGGTTCCAAATATAACTGCAATGCTTAAAAGGCATTTGGACAGGGACAGTAAAGGAGTCATTGAAAAGTACAGCACAGAAACAGGCCCTTTGCCCCATTCAAACTGCCTACTCCCATCAGCCTGCACCGGGACCATAGCCCTCTATGTTCCTATCATCCATGTACCTATCCAAACTTCTCTTAAATGGTGAAATTGAGCTTGCAGGCACCACTTGTGCTGGCAGCCCCGTTCCACACTCTCATGATCCACTGAGTGAAGATGTTTCCCATCATGTTCCCCTTAAACTTTTCACCTTTCACCCTTAACCCATGACCTCTAGCTGTAGTCCCATCCAATCTCAGTGGAAAAAGCCTGCTTGCATTTACCCTATGTATGCCCCTCATAATTTTGTATACCTCTATAAAATCTCCCCTGAATCTTCTACATTCCAAGGAGTATAAGTGTCTAATACAGATAAATGACATTAATGTAGAAAGGCATTACAGATGAGCTTCACACACACCGATGCTGTAAGAACTCAGCAGGTCAAAGGGTTCTTTTTTTCTGATAAGGGGTCTCAGCCCAAGATTCTGACTGTCCATTCCCCTAGAATACTGGGGAATTCCAGTAGATACTGTGTGACCTGCTGAGTTCCTCCACCATTTTGAGTGTGTTGCTCTGGTTTGCTAGCATCAGCAGAATCTCTTGTGCTTATTACAGGTGAGCTATAAAGTCTCATTTCTGCACTGTACATTTCTATAATTTTATGAAAAAAGTTCTGACAAATTTGTGAGGTTTTTAAAGACTATAACTTGCAGAAACAGATAATGTGGTGCATCTGCACTTTCAGAACCCCTTCAATAAGGTGTCACACAAGATTGATTTCTTTCATGTGGGTAGGTGACCCGAAGTGCAAACAATGCTCTAAGTTGGGCCTCGCAAACATCTTATACAACTTCAACATAACATCCAAACTTGCAAACTCAATACTTTGATTTTTAAAGGCCAATGTGCCAAAATCTGTCCTTACAACCCTATCATACAGTGATGCCACTTTTAAGAAATTATGGATCTGTATTCCCAGATTTCTCTCTTCTACCGCACTCCTCAATGTCCTACCTGTCACTGCGTCAGTCTTTCCCTGGTTGTCCTCCCAAAGCTCAACACCTCACACTTGTCTACATTAAATTCTATCTGCTATTTTTCAGCCCATATTTATAGCTGTTTCATATCACACCCTCTACTACCACTCTCTGGCTTCTCCTGTGAAGCCAATGTCTCATTCAATTAACTACTACATTCTGAATTCCTAGTGTTGGAATTGTCTTGACCAACCTCCAATGCAGGACCTTTATCAAAGGACTTGCTAAAATCCGTGTAGGCAACATCCACTGCCTTTCTTTCATCAACTTTCCTGGACGCTTCCTCGAAAAACTGTGTAAGATTGGTTTGACGTGACCTACCATGCACAAAGATATTAAATAAAATTTGTACACATGGTATGGATTGAAGATTGGTTAATGGACAGAAAATAGAGTAGAAATAATTAGATCATTTTTGGGACAGGAGCCTGTGGTCAGTGGGTTGGCACAGAAGTTGATGCTGGAGGCCCATTTATTCACTATGTTAATACCTTGAATAAGAGAATTTTGTATTTTATTTATTTATTTAGGGATACATTACAGAACGGGAATTTCTGGCCCTTTGAGCCATGCCACCTAGCAACCCATCGATTTAACCCCTGTCTAATCAGTGGACAATTTACAATGACCCGTTATAAGTCACAAGTATAACATATCCAGACCTGATGATCTTGCAAAATTGGGATATATGAGAATAGATGATGGAAAAACATGAAATCATCCACACTAATCTATACAAAAAAAATTCAAACTGATGAAAGTTCATAATCAGGACCAGAGTTATTACCACTGACTTATGTATGAAATTGTTGCTTTTCAGCAGCAGTAGAAGGCATAAATGAATTACAGAAATATATAAATTGTGAAAAAGAAACAAATAACAAAATAGTGTTCATGGTTCATTCTGAAATCTAATAGTGAAAAGGAATCATTGAGTGTATCCCTTCCCTAATGGTAGTATGAAAAGCAGTTTGGCCAAATGTTCTTCTGAGTTCATAAGAATGAGAAGTAATCTCATTGAAATATTCAAATTTTTATGGGGCTTGACAGGCTAAATGAGGGGATATTTCCTCTGGCTGGGATCTCTACAGTACTAAGTCCCTTGTTATTTCAGGAATCTCTTCATATTCCCAAAATAACAGGTCAATCATTTGGGATGGCAATGAGAAGAAATTTTGTCAGTCAGATGAAGTGATTCATTGGAGGTCCAAGACAATTCCAAAATACAGCTTCATTTTTTAAAATCATATTTGATACAGAAGTCAATAGATATTTAGATATTAGGGAAACCAGGGATATAGGGCTGTAGCAGAAAGTGGCAGTGAGTTAAAAGATCAGCCATGATCTTACTCCAACAAATAGAATGGGACAAATAACTTACTCCTACTAGTACTCCTCATGTTCTTGTATTCTTGTTTAATCCCCACTGAACCCCAGTTTAAGCCTTGATCTCCCTGTTGCCCAAAATTCTATCAGTCTCAACCTCAAACATATTCAATGATTCAGCCTTCACTGCTCTCGTGTTGAGAACTCTAATGCATGTATCTGCCTTATAAGAGAATAAATTCCGCCTCATCTCGATCTTAAATGGACAAATCTTTATTTTGAAACTGCCTGCAAATGGAAACATCCTCTTACCTTTATCAGGTAATGTTCCCTCAGTCTCATACATTTCAATGAAATGGCATCTCGTACTTCTGAACTCAGGACAGTGTAAACCTGTACATACCTGATATAATGTGTTTGAATTTCACCCTTCAAACTGCTTTAGAAATAACTTACTGTATAAACAGGGTAATTTCAATGTGGAAATGATCAGAAAGTACAAATAATTACCACAAGATCCTACGTGATCTTGAAATGGTGCATTAAAACTTTGCTAGTCTATTTCCAATCAGACTTTTGATGACACACTCTGGTTAGATCTAGTAAGTACAGCTTGCTATTTTCAAATTCATACTCTATTCTAAACAAGCAACACACACAAAATGCTGGAGGAACTCAGCAGGCCGGGCAGCATCTATGGAAAAGAGCAGTCAACGTTTCAGGCTGAAACCCTTCATCAGGACTGGAAAAAAGAAAGATGAATCTCATGTTTGTGATTCTATTCTAAACAAATTCCAGCCACAAAATTTTCCTGGTAGATCGAGAGAATACTGATTGCTGCAACTCACACCTTTGAGACTATGGATGGAGATTCAAATTTTCAGGATCCTTTTCCCATTCATTCATCCATATTCAATATGAATATTTCCTTATCAAGCACTGCCACAAGTACTTAGTTATAAAGAAACCAATTGACTTACCAAAAAATGACCCAGAGCATTTTGTTTCATAATCTTATAGCATGTTTTTATAGATGATATGAAATTTCTGCCAGCTTCTTTCTATTGCTCACCATTGTATTTGCTGTGAAGCAAATGATTGCAAATATAACAAAAATCATTACATTATTTTTTGATATGATGCAACTATATGTTGCTTGGTATGGTTTTCAATGGTAAGCTTGATTACATTGTTTTTTCAGTTAGATCTGGGTTATGTATTTATTTTCCAGTTCATTTTTAAGTTAAGGAAGGAGAGCAGCATTTGAATTGAAAGCTGATCATGAAATATGATCATCACCAAATCCCCTCCAACTCACGCAGCGTCATGGTCTGAATACAAATCCCTTTTCCTTTATTGTGGAAATTAATAGCTCAGAGTGATGTTGGAGTGCCTATACAAAACAGCACTGGTTCGGGAAATTGCATATCATTGCCTCCTCAGGGGAGCTATGTTGGTTTTATCAGTGACAACTACTTCTCAAGAATCAGAATCAGCTTTATATTCACTGATACATGTTTTGAAATTTGTTGTTTTGCGGCAGTAGTACAGTGCGATACATTAAAAATCTCTAAGTTACAATAAGAAATATAAAAAACAAATAAGTAATACAAAACGACTGCAAAATAGTGAGGTAGTATTCATGGGTCCATGGATCAGTCAGAATCTTGCGGCAAGGAGAAGAAGCTGACCCTAAATGTTGAGTGAATATCCTCAGGCTCTCGTACCTCTTCCCTGATGGTAGTATTGAGAAGAGGGCAAGCCTTGGTTGTTATGGATCCTTAATGATGACTATTTGAGGCCCTCGATGATGGGGAGGTTAATGCCTGTGGTGGAGCCGGCTGAGTTTACAACCTTCCGCAGTTTTTTTCTGATTCTGTGCATTTTCGCTTCCATACCAGATGGTGATGCAAGCAGTTAGAATGCTCTCCATGGTGCAAATTTACTAGGTTCTTTGGTGACATGCCAAATCTCTTCAAACTCCTAATGAAATGCCTTTTTTTCAATTGCATCAATATGTTGGGCCCAAGTTAGATCGTCAGAGTTGTTGACAAGCAGGAACCCGAAACTGAACAAGAATGAATTTCTTTCAAAAATTTCAGAACAAGAACCATTAATTAATGCTGGAAATTGTGACACAAGCAGAGTTCTCAAACTTCGCTCAAGAAATGAAACTTGGCAGGAGGTGGAATTGTCAGTAGGAAACAATTTTGGAGCAGTGATCATAATATTTTACACAGAGATCAGTGGGTGCGTAGAATGTGCTATCAGGGGTGATGATATAGGCAAATACATTAGGGACATTTAAGAAACTCTTAGATAGGCTATGGATGGTAGAAAAATGGAGGGTTATGTAGGAGAGAAGAGGTAGATTGATTTTAGAGTAGGTTAAAACTTTGTGGGCCAAAGGGTCTGTACTGTGCTGTAGAGTTCTACGCCCTTTTTTGTACACTGAGAATGTTTGATATCTGGAATGCAGCACCTGAGCAAGTGGTTGAATTAGATACAATCACAACACTTAGGCACTGAGACAGACACTTAAATAGTCAAGGTATAAGAGTCCAGAAGAAGGCAATGGCAAACCACTTTGGTAGAAAAACTTGCCAAGAATAATCATGGTCATGGAAAGACCATGATTGCCCACATCAAATGAACGAATGAACGATTAAGAAGAGTATGGACATAATGCTGGCAAATGGAATTAGTCTAGATGGGCAAAATATCGGCATGGACCAAAGAACCCATTTCTGTGCTATATGACTGATTCTATGAAACTGGTCACCTTGTACCTTTTCTTCCTCCAGTGTATTTCATATCACTGCTCTAACTTTTGATCCCAATATAATAGATCAAGTAGTAAGGTCTCTTGAGTTGAGTATAATGTTCTCCCAATGGGTTATTCCCTTAATGGAGAACGCCTGTGCATGACTTTATTAAATGTGGAGAGGTTGGTGCAAGGGCAGCCACAATACGGTCCTTGGCAGAGTGGGAGCAGAGCCCAGCGGCATGGAATGCAAGATGACTGAGGACCCTTCTCTGCTGCAGCCTTCCTCTGCTTTCAATGCCATTGTGATGTGTCATCATCTCCACCGTTGACGTCTTGGTTGGATCACTCTTTTTCTGGAACTTCCACCTTGACCTTACTGCCATGAGTGGCCCAACCAGGAGCTAAGCTTCAGACAGCAATGCTCTCGAGATTTCAGAAAATCACAAGCCTGTCTATGTAAAAAAAATGTGATGATCCTTGGAGAAGATCTATTGACGAAGAATTTATAGAAGGTAGTAGTTAAAACAGAACCCATTAGCACAAGCTGAAGAACAGTGTGGGATTGATTGCATTACCTTCTATAACATTAAAGTAGAAAGTAAATTTATAATCCGAGTGCATATATGTCACCATATACAACCATGAGCTTCATTTTTTGTGGGCATACTTAATAGATCTATACAATAATAACCATATCAGAATTAATGAAAGACCACCCAACTTGGGCATCCAACCAGACTATAGAAGACAACAAACTATGCAAATAGAAAGATAAGCAAATAATAATAATAAACAAACAAACAAACAAACAAACAAATAAGCAACAAATATTGAGAACATGAGATGAACAGTCCTTGAAAGATGGTCCATTGGTTGTGGCAACATTTCAATGATTGGACAAGTGAAGTTGAGTGAAGATATCTCCTTTGGTTCAGAGCCTGATGGTTGAGGGGTGATAACTATTTCTGAACCTGGTGGTGTGAGTCCTGAGACTCCTGTGCCTTCTTCCTGATGGCAGCAACAAGAAAAGAGCATGTCCTGGGTGGTGGGGCGGGGGGGGGGGGGGTCCCTCATGATGGATGCTGTTTTCCTGTGACAGCGTTTTATGTAGATATGCTCAGTGTTATTGACTCCGTAAGTGTGGTAAGGAAATTAAGGATAACATTCAGAGACATCTAATTATTCAGCCACTAAATCAAATGAAATATTTCCAGTAACTGGAAAGGTTATACAGCAAGAGAAAACAATAAACAAAAATGGAAAGGAATAAATGTTCTCTATAGAAGGATTAAGAATAAGAGTATAGTGAAGATGGAGATAGGATTGCCAAGAAATGACGAAGTGGAAGAAGGTGTTTTTTTTACAGTTGATGTGGCTGTGGAAACCAATATACTACCTGAAACAGCTAACAGATAGTATCAGAAAGTTTGCCAAACTTAGCACAGAAAAATAATTATCATGTTTGTAGCTCATGAGAAAACTGGAAGAGTAACAAGAGATTCTTTGATAAATATTTTCCAAGATTATGTAGAAAACTGTGCCAGGGACTGGAAGGTGGCAAATATGGCTCCAGAACAAAGGGACAGGAATAAAACAAGAAATTTATATGCCAGGTTTTACCTCAGTTGTTGGAAATATTCTCTGAGACCTGAGTTAATTAAAATCAGTTAGCAGGCATTTGTGAAAGGCACTGTGGTCAATTCTGAACTCCTTCTGAAAAAGTATTTGAAAGGATTGGGAAATTAAATGTATGGAAGTCGTTTATTTGTAATTTCAAAAAAATATTTAATAAAATGTTACTTAATAAAGGTCTGCAGTGCCATGGGAGAGAAATAAATCGAGAATAATGTTTGAAGAATTGAACAGAAAGGAAATTGATTTGTATTAGGAAACTGTGGTGAGTGATGTTCAACAGGACTCTGCCTTGGGGCTGTTCTCATTTATTAACACACACAAATGCTGGAGGAACTCAGCGAGTCAGGCAGCATCTATGGAGGGGAATAAACAGTTCACGTTTTCATCAAGATTGGAAGGAAAGAGGTAAGAAGCCAGAGTAAGAAGGTGAGGAGAGGGAAAGAAGTACAAGCTGGCTGGTGATAGGTGAAACCAGGTGAGGGGGAAGGAGTGGGTGTGGGAGGGGTGATGAAGTGAGAAGCTGTGAGGTGACAGGTGGATGAAGTAAAGGGCTATAGAAGAAAGACCCTGATAGGAGAAGACTGTGGTCCATGGGAGACAGGGAAGGAGGAAGGGCATGAGAGGGAAGAGATGGGCAGATGAGGAGAAGAGATGGGGTAAGAGGAGCATCAGAATGGGGAATGGAAAAGGAGTGAAGAGTGGCAGAAGTTACCAGAAATTAGAGAAATCGATATTTATGCCATCAGGTTGGAGACTACCCAGATGGAATATGAAATGTTGCTCCTCAGTCCTGAGCATGGCCTCAATGTGGCAGTAAAGGGGGCCATGGACCAACATTCGGGAATGGGAAGCTGAATTAAAATGGGTAGCCACAGAGTAATCTTGCCTTTTGTGGCAGTTGCAGCAAAGGTGCTCAATGAAGCGGCCCACCATTGATGGATCTCATCGATGTAGAGGAGGCTGCACCAGGAGCTCCGGATATAGTCTAAGACCCTGCTAGGCTTACAGATGAAGTATTGCCTCACTTGGAAGGACTGTTTGGTGCCCTAAATAGTGGTGTGGGAGGAGGTGTAGAGGCAGGCGTGACATGTCCTGCTTGTAGGGATAAATACCGGGGGAAATCAGTGAGGAGGGACAAGTTGATAAGGGAGTCACGTGGAGTAGTACCTTATTACCATTCTTGAGTGGGTTGTTGCTGAGTGAATGCATTTGATAGCACTATTGAAGACTCTTTTTTCCGTCACTTTGCTGATGACTGAGAGTTGTACGAATAGATGGTGATTAACTATATTGGATTTCTTCTGCTTTTTTTTGGTGAACATGACGTACCAGAAATTTTCTATGTTGTCATTTAAGGATGCCACAATTGTTATTAACATTGCCATATTCCGGGTAATGATGACAATGATGCTATTACTTTGTTCAGTACATACATCCTGTACCTAATAACGTGGTGACCGATTGTATGTTTGTGGTATTCTGCTGCTGTAGCCCATCCGCTTCAATGTCTGACATGTTGTGCATTCAAAGATGCTCTTCTGCATACCACTATGGTAATGTGTGCTTACTTGAGTTACTGTCACCTTCTTATCAGCTTGAACCAGTCTAACTCTCTTCTGACCTCTCTCATTAACAAAGTGCTTTCACCCACCAAACTACCGCTCACTGGATGATTTTTGTTTTCGCATCATCCTCTGTAAACTCTAGAAACTGTTGTTTCTGAAATACTTAAATGATCCTGTTTGGCATCAACAATCATTCCAGAGTCAAGGTCATTTAGATCACATTTGTTTCTCATTCTGATGTTTGGCCTGAACATCACTTGAGCATCTTTTATGCATTGTGTTGCTGCCACATGTACTTAATAAAATGGCCACTGAGCGTATGTGGATAATTTTCAGTAAGGTACAGGTAGAGATAACATTGTTCTAATAGGGCCATTTGTCATGCATTGATTGGCCTAATTTCTGATCTCTAGATTTCAATGAAATATTTAAAATGTCGCTGTCTACAGGTGAGGTGCTGGAGGATTGGAGAGTGGCTCATGTTGTTCCATTGTTTAAAAAAGGATCGAAAAGTAATCCAGGAAATTATAGGCCGGTGAGTTTAACATCGGTAGTAGGTAAGTTATTGGAGGGAGTACTAAGAGACAGAATCTACAAGCATTTGGATAGACAGGGACTTATTAGGGAGAGTCAACATGGCTTTGTACGTGGTAGGTCATGTTTGACCATTCTGTTGGAGTTTTTCGAGGAGGTTACCAGGAAAGTGGATGAAGGGAAGGCAGTGGATATTGTCTACATGGACTTCAGTAAGGCCTTTGACAAGGTCCCGCATGGGAGATTAGTTAGGAAAATTCAGTCGCTAGGTATACATGGAAAGGTGGTAAATTGGATTAGTCATTGGCTCAATGGAAGAAGCCAAAGAGTGGTAGTAGAGAATTGCTTCTCCGAGTGGAGACCTGTGACTAGTGGTGTGCCACAGGGATCAGTGCTGGGTCCATTGTTATTTGTCATCTATATCAATGATCTAGATGATAATGTGGTAAATTGGATCAGCAAATTTGCTGATGATACAAAGATTGGAGGTGTAGTAGACAGTGAGGAAGGTTTTCAGAGCCTGCAGAGGGACTTGGACCAGCTGGAAAAATGGGCTGAAAAATGGCAGATGGAGTTTAATACTGACAAGTGTGAGGTATTGCACGTTGGAAGGACAAACCAAGGTAGAACATACAGGGTTAATGGTAAGGCACTGAGGAGTGCAGTGGAACAGAGGGATCTGGGAATACAGATACAAAATTCCCTAAAATTGGCGTCACAGGTAGATAGGGTCGTAAAGAGAGCTTTTGGTACATTGGCCTTTATTAATCAAAGTATTAAGTATAAGAGCTGGAATGTTATGATGAGGCTGTATAAGGCATTGGTGAGGCCGAATCTGGAGTATTGTGTTCAGTTTTGGTCACCAAATTACAGGAAGGATACAAATAAGGTTGAAAGAGTGCAGAGAAGGTTTACAAGGATGTTGCCGGGACTTGAGAAACTCAGTTACAGAGAAAGTTTGAATAGGTTAGGACTTTATTCCCTGGAGCATAGAAGAATGAGGGGAGATTTGATAGAGGTATATAAAATTATGATGGGTATAGATAGAGTGAATGCAAGCAGGCTTTTTCCACTGAGGAAAGGGGAGAAAAAAAACAGAGGACATGGGTTAAGGGTGAGGGGGGAAAAGTTTAAAGGGAACATTGGGGGGGGGGTTTCTTCACACAGAGAGTGGTGGGAGTATGGAATGAGCTGCCAGACGAGGTGGTAAATGCAGGTTCTTTTTTAACATTTAAGAATAAATTGGACAGATACATGGATGGGAGGTGTATGGAGGGATATGGTCCGTGTGCAGGTCAGTGGGACTAGGCAGAAAATGGTTCGGCACAGCAAAGAAGGACCAAAAGGCCTGTTTCTGTGCTGTAGTTTCTATGGTTCTATGGTTCTATGGATTGGGAAGTCATAGAGATGAACAGTGGCAGTCAATCTACAAATTTCGGTTTGATACATACACCTGACGCGAAAATTCTGGACAATGATTTCAGACATGCATATTGGACGATACTGTGCTTCCACAGACAACATCAGGTGTGCAGGACATTTGCTAATACTAATCACATTATGTTTCTAGCTACAACCATAATACCAATGACATAATGTTTTGAACTACCTGGCCAACTTCCAATCAGATCCAGCAAATCACTTCCAGAAGTATGTGTATATCATTCTTTACCCCCTGCACTTGTTCACAGCATGACAGATCACAAGTTTTCTATGTATGCGATTCACTTCCTCTATGGCCCAGAAAGGCTTCCACCCGCTCATGCCTAGACCATATTCTTGCCTTGCCCATGTTATCAGAATAATTATTGCTGCAATTCCATTCAGCAACAGCTCTGTGGTAAAGCAAACTGCTGAAGGACCTCAGTGGGTTGAGCAGCACCTGAGGGGTAACAAATCATTGACATTTCGGGATGTTCTGCATCACGGTTGAGAGTGGAGATAACGTGCAGAAAGAGGAGAGAGGGGTCTGTAGCTGAGAAATGAAATCTGCAGTCTCTTATGTCTCCATCAACAACTCCATGCCCTACATAACTTTGGCATCAATACACCAATGTATGTCATTGGTTTTCAAATGGTTTATGATATTCATATGTTGAGAAGCCCTCCTGTGTTATAATTTTACTTCTCTGAGGATCATCACCTTGTCGAGAGTGATGCTGTCTGGGGTTTAGCCCTCTGGCCTGTGCCCCTCAGCTATGTGGAGCACTTCACCATGTATTCAACCTGAGTCTGAGGCTCCGGAGGGTTCCTGTACTGTGGAAGACGTCCTGCCTTGTCCCTGTGCCGAAGACGCCACGCTCCAGCGGCCTCAATGACTACAGACCGGTGGCATTGACCTCCCACATCATGAAGACCCTGGGGAGACTTGTTCTGGAGCTGCTCCGGCCTATGGTCAGGCCACACTTAGATTCCCTCCAGTTCGCCTACCAGCCCCGACTAGGAGTTGAGGATGCCATCATCTACCTGCTGAACTGTGTCTACGCCCACCTGGACAAGCCAGCGAGCACTGTGAGGGTCATGTTTTTTGACTTTTCCAGTGCATTCAACACCATCCACCCTGCTCTGCTGGGGGAGAAGCTGACAGCGATGCAGGTGGATGCTTCCCTGGTATCATGGATTCTTGATTACCTGACTGGCAGACCACAGTATGTGTGCTTGCAACACTGTGTGTCCGACAGAGTGATCAGCAGCATTGGGGCTCCACAGGGAACTGTTTTGTCTCCCTTTCTCTTCACCATTTACACCTCGGTCTTCAACTACTGCACAGAGTCTTGTCATCTTCAGAAGTTTTCGGATGACTCTGCCATAGTTGGATGCATCAGCAAGGGAGATGAGGCTGAGTACAGGGCTACGGTAAGAAACTTTGTCACATGGTGTGAGCAGAATTATCTGCAGCTTAATGTGAAAAAGACTAAGGAGCTGGTGGTAGACCTGAGGAGAGCTAAGGTACCGGCGACCCCTGTTTCCATCCAGGGGGTCAGTGTGGACATGGTGGAGGATTACAAATACCTGGGGATACGAATTGACAATAAACTGGACTGATCAAAGAACACTGAGGCTGTCTACAAGAAGGGTCAGAGCCGTCTCTATTTCCTGAGGAGACTGAGGTCCTTTAACATCCGTCAGACGATGCTGAGGATGTTCTACGAGTCTGTGGTGGCCAGTGCTATCATGTTTGCTGTTGAGTGCTGGGGCAGCAGGCTAAGGGTAGCAGACACCAACAAAATCAACAAACTTATTCGTAAGGCCAGTGATGTTGTGGGGATGGAACTGGATTCTCTCACGGTGGTGTCTGAAAAGAGGATGCTGTCTAAGTTGCATGCCATCTTGGTCAATGTCTCCCATCCACTACATAATGTACTGGGTGGGCACAGGAGTACATTCAGCCAGAGACTCATTCCACCGAGATGCAGCACAGAGCGTCATAGGAAGTCATTCCTGCCTGTGGCCATCAAACTTTACAACTCCTCCCTTGGAGGGTCAGACACCCTGAGCCAATAGGCTGGTCCTGGACTTATTTCATAATTTACTGGCATAATTTACATATTACATACGAATGCAATGTTGGCATTCATTTCTAGAGGAATGGAGTATAGGAGCAGGAATGTGATGTTGAGGCTCTATAAGGCGCTGGTGAGACCTCACTTGGAGTACTGTGGGCAGTTTTGGTGTCCTTATTTAAGAAAGGATGTGCTGACGTTGGAGAGGGTACAGAGAAGATTCACGAGAATGATTCCGGGAATGAGAGGGTTAACATATGAGGAACGTTTGTCCGCTCTTGGACTGTATACCTTGGAGTTTAGAAGAATGAGGGGAGACCTCATAGAAACATTTCGAATGTTAAAAGGCATGGACAGAGTGGATGTGGCAAAGTTGTTTCCCATGATAGGGGAGTCTAGTATGAGAGGGCATGACTTCAGGATTGAAGGGCGCCCTTTCAGAACAGAAATGCGAAGAAATTTTTTTAGTCAGAGGGTGGTGAATCTATGGAATTTGTTGCCACAGGCAGCAGTGGAGGCCAAGTCATTGGGCGTATTTAAGGCAGAGATTAATAGGTATCTGAGTAGCCAGGGCATCAAAGGTTATGGTGAAAAGGCGGGGCAGTGGGACTAAATAGGATAAAATGGATCAGCTCATGATAAAATGGCGGAGCAGACTCGATGGGCCGAATGGCCTACTTCTGCTCCTTTGTCTTATGGTCTTATTACTATTTAACTATTTATGGTTCTATTACTATTTATTATTTATGGTGCAACTGTAACGAAAACCAATTTCCCCCGGGATCAATAAAGTATGACTATAACTATGACTATGGTGATGACATCCTGGTAGGATCATTCATGACAGTAAGATGAGTGATTTGGTTCTAGACAAAGAGTGATCCAACCAAGACCTCAACAGTGGAGCTGGCAGGAGATGATGACACATCACAATAACAGTGAAGGCTGAGGAAGACTGCGGCAGTGAAGGGTCCTCAGTCATCTTGTATTCCATGCCGCTGGACCCTGACCCCGATCTGTCAAGGATGTCTGTGCATCAGCCTCCCTATCTTAAACAAAGTCATGCACAGATGTTCTCCATTAAGTGAATCTGCCCTAACATCCTGAATTAAGTCCCAAAGCGATCAGCAAGTTTCAAAGAGGGCACGATTTTGAGGTCTGGCCCACATAGCACCAGCATATGTGGATTCCAGATCAGCCTGTACAGCCACCTGAAGACCAACTAATAGACAACCCCTTAACTCAACTCAAATGATCGCACTACTACTTTAGTCTGCTTGATTCCATTTACTTCATCTCTTCCACGAAAGGCAATATCTAAGATTCCTCACCTTTCATGTGAAAACTCGGTAGAAGCAATTTGAATAAAATCCTCTCAATTGTGCATTCAACTGAAACTACTCATACATGATTATGATGTTGACTATTCTCCTTTAACACTGCACAACAGAACCCATCATACTCTGTTTAATTAGATCTTAACATCAGGATGATATTCAGAAACTATTCAAGCTTTACTGTTATCACAAAGAAAGTCAGTAGAACACTTTAATCTAATTATAACTTTACAACACTCACAAATTATGATTACAATGCTTCTTTAATTCTGGCCTTTTCTATGTCTGTACTTCACATTGTTCCACTATTGCCTGGAATGTTTTAAACTTTTTTAAACTCTAAACTCTGGATTATCTCTTTAAATCGCTCCACTTTACTCTTTCCCTTTATGCAACTCTTTAAAACCTTTTTACCACCAAAGCAGCTGATCTGTACATCAACAGAGATTCCTGGTGCTGGAACTTGCAGTAGATATACACTCTGTGGCCAGTTTATCAGGTGCATATACTCGTTAATGTAAATATCTAATCAGCCAATCATGTGGCAGCAACGCAATGCATAAACGCATGCAGACATGGTCAAGAGATTCAGATGTTGTTCAGACCAAACATCAGAATGGGGAAGAAATGTAATCTACATACATTGTTGAATTATTGTTGGTGCCAGATGGGGTGGTTTGAGTGTCTTGGAAACTGCTGATATCTTGGGATTTTCATACGCAGCCTCTAGTTTATAGAGAATAGTATGAGAATTTTGAAAAAAAAACATCCAGTGAGTGGCAGTTCTGTGGTGAAAGCACCTTGTTAATGAGAGAGGTCAGGGGAGAATAGCCAGATTGGTTCAAGATGACAAAAAGGTAACAGTAACTCAACCATGCATTACAACACTAGAATGCAGAAGACCATCTCTGAACACACAACATGTTAAACCTTGAAGTGGATGGGCAACAGCAGCAGAAAACCACAAATGTACACTCAGTGGCTACCTTATTATGTACAGGAGGTACATAATAATGAGCCCACTGAGTGTATTTTAATATGATTTATGTTAGTGTATGTTAATATTATTCATAGTCAACTTACCTTTGATTATGCTTTTTCATTTCAAAGTGTCTTTGGTTGTTTCGATTTGCTTTGATAGGTTATAAATAAAGACTGTTTCTTGCTGCTGTTTAAACCTACCTTTTGAACAGAGACAAAGGGCCAAAGTTTGTTAGCAATTTATTAGGCAATAGAATGCTGAGTAGAGAAGGTAAGAACACAACATTGGGAATTCTGTTGGTCAGGCAGCATTTGTGGAGGCAAAGATATCCTTAATGTTTTGGGACGAGACCCCTACATCAGGTTGAGAGTGTAGCAAAGATAATCAGTATATAGAATTGAGTGAGAGTGGGGTAAGTCAGAGAATAGTAGTGGCAGGGATAGATGGAGTTAGGTGGGGGAGAGGTGTGTGTTGTGACACTCTCTGTCTCCATCTTAGGAGATAAACTATCCCCCCCCATGTCTACTAGAAATGTATGGACTCCCAAAGTTGCCTCAACTACTCCTCCTACCCTGTCTCTTGTAAGGACACCATATCTTTCAGTTTTGTTGTTTCTGTTACATTTGTCTGCAAGATGATAGTTTTTTGTTGCTGGACTTCCAAAAAGTCTTTCTTCTAGAAATATGGCTTCCCACCTGCTGTAGCTGATGGAGCTGTCACATGTGTCATCTCTTTTACCCATATCTGCTCTCAAACATCTCTCATCAGACACAACGGAGATAGAATTTCTTTGGTCCTCATATTTCATCCTACTATCCTTTCCTATTTCCACTCCAATTGGATCCTATCATTTGTCACAAATTCCTCTCTCTCCCACTTTCTACTTTCCCCAGAGAGAACTTCAGCCTTGAATCCCTGCTGTGCTCATCCCTTCCCACTCACCCTTCCCTATCCCCTGCAACCATAAGAGGTGCAACTGTTGTCCCGACACTTCCACTCTCACTACCATCCAGGGACATGAGCCACCTTTCTAGGTGAGGCAGAGCTTCATTTCAACTCACCTACCCATTCCCACACTGACCTGTATGTCAACAGCCTTCATCACCACCACACAGAGGCCAAAGCTCCTCACTGTGGCAATGAAGAAGGCCGAGGACAAACTAGATTAACAATAACTCATATTTTGTTTGGGTAGCCTACAACCTAGTGGAATGATTACTGAATTTTCCAGTTTCACAAAACTCACATCATTTTGTTCCTTCCCCAATCCCACCATCCCACCTGGATTCGTTCTCCCTTTGTTCACCATTTTCATCCCTCCAATCCTTGTTACTTACATTCTTCACATTTTCCCACCTGATTCCAACTCTCCATCTTCCATATACCTATCCTCCTGGGTTTCTTCTCCCTCGGTTCATCTTTCTTATCCAACCACTCCCACTCCTAGCTCCATCTGCCCATCTCCCTTGTCTGGTTTCACCTGTTACCTTTCAGCCTCTATCTCTATCCAACACTCCTCTACTCGCCTGGATCCATCTGCCTAATCTCCTCCCTTCTCCCCTATCAGTTTCCACCTAAAACCTCTATCTCCACACTCCCACTTCCCAAAGTGTCTCCATCTGCCCTTCATCTCCCACACCACCTACTTCCCCCCAATCTGGTTCCACTAATCATGTCTGATTGCTCCCTTTCACCTCTGGCTGTCGGTTATTTTCCCTGCACTCTCAGACCTGATCAAGAGTCTCAGTCCAAAATGTTGACCGTCCCTTTGTCTCCACAGATCTTGTTTCACTTGCTGAGTTCTTTCAACAGTTTGCTTTTTTTCACTCAAGAGAAGTGCTGGTAGTAAAGTTATTATTCTGTTATGGACAAACGTTGTATTCTAATGTACTATAATTTATGTTTTCCCATTGTGACTATTTTAAATACAAACAGCGCCATAGAAGAGTATCATGACAGTACAGCACCCTGTGGTCTGATGACCGCACCATTTCTAGTTATTTCAATGAACAATATATTAAGTAAATTCAGACCCACTTTAACAATAGTGCAGAAGACATACTGTGTACAATCACTCTTAAAGCTTGTAGCTGTTTAATATTCTGATTAATAGGAGGAGGTGTGATTAATCTGTGGAATTCATTGCCACAGATAGCTGCGGAAGCCTAGCCATTGGATATACAGTGGATTCATATTCAATGTGACACATCAGGACCAGTACATTTCAGCCCAATTGAGTGGCTGCCCCACTTAGCCAGTTTCGTGGAAATAGTTAAGAAGGTATAAAAAAATCAAACAACCATTTACAATACCAGAAATCAGTATATTTATTCCTAATAGTTATTAACAGAGGAATTAATTCAGTGTATGCTGACATGTTTTTTTGCTGAACTGTAAATGAACAAAATCAGCAGGCACCTAGTGCAGATAGTGGACTGCCTTCAAATAGTGATTTCATTGACTGCATCTTCCAAATCCTCATTCTAATTGTAGCATTCAAAATGATTGATAACACCTTCAAATTCTTTGTAGCTCCTAACTTGTTGAAATAGTGAAATTGTTTCATTTTCATTCCTAGCCATTTCTGGCATCGCCAAGTCTGAATGCTTGAAACCGCAGTGAGCAAAACTGAATTGTCTTATTATTTACTACTCACCAACTATACGTGACAAGGATTACCGCTTTTTGAACATAAACTCACAAGTGGTGCTATTTAAAGACTGTTCACTCTCAGCACAGCGTAGTGTCTAACAGCCTAATGAAGTGTACATGACTGACGCTGGGTAGAAAATGTTTGGCAACAATCTTCTGTTCCAGTTAAGCAGGCTAGTGTCCCAAATAAACAGAGGGAACCCGGGCTATTTCCTTGATTTGTTTTTATCTATTGTTTACATGTTGTCCCAAATAAGTGGCTGCCCTGATCAACCAATATCCTAATTAACCGCAATCCACTGTATTTGAAGCAGAGGTAGGTAGATTCTTGATTAATACGATTGTGAAAGGTTATGGGGAGAAGGCAGGGGGAATGAGGTTGAAAGGAAAATTAAATCATGATTAATAATGGAGCAGACTGGATGGGCCAAATATCCTAATTCTGCTCCTATGTCCTATGGTCATATGACCTTAAGAGATCGCTGTGTTCAATGCAAGACCATAAAACATAGGAGCAGAATTAGGCTATTCGGCCCATTGATGTAGACTGTTAATTATTGACAAACTAAAAGGGGAAGATTTTAAAATAAATTTACTGAAATCTTACAGTTTCATTTCAAAAGCCACAAAGAATATTTAACGGTTGTTGGCATCTTTTTTATTTTTTGCACTAAAAATAGCCCATGCTTCTGTTTAAAAATGAATTAATTTTCAGTTAAAAGGCCTGTCACACATGGTATCTTAATCAACTGCTTTCAAAACAATTGCTGTGGAGGAATACTATAAACATTAAAAGATAAATGATCCTTTGATCAACTCTTCTGGTGATGTATGGAAATACTGAACCTATTAGAAAAACTCTTGCCTGGAAAGAGAAGCAAGGTCAACATCTTGGTTGGATGATGCAAGGTCTCGACACGAAACGTTAACCATCCTTGGTCCACTGAGATCTTCCAGTAGTATAGTTCTTAGCTCCAGAGTACAGCATCTGCAGTATCTCATGTCTTCAATCATGCAACAGTGATTTAGAAGTGTAGTCACCATTGTTCTGTAAGAAGCACACTTGGCAATTTACACTCAGCAATGTGGGATTGATCAGATAATTCACACTCAGAATGTGGTTCGATGAATAAATTTTAGTCGGAATACCAAGGATAACTCCCCTGCTATTTTTAAATAGTGTCATGGGATCCTGTATCTCTGCCCGAGAGTGCACACAAAGTTTAGCATTTCATTCAAAGGACGGCTCTCGCCTCTGTGCAGTGCTCCCTCAGGCGATTTGAAGTTCAAATCGCTGTTGTTAGATTTGAACCCACACCCTCCTGGTTTCACACCAAAAGATATAGAAGCAAAATTAGGCAACTCAGATCATCGAGTCTGCTCTGCCATTTCAGCCTCTGTCTTAAGCCTCTCAACTCCATCGTCCTGCCTTCTCCTCATAACCTTTGATGTCCTGACTAATCAAGAATGTATCAACCTCTGCTTTAAGTATACCCAATGACTTGGTATCTACAGCAATCTGTGGCAATGAATTCCACAGATTCATCTCACTCTGGCTAAAGAAATTCCTCTTCGTCTTTGCTCTAAATGGATGTCCCTCTACTCTGAGGCTGCACCCTCTGGTGTTGTAGAAAGCATTCTCTCTACATCCACTGGGTCTAGGGATTTCAATATTTCATAGGTTTCAATGAGATCCTCCTCATTCTTCTAAACTCCAGTGAGTACAGGCCCAGAGCCTTCAAACACTCTCAAATGTTAACCCTTTCATTCCTAGTATCATTCACATGTACCTTCTCTGGACCATCTCCAATGCCAGCACATCTTTTCTTAGTTAAGGGCCCACGACTGCTCACAATACTCCAAGTGCTGTCTGACCAATGCCTTATAAAGGTTCAGCATTACATCCTTCCTCTTATATTCTAGTCCTCTTAAAATGAGTGCTAATGTTGCATTTGCCTTCCTTACCACTGATTCAACCTGCAAATTAACTTTTTGGAAATCCTGCACAAGGACCCTCAAGTTGTTTTGCATCTCTGATTTTTGAATTTTCTCCCCATTTAGAAAATAGTCTACACCTTTATTCCTTTTACCGCATGACCATACATTTCCCTACATTATATTCCACCTGCCACTTCTTTGCCCATTCACCAAATCTGTTCAATTCCTTCTGTAGACTCCCATTTCCTCAACACTACCTGCTCCTCCACCTATCTTCGTATCATCTGCAAACTTGGCCACAAAGCTATTAATTCTGTCATCCAAATCTTTGACATAACATGAAAAGAAGCAGTCCCATACCAACGGCTGCGGAACTCCACTCGTCACCAGCAGCCAACCAGGATAGATTGTCATTATTCTGACCGCTTGCCTCCTGCGAGTCAGCCAATCTTCCTTCCAACATAGTATCTTTCCTGTAATACCAGGGCTCTTATCTTGATAAGCAGCCTTACGTGCAGCACCTTATCAAAGTCCTTCGGAAAATCAAGTATTTAGAAGCAATATTGCCACCAAGTTAGCCACAACTATTAAACAAACGCAAGAACATGGATCACAGAGCAGTATAACACAGTAGAGGCCCTTCGGACCAAGAAGTTGTGCTAACCTCTTAAACTACTCTAAGATCAATCTAACCCTTCCTGCCACAGAGCTCTCCACACATAAAATGCTGGAGGAATTCAGCAGTTCGGGCAGCATCTATGGAGAGGAATAAACTGTCGATGTTTTGGCCTGAGATCCTTCATCAAAGTATTTTTCTTTCATCCATGTACCTATCTAAGAAGGCTATCAAACTATGCAAGCTATGCAAAAACAAGCTAACAAGGTTTTGGCTAACAGAGCTTTGTGAACATTTTACAAATCAAGCCTGTAATCTGTAAGTTACTGTGTAGGAAAATATGAGGCTCTTCATACTTGTTCAGGACAATTTAAAAGAAAGAATATTTTTTAAATGTCGGAGAAAGTCATAAGTTTTGATGTATACAGGGATTTTGGTATGCCGGTTTCTGAAACATGTGGTGTTAACAAATAGGTGCAGAAAGCAGTTAGGGATGCAAATGTATGGTATCCTTTACCAGAAGGATGTTGAAGTACAGAAGGGAGAATGCTTGCTACAATTACACAGGGCTTTGGAGTACAACATGAAGATGTAAGGAAGGATGACTTGTCTTAGAGCATGTTATGGTGAGAAGGCGGGGGAGTGGGACTAAATGGGAGAATGGATCAGCTCATGGTAAAATGGCAGAGCAGGCTCAATAGGCCGAATGGCCGACTTCTGCTCCTTTGTCTTATGGTCTTATGTACAGTATGTATTCATGAGCTTGATTCCAGGTTTGAGTGAGGTTGACCCATGGGGGTGAGGTTAAGGTTGGCTATAATGTCTGGAGTTTAAAAGAAGGGAGGTGGTTTCATTGAGATGTAAAGAACTTTGGCAGGTTTGTAGCTGTGTGATTTCTATTTCCAGCGCTTCTGCTCTCACCCTCTCTCCTCACATCCAGAATATCTTCTCTGCAACTTTAAAACATTTTACTGATTTTCATCATAAACTTTTGAGCTGAAACATTAACTTTGTTTCTCTCTCCATGGATTCTCCCTGATCTGCAGAGTATTTCCAGCATTATCCCACAAACAGGAAAAAAATAAGGTTTGCAGGATTCAGATCAATGAGAGAGAAAGAAGGTTGCTATAGGGTATTTATTTAAAGTATAACAAGAGATTAGACTGTTTTAGTAAATATGAAACACAGTGTAGAGTGATTGAAGAAAGAACAAGTCTTGTGTCTTTCTGCTCATTGGGGACTACAATTTACGGTGGCTGATCTGGAGAAGCTCAGAAGTCTTGGCACCGATCGAGACTTGGTTCTGAGGAGAAGTCCAATGAGCTTGTTCACTACTCACACTTATATAATCATGAAAGCACACACTTCTTTTATAATCTATACCTTCCAGTCAGCTACAATCCTTAATCTAATTATTTAATACATTTTAAATTGTCATCTGAACCAGTTTCACTTGTTTCCAAGAAAAAATCTGGTTATTTCACATTCCTTAATGTCTCGCATCAGCCTACTTCAAAGCCTCAATGACCCTTGGGTAGTGGTTGAGGCAGATACATATGGGGCATTTAGACAGGCACATGGATAAAATAAAAATGGAGGACTATGGGAGAGGGGAGGGCTAAATTGATTTTAGAGAAGGTTAAAGGTTGACACAATATGATGGGTCGAAGGGCCTGTACAGTGCTCTACTACGTTGTATGAACTAAGACCTTTAGTTTTACTTATCTTCTTGATTAATATATCATTTCATTGTGGAGACTATGGGGTGACAACTGCATTTTCAGTAAAAAGATCTGCTTTTAACACTATCATTACAATTTATTTCTTATTTCTAATTTGAAGCAGGCTTTTTGCCTCGGAAGAGGGATTGTCAAGTTGGAACTAGTGACATTTCCTCAGACTGGAGAATCTAGAACCAGTGAATACTATGGAGTTGTATATAAGATGAAGAGGACTTTGTTTATTCAGTGGGAAGGGGAAAGGTTAGTATTTGTAGGCTGATAAACTTTCATGATAGGAGGTCAGCAACCTGGGCAATTTCTTCCTCTATAGATGCTGCCTGGCCTGCTGAGAGTTTCCAGCATTACTGTTTTTGTTGTTTCAGGTTTCCAACATTTGCTGTGCTTTTGACTTTGACACCCAAGAATACCGCGTCACTATTTTGCTCATTTTTTGCACTTTTTAAATATATTCTTATTGTAATTTATAGTAATTTTAATGTATTGCACTGTAGTGCTGCCTCAAAACAGTAAATTTCACAACATATGGTATGTCACTGATAATAAACCTGATTCTGATTCTGTTATCTGACCCAAGACACTCAAACATTGAGATTAATGGTTTTCAGAACTTGGGAAAGCAAAGTGAATGAGGAAGTTGGAGAAGGATAATAGATCAGACATGAAGTCGTAGTCATAGTCATAGTCATACTTTATTGATCCCAGGGAAAATTGGTTTTCGTTACAGTTGCACCATAAATAATAAATAGTAATGGAACCATAAATAGTTAAATAATAATACGTAAATTATGCCGGTAAATTATGAAATAAGTCCAAGACCAGACTATCGGCTCAGGGTGTCTGACCCTCCAAGGGAGGAGTTGTAAAGTTTGATGGCCACAGGCAGGAATGACCTCCTATGACGCTCTGTGCTGCATCTCGGTGGAATGAGTCTCTGGCTGAATGTACTCCTGTGCCCACCCAGTACATTATGTAGTGGATGGGAGACATTGACCAAGATGGCATGCAACTTAGACAGCATCCTCTTTTCAGACACCATCATCAGAGAGTCCAGTTCCATCCCCACAACATCACTGGCCTTACGAATTAGTTTGTTGATTCTGTTGGTGTCTGCTACCCTCAGCCTGCTGCCCCAGCACACAACAGCAAACATGATAGCACTGGCCACCACAGACTCGTAGAACATCCTCAGCATCGTCTGACGGATGTTAAAGGACCTCAGTCTCCTCAGGAAATAGAGACGGCTCTGACCCTTCTTGTAGACAGCCTCAGTGTTCTTTGATCAGTCCAGTTTATTGTCAATTCGTATCCCCAGGTATTTGTAATCCTCCACCATGTCCACACTGACCCCCTGGATGGAAACAGGGGTCACCGGTACCTTAGCTCTCCTCAGGTCTACCACCAGCTCCTTAGTCTTTTTCACATTAAGCTGCAGATAATTCTGCTCACACCATGTGACAAAGTTTCTTACCGTAGCCCTGTACTCAGCCTCATCTCCCTTGCTGATGCATCCAACTATGGCAGAGTCATCCGAAAACTTCTGAAGATGACAAGACTCTGTGCAGTAGTTGAAGTCCAAGTTGTAAATGGTGAAGAGAAAGGGAGACATGACAGACACGAAGTGGATAGCAGGCTAGAAAGGGTGAATGGGAGAATGCTTCCTATATCTATGTCATGGTCCGGTCCGTGAAGTCCGTATTTCGGTTCACGGTCCGGTCCATCGACCCTTGCTCCAGGATTTGCTGTCTGCCCTGTTTCTGTTCTTGTTGAGCTCTAATTGAGTCAGCTGATGCTCGTTGGGGCTGGCTGCATAAATACCTTCAGAGACCAGGGCGTGGCTGCTGGATTGTTCTTGTCCTTACTCCTTGTATCCCTTCCTCTGCCTTCTGTTTCCTCGCCTGAAGCCCTGCCTTGTCTTGCCAGTAACTCTCGCCTCGCCTGAAGTTCTCGTCTCGCCTTGCTTTGCCAGAAGCCTTGCTTTGTCTTGCCGGTAACTCTCACCTCGCCTGAAGTTCTGTCCTGCCTTGCATTGCCTGAAGCCTTGCCTTGTCTTGTAGTCTTGTCCTGGAGCCACCCTGTACCTAGTTCCCTTCCTGTCCCTTGCCTCTGCCCAGGTAAGCCAGGCCGTCTTGCCGTTACCTGCAGTTGGTTCTGTCCCTTCCTGTTCCATGCCTCCGTCGGGTGGTGATCCGCACCCTGCCCAGGAGAAACCTGCCTAGCCTCAAGCCTGAAGACTTCAGCCTCCTGCCTAGCCTCAAGCCCGAAGACTCCAGCTTCCTGCCTCTTGCCAAGCCTCGGCTCAAGTCTCTAGCCTCCTGCCTCCTGCCAAGCCTCGGCTCAAGTCTCTAGCCTCCTGCCTCCTGCCAAGCCTCGGCTCAAGTCTCTAGCCTCCTGCCAAGCCTCGCCTCAAGTCTCTAGCCTCCTGCCTCCTGCCCAGCCTCGCCTCAAGTCTCTAGCCTCCTGCCTCCTGCCCAGCCTCGCCTCAAGTCTCTAGCCTCAAGACTCCAGCCTCCTGCCTCCTGCCAAGCCTAGTCTCTAGCCTCAAGCCTGAAGACTCCAGCCTCCTGCCAAGCCTCGCCCCTAGCCTCAAGCCTGAAGACTCCAGCCTCATCCTGCCTGCCTGCCAAACCTCGTCCTTGCCTATTTTTGGGGTCCAAGCCAGAGGCAACACCGAGGTACTGGGTCCTTATCCAGTCTCTGGCTCAGAGTCCAAGCCCGGGCTCCTAGTTCTCTTGTCCAGTCCTGTTCCAGGTTCCTGGTCTTCCTGTCCATGTCCTTGCCATCGCCCTGTATCTTAGTCCTGTCCCTAGTCCTTCACTAGGGTCTTGCACTTGGGTCCATTCCCAGCCACCTCCTTATGACAATCTAGGACTTTCTCAAAGTAATTCACTCAAAGTAGCCAAGAGTGAAATTGATTAGGGAAGGGGGTAACCAATCACAACTTGCCTTAGGGTTGCTTTTGAATGATAATAGACAATAGGTACAGGAGCAGGCCATTCGGCCCTTTGAGCCAGCACCACCATGCACTGTGATCATGGCTGATCATCCACAATCAGTATCCAGTTCCTGCCTTATCCCCATAACCCTTGATTTTGCTATCTTTAAGAGCTCTATCCATCTCTGTCTTGAAAGTAGCCAGAGACTTGGCCTCCACTGCCTTCTGGGGCAGAGCATTCCACATATCCACCACTCCCTGGGTGAAAAAGTTTTTCCTCAACTCCGTTCTAAATGGCCTACCCCGTATTCTTAAACTGTGGCCTCTGGTTCTGGACTCACCCATCAGCGGGAGCATGCTTCCTGCCTCCAGCATGTCCAATCCCTTAATAATCTTATATGTTTCAATCAGATCCCCTCTCATCCTTCTAAATTCCAGAGTATACAAGCCCAGTCGCTCCAATCGTTCAACATATGACAGTCCCGCTATCCCAGGAATTAACCTTGTGAACCTACGCTGCACTCCCTCAATAGCAAGAATGTCCTTCCCCAAATTTGGAGACCAAAACTGCACACAGTACTCCAGGTGTGGTCTCACCAGGGCCCTGTACAGCTGCAGAAGGACCTCTTTGCTCCTATATTCAATTCCCCTTGTTATGAAGGCCAGCATGCCATTAGCTTTCTTCACTGCCTGCTGTACCTGCATGCTTGCTTTCAGTGACTGATGTACAAGAACACCTAGATCTCGTTGTACTTCCCCTTTTCCTAACTTGATTCCATTCAGATAATAATCTGCCTTCCTGTTCTTACCACCAAAGTGGACAACCTCACATTTATCCACATTAAACAGCATCTGCCCGCTCACCCAGCCTGTCCAAGTCACCCTGCATTCTCATAACACCCTCCTCACATTTCACACTGCCACCCAGCTTTGTGTCATCTTCAAATTTGCTAATGTTACTTTTAATCCCTTCATCTAAATCATTAATGTATATTGTAAACAGCTGCGGTCCCAGCACTGAACCCTGCGGTACCCCCACTAGTCACTGCCTACCATTCCGAAAGGGACCCGTTAATCGCTACTCTTTGTTTCCTGTCAGCCAGCCAATTTTCAATCCATGTCAGTACTCTGCCCCCAATACCATGTGCCCTAATTTTGCCCACTAATCTCCTATGTGCGACTTTATCAAAGGCTTTCTGAAAGTCCAGTTACACTATATCCACTGGCTCTCCCTTGTCCATTTTTACAGTTACATCCTCAAAAAGTCCCAGAAGATTAGTCAAGTCACGATTTCTCCTTCGTAAATCCATGCTGACTCGGACCTATCCTGTTACTGCTATCCAGATGTGTCGTAATTTCATCTTTTATAATTGACTCCAGCATCTTCCCCACAACTGACGTCAGGTTAACCAGTCTATAATTCCCTGTTTCCTTTCTCCCTCCTTTCTTGAAAAGTGGGACAACATTAGCCACCCTCCAATCCACAGGAACTGGTCCTGAATCTATAGAACATTGGAAAATGATTACCAATGCGTCCACAATTTCTAAAGCCACCTCCTTAAGTACCCTGGGATGAACCACCTGTAATGTTATACACTGATAGCAGAGGCTTGATTTTTTAAGTGCTTCCAATTACCACCCTTTTCATTTCATGTTTAAATCTTTTTATTAATATATAATCTTCTACAGCTATAAAATACAGAAATTCAACAAATTAGTATGTATATAATTAATAAAGCTGAAAAACTTATATATGCTAATGAAAAAAAAATAAAAGGAAGAGGAAAAAAAGAGAACCCAGCTAACTTAAAAAAAAAACCCACTAATTATAAAACAATTACCACCCTTTTAATTATCTTCTTTCCACAACATAAATTTGCTTTCACAATATTGAGGTATACAGTCAGTGGCCACTTTATTAGGTACACCTGTATACCTTCTTGTTAATATAAATATCTAATCAGCCAATCATGTGGCAGCAACTCAATGCACCAAAGCATGCAGATATGGTCAAGATGTTCAGTTGTTGTTCAGACCAAACATTAGAACGGGGAAGAAATGTGATGTTAAGTAACTTTAACGGTGAAATGATTGTTGGTAAACACAAAATAATCTGCAAACAACAGGAATTCTGCAGATGCTGGAAATTCAAGCAACACACATCAAAGTTGCCGGTGAACGCAGCAGGCTAGGCAGCATCTCTAGGAAGAGGTACAGTCGATGTTTCAGGCCGAGACCCTTTGTCAGGACTAACTGAAGGAAGAGTTAGTAAGAGATTTGAAAGTTGGAGGGGGAGGAGGAGATCCAAAATGATAGGAGAAGACAGGAGGGGGAGGGATGGAGCCAAGAGCTGGACAGGTGATTGACAAAAGGGATACGAGAGGATCATGGGACAGGAGGTCTGGGAAGAAAGACAAGCGTGGGGGGGAAACCCAGAGGATGGGCAAGGGATATATTCAGAGGGACAGAGGGAGAAAAAGGAGAGTGAGAGAAAGAATGTGTGTATAAAAATAAGTAACAGATGGGGTACGAGGGGGAGGTGGGGCATTAGCGGAAGTTAGAGAAGTCGATGTTCATGCCATCAGGTTGGAGGCTACCCAGACAGAATATAAGGTGTTGTTCCTCCAACCTGAGTGTGGCTTCATCTTTACAGTAGAGGAGGCCATGGATAGACATGTCAGAATGGGAATGGGATGTGGAGTTAAAATGTGTGGCCACTGGGAGATCCTGCTTTCTCTGGCGGACAGAGCGTAGGTGTTCAGCAAAGCGGTCTCCCAGTCTGCGTCGGGTCTCGCCAATATATAAAAGGCCACATCGGGAGCACCGGACACAGTATATTACCCCAGCCGACTCACAGGTGAAGTGTCGCCTCACCTGGAAGGACTGTTTGGGGCCCTGAATGGTGGTAAGGGAGGAAGTGTAAGGGCGTGTGTAGCACTTGTTCCGCTTACATGGATAAGTGCCAGGAGGGAGATCAGTGGGGAGGGATGGGGGGACGAATGGACAAGGGAGTCGTGTAGGGAGCGATCCCTGCGGAAAGCGGGGGGGGAGGGAAAGATGTGCTTAGTGGTGGGATCCCGTTGGAGGTGGCGGAAGTTACCGATAATAATATGTTGGACCCGGAGGCTGATGCTGGGGTCAAAGCAACACTCACAACATGCTGGAGGAACTCAGCAGGTCGGGCAGCATCCCGAAACGTCGACTCATCATTTCCACGGATGCTGCCCGACCTGCTGAGTTCCTCCAGCATGTTGTGAGTGTTGTGAATGATTGTTGGTGTCAGATAGGGTGGTTTGAGTATCTGAAATCCTGGGATTTTCGCACACAAGTCTCTAGAGATTACAGAGAATGGTAAGAAAAACAACAACAAAAATTCCAGCTAGTGACAGTTATGTGGGCAAAAACACCTTGTTAATGAGAGAGGTCAGAGAAGAATGACCAGACTGGTTCGACAGGAAGGCGACAGTAACTCAAATAATCACGCAATACAACAGTATTGTGCGGAAGAACATCTCTGAACGCACAGTAGGCGAACCATGAAAAGAATGGGCTATACTACAGCAACAGAAGACCAGGAATATACACTCCAGTATGTACCCTATGAAGTGGTCACTAAGTGCGTATCGCTTTGAAATTATTGGTACCACTTTCTCACGTGGACGTAAGCTTTAAATATTTTTCTTTGGTTATTTGCGAGCCTCATGAGAACATGATACATAACGTGTGGAGTAAACAAAACGCTGTTTACTAAAAGAACAACTTTATGTCAGGAGCCTCGGTGGCTTGCTTGCAGGGGTTCTACTCAACCGGGGAGCGTTATGAACTTGGTAGAAGGTCAGACGCGTGATTTAAGTTAATTCGGGAAATCAGAAAACAGGCAAAGATTTACAACCAGGTTATAGGTCAGACAGCCTTCAGGGTGTTTCTCGCACACTGAAACTTTACATAGGATAAATTAAAGTTCTATGGAGATGTGACCATCCAGCCTCATGCGGCGGGAGCGCCACTGGCCGTAACATTGCAGACTCTCTCTCGCCGTGCGGTTAATTGCCTCGTTATGCATTTATCGTCCAAAGTAAAAGCTCTGTGGTTAGCTTCGGGACCTCATTCTCGGCAGTGGGAGAGGGAGAAACAATCCACGACTTTTGAGACCAAAGTAAAATTACTGGAGACACTTAGTAGGTCGAGCGGGGGGAGATTGATTGTTGTTGATCGATGACTTTCATTTGCTGCTGCGAGGAACTCCAGTCTGCTGCTGGAGGAACTCAGCGCGTCAAGCAGCATCTGTGGGGAGAAATGAATTGTCGTCGTTCCGGGACCTGATGTAGGATTTCTAGCCGTAACGTCGATATTTCCTCTTCTCTCACCCCCACAGATGCTGCTCGACCCGCTGAGTTCCTCCAGCACATTAACTTTTGCCACAGATTCCAGCATCTGCAGTCTCCCGTACCACCTTTCAACTGATTCCTGCTCCCTGTCGCCACCAATTCCCCCCCCCACCATTCTTTAAAACCTCTGAAAGGTTCGGTCAAGCGTAGACTCCGCCTCTTTGCTGGACACCCACAGTCTAAAAAACACTGCCGGATGGAATGAAGAACAGATACCGGTCCCGAAACAGCAAGACGATCTTTCGCGAACTGCATGTGTATGCAGTCAATCGATTCCGCATTTCTGACAATTACAGCTCCAAAATCACCAAAGCGTCAGTTTGCTTATTCCATATTATTGGGGATGAAAGCATTATAAACGGGAGTCGGGTGGGTGATATAGAAATACCGTAGTTTATCATATTCCTATAAATACCAGTAAACCTATATACTTGCTCAGCGTCAACATTTCTCTTATTACAATAGATTCATCCTGGTTTCCAGCGATGTTCATAGCCCTAGAGGAAGTTATCCGGCCATAAAGCTGATGCTGAAAAAAAACTATCCTCAAACAATATAGTTCACAAATTCGTCCCAGCACCCCAAATGAACAACGTTATTCCAATCTCTTGGGATAGACATTGCATCCAATAATTGTTGCTGGTTTTATTTTACAATAAAAGTACACATTGCTCCCTAAAACATTCAACTAATAGAACCGTGGAACTGGTTAAGCTACGTAAACGGCAGAGACAGTTTGCTGGAATCGTGTTACAATAGGAACTTGTCAGCTTTAAGGCGGTAACAAACTGCCCTGGGGTGGAATACTGAGGGGTGATTTGTGTTTTACAACCTCACATTTAAACCTATCACTAGCAAGGGTGTTTTAGATATTATAGAGAAACAATAAATAAATAAATAAATAAATCTTTACATGCCAATGCGGTGCGCACACCCTCAAATGTGGGGTCGAAAGGTTACAATAATTGTTTGACTAACGAGGGTTCGGTTGAAGCATAAATACCAGGCTGTTACTGTCGATTTCTGCAGAGGTTCAGCCGCAATCCTACTCAACACCTGCAAACCCTGCCAGTTAACAGGCTCCACTAAACTTCAACATTCAGTGAGTATACGGTGCTGTGCAGAGAATGCGCGGCGAGGCAGCAGCGCATTTAATCGATGCCGCATGCCCTTCCTACATTTTCTGCTTTTCCACTATTTACGAAGAACAATAAATGTTAATACATTGCTATAACATATTTTCTTCTTCTTCGCTTCTTTGTATTTGCCTCGTGGTTAAGCCATTGAATTAATACCAGCCGAAAGAAGAAATGCAACATTATATTGAGAAAATTGCCAAATGCAAACTTGATTTAAGCGTTTGAGAACTGAAATGTTGCTTATTATCGAAATCCAATGAGGTGAATCTTTCAGTCGATAAAATGCATTCATGTTGATCCCTTTTTGTTTCCCGCAGTACTTAAACATATCCCCCAGAGATAGTTACGACGAGACGATGTGCAAAGTTTGGAAAGTTTTTGGCACGCTCCTTGTCGCGATACTGGGTTGTGCGCGGTGTCTTCTCCTAGATGAAGAACCTCTGTGTACGGCGAGGGGCCGCGCCAAGTACAGCCTGGTCTTCACGGGCAAGTGGAGTCGCACAGCCTTCCCCAAACAATATCCGCTCTACCGGCCTCCGGCGCAGTGGTCCCCGCTCATTGGTGAGTGTGCGCCCCTGCAAAATCATCGTGGCTTTGTTTTAATTCAGCTAAACTGATAACAGTAAATCAAGATCCAGCTTATCTACTGTGAAATATGATCAATTAACCTGACTCTTTACGATCTTCTACCTGTAACAACTCGTTTTAAGGTGAAAACGAGATTTTCTTTTCTGTTAGAAATTTACTTCTTCCCGGTACAGTACTATTGAAATTCTGAATGATGCTGCCCCCTGGTGGGGCCTTTACCTTCAACAACATTTCCCCCGGTAACTTTCAGAATCAGGTTTAGTATCACGGGCATGACGCAGTGAAAATTACTGTTTCCCATCAGCAGTACTGTGTAAGGCATAAATTATATTACCATACGTTTCAAAAATAAACGGGGCGAAAGACGAATAACCGGGTTGTATTTATGGACCGTTCGGAAATGATGGTAGAGAAGGTAAAAGTTGTTCTTAAAATGTTGGAGTGTGGGTCTTCGGGCTCCAGTACTTTTTTCATGATAGTGGTAACACGAAAGAGGGCATGTACTGAATGGCGAGGGTCCTTAATCTCTTCTGAAGACGGTGGCTCTCCACCTTGAATCCCAGGAAAGGCATTCCCATGCTGCTGTTGGTTATGGAGTTCCAGGATTCAGACAATGATGATGAGAGATCAGCCAAATATTTAGAGTAGAGTCTGGGGAAGAACCTGTTGCTGGAAGCTTACCCAAGTGTTTGTAGCTGTTTGAGATGGTGGCAGTTGTGGACTTGTAAGGTCACTTGGAAGAAGCTTTGGTGTGTTACTGCAGTGTATCCTATGGATAGCATACACTGAACTAAAGGCACATCGCCTTGTGCTGGAGGAGTGAATATCCAGGATAGTGGAATGGGTTCCACTTAAACAGGCTTTGGCCTTAAACAGAACTGCCAAAGGGTTTTGGCCCAAAACGTGGACTGTACTTTTTTCCATAGATGCTGCCTGACCTGCTGAGTTCCTCCAGCATTTTGTGTGTGTTGCTTTGTCTTTAACTTTGTTCCTACTTTGCACATCCAGGTAAATGTCCACATTGTTAATTAAATGTCTATAAATTAATTGGGACAATTAAGTTCAAGTTTATTGTCATTTGACTGTACTTATGTATACAGCTAAATGAAACAACGTTCCCCTGGGACCAAGGCGCAAAACATAGTTCATATATCACATAGAGTAACACAGTGGAGAATATAGAGCACATTATAGTAACGCAATAACAGATAATAAAAACTATTCTGTAGATGCACAAGTTGACATAAAGTGCATATATGACATATGGTTAAATATACCACAGTATAATACTGTTGCTGTCTTAAATAACGTGTACTGTGTGGTAGCAGGGTGTTCAGAAGTCTGACAGCCTGGGGGAAGAAGCTGTTATCCAACCGAACAGATCTTGTTCTTGTACTGTGCTATCTTCTGCCTGATGGTAGGAGGTCAAAGAAATTGTGGGACAGATAGAAGAGGCACTTGACAAGGTTGAGGGTTCTGAGAATGCAGTGCTTTTGGTATATGGCCTGGATGGGGGTGGTGGGGGGAAGAAACCCTGAAGATTCTCTCAGCAATTCTCACAATCCACTGCAGGGTTCTGTGGTCAGATGCCTTGCAATTCCCATAGCAGATGGTGACACAGTTGGTCAGGACACTCTCGGTTGTGCTCCAGTTGAATGAGATTAGAATGGGAGCGGGGAGCCTTGCTCACTTCAATCTCCTCAGGAAGTGGAGGAGCTGCTGTGATTTTTTTTTTGACTAAAGAGGTGGTGTTGAGGGGCCAGGTGAGATTATCTGTGATGTGCACTCCAAGAAATTAGGTGCTCCTGATACTCTCCACAGAGGAGCTGTGGATGTGCAGTAGGGAGTGGTCAGCCTGCATCTTCCTGGTCAACAATCATTTATTTAGTCTTGTCCTTATTGAGACTTTAGTTGTTGTGTTCGCACCCGTCCACAAGCTGTCCTGCTTCCTCTCTGTATGCTGAGTCATTGTTGTTGCTGATGACTCAACAACTACTGCTAGATCCTGGCGGTTGCCAGTACTCAACGTAATGGAGCTAGAGATGTTGCTGCCAACTCAGACTGTTTGAGGTCTCTCTATCAAGAAGTCCGAGATCCAGTTATAGAGAACCATGGCTAGTTTGGAGCACAGGTCTGAAGCACTAAAGCTGGAAGTTGTTGCGTCATAGGTTGACTATATCTATTGCTTTAGCATAGACTGCATTTAATTAACTTCTGGGAACTCTGGAGGAAAACAAAAATGGCATCCGCATTGCAACACTCCCTGAAGATGTCAGCGTACGCATTAGCATTACATTTGCATTTGTGTGTTAGAATCCAAGATCCTAAAGTAGAATATTCATGAAGTTAAACTAGGAAGTGCTGGAAATACTCAGCAGGTCAGGCAGCACCTGTAAAGAGAAAGAGACTAAAGTTAACATTTCGGGCCAATGATTTTCTTTCACTCTGTGGAATGCTGTATGACCTCCTGGATATTGCTGGCACTTTGTTATTTTCAACATATTTCCAACATCTGCATCTGTCAATATTCCTGGAGTTTCTGCTTTCTGCCTGTAGTTCAATCATCCATTGTTCTTCAGAATGGGATGCAGCAGAATTGGAAAGTTTAGATCAGATCAGTTGGTTGTGAGATTGATTAGAACCGTTTGTTACACGTTGTTTAGTGTACATTTTCTGTAACTTCACCATATTGAAAACTAATTTAGTTAAGCCTTTATTGAAGGAGGGTTGGATCTCTGTCTTACTGTTATCGATTGTGACAAATGTGTTAGTACATGAAGTTATACGTTGTATTAGAATATAATACTGCTGCGATGTCCCACATTGCACTTAGGATCTGATATGATTCTATCCCATTTAGCACCATGGTACTGCCACACACAGTAGAGTGTGAAGGCAAGACAAGGACTATGTGATGGTCACTTCTACTGATATTATCATGTGCAATGGGCAGATTACAGGGAAAAAGGTCAAGAATGTTTTCCATTCCATTATATTAGATAGGTAGTTTTATCCTGTCTAGTTTCCTTCTCCTCCTACTATAAGTACCATCTCTCCTTCAAGACTCAATCTTTGGATTGTCAGGAAACCATGCCGGTGATAAATCTTGAATTGGATGAAATTAGTTTCATTTGCCATCATGGTCAGCACAGGCATTGTGGGCTGAAGGGGCTGTTTCTGTGCTATACTGTAAACACTCTGTGACTTGCTTCCTCCTTTTCCCAAGATCTATTAGACTTCAGAAACTATCAGTCTGACTTCACATGAAGGACTGTGTATGTTGAATACTTATCCAGCTAAAATGTATTGCCAATTAATTCCTAGCGCACTATCACTTTGATCAATACTGAAATTCTGAAAAATTCCTTGCGTGGGTTGCAGTTTAAAGTAGTTTTTTTTCACATCAAGGCGTATCCATTATCCTGGATGAAGTTTTATTTTATTTTTTGGAGGAGGAATGTTAGTGCAATAACTAACATTTGGCACTGTGATGAATTCAACTGCACTCAAGGTATACAATGGAACAGTTTCCATAAACTCCCTGTTGTCTTAGAGGAAGGTTAAAAACAGCTTCTGGCACCAGGCTGTGGAAATTCCAGTGAAGAATCTCCGCTCTGTCTGCATGACTACATGGACTGTTTGACAGAATTAGAATCAGGTTTTGTATCACTGACATATATCATGAAATTTGTTGTTATGTGGCAGCAGTACATTGCAATACACAGTTAAAGCTCTAAACTACAGGAAATATATTTAAAAAATTAAATTAAATAATTAGTGCAAAAAGAGAAAAAAAAGTAGTGAGGTAGTGTTCATGGTTTCAATGTCCATTCAGAAATCTGATGGCCGAGGGGAAAACCTATTCTTGAATCGTTGAGAGTGTGCCTTCAGGCTCTTGTACCTCCTCCCTGATTGTGGCAATGAGAAGAGGGCATGTCTTAGATGATGGGAGTTCTGAATGATGGATGCTGCCCTTTTGAGGCATTGCTCCTTGAAGATGTCCTGGATGCTGGGGAGGCTAGTACCCATGATGGAGCTGACTGAGTTCACAACTTTCTGCAGCTTATTTCGATCGTGCAGTGGAGAGACACACCAGCCAGTGATGCAGCCGGTACGAATGTTCTCCATGTTGCATCCATAGAAATTTGCAAATGTCTTTGGTGACACACCAAATCTCCACTTTCCTTTCTGTACTTTCTACTTATCTCTGCCTGAAGCCGAGCTTGGACATTCAAATTTAACCTTTAATTCCATGTATGGTGGGTGAATTGACTTCCTTTTTGTTTATAAAAGTGGCTTCAGTATTACTGCATCTCAGTTCATTAACTTATCCCAAAACTTAAAATTCCAAAAGTCAGGTCTTGTACATTTCTAATCAAAATATGTATGCAGTATACAACTCTGAGATTCGTCTTCCCCACAGTTATGAAACAAGGAAGAACCATGGAACCCATTCAAAGAAAAAAATCCGTCATTTTGGTATTAAAATTTGAGGAAGAAAGAAATGTTTGGTATGACAGCAAATTGGGTCACTTTGACACTATATAAAAAACCACAGCAGCAGGGGCTGCTGAGTCTGTTCTATCTGTCAGTAAGATTTGGCTGATTCTGTGCTTCAAGTTCACTTTTTTACTGAACCACCATATTCCTCATAATGCTGAATAACTAGGCATTCACAGCCTTTGGGATAAATAATTCCGAATATTTGCTGTTCTCTGCATGAAGAAGTGTCTCCTCATCTTGGTCCAAACTGATTGACCTATTGTCCTCAAGATAAATTATCTCTGTGCTGTAGATGTTATTGATAGAAAAATTGTTAAGGGTTAGCAATGGCATGAAGGTAGCACTTTGGCATTTATGTATCTTGAGGACTGGAGCTCAAAATTTGAGCTAACAATTAATTACAATACCAAGGGAGCTATGCACAGTTGGAGGACCATCTTTTGGATGTTAAGTTGAGCTTCTGCCTGGTATTGGATGAATGCAAAAGCATCAATGATACTATTTGGAAATGTAAAGCAAGTCCCTCAGCCAACATTCAGTCCTCGACCAATATGGTTAAAACTGTTCCCATTGGTAAGAAGATGAAGAAAAAGGGGCAAAGAATGGAGTGATAAGACCATAAGACAAAGGAGAAGTCAGCCATTTAGCCCATCGAGTCTGCTCCACCATTTTATCATGAGCTGATCCATTCTCCCATTTAGTCCCACTCTCCTGCCTTCTCACCATAACCTTTGATGCCCTGGCTGCTCAGATACCTATCAATCTCTGCCTTAAATACACTCAATGACTTGGCCTCCACTGCTGCCCGTGGCAGCTAATTCCATAGATTCACCACCCTCTAGCTAAATTAGCAAATTAATCAAAATTAATGAGGAAAGTTGTTCATAGCAGTCAGTGGTAAGGATCTGGATTGCATTGCTGGGAGCATCATGGAGTCAGATTTAATTGCCATGTTCATAACAGCTCGAGATGGGAAAGGACTATACAGGGTTTTGGGGAAGATGGAATAACTGGACTGATTTTGAATAGAGTCAGTAAAGACTTTGCAGGTCGAATGGCCTTCTGTTAAGTGTAGATTGTGGTGTAGTAATGGGGACTTCCTTATTTAGATTTCTTTTTCTGGAAACAGCAATTGGACATTGGCTTTTTGGTGTTATGTTTTTGAATGAATAAAATTGAGACTCTTCTTTATGCAGTGGTCACCCACAGCAGCGACTACCACATGTGGCGGCTCGGCGAATATGCCAGTAATGGAGTGCGGGAGTTTGTGGAGAAAAGCGAGGCCTGGCCATTAATGAGAGAGGTTGAAGCATCAGGCGAGAAAATCCAAAGTGTCTACGGAGTTTTCTCAGCACCAGCTGTACCTAGCGGTGTGGAGCAGACATCAACTGAGTTTGAGGTGCATGCCAGGCATTCTCTTGTAAGTGTTCACCTTCCTGTGTTAATAAACATTGTTTAATAAACATTGTTTAATAACTTAACCTGGAATATCTCCCAAGCCTCCATCTTATCCTATTCTATCACAACTGCCCAGAGCTGAACTGGATGTTTCATGCCTTTTCTGTTACACATGAACTTTGGTTCATATATACATTCAGTGGCTACTTCACTGGGTACCTCCTATAGCTAATAAAGTGGCCACTGAATGTATGATTGTGGTTTTCTGCTGCCTTAGCCCATCCGCTTCAAGGTTTGATGTGTGTTCAGAGATGCTCGTCTGCACACTATTGTCGTAACATGTGGTAACTTGAGTTATTATCACCTTCGAAACCAAATTTCCCTCGGGATTAATAAAGTATATCTATCTATCTTCCTGTCAACTTGAACCGGTCTGGCCATTCTCCTCTGACCTCTCTCATTTACGAGGCATTTTCACTCATGGAGCTGCTACTCACTGGGTGCTTTTCCCACCATCATCTGTAAACTCTAGTTGTGCATGAAAATCCCAGAAGATTTATAGTTTCTGAGATACTCAGACTACCAGCATTCATTCCATGGTTTAAAGTCACCTAGATTACATTTCTTCCCCATTCTGACGTTTGCTCTGAATGACAACTGAACTTCTTGACCACGTCTGCATGTTTTTATCCATTGAGTTGCTGCCAAATGATTGGCTGATTAGATATTTTCATTAATGAGCAGGTGTGCTTAATAAAGTGGTCACAGAGTGTACAAACCAATATTAAAACCAAGCACTGTAAGCTCTGTCATCGCTGCTATGTTTTACCTGAAATTAGCTGCTGCTGAAACCTTTATTCTCAATTTGAGAGTTCTAAGATATTCCTGGATGCCCCCTTGTAATCTTCTGTCAATTCAATACTCTTTGCTCTCTTAAAATCTTTGCTGGTGCTGTAATTTGTAAGCACATCAGTTTGCCCATCTTGTCTGTATCTGCATTGGTTTCTAGTTAAACAGTGGCGTGGCTTTAACATTCTACCCATGTTCAAAACCGCTCATGGTCTCATCTGCTTAGTTCTGCAATGACCCTGAAACCAGTGCTGTCCAGGGTGTTTTAGGCCACTTAAGTGTTTTATCCTTCCACAGTTGCTGGCCATATATTCAGCTGCCTGAGCACTGTCCTCTGAGATCACCCATTACTCTCAAACCTCCCCCCTAAGAAAAGACAATAAGATGGTAGCAAGCACTCTTTTCTCCTTTTTAGTGGCTTTGCATGAGATAGCCATCTCTGGCATTAATACACTCCAAGTCCATTTCAGTACAGGGGCAGAGCCTGCATCTCCCGAACTTCAACACACAGCAAGCCTACTCTAGGCAAATGGCAGATGCAGTATCTGCTCAATACCCACTACAGGAGAATGGAGCTGGTATGTCCACACAAATCCACACCTTCGCACATTACTGCTTGGCTGTTGGCATTTCTTTGTGAATTGTGTATCTCTCCAACACCAATATCAGCCCAGTTTGCATTTGAAACTGAATGGGGAAAACATCTGCAAAGTCTATAAAATGAAACAGAAATTGCTGGCACACACACAAGGTTTTCATCCAATTTTTTTTACCTATCTTAATGGATGCAAGGGAGCCTGCTGAAGAATTCGAATTAACCATGTCCCTTGTGCTTATTTCCAGCTGTCCTTCATTGCTCGCATTGTGCCAAGCCCGGACTGGTTTGTGGGCAGTGACAGTCTGAATTTGTGTGAAGGAGATACTTGGAAGGAGCAAGTCCTTATAAATCTGTATCCCTATGATGCTGGAACAGACAGTGGCTTCACTTTCTCATCTCCAAATTTTGCAACTATTCCCCAAGAGACAATCACTGAGGTAACAATATAATGGAAAATATCCATGCAAAGTGCAGGCATTAAAATGGAGAACCTACCAGTATGCTATCTGTAGTTTTGTGGTCAAAATGTTAATTTTTTTTTCTCAGGCTGTGAAGATCTAGAACAGGCGAGTAGCTGTGTGACTGTCAGGAGAAATGGAAATAGGCGGTCAGAACAGAGCACCCCCGTTGCCTCCCAGGTGCCAGGGTCAGGAATGTCTCAGATCGTGTCCACAACATTTTGGAGAGGGAGGGGGAGCAACCAGATATATATTGGCATATACTGGTACCAATGACATAGGAAGGAAAAGCAATGAGGTCCTGAAAAGAGAATTTAGAGAGCTAGGTAGAAAGCTGAGAAGCAGGACCTCCAGGGTAGTAATTTCTGGATTGCTACCTGTGCCACATACCAGTGAGGGTAGAAACAGGATGATTTGGCAGATAAATGTGTGGCTGAGAAGCTGGTGCAGAGGGCAGGGCTTCTGGTTCTTGGATTATTGGGATCTCTTCTGGGGGAGGTATGATCTGTTCAAAAGTGACGTGTTGCACCTGAACCCGAGGGGAACCAATATTCTCGTGGGCAGGTTTGTTAGAGCTGTTGGGGAGGGTTTAAACTAATTTGGCAAGGGAATGGGAACTGGAGTGATGGGACTCAGGATAGGACAGATGGTTAAAAAAAAGTAAAGGTAGCTTGCAGTCAGACTGTCAGGAAGGGCAGGCAGGTGATGGGACTTAGTTGCAGCCAACAGGCTGAGTATCAAAACATTAGGGACGCAGAATCAGGAAGGATAGCAAATACGGTACTCAAGGTGTTGTATCTAAATGTATGTAGTTTAAGAAATAAGGTAGATGATCTTATTATAATATTACAGATTGCCAGGTATGATGTTGTGGCCATCACTGAATCATGGCTGGAGGATGATTGTAGTTCCGGGCTGAAGGTCCAAGGTTACACGTTATCGGAGGGATAGGAAGGTAGGCAGAGGGGGTGTTGTGGCTCTACTGGTAAAGAATGACATCAAATCAGTTGAAAGATGTGACATAGGTCGGAAGATGAATCCTTGTGGGTTGAGTTAAGAAACTGCAAAGGTAAAAGGATGTTGATGGCAGTTATATACAGGCCTCCAAACAGTGGCTGGGAGGTGGACCACAGGTTACAACAGGAAATAGAAAAGGCAAGTCAAAGGGGCAATGTTATGGTAGTGGTGGGAGATTTTAACATGCAGGTCGATTGGGGAAAATCAGGTTGGTAATGCAGACATCCCACCTCTCCCGGAAGTTCTGGGAGTCTCCCGCATATTGATAGCGGCTCCCTAACTCCCGGAAATAATATACAATATCCCGGAAATCGATTTTTTTTTGAGAGGGAGACCGAGAGTGAGAGGGAGGGCGAGCATCCTGATTGGTCTCTCTTCGTGCTAAGTAGACCTATCAGTTTTCTCTGTGGGCGGGCTTTACAGTCGACCTCAAAAATAATGACAGTGTTGCTCGCTGCACTGTTTGCAACCCATGGTGGGTTAACATATAAAAGACATGTTGAGGTGAGTTTAACAGGTGTCATTCATTCATTAGCATAGCTAATGTTATTAAACTAGCTGGCTAGCTGCTAAGGAGCTACTCTATTGATGTCCTACGTGATGCCAAACTCCTTGTAGACTTGCTTAAAGTTGTAATAGAATAAACATGATAATATAATATAAGTACATAATTTAATGTCACATTTTCTGCATATACCCAACTTGTTTTACAGATTAGACAAAATCACTAAACAAAGTATTACATACACCCTTGGAGGTTGACTGTGGGGGGTGGGGTGGGGTGGGGGGTGGTATATGGGGTTGTCGGGGGCGGGGGTGCTACCTCCCTGAAATGAGTTTTTGCAGGGTGGGATGTCTGGTAATGGATCTCAAGACAGTGAGTTTGTTGAGTGCCTAAGAGATAGCTTGTTAGAGCAGTTTGTCGTTGAGCCTACGAAGGGTTTAGCAATACTGGACTGGGTGTTATGTAATGAACCGGAGGCGATTAGGGAGCTTAGGGTAAAAGGACCCTTAAAAACTAGTGCTCACAATATGATTAAGTTCAAGTTGAAATTTGATAGGGAGAAAGTAAAGTCTGATGTAGCAGTAGTTCAGTGGAGTAAGGGAAATTACAGCGGTATGAGAGAGGAGTTGGCCAAAGTAAATTGGAAGGAGATGCTGGCAGGGATGTCAGCAGAGCAGCAATGGCATGTCTTTCTGGGAAAAATGAGGAAGGTGCAGGACATATGTATTCCAAAAATGAAGAAATACTTAAATCGTAAAATAGTACAAACGTGGCTGTCAAGGGAAGTCAAAGGCATTGTAAAAGCAAAAGAAAGGGCATATAACAAAGCAAAAAAATAGTGGGAAGATAGAGAATTGGGCAGTTTTTAAAAACCTACAGAAAGCAACTAAAAATCATTAGAAAGGAAAAAATGAAATATGAAAGCAAGCTTGCAAATAATATCAAAGTGGATAGTAAAAGTTTTTTCAAGTATGTTAAAAATAAAAGAGTAATGAGAGTGGATATACAACTGCTGGAAATGAGGCAGGAGAAATAATAATGGGGGCAAGGAGATGGCTGATGAACTAATTGAGTATTTTGCATCAGTCTTCACTGTGGAGGACACTAGCAGTGTGCCTGATGTTGTAGTATGTGAAGGAAGAGAAGTGGGTGCAATTACTATTACAAGAGAGAAGGTGCTCAAAAAAAACCTAAAAGACCTAAAGGTACATGTCACCCGGACCAGATGAACTGCATCCTAGGATTCTGAAAGAGGTAGCGTTGGAGATTGTGGTGGCATTAGGAATGATCTTCCAATGATCATTGGACTCTGGCATGGTGCCAGAGGACTGGAAAATTGCAAATGTCACTCCACTCTTTAAGAAAGGAGGAAGGCAGCAGAAAGGAAATTAAAGACCAATAAGCCTGACCTCAGTGGTTGGGAAGATGTTGGAATCAATTGTTAAGGATGAGGTGATGGAGTGCTTAGTGACACAGGACAAGATAATACAAAGTCAGTATGGTTTCCTTCAGGGAAAATCCTGCCTGATGAACCTGTTGGAATTCTGAGGAGATTACAAGTAGGTTAGATAAAGGGGATGCAGTGGATGTTGTATATTTGGAGTTTCAGAAGGCCTTTGACAAGGGTGCTTACAAAATTGAGAGCCCACGGTATTACAGTAATGTTACTAACATGATTACAACACTGGCTGATTGGTAGGAGGCAGTGAATGGGAATAAAAGGATCCTTTTCTGGTTGGCTACCAGTGACTGGTGGTGTTCCACAGGGGTCGGTGTTGGGACCACTTCTTTTTATGCTGTATATAAATGATTTAGATGATGGAATAGATGGCTTTGTTGCCAAGTTTGCAGATGATACGAAGATTGGTGGGGGAGCAGGTAGTGTTGATGCAGAAGGACTTGGACAGATTAGGAGAACGTGGCAAGGAAGTGGCAAATGAAATACAATGTTGGAAAATGCATGGTCATGCACTTTGGTAGTAGAAATAAATGTGCGGAATATTTTCTAAATGGGGAGTAAATCCAAAAATCTGAGATGCAAAGGGACTTGGGAGTCCTTATGCAGAACACCTTAAAGGTTAACTTGCAGGTTGAGTCGGTGGTAAGGAAGGCAAATGCCATAGAAACATAGAAAACCTACAGCACAATACAGGCCCGTCAGCCCACAAAGTTGTGCTGAACATGTCCCTGTACTCACCACTCTCTGCATTTGTTTAAAAAAAGAAAAAAAACCTATCCCTGACATCTCCTCTGTACCTACTCCTGAGCACCTTAAATCTGTGCCCTCTTGTGGCAGCCATTTCAGGCTGGCAAAAAGCCTCTGACTATCCACACGATCAATACCTCTCATCATCTTATACACCTCTATCAGATCACCTCTCAATCTCCGTTGCTCCAAGGAGAAAAAGCCGAGTTCACTCAACCTGTTCTCATAAGGTATGCTCCCCAATCCAGCAACATCCTTGTAAATCTCCTCTGCACCCTTCCTATGGTTTCCACATCCTTCCTGTAGTGAGGCAACCAGAACTGAGTACAGTACTCCAAGTGGAGTCTGACCAGGGTCCCATATAGCTGCAACATTACCTCTTGGCTCCTAAATTCAATTCCACGATTGATGAAGGCCAATACACCGTATGCCTTCTTAACCACAGAGTCAACCTGCGCAGCTGCTTTGAGTGTCCTATGGACTCAGACCCCAAGATCCCTCTGATCCTCCACACTGTCAAGAGTCTTACCATTAATACTATATTCTGCCATATTTGATCTACCAAAATGAACCACTTCACACTTATCTGCGTTGAACTCCACCTACCACTTCTCAGCGCAGTTTTGCATCCTATCAATGTCCTGCTGTAACCTCTGACAGCCCTCCACACAACCCACAACACCCCCAACCTTAATGTCATCAGCAAACTTACTAACCCATCCCTTCACTTTCTCATCCAGGTCATTTATAAAAATCACGAAGAGTAATGGTCCCAGAACAGATCCCTGAGGCACACCACTGGTCACCAACCTCCATGCAGAATATGACCCATCTACAACCACTCTTTGCCTTCTGTGGGCAAGCCAGTTCTGGATCCACAAAGCAATGTCCCCTTGGATCCCATGCCTCCTTACTTTTTCAATAAGCCTTGCATGGGGTACCTTATCAAATGCCTTGCTGAAATCCATATACTCTACTTCTACTGCTCTTCCTTCATCAATGTGTTTAGTCACATCCTCAAAAAATTCAATCAGGCTCGTAAGGCACAATCTGCCCTTGACAAAGCCATGCTGACTATTCCTAATCGTATTATACCTCTCCAAATGTTCATAAATCCTGCCTCTCGGTATCTTCTCCATCAACTCACCAACCACTGAGGTAAGACTCACTGGTCTATAATTTCTTTGGCTATCTCTACTCCCTTTCTTGAATAAGGGAACAACATCCGCAACCCTCCAATCCTCTGGAACCTCTCCCATCCCCATTGATGATGCAAAGATCATTGCCAGAGGCTCAGCAATCTCCTCCCTCACCTCCCACAGTAGCCTGGGGTACATCTCATATAACCATATAACAATTACAGCACGGAAACAGGCCATCTCGGCCCTCCTAGTCCATGCCGAACTCTTACTCTTACCTAGTCCCACCGACTTGCACTCAGCCCATAACCCTCCATTCCTTTCCTGTCCATACAGCTGTCCAATTTAACTTCAAACGACAACATCTCATCTAGTCCCGGCGACTTAATCCAACTTGATGCTTTCCAAAAGCTCCAGCACATCCTCTTTCTTAATATCTGCATGCTCAAGCTTTTCAGTCCGCTGCAAGTCATCACTACAGTCACCAAGATCCTTTCCCGCAGTGAATACTGAAGTAAATTATTTATTAAGTACCTCTGCTATTTCCTCCGGTTCCATACACACTTTCCCACTGTCACACTTGATCGGTCCTACTCTTTCATGTCTTATCCTCTTGCTCTTCACATACTTGTAGAATGCTTTGGGGTTTTCCCTAATTCTGCCCACCAAGGCCTTCTCATGGCCCCTTCTGGCTTTCCTAATTTCCTTCTTAAGCTCCTTCTTGTTAGCCTTATAATCTTCTAGATCTCTGATATTACCTAGCTCTCTGAACCTTCCGTAAGCTTTTCTATTCTTCTTGACTAGATTTACTATAGCCTTTGTACACCATGGTTCCTGTACCATACCATAACTTCCCTGTCTCATTGGAATGTACCTAGCCAGAACTCCACACAAATATCTCCTGAACATTTGCCACATTTCTTCCGTACCTTTCCCTGAGAAAATCTGTTCCCAATTTAAGTTTCCAAGTTCCTCATAACTCCCCTTACTCCAATTAAATACTTATCTAACTTGTCTGTTCCTATCTCTCTCCAATGCTATTGTAAAAGAGATAGAATTATGATCACTATCTTCAAAATGCTCTCCCACTGAGAGATCTGACACCTGACCAGGTTCATTTCCCAATACCAAATCAAGTACAGTCTCTCCTCTTGTAGGCTTATCTACATATTGTGTCAAGAAACCTTCCTGAACACACCTAACAAACTCCACCCCATCTAAACCCCTTGCTCAAGGGAGATGCCAATCGATATTTGGGAAATAAAAATCTCCCACCACGACAACTCTGTTGTTATTACATCTTTCCAGGATCTGTTTCTCTATCTGCTCCTCGATGTCCCTGTTACTATTGGGCGGCCTATAAAAAACACCCAGTAGAGTTATTGACCCCTTCCTGTTCCTAACCTCCACTCACAGAGACTCTGTAGACAATCCCTCCATGATGTCCACCTTTTCTGCAGCCGTGCACTATCTCTGATCAACAGTGCCACGGCCCCACCTCTTTTGCCTCCCTCCCTGTCCTTTCTGAAACATCTAAAACCTGGCACTTGAAGTAACCATTCCTGTCCCTGAGCCATCCAAGTCTCTGTAATGGCTACCACATCATATCTCCAAGTACTGATCCACGCTCTACACTCATCCGCTTTGTTCACAATACTCCTTGCGTTAAAATAGACACATCTCAAACCATCGGTCTGAGTGCATCCCTTCTCTATCACCTGCCTATCCTCCCTCACACACTGTCTCCAAGCTTTCTCTATTTGTGAGCCAACCGCCTCTTTCCCAGTCTCTTCAGTTCAGTTCCCACCCCCCAACAATTCTAGTTTAAACTCTCCCCAGTAGCTTTAGCAAACCTCCCTGCCAGGATATTGGTCCCCCGGTATTCAAGTGCAACCCGTCCTTTTTGTACAGGTCACACCTGCCCCAAAAGAGGTCCCAATGATCCAGAAATCTGAATCCCTGCCCCCTGCTCCAATCCCTCAGACACACATTTATCCTACACTCACTGTCACATGGCACAGGCAGTAATCCCGAGATTACTACCTTTGTGGTCCTGCTTCTCAACTTCTTTCCTAACTCCCTGTAGTCTGTTTTCAGGACCTCTTCCCTTTTCCTACCTATATCATTGGTACCAATATGTACCACGACCATGTTAGCATTCATTTCAAGAGGTCTAGAATACAAGAGCTAGGATGTGATGCTGAGTGTTTATAAGGCACTGGTGAGGCCTTACCTTGAGTATTGTGAACAGTTTTGGGCCCCTCAGCTTAGAAAAGATGTGCTGGCATGGAGAGGATCCAGAGAAGGTTCACAAGGATGGTTCCAGGAATGAAAGGGTTATCATACGAGGAATGTAGGATGGCTCTAGGTCTGTACTTGCTGGAATTCAGAAGGATGAGGGAAGGATCTCATTGAAACCTTTTGAATGTTGAAAGGCCTAGACAGAATAGATGTGGAAAGGATGTTTCCCATGGTGGGAGAGTCTAGGACAAGAGGGCACAGCCTCAGGATAGAGGGGCGCCCTTTCAAAACAGAGATGCGGAGAAATTTCTTTAGCCAAAGGGTGGTGAATTTGTTGAATTTGTTGCCACATGCAGCTGTGGAGGCCAGGTTGTTAAGGCAGAGATTGATAGGTTCTTGATTGGACATGGCATCAAAGGTTACAGGGAGAAGGCCAGGAACTGGGGTTAAGGAGGAGGATAAAAGGATCAGCCATGATTGAATGGCGGAGCAGACTCAATGGGCCAGATGGCCTAATTCTGATCCTATGTCTTATGGATTCCTAACCTCCTAACAGAACCCTTGGTTAATGGTAGGAATACATGACATAAAAATGTTGGGAAGCCCTGATCTAGAATCTCTTGTACAAATGATGAATATTCCAGATCTGTCTCTCGAAATTAGTTCCTATGGTATTTAAAGTGGTCCAGGTTGGCCACAGAGTGCCACGTGTGTTGTTGACACCTTTGAGGTCGACTGTTATGCATCTGTGGTCATATCATTGTGGATGGTGTGTAAGTAAAGGCAGAGTAGAGGAACTGGAATTCAGTGGATGTGAGTGGCACTCTCCTTGCTTGTGTGACTGTACTGTTCTATAGGACAGCACGTCCAGGAAATGTAAGTCAGAGTACACCTGAAGGATATTATACAGAAAATGCTGAAAACACTCCACAAGGGCAGTATAAGGAGCGACTAAGTCAAAACTTAAAGCCTCAGAACCAAAGTATTAACTGTTTCTCTTTCTACACGTGTGACCTAACCTGTTACTGTTTCCAGCATAAACACAATCTGCAGATGCTGGAAACCCATAAAATGCTGGCAGAACCCAGCAGGTCAGGCAGCGTCTATGGAAAGGAATAAACAGGTGATATTTAGGGCTGAGACCCCTCATCAGCATTTTCTGTTTCTATCTCAATTTCAATGTCTTTTTTTTTTGATTTTTCGTATCTGTGCAGACCTATATACCTATAAGTTCAATATCATAGTCTGGAAGGCACCATCCGTATCTAGGGGTTAAGGGCAGAGCTTTTATCCAAAGTAAAGAAGGTCTTACTTTAGTTTGCACTTACTATTTTACGTTTGTCAATTTCTATTGCAATACAGTTTTTTATTAACTTGTAAGTATTAACAAGTATTAACTTGCATTAAATGAGAGAAGATACTAGCTTTTAGGATCACAAGTTCTCTGATTTGTACACTAGTAATGTATGATTTGTTATGTTATAATTACCTGACATCCAATGTTTCTTTGTATTTTCATACAAGAACATGACAGAATAATATAATTTACAAAATCTCCATGGTTTCAGAAACTAATTATACATATCTATTTCAAGCTAACATTTTAGTGATTGAGATACAAATGTCTTGTTGCCAGTACTTTTATACTTGACTGTTTAATGTGCTTCTATCATGTAGATAACGTCAAGTTCACCAAGTCATCCTGCAAACTCATTCTTCTATCCTAGACTGAAGCAACTGCCTGCAATTGCAAGAGTAACACTGACTAGGCTGAAGGATAGCCAGTTAATTGGGATTTCTACAGTTCAATCCAATCTTTTTCCCATAGGAAATGAAATAGATGACTCTGTGTCAGGTGTGTTACATAAAGCTCTTAATGCAAATTTAAGTGGGAAATTATTATCTGCTGATTTGCTATCTGCATAGCATGAGATTGACCCCAGCATCGACCTCAAACCTTTTGCTATACGTATAACATTTTTGTCCTTGTCCACATTATTCAATCTCCAGCAAAATTATGTGCCTAGAATGGGAAAAATTAAGATGCTTCTTTCAAAGGTTTGACAAAGGCAGAGAGTCAAATGGCTTCCTTTCATGCTGGATCATGCTGGAATTTACTTAATCTTTTCTTTTCCTTTTGCGGCTTTAGTTTCCTGTGCAATTAAGTCATGGTTTTTCCTGTTTATTTCCATTAATTCAATACATTAAAGCACCAGTTTAGCTAGATATTTTGTTAATGTAAGAAAACTTGAAAGGAGAAAAGACCACCTCACCCATCAAGCCTTTTTGCCAGGGTTGTAATGTCCAATACTGGAGGGTATGCACTTAAGGTGAGTTGGGGCAAGTTCAAAGGAGACGTGCAGGGCAAGTTCTTTTTTAAAGGGACAGTGATGGGTGCCTGGAAAGCACTGCCAAGGGTGGTAGTAGAGGCAAATCTGATAGAGGTGTTTAAGAAGGTCTTAGATTGGCACATAAATGTATAGAGAATGGATGGATATAGACAGGGTGTAGGCAGAATGGATTAGATTTCGTTAGTTACTAGTTTAATTAGTTTGGTACAACATTGTGGGCTGAAGGCCATGTTCCCGCTCTGTACCATTCCGTGATCGTGAAGCTTGTGGAATCATAATTCGAAAGGTTCCACTAGTTCCTATTTCAGATCTCAGCTTCTTACTCCTAGGCCTTGAAATCAAGATGGTAAAATAGAGGCTTACTCATGGCAAAATAACAATTCTGGAAACTCTCAATCTGATAACGAGATCCAACAGTACCAGAATGTAGCTCGCCACTACCACCTTCTCAAGCCCAATTAGGGTGGCAATAAATTTTAGTTTTGTCAGCAAAGCACACTTCCCAAATACTGAATTTAAAAGAAAGATCTATAAAACCAAATGTTAACCAACCTGACAAGATAGTCCTCTTATATTACAGAACAAAATTTGGAAAAAAAAATCACATAAGTCTGGTGGTGTACTGCAGGCATCAGTGCCAGGACCTTTGCTGTTTGTGATATATATTGTTCCATATACTAATAACCTGGCAGGAAGTATGATTAGTAAATTTAAAGATGGCATGAAAATTGAATACTGTATGCATTAGCAAAAAGCTTGCCCCACATATCTCCTTTCAGCTTACCTTACATGCATGCCCTCCAGTATTAGACATTACAATCTTGTGGAAAAGATGGTTGCTGGAATCTTAGCACTAAATGTTAATCATATACTACAATTCTTAACTGGTACACTTCCAATATAAGTCATGTAAGCATCACTTATTTTGTTCATGAAATTCTGCTATGGGAGGTAGATCATTTTGAAAGGCCTTTATAGGAATATAAAACAATTGTTGACAAGGAGTAATTGAAATTGATTTTTACTATTTCATCAATTGACTAACCAATAATTAATTTTAAAACAACAATACTGCTTTCATTTCACTTAACAATGTCTTCTGAGAATGCAATTTCTCTTGCAACTTTTTTTTATTGCATTAAACAATCACAACTGATTGCATATTCCTTTACAGAAACGCCACTGGATTGTGAAGTTTCCACGTGGTCTTCCTGGGGCTTGTGCACGGGGAAATGCACAGAGATGGGGACTAAGCACCGCACTCGCTACGTCAGGTTGAATCCAGCCAATAATGGTAATCCATGCCCAGCGCTCGAGGAGGAGGAGCAATGTGTTCTGCACAATTGTGTGTAACAACACCACCCAGTGGTGACAACCTTTGTTGGATTTTAAGGACTGAATCTTACCAAAGATGGGATACTCATGCAATACCAATGAACTCAGTTGTTAATAATCCAGGTTTTTAAATGCCAGCTGCATTGACAGTTATTCCATGTTAACACTATTTTTATTCTGTCAAGTTTGAAGTTTGCTGGTTGAAAAATTCACTTTCTCTCTACTTTGTTTAGCATCAATAATCCAGTAATTAGTGTAAGCCTTGAATCAAAACTGTAGTCATCGATACACAGTAGTAACCCATCTCTTAAGTGAGCTCGTAGATTAGAATGCAGCTTTGAAATCACTCCCAGCATCTTGCATTATTTATACTGTGCTCCATTTCAATTTACACAAAACTTTAGGTTCTATGCTGCTTTACGATGTGGATGGCAAATATGATGCCATCTAGAATCTTCCTTCGTGATGATATTTATACAAGAAGATTGATGACTATTTTAGTTTTAATTTTATAATCTGAATTTAATTACCTGGCAATATGCAGTAGCTAGTTAATAGTTCTAAGATAATAACCAAAGGAATTATTTGAAAATAGTGATGTTGATATGCTTTTGCCCATGTGTTCTTATTTAAGAGTTGCCTTGTTCTATAAATTAACTAGATGAGTGATTGGGTCTTAAGAGATTGCAATCACTTTTCTTAGGCAAACAACTCTGTGTACTATTTGAAGACCTTGAACATTAACAAATAGCAGTGCCCTTGAGAAAGCATTTTGACATTAGCTACAAGCATTTTGCCACACATTTCAGTTCCCCTTTTACCCAGTGCTATCTTTCGAGTGGAAGTCTAATCAAAATATTACAAAAAAAATGGTGCATTAATTAATAGAACTCTTTCGGCCCAGCTTTTCTCTTTATAAATATCTACATTGCTCATCAAGGAGATTCATGTGTTTCAATGTAAAGTTTAACATACCGTTTTTAATTCTTTTTCTAGTGAAGAAGTTGTCTCCAGAAATGTTAGCACTAGTGGTAATTAAAATCAAAAGCCAAAAAATACAATATGTATATAGAAATATATATATAAATGTATCCTTGATATTAGAACAGTTTTTAAGTATTTCTATAATCTATTTGTAGGTCTCTCAAACCAATTAATGTTCACTGGAATTTACCAATTATCGAATGTTCTGCTGGGGATCCAATATTGAATAAAACGTATAGACTTGTGTGATTGATATGTTGACTTAAGACATTTTGTGATGTCATGAAAATGATTGGATTTCAGATAACTTCTTAGGAAATTTGTATTGTAAACTAATAATTTTAACCATTGTTTGTGGGATAGAGCAGTATGCATGATTCTTCATTAAGAGAGAGATCAAATCTGTGGAAGAGTCATTTGAATATACAGTATCTAGCTTCATTATCCAGCCATAGAACAGAAATGGTTAGGATATCATCTTTGGGATTTCCCAAAATGTTTTCGTGTCAATAAATTGAGAGGCTCCTAATGAGCACTCATTCTTATTGACTTGTTAAGGTACTTAAGAGAAATTCAACATGGTGGGATGACCGGAGCCCCATGTTGGTCAATGTAGGTGTGGTTAGCACATTTCTTTTTTTCTAAATGAGACTAGTAAAACAACTAGATTTGATGAAAATGTTATATTCTCTATTTCAGATTCTTTAAATTGAACACAATTTCTTATACAGGTATTCCAATTACAAGTAATTATTTGCATTAACATAATCACTGTACTATTCACATCCCTGGTGATTCTAGCTACTCAGAACTTGAGGGAAAATTGATGTATTTGGTATTAAAGTCCTACTTTGAAAGAGTATCTCAAATTAATTATGCAGCACAGAACAACAGAGTATAAAGAAATTTATTTTGGTTGAGCAAAATTTTTATTGCTGGTACTGCTGAGTTGAGAACTTGTGGGGGCTTTCAAAAACTTGTAGGATACGTGTGAACTATATACAGTTTAAAAAAATCAAAGAACTTCAGATGTAAATCTGAAACAAAAATAGAAATGCTAGAAACACTTAGCAGGCCAGACAGCATCTGTGGAAGGAGAAATTGTTAATATTTTGGGTCCACGACCCTTCATTAGAACCAGCCATACTTCTGACGAAAGGTTGCAACACAAGACATTGACTCAAGAGGTACTGCAGGTGCTGGAAGTCTAGAGCGATACACACAGTGTGCTGGAGGAGCTCAGCAGGTCAGGCAGCATCTATGGATGGTAATAAAATGTCAACATTGGGGCTGAGACTCTTCTTCACCTTCATCAGGAGTCCTGATGAAAGGTCTCGGCCCAAAACGTCGACTGTTTATTCCCATTGATCAATGCTGTCCGATTTGCTGAGCTCCTCCAGTACATTGTGTGTATTGCACAAGACATCGTCTGTTTCTTCTCAAAACAAGACTATACAATACCGTTTTACCATTTTTCTAATTTTTGTTTTAAATATCCATGCTGCATGAGTATTATGCCAAACACAAGTCATGTTTATAATGACTGCCGGTCAATATTTCAATTGTGTATTCTTTCCTGCCACAAAATTTACTTTATGTAAAATATATATGAATATTTTATCTCCTTTTCGAAATTGTGGCTCAATGAAATGTTGGGATTGAAGCATGGAGTGCATTGGCAGAGCTTGGATATATGGTACATGAGCAGTAATCTGCCTTTATCTCTGGTATGGATAATCTGCAGTGATTATTAGTTCATTTTATGTAAACTGTTACTTCTCACTTCATTCACCCATATAATACCAGAGCACAACTGTGAGAGCAGGTTGTATCAACAGTTTCAATTTAGAAGGGATAGAGGATTGTTTTAATTTGATGGTATTTAAGTTGATCAAGGAAGTTTAATAGCAATATTTAAAGCAATCAGAGTTTAATAGCAATAGGGAAGCTCTGCCATCGGAGAAAAAAAAATCCTTGCCCATTAGACAATTGAGAGTTTAAATCAGGAAGGATATTTTCACACAAAGCAGCTGAGATTTGGAAAATTCCATCTAACAATTGAGTCAATCGAAATGTTCAAAGCTGGGATTGCTTGCTTTGTTAAGTGTGGTGTTGAAGGATACTGACAAAGGCAGGTACACTGCCAATGTGATCTGACTGAATGTAAGGTGCTCAATGGCCTGCTCATGTTCCTTTGTTCAGATGTACTCTTAATATGCATGAGTGATGCTGTGCTTGGATTTGTATTTTGTAAAATGGATGCACAAAATCAATTTGCACTTGCACTTAGGATTCTTAATTTTGAATTTTTGCATTGTGCATAATTTCAATTCAAAAAGGACTACTAGAATAGATATTGCCACCATTAGCTGATATCTTCTGCTTGTGTGCCACAGTCTGTACTTTCAAAAGGCACTGTGTTCGCTGTTTTCCAAGTTCTTTATTTCCACTGAACATGTATTTGTATATAGTTGACTGCTTGTACATTGTTGTATTTAATTCTATAGTTGCATAAGCGAATATCTTTTGTACCTGTTTGAATCAAATTAAAGAATAAATGTTTTGTCTGCTTGTTCTAAATGGGGAAAATACATGCTCTAAACAGAAAAATTAAGTCAGAACTAAACTCATTCTTTGGTTATTTTTGTATAGATTACTAGATCCTTGATCCATAAGTTCCTGTTGAGGCACATTTAGCTCAAGTGGTAAAACTGCTCTGTATTTAGTAACACAAAATGCATATCAAAGCAGCAGGTGTTCTTTGTATTCCATATTCACAATTTCAACCAAGTTCTAAAGGTGGAGTACACCACACAAAAGTTTGTGTCATGCACTTCATGCAAATGGGTGACAGCAAATTTCTAGAGGAACACATAAGGTGCTGGAGGAACTCAGTGGGTCAGGCAGCATCTAGTAATTGACATTTTGGTTCAATTTCCTTCACAGACTGAAAGAGAGACAGGAAGTAGAGCTAAGGGGTGGAGCAAGAACTTCTTAGAGGAACTGGGTAAATCAGAAGGAGAGAGAAAGGGGACAGAGTGGGAATAGTTTACCTGAAATGTATGGCAGTGTGGTATCATAATGGTTAGTACAACGTTTTACAGTACAAGTGTCCTGGGTTCAATTCCTGCCGCTGCCTATAAGGAGTTTGTACACTCTCCCTGTGATCACCTGGGTTTCCTCTGGGTGCTCCAGTTTCCTCCTACAGTTCAAAGACATACCGGTTGGTAGGTTAATTGGTCATTGTAAATTCACCCATGATTAGGCTAAAATTAAATCATGGGATTACTGGGTGGCGTGGCTCAAAGGGCAGATAAGGCCTATTCTGTGCTGTATTTCAATAAATAAATAAATTGTAAAATTCAGTGTTCATGCTACAGAGGAAGAATATATGGAGCTATTCCTCTAGTTTGTCTTCTCACACTAGCAGTGGCGGAGACCGATGACGGACATGTCGGTATGGAGGGGGAGGTTGAATTAAAATGGCCAGCAGCCGGGAGCTCCAGAAAGCCACAGATGCTCAGCAAAGCAGTTGCTTAGCCTGCAGCCACATCTCCTGATAACCTTTCATGAAAATGTAGCTGGTTGACTTCTAAATTTTATTACGACGTAAGAAGCAGGAACAGAAGTAGGACATTTGGCCCATTGCTTCTGTTCTGCACTTTAAAAGAATCATGGCTGTTCTTTTACCTCCACAGCACTTTTCTTGCCTTAACTTGTATTGTTTAATTGAGCAGCATTTATTATCACCTATTCTTCCTGCCTATGAATGAGAGTTACCATCTGACAAACCACCAAGGAAACATATTATCACACCATCTACCTTTTAGAATTTTATATCTCTAAATAAGATTACCTCTTATTCTACTAACATAGGGGTTCCCAACCTCGGGTCCACAGATCACTTGCTTAACATTGGCTCATGGCATAAAAAAGGTTGTGAACCCCTGTTCTAACGTCTATCTAACACAGGGCAAACTTGTTCAAACTTTACGTAGAAGGTTTCACCATCACTGTAAGGGGTTTCCTGTACCCAACACCCCTACAGCTAACTCCATCCTCCCTGTACCAAGAAATCAACCTCTGCTTCTTACTCTTTAAGGCAAATACATCCTTCGGTGGACCTAGAGCCTAAAACTGTACAAAAGGCTAACACTGTTTGCCTTTAATTGCTTGCAGTATTCTATGTCAAACCTGTGATTTATGTACAAGTTCCTCTGGTCCCTCTGAATACCCAGGCTCCCAATACTTATTCTACTTTTCTACATGCTTTTATGTCATGCTTCTTCATATCATGGAAGCTTCCAGAACAGAAGCAGGCCCTTTGGCCCACTGTGTCCATGTTGACTGTCGATTATCACGTATACTAATTGCCTTTACCTACATCTGGTCTGTAGTCTTCTTTGTCTTGACAATTCAAGAGCTTCTCTGGATACTTGTTAAGTGTTGTGTGTTCACCTGCTTCCACCACCTGCTCAGGCAGTGCTTTCCAGACTTCAATCCTCTGGCTGAAAGATTTCTTCCTCAAGTTCCCTCTAAATCTCTCCCCCATTACCTGAAAGCTACAGCCTCTAGATATAGTAACAGTTTCCTATCTGCTCTGTCTATGTCCCTCATAATTTAGTACACCCCTATCAGCTACCCCATCAGTCTCACTCTGCTTCAAGGAAAACAAGCCCAGCCAATCCAGTCTCTCCTCTTAAGCTAAGTGCTCCATTCCAAGCAAAATCTTGGCCAATCTCCTTTGGGCACTCAAGTGCAACCACATCTTTTCTATGGTTTGATGACCAGAAATGCACACAGTATACCAGCTGTGGTCAAACAGGTTATACCATTACCTCTATGTTCTTATATTCTGTGTCCCAATGAATGAAGGCTAGTATCCCATGGGTCTTTTGTATTTGTGCTGTATACTTTTGGATTCTTAGAATTGTATATCAAGGTCCCTTTGCTCCTCATTACAGCTTGGATCATATAATTGACTGCATGTGTCCCACCTTTATTAGCTCTCCTTTGTTAACACAGATAAGAGTTTGTCATTGAAGAAGTGGATTCAATTTGCCACTTTTTGATCACTCACTTGACTTCATTTTCTATCTTAACAATATTGTTTCGTATGGCAGGTGTTTTTGTCTTCACACTTCTAATTGTTTTTTTGTCAAATTTGGCCTGATTCACGAGCCTGTCCATTCCAGAGCCAAGTTTGGATCAGTATTTGTCTGGCATCTTGTCCACAGCCATTACAACATGGGGTGACCCTGAACTGGCTTTGCCTGATGGAATCTTTGAAGCATACAAGCCTCCACATGATGTCTTAACAATTTAGAATAATCGTTAAACTTGTGATGTATCTACGTAAATAGCTGAGGATTAAGTACTGATCCTTAAGTTATTTTACTGATTATAATTGCCTATTTCCACTCTCTGCTTTCTGTCCATTTACTGATAATCAAACAATGAACTTACATTAATTGAGCATACAAGTCATAATTTTGTGTAATAAACTCATACGGCACTTTATTAAAAGATTTCTTTTAGAATACCTAACTATTTACATGCCCTACTTTTGTCTTTTTTTGTCTGGTCATGAGGGATTTCAATATGCAGGAAGATTGGAAAAATCAGGTTGGTGCTGGATCTCAAGGGGGGAAATTGTAGAATGCCTACCAGATGGCTGTTTAGAGCAGCCCATGTTTGAGCCCACTAGGGGATCAGCTATTCTGGATTGGATGTTGTACAATGAACCAGAATTGATTAGCGAGGTAAAGGGCCCTTAGGGGCCAGTGATCATAATACGATGGAATTCACCCTGCATGTTGAGAGGGAGAAGCTAAAGTTAGATATATCTGTATTATAGTGGAGTAAAGGGAATTACAAAGGCATGAGAGAGGAGCTGACCAAAGTTAACTGGAAGGGGACACTAGCAGGGACAATGGCAGAGCAGCAATGGCTGGAATTTCTGCGTGTAATTCAGAAGGTGCAGGATATACATCCCAAAGAAGAAGTATTCTAAAGGCAGAGTGATGTAACTGTGGCTGACAAAGGAAGTGAAAGCCAACATAAAAGCCAAAGAGAGGGCATATAATGGAGCAAAAATTAGTGAAAAGTTAGATGATTGGGGAGCTTTTAAAACCAAACAGAAGGCAACTCAATAAGTCATAAAGATGGAATATGAAGGTAAGCTAACCAATAATATTAAAGAGGATACCAAAAATTTCTTCAGATATACAAAGTGTAAATGAGAGGCAAGGGTAGATATTGGACCACTGGAAAATGTTGCTGAAAGGTAGTAATGAGGGACAAGAAAATGGTGGACGAACCGATAAATATTTTGCATCAGTCTTCACTGTGGAAGACACTAGCAGTATGTTGGACGTTTGAGAGTGTCAGGGGGCAGAAGTTAGTCAATTTGCCATTACTAGGGAGAAGGTGCTTGGGAAACTGAAACACTGAAGGTAGGTAAATCCCCTGGTCCAGACGGTGCACATCCCAGGGCTCTGAAAGAGGTAGCTAAAGAGATTGTGGAGGCATTAGTAATAACCTTTCAAGAATCAATTGATACTGACATGCTTCCGGAGGACTAAAAAATTGCAAATGTCACTCCACTCTTCAAGAAGAGAGAAGCAGAAGAAAGGAAATTATAAGCCAGTTAGTCTGAACCCAGCAGTTGGGAAGATGTTGGAGTCGACTGTTAAGGATATGGTTTCGGGGTACTTAGATGTACATGATAAAATAGGCTGAAATCAGCATGGTTTCCCTAATGGAGAATCTTGCCTGACAAATCTGCTGGAATTCTTTGAAGAAATAGCAAGGAGGATAGACAAAGGAGAATTGATTGACGTTGTGTATTTGCATTTTCAGATGGCCTTTGACAAGGTGCCACACATGAGACTACTTAACAAGCTACAAGCCCGTGGTATAACAGGAAAAATTCTAGCATGGATAAAGCAGTGGCTGCTTAGAAGGAGGCAAAGAGTGAAAATAAAGTGAGCCTTTTCTGGTTGGCTGCCAGTGACTAGTAGTGTTCCACAGGGGTCTGTGTTGGAATCGATTCTTTTTACATTATATGTCAATGATTTGGATAATGGAATTGATGGCTTTTTGGCCAAGTTGGTGGACAATTCCAAAGTAGGTAGAGGGGATGGTAGAACTGAGAAAGCAGGGAGGCTACAGAAGGACTTCGACAGGGCTACGGTAGGAAACTTTGTCACATGGTGTGAGCAGAATTATCTGCAGCTTAATGTGAAAAAGACTAAGGAGCTGGTGGTAGACCTGAGGAGAGCTAAGGCACCGGTGACCCCTGTTTCCATCCAGGGGGTCAATGTGGACATGGTGGAGGATTACAAATACCTGGGGATACGAATTGACAATAAACTGGACTGGTCAAAGAACACTGAGGCTGTCTACAAGAAGGGTCAGAGCCCTCTCTATTTCCTGAGGAGACTGAGGTCCTTTAACATCTGTCGGACGACGCTGAGGATGTTCTACGAGTCTGTGTTGGCCAGTGCGATCATGTTTGCTGTTGTGTGCTGGGGCAGCAGGCTGAGGGTAGCAGACACCAACAGAATCAACAAACTCATTCGTAAGGCCAGTGATGTTGTGGGGATGGAACTGGACGGTGGTGTCTGAAAAGATGATGCTGCCCAAGTTGTATGCCATCTTGGACAATGTCTCCCATCCAGTACATAATGTACTGGTTGGGCACAAGGGTACATTCAGCTAGAGACTCATTCCACCGAGATGCAACACAGAGCATCATAGGAAGTCATTCCTGCCTGTGGCCATCAAACTTTACAACTCTTCCCTTGGAGGGTCAGACACCCTGAGCCAATAGGCTGGTCCTGGACTTATTTCCTGACATAATTTACATATTACTATTTAATTACTTATGGTTTTATTACTATTTAATTATTTATGGTGCAACTGTAACGAAAACTAATTTCCCCCGGGATCAATAAAGTATGACTATGACTATGACTATTAGGAGAGTGGATAAAGAAGTAGGAGATGGAATACAGAGTATGGTCATGTACTTTGGGAGAAGGAATAAAAGCATAGACTATTTTTAAGTACAGAGAAAATTCGAAATTCTGAGATGCAAAGGGATTTGGGAGTCCTCATGCAGGATTCCCTAAAGGTTAATTTGCAGGTTGAGTTGGTGGTGAGGATGGCCAAATGCGATGTTTGCATTCATTTTGAGTATACTAGAATATAAAAGCCAGGATGTAATGTTGAGGCTTGGTAAGGCCTCACCTTGAGTATTGTGAGCAGTTTTCGGCCCCTTATCTAAAAAAGGATGTCCTAACGTTGGAGAGGGTTCAAAGGAGGTTCACAAGAATAATTCTGGGAATGAAAAGGTTGCCATAGGAGGACTGATTGATGGCTCTGGGCCTGTACTCACTGAAATTCAGAAGAATGGGGGAATCCAATTGAAACCTATTGAATGTTGAAAGTCCTCAAAAGAGTACATGTGGAGAGGATGTTCCTATGGTGGTCGAGTCTAGGACCAGAGGACACAGCCTCAGAATAGAGGGATGCCCATAAAGAGTGGAGATGATGAGGATTTTTTTAGTCAAAATGGTGAATCTGTGGAATTCATTGCCACAGGCTGCTGTAGAGGCCAAGTCATTGGGTTTATTTACAGCAGAGGTTGATAGATCATTGATTCGTCAGGACATGAAGGGTTATGGGGAGAAGGTAGGAGATTGGGGCTGGGTGAGGAATGGATCACAATGATGAAATAGTGGAAAGACTCAATGGGCCAGACGGCCTAATTCTGCTGATATATCTTATATTGTCAATAAGTATAACAGCAACTATGTCCCTTTTGTAAATTGTTTTGTGGGGTTAAGTGTCCTGCTGTCAGTTCCTAGATTACAATAAATTCCCACTTTTGACATCTAGTCAACAAACTGGTCTTTTATTTCACTTATTTGAAAGGTGAAATTATGTTTGTTGCTGGCAATGTAATAAGGAGCCAGTTTGGTATTGTGTTAGTCAAAAAGAGCGGTGCCAAGTGCAAACAATGATCTAAATAGAGCTAAATGACTTAGCAACAGGGGTAGAAATTAGTCCCAAGTATCCATAAAGAAGAAAAAATCCCATTCATCCTGTCCATTGACATCTGTTGAATAATGGATGCATGGTGACAAAGATGCTCTCATGTTTTAAAGTAGTTACTGATAATCATTGACTCGTCTCACACTAACTAAAGATAAAAATATTAGGCAAAATAGGTATTTTGCAATACAGCAAAAAAAATTCCAGCAATTTCTGAGAGATTTATATAAAGGAATCACCACAATAATCTGTCCACTTGGTGGTGCTCTTATATAACATGAGGGTGTTTTTCACCTCAAGTGCCCAGTGCTGGTCTGAAGTGTTCTGTGAAATCAGTGTACAGGCTTTTGCGTGACGGATTTCTAAACACCGTCTGTTCTGCTTATGTCACAATAAGAAATTGAAATGAAGGTTTTACTTAAGGGACTTTTGTTCACTTTAAGCTGCAGCTTCTCCTTTTCCTTCTACTTTCAACAGGGGGAGAGAGAAAAAAAGTGCATCATAGAGGACATTCCAGCTGATACCTTGGTTACAGGTGAGAGTTGATTTATGACATTGTTCTTTAAATAAAACAAAATTAAGAATATTTTCAACTATGTATTTTGTTTCATTTCTAATAAGGATTACATATCGCAATGTGATTTTAAAAATCAAATAATCAGCAACACAATATCCAGCCTTTATAGATCAATGAGAATTACAGTCATGAAGTATAGTGCAATAGAGATTGATTTACAAGAGAGCTTGCCAGACTTCTGTCTTAAGTTGCTTCCACACACGAAAGATCTCTGATTTTACCTTTGTTATTTGTTTCCTATGTTTCAAATGTACATCTTTTTGTCAATTGAACATATTTTAATACAAAAGAAAGAAATCATTAGCTTTATTTGTCACATGTGCATCAAAACAGAAAGAGAAATGTGTTGTTTGCATCACTGACCAGCATAGTCCGAGATGTGCTGGGGGCAGCCTGTGAGTGTCGCAACGCTTCCAGTGCCAACTTCCTAACCCTAACTTGTACACTTTTGGAATGTGGGGGGGGGGGGGGAGGGAAGGAAACTGGAGCACCTGAAGGAAACCTATACGGTCCCAGAGAGAATGTACAGGCTCCATACAGACAGTGGTGGAATTGAACCCCGGTCTTACAGCTGGTGCTGTAAAGCATCATGCTAATTGCCATGCCACCGAATGTTTGGCATCCTGACTGCATATTTGTGACCCTTTGCTATTCAGAGTAAATAGCATTACTGGAAATAAATATAAAACAAATATTGCCTTTACAAAGATATTGAAAGTATGCTATTCACCATCTGTGACATTCTCACCAAAGAAGGTCATGTTGTTTGTCCTTGGAATTTTCATTGATTACTCACATGTTGTGCAAATACCTACTCGTTCCTGTGCCAAAAATACACAAGCTATTAATGAAAATTGCATCGTCTCCAATTGTCAAATCAAGGAGATCCAAAAAACTAAAGCATTCTAATGACTTAATATAATTAATTAGACATATAATTTGCTTCACTCCTGACTCACCTAAAAGGCATTTCCCCTCCAAAATGCAGAATTTTTATGGCGATATGTAGAAAACTGTACTTGTTTTCAGTGTTGTATTAGGCATGATAATATAATTGAGGACCATCAAAATACCTGGCAAGTTTTCAGCAGGATGAAAATTCCTGTTGTTTTTTTTCTTTATTGATTTGAACTGAAAACAACACAGAACATGATTGCATGAGTTTATTTTTAGATTAAACTAAAAGGCTTCTTGATACAATTTGAGGGTTTTTCTGTAGGGCAAGTTATATGTTCACAATCACAATATTTCTATAATAAGTTTCAGATTCTTATCCAAGATCCTTTCACACATATGATACATTCCATGTTATAGTCACATATTATACATCAATTGTCATTGTTTTAGAACTTGATATTGCAATGACAGAAAAACTATCAACCTACTACTTTTCAGTCAAACTGTGGAAAGTGCAAAAAAGTAGGAAAAGTACTGTATCTAACTGTAAGTGACATTAACAAACCAGGGAGACGAATTATTGACAAAACTAGAAGTAAATGATCTAATTTTCATTACAGAAAGGTGGCTGAAGGAAGTGCAGCAAGATTAATGTTCAATGTAATTTGACTTTTAGGAAGCATAGGCAAAAAGAGTTTGGGTAGTGTTATTAGTTAGAGATGTTACTAGTACATAGTCAGAAATAATTTTGGCTTGGTATATTCTTATTCAGAATTAGGTTCATTTTGGGTTAACCTAGGAAATCACAAGGGGCAGAAAACATTACTGGCACTTATTTAAAGTCTCCAAATATTAACTGTAATATTCGGCAGGGCATCAGCAAAGACATAAATAACTGTAGTAATACAATAATCATGGAGAACTCCAACCCACATATTGTTTGCAGAAATCAAATATGCAGTAATAATATGGACAAATTCATAAAATGTATATAGGATGGTTTTCTAGATCACTAGATTGTGAAAGTAACTAGAGAAAAATGCTATTTTTGATTTTGTAATATGCATTGAGAGAGGGTTAATAAATAATCACCTTGCAGAAGTAAAAAAAAAGGAAATTAATAAAAATGCCTAGTCTAATTTAGCACAGTGGCATTTACTTATGGATGATAATGTGATTTACTTTGGCCTACAATGATTGTGAATTGTAGCACACTGTAAAATCCAAAGCTGTGCAATCATATCTCTTTGTTTTTCCAACAAGTTCTGGAAAGTCTTTATCAAGAGACCTTCACTGTATACTGGTGCAGAAGGGCCATTTCATTTCCAACATATGTAGTCAAAGCTTGGACTGAGGTTTAAAACAAATTTATTATCAAAGTACATGTACAGTATGTAACCATATACTACCCTGAGATTCATTTTCTTGCAGGTGTTCACAGTAGAACAAAGAAGTACAATAAAATCAGTGAAAAACTACACACAGACACTGACAAAGAACTAATATGCAAATAAAGGCAATCCGTGCTAATACAAAAAACCTTAAATAAACAAACAAATAAATAAATAATACTGAGAACATGAGTTGTTGGGTTCCCTGAAAGTGAGTCCAACAGTTGTACAATTAGTTCAGTGTTGAGGTGAGTGAAGTTATCCACACTGGTTCAGCACCCTGGTGGTTGAAGGGCAATAGCTGTTTTGAACCTGGTGACATGGGCCCTAAAGCTCCTGTACCTCCTTTCCCATGGCAGCCGCAAGACAAGAGCATAAACTGGATGGTGAGGGTTCTAGACGATAGATGCTGCTTTCTTGTGCCAGCACTCCTTGTGGATGTGCTCAATGGTGAGGGTAGGTCTGTTAGATTTTGTATGCCATGTCGCTTGAGGAGACCCACATAGCTCCTTCGTGGCTGGTTACAAGACTTTATCTCCACCTCTCTTCACTTTCTGCAGGGATCGCTCCTTTGTTCAGTCTTCCATCCCCACTAAACTGCCTTCCGGTACTTATCCCAGCAAGCAGCCTAAGTGCTACACCTGCCCATACACCTCCTCCCTCACCTCCATTCAGGGCCCCAAGCAGTCCTTCCATGTGAGGCAACACTTCACCTGCAAATCTGCTAGGGTTGTCTATAGTGTCCAGTGCTCCTGATGCGGCCTCCTCTACATTGGTGAGACTCCTCTCCTCCTACGTTGATAAGAGTCATCGTAAATTGGGGGATCGCTTCGCTGAATACCTCTGCTCCATTTGCCAAAAGCGGTATCTCCCAGTGGTCAAACATTTTAATTCCGATTCCCATTCCGACATTTCCGTCCATGGCCTCCTCTTGTGCCAAGATGAGGCCACTTTCGGGTTGGAGGAGCAATATCTTATCTTTTGTCTGGGTAGCTGCCAACTTGCTGGCATGAATATCAATTCCTCCTTCTGGTAAACTAATTCCTTCCTTTCCTCTGTTCCCAACACGGTCCTTTTATCTCTTCTCATCTGCCTATTACTTCCCCCTGTGTCCCCTACAATGTGTCCATTTCTCCTACAGTCCACTCTCCTCTCCTATCAGATTCCTTCTTCTCCAGCCTTGACCTTTCCCATCCACCTGGCTTCACCTGTCAGTTCCAGCTGGCCTCCTTCTCTTACCCCATTTTTATTCTAGCATATTCACCCTTCCTTCTCAGTCCTGAAGAAAGGTCTTGGCCCGAAGTGTCGAGAAATCATCCCCATAGATACTGTCTGACCTGCTGAGTTCCTCTAGCATTTTGTCTGTGTTGCTTTGGATTTTAGCATCAATGGATGCTCTTGTGTTTGAGATATCTCTGTTGCCTGACATCACTCTACAGCTGTCACCTGACTGCAAATCACAGTGAAGTGGGGAATGCATAGCCCAAAGACCATTTGGCAACTTACTGAGAATAGTGCCACTCCATTGATTAGAAAATCCAGGGCACTGATTTCTTTCTTAAGAGTATCTGGACCTCCAAATATTTGGAACAATTTTGCAAAACTATTTTCAGCTTTGCAGATTTTGCTTTTATAAAACTGGACACATTATGGTAGAATTAAGTGTAGAAGATGGCTCCATTGAGATTCAAAGTAGCAGGAAACAAGGCTAATTTTTTGGGGTTCTAAAGAAGTGTAGAATGGGAGGCGAAAGAGAGATTGAAGAAACAAGAAGTTCCATGATGTCCAGTTACATTACAGCCTTTGTGCCACGATCAGAGACTAATTTTTTCTACAGCTGCTAATGGTAATTAAATGGTAATTCTAACCTCAAACCTTCTTCATCTGTTCAGGACGACACAAAATGCAATCCTGGGATATTGCTGCACATGAATTCCTTCCTTCTGCACCAGGTTTAGGTTTGTTTGTGACTGTCAAAGGTCCAGATAAACAGGTATAATAGCATTTTATTTATGTTATAACGTAGCATCAGTTAAATGCTGTAAATATGCAAAGGGTTGATTAATGTTTCTGATATAACTGTTCATTAGTACTGGGTTCAGCTGCTGAAAAGATGAACCTGAAATGTGAATTTATTTTTCTGTCTCAATCGTTAATTGTGAAACCTACACCATTTTCTGTCCTTAATACAAAATGATAGTATTTGTGATATTTGTGCTTTCCTTCTGAAACTGAGTAACTGGCACCATGGGGCAGTATTACGCTCTGACCAGCCTCTCTATTACTCTGACTGTCCAAAATCAATCAATATTTTGATAACTACATTGAGATAGTACAAAGCAAAACACAATGCAGAATAGGGAAAATCAAGATAGTGGTGAGCTGTTATGCTGATTAAGGTTGAGGCTCAGAATTGTCTTATTAGGATTGAAGGGAGGGTTTTGAGGATAGCGCAGGGAGCTGAGGGACAGGGATGAAGGAAAGTTAGAATGAAGGATCAGGGGCAGTGACTGAGGTCAGTGGGCCCCCGATGACTCACCACCCCTCCAACCTGGCTGGCAGGTCCCAGGGTTGAGACTGTGTAAGTCCGGAGGTCAAGACTTCGAGGTCAAAGTCCAATGGTCGGTGGGCTTTGGGGTCGATTCCTAGAGGTCAGCTAAGTTTGAACGTTGAAACTGAAGTCCAGGGATCAGAGAGTGCCATGCCTCGCATACCCTGAGACTCTCTCATAGTTCAAATATCTGTTCATCTCCTCATTGAATATGTTCAATAACTCCAATTTGACAGCTTTCTGGGGTAGAGAATTCCAAACTATCTTGACCAGCTGAGGGAAGAAATTACTTATCTATGTCTTAAATAAATGGTCAACCATAATCTGAAACTGCAGACACCCCCAGTAGCATTCACTCCGTCAATCTTGCTCAGAATCTTAAGACTACCTCTTACTCTTCTGAATTTTAGTCTTTACTCTTTGGGGAGAAGGAGGATGAGAGGAGACATGATAGAGGTGTACAAGATAATAAGAGGAATAGATAGAGTGGATAGCCAGCGCCTCTACCCCAGGGCACCATTGCTCAATACAAGAGGACATGGCTTTAAGGTAAGGGGTGGGAAGTTCAAGGGGGATATTAGAGGAAGGTTTTTTACTCAGAGAGTGGTTGGTGCGTGGAATGCACTGCCTGAGAGAGTGGTGGAGGCAGATACACTAGTGAAGTTTAAGAGACTATTAAACAGGTATATGGAGGAATTCAAGGTGGGGGCTTATATGGGAGGCAGGGTTTGAGAGTCGGCACAACATTGTGGGCCGAAGGGCCTGTACTGTGCTGTACTATTCTATGTTCTATGTTCTATGTGTGCCCAAAATGCTCAATAGCACTCAAAATGTCAAACCCGTTTATCCCAGGAACAAACCTTCTTGGCGATGCCACCAATGAAGAATTGTATAATTTTTTAAAATACGGAGTCCAGAGTTGTACTTAACACTCTTGGTGTGATCTCACCAGCACTCTGTAAAGGTGCAACAAAACTTGCCTGCTTTTACATTCCATGCATCTTGTAATTAAGCACAACATTCCATGAGTCTTAATTCCTTTCTGTACCTACTGTTGCACGGAGCAACTGGAGGCAGACCCAAGTGCAGGATACAGGCACGGAGACAGACTAGGACTTGACTAGGAACTCGGAACCAGGACCTGGACTTGGCATGGAACTCGGAACCAGGACCTGAACTTGACTTAGAACCAGGACCTGGACTTGACTTGGAACTCGGAACCAGGACCTGGACTTGACTTGGAACTCGGAACCTGGACCTGGACTTGGCATGGAACTCGGAACCAGGACCTGGACTTGGCATGGAACTCGGAACCAGGACTTGAACTTGACTTAGAACTCAGAACCAGGACCTGGACTTGACTTGGAACTCGGAACCAGGGCCTGGACTTGACTTGGAACTCGGAACCTGGACCTGGACTTGGCTTGGAACTTGGAACCAGGACCTGGACTTGGCTTGGAACTCAGAACCAGGACCTGGTCTTGACTTGGAACTTGACCAGGACTGGGACTTGGAGCCTTGACTTGGACTGGAACTGGGACACGGAGCCGACAACACCAAAGAAAGACAACGATTCATATCTTGGCTCAGAGGAGTGGCAAACGGCCAGCAATCCTCAGCTGGACACGAAGAGACAGAATTCCCAACTCGGAGTAGCGGCAAATGGCCAGACCTACTCAGCTGGGACTGAGACAACTAAACCAACGAACGACTGACAATATGAATCTTGACACGGAGTAGCTCATGAAGTGGCAAAACAGCCGGCAATCACTTAGCTGGAAACGAGGAGACAGAATTCTCAACTTGGAGTAGCGGCAAACAGCTGGACCTACTCAGCTGGAAATGAGACGACAGAAACCAAACAATGACAGTCCATTTGTATCTAGACACGGAGAAACTCATGAAGACACTCCCTTATTCCTAGCGGCTCGGAAGACGGTCCCTTATTCCTGGCGGCCCAAAAGACGGTCCCTTATTCTTGGCGGCTTGGAGTGGTGACGATCGGCCAGCAAATCTCAGCCGAACAAGAAAACGACAGAATTCGCTTCTTAGCTCGGAGTAGCGGCAAAACGTCTAGCAACTCAGCTGGACACGAAAACGACTGAATTCACTAAGCAGCCACAGGCACCAAAGCAACTAGAGTCCACGATTCTCAGATGCCGTGGGACGAGCATAGCTGCACTGGCTACGGTGACAAACCAGCCGTGAGCAGATGAAAGCCGGAGCCTTTATGCTGCCAGTTCTAATGAGGATCAGGTGCCCTGATCAAGGAGCCCAGCAGAACACAGGGAAAAGGAAATTAACTGAAATGAGTAGTTAACAGACCGGACCATTACACCCACATGTCAAACCTTTGCATTTCACCAACACTTTGGATCCCATTGCGAACATTTTATATTCTACTCCCTTTAAATAATAATTTAAGGGCCAGCTGGTGGCGCAACGACATCAGCGCCAGACCTGGGAGCGGAGGTTCCCGAGTTCGAAACTAGTTGGGTCCGCCTCCGAGTACGCTTTCCATCTGTGCCGGGTTGAGTGTCGAGAACACAATTCGACCTCATAAAACAAAGGGAAAATACTGTGATAAATGCCTGTGTGACGCGTGGCGCGCCACACAGTCTCTCTCTCGCTCCGCGCCTTGTAAAATCCATGAAAAAGACATCATCACGGACGTACGCATGGACACGCAGACACACACGCACAGACTCGCACGCAGGCACACCCAAAACAAACAGACAAATAAATAAATAATGTAGTTGTCCAAAGACTTTATATTTTGCAATGTTATACACCAATTGCCAACTCCTTGCCCAATCACTCAGCTTGTCTATTCATGCTTCATCACAACTGATTAACCCTTATCAGCAGCAAATGTGGCTGCAGAATACTTGGTCCAGTCATTCAAGATATTGAAATATATTGTAAAGACTTCATGCCCCAACACTGATGCCTGTGGCACCATACTGATTACTAATTGCCAGTCCGATTTCTATTTAGACTTACTCTGAGTTTTGTGTTAGCCAGTTCCCTAACAATGTGCTTTGGTGCAGTAAGCAACCTTTTACTTGAAACCTAACAAATGTCTACTGATAATCCAAAGAGAATCAGAATCAGGTTTATTGTCAACGGCATGCGTCATGAGGTTTGTTAGCTTAGCAGCGGCAGTTCTATGCAATACATAACAAAGAACAAAAAAAGTAAAGATAAATAAATAAATCAATTACAGTATATGAATATTGAGTAGACTAAAAATTGTGCAAAAACAGCAATAATATATATTTTAATAAATGAGGTAGTGTTCATGGCTTCAGTGTTTTTGTTGACTTACCAAATCTCTTCAAACTCCTAATGAAGTACAGTCGCTGTCTTGCCTTCTTTATGCTGGGACCAGGTTAGGTCCTCAGAGATCTTGACACCCAGGAACTTGAAACTGCTCACTCTCTCCACTTCTGATCCCTCTATGATTGGTATGTGTTCCTTCATCTTGCCCTTCCTGAAGTCCACAATCAGCTCTTTCATCTTACTGATGTTGAGTGCAAGGTTGTTGCTGTGACACCACTCCACTAGTTGGTATATCTCGCTCCTTTGCATCCTCTCATCTCCATTTGAGATACTACCAACAATGGTGGTATTATCATCAAATGTATAGATGTGGCTATCTCTAGCCACACAGTCATGGGTATAGGGAGAGTACAGAAGTGGGCTAAACACACACCCCTGAGGTGTTGATCAACAGCAAGGAGGAGATATTATCACCAATCCACACAGATTGTGTCTTCCGGTTAGGAAGTCTTGGATCCAGTTGCAGAGGGAGGTACAGAGGCCCAGGTTCTGTAACTTATCAATCAGGATTGTGGGAACGATGGGGTTAAATGCTTAGCTACAGTCAATAAACAGCATCCTGACATAGGTGTTTGTATTGTCCAGGTGGTCTAAGGTCGTGTAGAGAGCCTTAAGATTGTGTCTGCTGTTGACCTATTGCGGCGATAGGCAAATTGCAGCGGGTCCAGGTCCTTGCTGAGGCAGGAGTTCAGTCTAGTCATGACCAACCTCTAAAAGCATTTCATCACTGTAGATGTGAGTGCTGCTGGGGGATAGTCATTAAAGCAGTTCACATTATTCTTTTTAGGCACTGGTATAATCGTTGCCTTTTTGAAGCAAGTGGGAACTTCCACCCGTAGCATTGAGAGGTTGAAAACGTCCTTGAATACACTACATCTACTAATTTATATCTCAATCACTTCCTTGAACCCTATTCCAAAGCATGGCAAAGATCACAAATGAAAGTAGTTGTTACTAACAAGACCAAGAATCTCTGAAAAGCAATAATCAGACATGAGGAACAATCTTTTCATTGTCCATAAACTCAAAACAAATCCAAGGAAGGCTATAACTTGGAGTCTACTGGGGCATTGTCGACTTCAATTATATGGCACTACTTGGATTATCTCACGTTTGATTACACTCAGTAACTTTTTTTATTAGGTACACATGTACAATTGCCCATAAATGCAAATATCTAATCAGCCAATCATGCGGCAGAAACTCAATTCATAAAAATATTCAGACAAGGTCAAGAGATTCAGTTGTTGTTCAGACTAAACATCAGAATGGGGAAGAAATGTGATCTAAGTGACTTTGACTGTGGAATGATTGTCGATGCCAGATGGGTAATGGTAATATAATGTTCCAGAGGAGGGCAGAAGTAATAATTATTGGGTCAGCTATATTAAATCTTGATGCTCTATGAAACTGGGCAAATTCTATCATTGCTATTTTGCTTTGGTCATAGCAGTAAAAGTAACTATGACATTTGTATTTTTGTAAAAATCTGTTTGCTTCAACAAGGATATTCAGGAAAGGAAATCTGATTCCTGATGAATAGCAATATGTGTTGTAGTTATATTGTTATTCCTTCTTGTGCCTTGTGGTGCATCGGGTGGTTGAGCCTTTCTTTAGCATTTTGTTTGTTTTTTTTTTCCTCCGAGGCAGAGATGTTAGCTCAACGCTCAACCCCAACACAGGTGGGGGAGAAAAGAGAGCTGAACTGGCTGGATTCGAACCCGGGACCAATTGTCTCGAAGTCCGATGCTGATTCCACTACACCTGAAGCCAAATGTAGTTCTATGTGTTATTGCAATTACCATAATTGTGTTACACATTGATTTTCAATAATTTTCATATATGTTGCAAAATCAATGATTTTCCAGATATTTAAATCAAATACAATGTACAAATGATTTCTTCATTAACTAAACAATTCATGTTTTTTTCTTATAAACAGATTTTGCTGCATAAATTATATGCTCCAGAAAGTCACTTTATATTTCAGTCTCATTCTCAAGGGGAGCACTACATCTGCCTGACATCCAACTCCACCAGACTAGCAGTGTTTGCTGGGAGTAAATTGGTACGTGCATCACATTAGCAACATTTAACCCTTTTAATAAAATGAAAACATATGATAATTAATGCAATAACTCAAATGCTAAGTATATTTAGTAACTGCAGTTCAAAGCCTCAACCTTGCAATGGCACACAAAAGTTCAAAGTCCAAAGTAAATCTATAATCAAAGTACCTATATGTCATGATACACAACCCTGCATTTTCTTGAGGGCATTCAAGATTCAAGATTATTTAATGCCATTTCCAGTACACAAGGAGAACCAAATAATTGTTACTCCGGTTCTAAAGCAGCATTAAAAAAAAACACAATAAGATGAAAACAGAATAACAGAAAAACAATAAATATAAATACATAAGATAGCTTATACACAAAGATTGTATTTCCATAAAGCGACGCTAGGCACAGTAGTGTGTGTATATAAGGTGACCGGCAGGAAATGATAAAATAATGGTGTGGGGGTGTGGACGAGTGAGTTAGTGGGTGGAGGTGTTGATCAGTCTTACTGCTTGGGGAAAGTAACTTCCTGAGTCCAGTGGCCCCTGCATGGAAGCTACATAGCTTTTCCCCTGATGGGAGTGGATGAAACAGCCCATGAGCAGGGTGAGTGGGATCCCTCCTGATACTACTGGCCCTTTTCCAGCACCTTTCTATATATATTAATAAAGTACATCTATCTATCTATCTATATGATCTTGATGGGAGGTAGGCTGGTGCCAATGATGCATTGGGCAGTTTTGACTACCCATTGTAGAGTCTTCATGTCCGTCACAGTGCAATTTCCGTATCGTGGAGTGATGCAGCTTGTTAGAATGCTCCCTACTGCACACCTGTAGAATGACATGAGTATAGATGTGTATAGTCCGGCTCTCTTCAGCCTCCTCAGAAAATAGAGGTATTGGTGAGTTTTCCTGATTGTGTGATTAGTTATCAGTTTTCATTGCAGTAAATACTGCAATGAAAAATTGCACACATCAAGATGGACAACGAACTGCAAATACAAAAAGAAAATAAAAACAAAAAAACCCAATAAATATCAAGAACATGAAATGAAGAGCCCTTGAAAATTGAGTCATAGTTTGTGGGAACAGTTCAGTGACAGGGCAAATGAAGTTGAGTGAAGTTATCCATTCTAGTTCAAGAGCCTGATGGTTGAGTGGTAATACTGTAAATGTTCCTGAACATGGTAGTATGAGTCCTGAGGCTCCTGCACCTTCTTTCTGATGGCAGCAGTGAGAAGACAGCATGGCCTGGGGGTGGGGGTCCTTGATGATTGATACTGTTTTCCTGTGACAATGCTCCATGCAAACAAATTCACAAAGTTTGACTGAGATTCGTGTCCACCCTTTTTCCCTTTTTCTGAAGGTGGTGGTGAGATGCAGCTCTCTGGTGAGACAGTTCTGTAGTGCTGACTTTTGTGTTTCCTTCTACAGTCTGTTGGGTGTCATTTGGAGGCCATATCAGGATGGTGTGACAATGTGCCTTTAGCCTTACTCCTGCTGCCTATCTGCTACCTAGTCTGGTGAGGAGCTGGGGAGGGTTATGGTTATGGAGAGAAAAGTTTTTTTTATGTTAGTTATGCAGAGAGAAAAATTAAAGATGCATGTTTATATTGTCTATAGGTAGTAAAATGGAAGAGTGGAAGAGAAGAGGAAGTGAGATCTAGTTGATATATTAAACCAATAGGAATATCTTCATAGTCAAATTATACTGGACCTAAAACTCCACTTGGGTTGTTCTGATCTCCTGTTGTGACCATTGAGGGAAATTGCCAGAAGTTCCTTTATATAAAAGGGCCAACATCATTTACAAAATGAATAACAAGAGAAAATGCTGGAAATATTCACTAGGTGGGCGGCATCTGCTGAGAACTAATTTGTTAATATCTCCGGTCAATGACCTTTTATGACTTAGTCGTTGTCCTGAAATATTAGCTGTTTCCCACTCCTTACCTACTAGGAATTTCCAACATTTTGCTTTTTTAGGCCTGGCACTTGTGGTTTCTTGCTCTTCGTTTTACAAAAGGAATTCACCTTAAGACCATTAGACATAGGAATAGAAGGAGCACCAACCATCCCTGTGACAGTTCAATATGGTCATACCTGATCCATCAGTTCTCAAGTCCACTTTCTTGCTCATAACCTTTGACTCCCCTAATTAGTAATATATAGATCTCAGATTGAAATATACTGAAGAACTTTAGCAAGAAGTTCCAAAGTCTCACAATCCTCTAAGGCAGGAGTTCCCAACCTTTGTCATACTACAGAACAATTTCATTAAGCAAGGGGTCTATGGTCCCCAGGTTGGGAATCCTTGCTCTGAGGGAAGGAGTTCTTAATCTCAGTATTAAATGGGGGACCCAAGAGAGGAAATACTCTCTCAGCATTTACCCTTAGAGTCTTGTATGTCTCAATAAGATTGCCTCTCATTTCTTCGAAACTCCATTAAGTATGTCCTAACTGTGTACTCTCTACTCATGAAATAATCCTGCTTTATCCAAGATCACACTGCTGTGCAGAAGGAGTTGAGAGTGCTTGTAAATGAATCGGAAAAGGTTGGTTTGCAGGTGCAGCAGGTTTTCAAGAAGCAAGTGGAATGCTGGCCTTCATTGCTAGAGGGATTGAATTTACGAGCAGGGAAGTTATGCTGCAACTGTACTGGTGAGCCCAATCTTCAGTACTGCATGCAGTTCTGGTCTCCTTACTTGAGGAAGGATATTCAGGCTTCGGAGGCGTTGCAGAGGTGATTCACCTGGTTGATTCCAGAGATGAGAGGGTTGAACTATGAGGAGAGATTGAGTTGTCTGGGACTGTACTCGCTGGAATTCATAAGGATGAGAGGAAATCTTATGGATGGCATCCGTTAGTCTAGCGAGACCATGGATCTGCGTCTGGAAAGTCTCACTTCAGTCTCTCCAGGGCGCAGGCCTGGGCAAGGTTGTATGGAAGACCAGCAGTTGCCCAAGCAGCAAGTCTCCCCTCTCCACGCCACCGATGTTGTCCAAAGGAAGGGCAAAGGCCAATACAGCTTGGCACCAGTGACGCTGCAGGAGTTGCCAGAGCAAGGTTGAAAGCAACGTCAGACTGCCTTAGGCCTTAGGGTTGAAAGTAAGCATGCAGGTACAGTAGGCAGTGAAGAAAGCTAATGGCATGTTTTTTTTAGATTATGAGGACACGCAGTCCTCTTTTATTGTCATTTAGTAATGCATGCATTAAGAAATGATACAATGTTTCTCCAGAATGATATCACAGAAACACATGACAAACCGACTGAAAAACTGACAAAAACCACATAACTATAGCATATAGTTACAACAGTGCAAAGCAATACCGTAATTTGATAAAGAACAGACCATGGGCATTGTAAAAAGTCTCAAAGTCTCTCGAAAGTCCCATCATCTCACACAGACGGTGAACCTCCAGTGCCGCAAACTTGCCGATGCAGCATCCTGGAAGCATTCGACCACAGTCCGACACTGAGTTCGTCCGAAAACTCCGAGCCTCTGACCAGCTCTCTGACACCGAGCACCGAGCACCATCTCTGCCGAGCGCTTTGACCCCGGCCCTGGCAACAGGCAATAGGCAAAGCTGAGGATTTGGGGCCTTCCCCTCCAGAGATTCTAGATTGCACAGTAGCAGCGGCAGCGAAGCGGGCATTTCAGAAGTTTCTCCAGGTGTTCCTCCGAGCTTCTCACAGCCGACTGCATCAAATCAGGATTGTGCACAGCATCCTAGTTAACACATACGATATCATTTGGAATGGCCGCGCACGCTGCCATCTTCTCCTCCCTCCTGTTGGCCTTCATAACAAGGGGAATTGAGTATAGGAGCAAAGAGGTCCTTCTGCAGTTGTATAGGGCCCTGGTGAGACCACACCTGGAGTACTGTGTGCAGTATTGGTCTCCAAATTTGAGGAAGTACATTCTTGCTATTGAGGGAGTGCAGCGTAGGTTCACGAGGTTAATACCCGGGATGGCGGGACTGTCATATGTTGAAAGATTGGAGCGACTGGGGTTGTATACACTGGAATTTAGAAGGATGAGAGGGGATCTGTTTGAAACAAATAAGATTATTAAGGGATTGGACACACTAGAGGCAGGAAACATGTTCCTGATGTTGGGGAAGTCCAGAACCAGAGGCCACAGTTTAAGGGTAAGGGGTAGGCCCTTTAGAACGGAGTTGAGGAAAAACTTTTTCACCCAGAGAGTTGTGGATCTGTGGAATGCTCTGCCTCAGAAGGCAGTGGAGGCCAGTTCTCTGGATGCTTTCAAGAAAGAGTTAGATAGAGCTCATAAAGATAGTGAAGTCAAGGGATATGGGGAGAAGGCAGGTACAGGGTACTGATTCTGGATGATCAGCCATGATCACAGTGAATGGCGGTGCTGGCCTAAAGGGTCAAATGGCCTACTCCTGCACCTATTGTCTATTGTCTATTAGGGACACCAGCTCCAGATTTGTCCTCAGGGTTTACTTCCGAAGCCTTTCCCATAAGTGGGCACAGCCGCAAGGCAGCGGAGGTTTGAAATCAGAGTTTTCCCTCTCTTTGGTGAACTGCCTTCCCAGGCTGACGAGCTCCATCTACCCGAAGCACTGGTTTTAAGGCGCCAGGGCCGGCCTTCCCCTGTCAGCAGAAACAGTTCAGCTGGGCTTAGAGGCCAAGCCACATGAGAAGGCCAGGAGTTTGACTTGGTTGTCAGAGGCTATTTGAGGTGCATGCCATGAGGAGCACTTTCAGGTAGTGGGAGCTTGTCCCCACTACCACTCCTTGGCTTGACAACCTTGGAACATATAAAATTATGAAAGGGATAGTTAAGTTAGAGGCAGGAAAGTTGTTTCCACTGGTAGGTGAGACTAGAACAAGGGGACATATCCTCAAGATTTGGGGGAAGTAAATTGAGGACGGAGATGAGGAGGAACTGACTTTTCCAGAGAATGGTGAATCTGTGGAATTCTCTGCCCAATGAGGCCATGGAGGCTACCTCAGTAAATATACTTAAGACAAGGTTGGATATATTTTTGCATAGTAGAGGAATTAAGGGTTATGGGGAAGAGGTAGGTAGGTGAAGACAAGTCCATGGTCAAATCAACTATGATCTTATTGAATGGCAGAACAGGGTCAATGGACCAGATGGCCTACTCCTGCTCCTATTTCCCATGTTCTTATCAGGCTAGTCAACCCTCTCTGATGTGATAGTATTTTCCCCCAAATAGGAGAGCCAAAATAATTTGCAATAGAATAGATGTGGTGTCACTGATGACTTCTGCAACTGCAGTAACACATCTGACTTTTAAACTCCAAATCCCTTGAAGTACCAGCATTCTATTTGCCCTCCCTATTACCTCCTGACCATGTGCTAACTTTGTGTGTTTCGTGTACAAAGACCCACAAATTCTTTGGTGCTTCAGATTTCTGCAGTTCATCTCCATTAAAACAACATTCTGTTTTTACCTTGTTTCCAAAATGAACATCACATTTTCTCCCACAATACTCCACCTGCTAACTACCTCTTTTTATAAACTGCTTATATTCTCCTCACAATTTGCCTTCTAACATACTTTTCTGTCATGCATAAGGTTACTACAACATTTTAAATATTGGACCTAGAAAACATAATTTTTCCTGAGATGTCATTTTGCTCATTGTACACAATTCTAATTCAATGTGAATTTCTATCTTACAGCGCATTAATTTGGACATTCAGGTTGGTGAACGTATCACTGAAAAGTCTCCTGATGAAACCAAGGACAAGATAATTAATGCGGAGGAAAGAGTTCTGCATTTAATAGAGAGAATGGAATATATCAGCAAACAGCAGGACTATCAGAGAGTATGTCAATATGTTTTCAAATGCAAAGGAAATTTAGCATGCTTTGGGCTTGTTTCCCTTACATCATCTTTCAAGAAAGACATTCCAAAGTCCCATTACTCAGTGGGGGAAAAAGCCTAATTTTTGTCTAAACTGCATGACCCCATTATTTTTAAACAGTGATTCCTAGTTTTAGGTTCTTCTATATGAGGAAACATTCTTTTGACGTCCATCCTACCAATGCCCCTCAGGAACCTGTATAATTCAATCAACTCTTACACTTCAGAATTCCAGCAGATACATGCCGATACAGGACATATCACAAGAAAACCCACCCACTCCATACATTAATCTAGTAAACATTATCAACTTTCCTACACTAAGGAGACCAATACCCCAGGTTTGATTTCACCAATAGCCAATATAAGTCAACATAACCCTCCTAATTTTGCATTTGTTTCCACTAACAATAAACAATACAATTTTGTTGGCTTTCCTGTGTGTTCGTCTATCGTCGACGTCGATGAGGACCTCGGCACCATTATAATGGTGTTGAGACTAGCGCGTGATTTGGATTTAAGTGAGGGAGATTTGCGCAGCGTCAGCCTCACTCTCTCTTCCCAATTCCCATCTGGATCCAGTGGCAAGACAGAGACGAGATGGCTGGAGATGGGACTGGGCACAGTGGATGACCAGGACATCTTCTGTGTCTTGTCCTGCTCTAGATGTTCCACGACGCTTGCAGAGTCCGCCTTCTTGACCGTTGGACCTTCCATTGGTCTCGTCCACTCAATCCACCGGAGTCTGTCTTCGCATGCTGGGGTAGACAACTCCCTACCTCACTGAGGGTTTGAGACCTATCAGCTACCCTCACCTGGTTTAGCCGGCTTGTTGAAGCTGTTGCCCGGGGTGTGGCCGCTGTCGCATGCAAACAGCTACGGGGAGCCACAGGTGAGAGCTGTGTGCCAGGTGGGGACGAAAGGTGGACTAACCGCCTTGAAAAGGTGGGGGGGGGGGAACATGCTGGCTTTCCTAATTGCTTGAAGAAGTTACAAGACTTTTGTGCTCCACGTACGTGATCATCCAGATTTCTCTAGCTCAAGTTCTGCAACCTTTATATTTAGATAATATGCTTCTCTCCTGCCAAAATGGATGTTTTCATATTTTCCCACATTATACTCTGTTAGCAAGTTCTTTGTACACTCACTTAATCTCTCCATATCCCTTTGTAGCTTTCTTATGTTCTCTTCATATCCATCTTTGAATCAACATTACAATACCTTGGGTGTTTTCAACCTAGTCATTTAAACAAATTGGAGAGCTATCACCAATCTCCAAAACATTATATTACATTTTGCCAACTAAAAGAAGAACCATTTTCCTATTTTCTATTATTTTTAATCAGCCAGCTTTCCACCTCCCACACCATTTAGTTTTTTATTTTACATACTGTATTATCATTTGGTGAAGTACCTTCTGGAAATCTAAATATAGTACAGTACTTGCAAATTGTCTTTTCTCAATGCACAGTGCACATTATTTCTTCAAAATAACTCAAATATGCTTTTCTTTTTACAAATCCACATTGAAATTTTCTGATTATCTTGAATTTTGCTAAAATAAATTTTAATATTTTCCATTTTACAAATGTAAAACTAACTTCAAATTATCATGAAAACTGAAGCTAATTTCCTGCTTTCTCCTCACCTTTCTGAATAAAGGGGTTATTTTTACTATTTTTCAATCTCATGGAACTTCCTAGGAACTTGGGAAATTTTGGAAAATTAAAACCAACAAATCAACCATGTAATGAACTGTATTCAACCTGAAATATTAACTCAGTTTCTCTATTCAAACACATCAGCTGATCTGATGATTGTTGGTAATTCCTGATTTTATAAACAGTTTCCAGCATTCAGTTTGATTCATTTGCATCTTTTTTTCATAAGACACTCCTAAAGATCGCCCGATGAAATCTAACAGGATCCAGGGATAGCATCTCACAATTCCAACAATTTGTTCAGCACTATTATTCAGATGATTGTACTGTCCTGAGTTCTTCCTTCCCTTCAGATTCTCAATTGTATCTCTTTTTACTTGTATCGTCTATTGTAAAGATCCTAGATAGTTCTATGTAAATGGATATTTAATTAATTTGTGATGTCCTTGTTTTCTATTAATTCCCGAAATGTACTTTCTGTGGTCCATTATTCATATTCTTTTAAGTTTTTCCCATTGCTTGTTTGGTCATTCTTTGCTGCTGTCCAATCTTCTGACCTGCCACGTATCAAGGTCCTGGTCAAGAACTCCGTCAGAATCAGCTCCAATGTGACCAGGCTATTGCTACTAGCCTCTGCCATATTTTTGTCTTTACTTTTCATTGCTGCATTAGGAAGGTCATCAAAGCTTTCATCCACTTTTCTTTGTGCCCGTAGAAGTAGGAAATGAGTGTGGGGATTTTTTCCATTTGCAAAATTTTCCCAAAGGGCTGACTTTCATATAAATTAGTAAATTGGTTTATTATTGTTACATGTACTGAGGTACACTGAAAAGATTGTCTTGCATACATTTTGGCAGGTAGTACGAGGTAAACAGTAACAGAGTGCAGAACACGCTGTTACAGTCAGAGACTTCTGTTAAGATGGTGTTGTGCTGAGATACAGCGGCCTCTCTAGGTGCAAACAAACATGACATTTTTAGTCTTTTACATCTTATTTTACTATCGCAAGACACTACTGGATATTAAGGACTGAGTACAGCAGGACTACCCACTAGTAAGTTGCTCAATAGCAGTGGAAATGGACTTGTTGTGCACTGTTTTGCAGCCTGCTTTAGGCACCTAGGGTAGAAGCTGTCAGAAGTGATGCGTGATCTATCAAATAGTGGAAGTGATTGGCTTATACATTTTTATTGTGATTGCAAGACTCTGTTGGATATTGGTAATGTAGGATACTGAGAGTCTAAATCACTGGTTCATTGGTGACACCAACGCCGGGGGGCTGTGTGGTCTCGATGTGGCGCGGACCGGGCCCTCATGTCTTAGGGCCGCCTGTTGTGGCTGTCAGAGGAATGCCAGAGCTGGATGTGTGACACTGGATTCCGTACTGGGTTGGGGGGGTCTGGCCCCACCCATTGGTGCTGCCCTCCAGTGTTCACTCCTGGGAAGACAAGCCAGGTTATGTTCATCCGCAGTTGCGCTTGCATGAGACGAGAAACTGCTGCAGGCTATTCTTGCAGAAACATGGCTCCAGAACAACACCCATGTACCATCAATCTACAGGGCAGTACACTCAGAGACTTGAGCTGTATGGTTTTTTTTTGTAACTATATTTTTCTGCTGTCATATGTACTGTTGGTACTGTGTTTTGCACCTTGGCCACAGAGATAAACTGTTCCTTTTGGATTTATTCATGTGTATGGTTGAATGATAATTAAACCTGAACTTGAAAGTGCAGTGCAAGTAAACAGTAAGATGAAATGCTGTAATGAACAGATTGTGAGGTCAATTATTGTTCAATAGGCTTATAACAGTGGATAGAAGCTGTCTTTGAGCCTGATGGTATGTGCTTTTAGGCTTCTCCATCCTTTATGCCTGATGGAAGGGGTGAGAAGAGAGATTGTACGGGGTGAGTGGGATCTTGATTATGCTGACTGCTTTACTGAAGCAACAACGTGTAGAAAGAGTCTACGGAGGTTGTCTTCCATGATGTGAATGCCGTCCATAACTCTCTGCAGTGTCTTGTGGTCACAGGCAGAGTAGCTGCCGTACCAAGTCATGATGTATCTGGATAGAATACTTTCGTATCATGCATCAATAAAAATTGGAGGATCAAAAGGGATATATCAAACTTCTTGAGGAAGTAGGGGTCCTGGTGAGCTTCCCTAGCTGTGGTGTTAACGTGGTTGGATCAGGACAGACTATTGGTGTTGTTCACTCTTTGGATCTTGAAGCTCTCAACCCTTTAGACCTCAGTCCTACTGATGTAACCAGGAGCATGTGTACTGCCCTGGCCCCATCCTGAAGTCAATGACCAGCTCTTGTGCTTTGCTGATATTGAGGGAAAGGTTGTTGTCATGACACCATACCACTAGGCTCTCCATTTCCTTCCTGTACTCCAACTCATTATTACTTGAGACACGGCCCACTCCATCTGCAAACATGTAGATGGAGTTAGAGCAGAACCTGGTCATTTGGCATAAAAGGTTTATGGAGCAGAATAGGGGGCCGAGGATGCAGCCTTGTGGGGCACTGGTGTTGAGGATAATTGCGGCAGTGATGTTATCAGCTATCCTTACTGATGGCAGACTGTTGGTCTCCCCGGCAATTTCCTGCCCAGTGAGCGTGCTTGTCTGTTTCATGGAGAGACTCCATACCCATAGTCGAGGCCCGAAGTTCAAATCCGTGATCAGCATCCTAGGGTGAAGTCTGAAGTTGAAGGCCTGATGACTGTGAATCTGAAAATCTGGCGACAAGGACTGGAGGCCTGGAGGTGGCCTGTCCTGTGGTTGGAGGCCTCTCTTGGTGTGTGAGTGGGTGGGTTGGAGGGATGGAAAAAGGGCTTGTTTTGCTGTTGTTGTCCTAGTTTGCTGTTGTTGCTGCTGCTTGGGTTCTTCCATGGAGCATTGTGGACATGCTATGTTGGTGCCAGGAAGTGTGGTGACACTTGCGGGCTGCCTCCAGCACATCATTGCGTGTGCTGGTTGTTGATGCAAATGGCGCATTTCACTGTATGTCCATGTGATAAATAAATCTGAATCTAAATTATAACCTCCTTGTACTACAAAAAATTGTATGTCCTGTAGATAACAGGAATTCTGCAGATGCTGGAAATTCAAGCAACACACATAAAAGTTGTTGGTGAACGCAGCAGGCCAGGCAGCATCTCTAAGAAGAGTGAGTAAGGAATTTGAAAGTTGGAGGGGGAGGGGGAGATCCAAAATGATAGGAGAAGACAGGAGGGGGAGGGATGGAGCCAAGAGCTGGACAGGTGATAGGCAAAAGGGATACGAGAGGATCATGGGACCCTCCTGTCCCATGATCCTCTCGTATCCCTTTTGCCTATCCCTAGACCTCCTGTCCCATGATCTTCTCGTATCCCTTTTGCCTATCACCTGTCTAGCTCTTGGCGCCATCCCTCCCCCTCCTGTCTTCTCCTATCATTTTGGATCTCCCCCTCCCCCTCCAACTTTCAAATCCCTTACTCACTCTTCCTTCAGTTAGTCCTGACGAAGGGTCTCGGCCTGAAACGTCGACTGTACCTCTTCCTAGAGATGCTGCCTGGCCTGCTGCGTTCACCAGCAACTTTTATGTCCTGTAGATACTGTTTTCCACTAGCCTGTCTAGATCTCTCTGAACTACTGGAAATACTCATCTTCCTTCTGTTACTGCAGCATCCATCCTTAAAATAACAGCTTTGACTGTACATCTAATCTTTTAAAGGTCTGGCTCCTGAGGTCACAGTTGCAAAGCCAAGTGCTGGTAGCTACCTGCCATTGCAATGGATCAGTGTAACTAAACCTTGAAATCTGATAACAATGTTCTGGAACTTCTATAAATAGTATTGTGATGACACAGAATTCTGGTTAGAGCTATTAAAAAGTAATAAAGGGATTTCTAGGGCCTGATATTTTACCCAGATGGGACTCTGCTGATATACTGGTAAGATAAGGGTTGAGCCTGAAGTGGCATTGGGGAAGAGTAGTGTTGAGTACGATGAACATACTGGTTCTGAGTTATCAACCTGAAGTCATTAGAAATCAAAAATAACCAAGAATGTTACAGATATTTTCCTATCACATATTGGAAATATAGATTTTCCCTATACCCCTACTTCACCAAACCCCTTCTCTTCAAAGTAATATTACAACTGTAATCAACTCCAGAACTCAGTATACTGTCTCTATATCCCACTTCCCTACTTTCTATTATAAACTAACTCATGAAACATTTGGGTCTCTAGCTCTGGAATATCTTCCTAAACCTTACTGCTTAACATCTCTTCATTCCTTTAGTAGCCTTATTAAAATCCACTGCCTTGACAAGGTTTTAATTATTTTTTTTTCTTCGTTTCAGTGGACATTTCTGAGTCTGTCTCAAATGTGGGCACTTTGCTTCTCTATGATACAAGTACCATTGAAGAAAATGACTCTTGATAGAAGTGGAATAAAGATCTTGATAGAAGTGGAATAAAGTCAGAGAAGCATATTAAGTGTGTTGTTAATAAATGATCGAAAAAATGCAGGTCAATGCAAGGAAATTAGAAAAGAAATCACAATTTTTTTCACATGCCAGTGTTTATTTCCCTCAAGGTTAGTTGCAGCAGAAAGCCTTAATTTATAGAACTTCTAAAAGGGTTGGTGCTATGATATTGGCATATGCTGATTTAATTTAATTGGGTTGTGAATATACTGGTTAAATTGGTTATTATTTTAGCTTTTGACATAGCAATGTAATTATTAATGTTAATAGAGCAAATGGTATTTAACTACAGTGTGTGTTTTTATGGGAGTAACAATACAACTGAATTTAGATATGTTTTACATTTTCCATGGATGTAGGTAAAACTCCAGTCTTTAGCAAGTTTGATAATACATATGGAAACATCTATTTCTGTCATTCAATTATATTGATGTTTCTTTAAAGATGGGCATAACATCATCGCAGTGGGAGTAATATATTGTTTGTACTTTTAAAAATTCATTTATCTAGGAGACCACTTTACAGAAAAAAACAAACATTATTTAAATCACATCTTTACATAACTATCAATGTAATTATTTCCAATACAATTTGAGTATAAATAATGTTCATATTACAGTGAATATATGCAGTACTAAAATAAAATCCTGTTGTTGTAAGATGATTTAACTAATATTCCAAATCTCTTGTCTGATCTACAGTTACGTGAAGAAGAATTTCGACGAGTCAGTGAAAGGACTAACGACGACATCTTATGGTGGGCTCTAGTTCAAACCACAATCCTTCTCACAATGGGAGTCTGGCAAATGAAGCACATGAAAAATTTCTTTGTGGCCAAGAAACTAGTATAAAAGGAACTGTACATTACACAGTTCAATTTCTGGTGAAGGGTTCACAATTTATCTTTATTCTGCAGAAGATGTTCAATAGCATAGAAAATTTACATAAAAACTAATTTATGAATCTTTACCAGGGTTTCCATAGATCTGCAAATGATTGTAAAGAAGCCACTGTGGAAAATTAACACTTATAAATCTCAAGTAGTTTTAAGAATGTGATTGTTTTTAAAAGATGGATGTCTGTGCATACATCAGTTATCTAGCCTTTAAGATATGCATTGAACTACTCTAAAAGCTAACAAATATGATTTTCTTTAGCATGCCTAAAGCACTAATGCCATTTATTCTTCGTAGACTGAGCAGGGGTAAAGATTACTTTGGAGATCTTGCTGAGTTCAGAATATTTGGGCAATGGGGTTAAAGTCAAATAGACACCTTGGAAAAGAGCAAAATGCATAGATTTGTCTTTGAATTCAATACTTGAGTATTACTGGATAAAGTTTTATCCATCATAGGTAGTTTCTTACGCAATGAAGTGTTTAATGTATTATGTGATTGCTTTAATGTAATCTTCAGAAAGATCAATACTACAAATTAAATATTTATTCCCTATGTGTAATGAAAAGTTAATATTATATTTAGGGAGTTCTGAAGTAACAATTTATGGTTATGTTATCAATCTTTGTTTATTTTATTTTAGTGGTCTTTGACTCCTTAATAGCATTTTCCCCATATTTCTTTTTGTTTTTCTTATAACCCCTGTATAACATTTGATTGCTTATTCCAGATGGATTTTATCTTTTTTAATAACCTATGGCACTGTTTATTTGGCATGACAACTGCCATTTAATTTAATGGCATTTGATTTGGTACAGTACAACCATTGCCAAAGGGAGGATGTATGAGTTTTACGCTGTAAGAAATACTATTTTGAACAAGACTAATATATTTCATGGGTTTGGATTGACTCAGTACTTTCCCTGGATATCAGTAACAAAGCAACCATCAACCCATATAAAAAAAATTGTCAGATTATACCCAGATGTAATGTTTATACATAAATCTAATCCTTAACTTTAATAAAAGGTTATAAGACCATAAGACATAGGAGCAGAATTAGGCCATTCAGCCCATTAAGTTTGATCCATCATGGCAGATTTATTATCCCTCTCAATCACATTCTCCTGCCTTCTCCCACTATTTTTGATGCCATTACTGAACCTCTGCTTTAAATAAACCCAATGACTTGGCCTCCACACCCGTCTGTGTTAACGAATTCCACAAATTCGCCAATTTCTGCCAAAGCAATTCCTCGTCATCTCTGTTTTAAAGAAACGTCCTTGTATTGTGAGGCTGGGCCCTCTGGTCCTAGACTCCCCCACTAATGGAAACATCCTCTCCACATCCACTGGGCCTTTCAATATTTGATAGATCTCAGTGAGGTCCCAGCAAGTACAAACTGATATCCACTCTAATACTTGAAGGCAATTTTGTTGGATGACAAGCTTGTATCTGTTCATCTGAAAAACATGTTTTTGAAACTGTCAACGTGTCTCCTGCTAAATGCTGTAGAAGCAAGTCTCTATCAACAACTGCAATATCTGGTAAAGCTGTTTAAGTTCAGTACATGAAAACAGAGCATATCTTTACATTCAAGAATTCTGTGACAGAGCTACCTGATTAACTGCCTCTGGTTTTATCCTCCTATGAAAGGAAGTGAGTACTCAAATGGCCATCTAGGCAGTGAAGTACACTCAAAGAGAAAATGGGGAAAAAAAGTGGAAATTAAGAATACGATGGACTTTTGGTTAAGGCAGTGGTGAAATATCTTTTAAGGGGTGAACTCTATTTGCAAAATGGCAAGTTCCAAAACTGAATTTAATACATCTTATAAAACTTATGGCCGGCACCTCAAAAGTTTCACACCTACAAACTGTATTGATATATAACACCCGCTGATGCACTTGTTACTTGTTAAGCCAATTACTTTTTGAAGAGAAAGCCTCTTCAAATCTCTTACTAGCTCTTCTTTCAGTTAGTCCTGACAAAAGGTCTCGGCCCGAAACGTCGACTGTACCTCTTCCTCGAGATGCTGCCTGGCCTGCTGCGTTCACCAGCAACTTTTATGTGTGTTGTTGCAAAAGTATAGCCATTTTGAAAACTACTTATCCGCCAGGTTTGGACGAGGATACAAAGAGAAAAGGCTGGAAATAGTCACATGGACATGCTGCATTTGTGGCAAGGAAAACTGAGTTCATGTTTTGGGTCAATGAGGCTTCATCAAATATGTTCTCACTCTATCTGTTCCCATTTAGTCACTGGTCAGGTAACCTTATCACCATGGTCACTTTGGTTTTATCTGAACAGAGACAACATCCCTTCCCTACGTTCTCTGCACCTTAATGAGTTTCTTTTCCGTTCTTCCCAGTCCTGATGAAGGATCTTCAGCTTGAAACCTTAAATCTATTTCTCTTCCCACAGATTCAGCCTATGAGCACTTCCATCATTTTCTGTTCTTATTTTAGATTTCCAGTATTTGAATTTTTTTGTTTTTGATACTCAGATTGGGAAAAGACAGTCTTAATCCTGACACAGCATGGTAGCGTAGTGGTTAGCATAATGCTATTACATCTTCTGTAGTCAATGATCAAGACTCAATGCCCACCACCATCTGTAAAGTATATGTACATTCCTCCCACGAGCGCGTGAGTTACTCTCGATTCCTCCCACATGCCAAAGAAGTATGGGTTGTGTTAGTAAATTGTGGGCATGCCAGAGAAATGGTTCCACTTGTAGGTTGCCCCAGTACATCCTCAGATTGTGTTGGTCGTTGACACAACTGATGTATTTCATTGTACATTTTGATGTAAATGTGACAAATAAAGCTAATCTTCAGTAGCACAGCGGTTAGTGCAATGCTACTGCAGCTTGGGGTTTCAGAGTTTGGAGTTCAATTCTGACTTCATCTGTAAGGAGTTTGTAAATTCCCCTCCTTGAATGCATGGGTTTCCTCCCACAGTACAAAGACATACTGGTTAGTAGGTTAATTGGTCATTGTAAATTGTCCTGTGGTTAAGCTAGGGTTAAGTAGGTGGGTTGCTGGGTGGCGAGGCTTGTTGGGCCGGAAGGGCCTGTACTGTGCTGTATGTCACGTACCCCGTGACGGGGGTTAAGAAACCGGCAGAGATGGAAAACACTTTGGAGTCTCATATTGCTATAAACCACTAATATTTATTAGTAACTACGCAATACAGTAATATAAATGTAGATAATTCAAACAGGTTAGCAATGATTATATATAAAAGTAAGTGTGGAATATATATATGTATGAAAAACCAAGCTTCTTTAAGACTAGGGGTAAAAAGATACAGTCTTACGATATTGAGTAAAGTTCAGTTCAGTTCAGTTCGTGGTATTGAGTTGAGTAGTGATGGAGGGAGAGAGAGAGAGGGAGAGAGAGAGTTGAGTCTTCAGGTGAGCTGATTCTCGTCGTCCTCCGAAATCCTTTACAAGTCACCGACTGTGACTTTAACCAGGGGGACTGGTCTTCTGTGGTGGAGCTATCACCCAGGAGAGGATGGACACATAGACAACTCCCCACCAGTCAACCCCTTCTTCACCGATGGAATAGCAATTTGGATCGATCTGCCTGATCGATCCTCCAAAACCCACTTTCTCTGCGGGCACAACAATGCTCCTTCAGTGTCCAGATCATGTGTCCTGAGGTCTGTATCATCTGACCTCCCATTTATTTCACCGGGCTGAGCATCACCTGTCATGCAAAGAGTCCCTCCCTCCTTTGTCTGTAAAGAAATGCACAAGCAGGCAACAAGTCCTTGAAGAAAAATGAACAATGTGCTGAAAATCATAACATCGAGTGTCCATTAATTAACATTGCCTTCGGTCACCATAGCAACTTTCGAGCTGCTCGGTGCTGTCTCCAACTCCAAACTCAGTAAAAATCCAAAGTTACTGCCAATGCCTTAAAGTGACAGTCCAACCATTAATCTTTGTCTCTTTCTCTTTTCAAAAGCAACATATCGGTGGTAAATAACTCTGTCTCTCTCTCTCCTTTCCAGACAAACCATCAATGATAAATGATTCTCTCCAAACAGTTAATAGGGGTACTCCTGGATCCCCTCACATGTATCTCTAACTATATCAATCAATAGAATCCCTCCTCCATTGCCCAAATCTAAAATGTACTTAAACAGTCACAAATTGTTGCAATTCTCAATTTCAGTCAGTTGTAGATGCTCAGTCTCTAAATACACTCAGGCCTGATGGTGATAGATATTTTAGATATATAAAAAAAATCAAAGGGTAGAAGGATCAGCATGGAAACGGATCATGCTCAGGATCAACCACATTAAAAGGCAGCAGACTCAATGCGCTACCTGCCCCTTTTCCAGATTTTATTTCTAGAGATCTCGTATTCTTAACCCAGAGAGAAGAACTTCAAGCTAAACTACTATAGCTATGCTTTTGGGATATTCCCGCACAGTTGATCTACTGTGCAAGTCAAGTCGGTTTTGTATTGTAAGAAACTAAGCTATAATAAATTGATTCACTGTGCCGTTACCATTGTTTACTATCTCAGATCCTATTACCATCCCTAGATTTATTATGTAATAACAGCACAACAGACTCGCCAGAGAAGAGATCATTTGCTCTGGGAATTGTCAAAGATTGGACTTGAAGAACAAGACAGACTGAAATTCTCATAACAAGTATACTGCTATGTTTTTCCCCATTATCATTACATAGAAGCATAGAAAACCCACAGCACAACACAGGCCCTTTGACCCACAATGCTGTGCTGAACATGTACTTACTTTAGAAATTACCTAGGGTTACCCACAGCCCTCTATTTTTCTAAGCTCCATGTACCTATCCAGGAGTCTTTTAAAAGACCCTATCGTATCCACCTCCACCACCGTCGCCGGCAGCCCATTCCACGCACTCACCACTCTGCATAAAAAACTTACCCCTGACACCTCCTCTGTACCTACTTCCAAGCACCTTAAAACTGTGCCCTCTTGTGTTAGCCACATGAGCCCTGGGAAAAAGCCTCTGACTATCCACACGATCAATCCCTCTCATTATCTTATACACCTCTATCAGGTCACCACTCATCCTCCGTCGCTCCAAGGAGAAAAAGCCGAGTTCACTCAAACTATTCTCATTAGGTATGCTCCCCAATCCAGGCAACATCCTTGTAAATCTCCTCTGCACCCTTTCCGTAGTTTCCACATCCTTCCTGTAGTGAGGTGACCAGAACTGAGCACAGTACTCCAAGTGGGGTCTGACCAGGGTCCAATATAGCTGCAACATTACCTCTCAGCTCTTAAACTGAATCCCACGGTTGATGAAGGCCAATACACCATATGCCGCCTTAACCACAGAGTCAACCTGTGCAGCAGCTTTGAGTGTCCTATGGACTCGGACCCCAAGATCCCTCTGATCCTCCACACTGTCAAGAGTCTTACCATTAATACTATATTCTGCTATCATATTTGACCTACCAAAGTGAACCACCTCACACTTATCTGGGTTGAACTCCATCTGCCACTTCTTAGCCCAGTTTACATCCTATCAATGTCCCACTGTAACCTCTGACAGTCCTCCACACTATCCACAACACCCCCAACCTTTGTGTCATCAGCAAGTTTACTAACCCATCCCTCCTCTTCCTCATCCAGGTCATTTATAAAAATCACGAAGAGAAGGAGTTCCAGAACAGATCCCTGAGGCACATCACTGGTCACCGACCTCCATGCAGAATATGACCCGCCTACAACCACTCTTTGCTTTCTGTGGGCAAGCCAGCTCTGGATCCACAAAACAAGCTCCCCTTGGATCTCATGCCTCCTTACTCTCTCACTAAGCCTTGCATGGGGTACCTTATCAAATGCCTTGCTGAAATCCATGTACACTGCATCTACTGCTCTACCTTCATCAATGTGTTTAGTCACATCCTCAAAAAATTTAATCAGGCTCGTAACAAAGCCATGCTGACTATTCCTAATCATATTATGCCTCTCCAAATGTTCATAAATCCTGCCTCTCAGGATCTTCTCCATCAACTTACCAACCACTGTAGTAACACTCACTGGTCTATAATTTCCTGGGCTACCTCTACTCCCTTTCTTGTATAAGGGAACAACATCTGCAACCCTCCAGTCCTCCAGAACCTTGCCCGTTCCATTGATGATGCAAAGATCATTGCCAGAGACTCAGCAATCTCCTCCTTTGCCTCCCACAGTAGACTGGGGTACATCTCGTTCGGTCTCGGTGACTTATCCAACTTGATGCTTTCCAAAAGCTCCAGTACATCCTCTTTCTTAATGTCTATATGCTCAAGCTTTTCAGTCTGCTGTAAGTCATCCCTACAATCACCAAGATCCTTTTCCTTAGTGAATACTGAAGCAAAGTATTCATTAAGTACCTCTGCTATCTCCTCTGGTTCCATACACATTTTGCCTCTGTCACACTTGATCGATCCTAATCTCTCATGTCTTATTTTCTTGCTCTTAACATACTTGTAGAATGCCTTGGAGTTTTCCTTAATCCTGCTTGCCAAGGCCTTCTTATGGCCCCTTCTGGCTCTCCTAATTTCATTCTTAAGCTCCTTCCTGCTAGCCTTATAATCTTCCAGATCTCTATCATTACCTAGTTTTTTGAACCTTTCGTAAGCTTTTCTTCTTGACTAGATTTTCAACAGCCTTTGTACACCATGGTTCCTATACCCTACCATCCTTTCCCTGTCTCATTGGAACATACCATTGCAGAATGCCACGCAAATATCCCCTGAACAGTTACTGCATTTCTGCCGTAAATTTCCCTGAGAACATCTCTTCCCAATTTATGCTTCCAAGTTCTTGCCTGATAGCTTCATATTTCCCCTTACTCTAATTAAACACTTTCCTAACTTATCTGTTCCTATCTCTCTCCAATGCTATGGTGAAGGAGATAGAATTGTGATCATGATCTCCAAAATGCTCTCCCACTGAGAGCCCTGACACGTGACCAGGTTCATTTCCCAATACCAGATCAAGTACAGCCTCTCCTCTTGTAGGCTTATCTATATACAGTATCGTGTCAGGAAACCTTCCTGAACACACCCAACAAACTCCACCCCATCTAAACCCCTTGCTCAAGGGAGATGCCAATCAATATTTGGGAAATTAAAATCTCCCACCATGACAACTCTGTTATTATTACATCTTTCCAGGATCTGTTTCCCTATCTGCTCCTTGATATCCCTATTACTATTGGGCAGCCTATAAAAAACACCCAGTAGAGTTATTGACCCCTTCCTGTTCCTAACCTCCACTCACAGAGACACCGTAGACAATCTCTCCATGACGTCCACCTTTTCTGCAACCATGACACTATCTCTGATCAGCAGTGCCATGGCCCCACCTCTTTTGCTTCTCTCCCTGTCCTTTCTGATACATCTAAAGCCTGGCACTCTAAGTAACCATTCCTGCCCCTGAGACATCCAAGTCTCTGTAATGGCCATGGCATCATAGCTCCAAGTACTGATCCACATTCTAAGCTCATCTGCTTCATTCATGATACACCTTGCATTAAAATAGACACATCTCAAACCATCAGTCTGAGTGCATCTCTTCTCTATCACCTGCCTATCCTCCCTCTCACACTCTCTACAAGCTTTCTCTATTTTTGAGCCAACCGTCCCTTCCTCCGTCTCTTCAGTTCGGTTCCCACCCTACAGCAAGTATAACTCTCCCCAAGAGCCTTAGCAAACCTCCCTGCCAGGATATTAGTCCCCCTCCCCCTCAGATTCAAGTACAACCCGTCCTTTTTGTACGGGTCACACCTGCCCCAAAAGAGGTCCCAATGATCCAGAAATCTGAATCCCTGCCCCCTGCTCCAATCCTTCAGCCACACATTTATCCTCTGCCTCACGCTATTCCTGTACTCACTGTTGCATGGCATAGGCTTTGAGGTCCTGCTTCTCAACTTCTTTCCAGCCAAGCAGAGTCCACTGCCAAGAAGGCCCACCAGCGCCTTCACTTCCTGAGAAAACTAAAGAAATTTGGCCTGTCCCCTAAAACCCTCACTAATTTTTATTGACGCACCGTAGAAAGCATTCTTCTAGGGTGCATCACAACCTGGTATGGAAGTTTTCTTGTCCAAGACCGGAAGAAGCTGCAGAAGATCGTGAACACGGTGCAGCACATCACATAAACCAATCTTCCGTCCTTGGACTCACTTTACACTGCACGCTGTCGGAGCAGTGCTGCCAGGATAATCAAGGACACGACCCACCCAGCCAACACACTTTTCGTCCCTCTTCCCTCTGGGAGAAGGCTCAGGAGCTTGAAGACTCGTATGGCCAGATTTGGGAACAGCTTCTTTTCAACTGTGATAAGACTGCTGAACGGATCCTGACCCGGATCTGGGACATACCCTCCAAATATCCGGACCTGCATCTTGGTTTTTTTGTACTACCTTACTTTCCATTTTTCTAATTTTTCTATTTATAATTTATAATTGAAATTTTATATATTTACTATCGATTTGTAATCCAGGGAGCGGGAAGCGCAGAATCAAATATCGCTATGATGATTGTACGTTCTAGTATCAATTGTTTGGCGACAATGAAGTATAAAGTATAACTCCCTGTAGTCTGTTTTCAGGACCTCCTCCCTTTTCCTACCAATGTCGTTGGTACCAATATGGACCACAACCTCTGGCTGTTCACCTTTCCACTTTAGGATATCGTGGATGCGATCAGAAACATCCCGGACCCTGGCACCTGGCAGGCAAACTACCATCCGTGTTTCTTCCCTGCGTCCACAGAATCGCCTGTCTGACCTCCTAACTGTAGAGTCCCCTATTACTGCTGCCTTCTTCCCCCCACCCAGCAGTTCACAAACGGGAGTAATTATTGTAAAGGGGGACAGCCACAGGGTTACTCTCTAGTATCTGACTCCTTCCCTTCCCTCTCCTTACTGTTACCCACTTATCTATCTCCCGAGGCCCCAGTGTGACTACTTGCCTATAGCTCCTCTCTATCACCTCCTCACTTTCCCTAACCAGATGAAGGTCATCAAGCTGCATCTCCAGTTCCCTAGCCCAGTCCCTAAGGAGCTGCAGCTTGACGCTCCTGGGCAGATGTGGCCATCTGGGAGGCGGGGAGTCTCCCGGACTTCCCACATCTGACACCCAGTCCAGAACATTGGTCTCACAGACATACTTCCCATTCAACTTTCCTTGCCTCGACCCATTATCGCTGAAGCCCCGTTGAGCCAAAGCCCTCCTACTTTGACTCCCTCTACTCTGTTGCCCGCTCTGTAAAGCTGTCTTCTTTTTAAATCCTTCCTGCTGGTCTAACTCGCTGACGTCCACGCGCTTGCGCAGTCGTGCTTCAATTACTTGGTGAATACACATGATTATATATTTAACATCAATTAAACAGCTGAAATGGAACATTTCTGGGACACAATCTACCATCATTTGAATAGTCAAAGCCTAATCAGGAATAGTAAGCATAGTTTTGTGCTTGGGAGGTCTGATAAATCTTTTGGAGTGTGTCAAAGAGGTAAATAAGAGAATAGAAGAAATATAGAAATATGTTGTATGGTAGTGTATGCTGTCCATATGGACTTTAGTAAGGCCTTTGACAAGGTCTTGCATTGCAGGTTGATCTGGAAGGTTAAGTCACACGTGATTCAGTGGGGGACTGGCAAGGTGGATTCAGAATTGATTTGATGGTAGGAAAGAGAGGGTGATGGTTGAATTTTGATTCTCCGACTGAAAACCTGTGGCTCATGGGGTTCCCCGGGGGCAGTGTTGGATCCTCTGTTATGCATTATTTATGTAAGTGACTTGGATATGAATTTACATGGCACAATCTGCAAGTTTGTTGATGATACTAAATTCGGGGGTCTTGTTGACAGTGAAACAGATAAAGAATTGTTATGAAATCTTGGTCAATTGAGGAAATGGGCTGAGGAATGACAAAAGAATTTGTAATATATATGTGTGAGGTGATGCATTTTGGACAATCAAACCAGGCCAGAACTTATACAGTCAATGGTAAATGACGATTGTGGAATAGAAGGACTGGGGGGGGGGGGGGGGGGGGGGAGGGGCGGTACAGTGCACAGTTTGTTGAAAGCAGCCACACAAATAGACAGAGTGGCGAAGAAGGTGTTTCATCAGTCATGATATCAATTTCAGGAGTAGGGACATTATGTTGCAGCTATAAAAGTTGGTGAGACTACACTTGAAGTACCATGTAGCTTTGGTCACCCAGTTATAAGAAAGACATTGACAAGCTGGAGAGGGGCAAAGGAGATTTTTGAGAATGTTTCTTTGACTAGAGGGTCTGAAATATAGCAGAAGGATGGCTTCAATGGATCTTTATTTCTTGATGCATAGGAGAATGTGGAGGTGACCTCATATAAGTTTACAACATCATGAGGGATATGAATAAGGTGGGTGGTCATTATTTTTTCCTCAGGGTTGGGGGGGATGGGTACAAAATTAGAGGGTAGATACAAGAGGCGAGAGATTTAAGAGACCAGAGAAGTAACCTCTTTATACAAAGAGTAGTGAGTACCTGGAAGAAGCTGCCAGAGGAAGTGGTCAGTGGTTGAATTGCAACACTTGAGTGGTACTTGGATAGGTACATGGAGGGAAGGGGCTCGGGGGGTGGGGTTATGGGCTGAGTGTGGACATCTGGGACTAACAGGGAGGATGCTGTGTTCGGCATGGACCCCAGTTGCACTGAACAGCCTGTTTTTGTGCAGTATTACTCTATTTCAGAAAGTTACTTGGTAGTAGCAATCTTACCGAATGAATTCTGAGAGATATAATCAGGGTGATCCACGTCAGGTGGAAAGAAACATGAAGTAACTTAATCGATCTCATTTTCACCAACATACTTGGTACAGAAGTGAAGGCTGCGATGCCTTCAAAAGATGTAGTCATCATTGGGGAACTTCCTTGTAGCAGAAGCACTTTGTAGGGTACATTAATGATAGTAATTAATTAATAGCAGTCCATAACTGGACACACTGCTTTGGGCTACTGGGAGTAGAACATTACACATTAACCGTGGGCACCATGGTTACATAGGGCTTAGCAAGGCGCTATGACAACTTGGGATATTTTGAAGTTTGGAGTTCCGTTCTGACCCCATCTGTAAGAAGCTTGTACGTTCTCACTGTGAACTGCATGGGTGTCCTCTGGGTGTTCCGGTTTCCTCTCACAGTCCTAAGATGTACCAGTCAGTAGGTTAATTGGTCATTGTAAATTGTCCTGTGACTAGCTTGGTGTTAATTTCGGTGGGTTGCTTGGTGGTGCAGCTCACTGTGATGCATCTTTAAATAAATACATAAAATCAGATTGAGCATTAGCATTTCTGTTATTTGCATTGCTGTCTACTGATTGAAGAACATGGATCTAATCATTATTTCAGGGAAAAAGTGCCTGTTGTAGCTTGATGTACACACACATAAAAATCTCTAAACAGCCAGAAATAATCGAAAGATGAAATCTATATAAAGACTTTTTTCCTGTTCGCTACAGAATATTATTATGATTGTTTACCAGCACATCTACGGAATCCTAATCCATCTCTCATCACGGTAGCATACAAGCCATAGCTCATTAGACAATAAATGAGAAATGAATGAGTAAGTTCAAATCCCACTCCAGAGGCATGGGTGGAAAGTCACCTTTCAGAGGAGACACTGAAAGGAAGTGGCGCCCGTGTTTTCTGATGGATGTAAAATCTCTCATGGCACTGCTTTAAAGATCAAATTTCCTTTGTATCCTAGTCAATATGTATCCTTCAACAAAACTTCTAGTGTGCTCTAGATCTCACTGTAGCTTAATGTGTTCAAATTGTTTGGAATGTTTCTTACATTAGAGTGGTTATTTGTCAAGCATTTTCCAGATATACTTCAAAGATCAAAGTAAATTTATTATCAAAGTACCTATATATCAGTATATTGTGCCCTGAGATTCATTTTCTTGTGGGCATTCACAGTAGACACAAAGAAGTACAACTGAATCAATGAAAAACTATAAAGACTGACAATGTGCAAAAGACAAAGGGTGCCAATGCAAAAAAAACCCAAATAAATAATAACAATAATAGATAAATAAATAACACTGAGAACATGAGTTGTAGAATTCTTGAAGGTGAGTCTATAGGTTGTGGGAACAGTTCAGTGGGTGAGTGAAGATGAGTGCAGCAGCTAGAAAACAGCACCACCATTTGTGGGCTTTTTCGTTCATGAGCATAGGTGTTACCTTATCAGGTGCAATGCAACCAGTCAGGGTGCTCTCTACTGTGCATCTATAGAAGTTTGTCAAAGTTTTAGGTGACATGCCAAATCAGTTGAAACTTCCAACAAAGTAGAGGCGCTATCATGCCTCCTTTGTAATGGCAAATTACGTGCTGCACCCAGAATAGATACTCTGAAATGATAATGCCAAAAAATTTAAATTTACTTACCTCTTCGCTTATGATCCCTCATGAGGGCTGGCTTATGGATCTCCATTTTCTTCCTCCCGCAGTCAATAATCAGCTCTTTGGTTTTCCTGGCTTGGCGTGCGGTTGGCTTATTCATATACAGCTTGGAACAGACCCTTCCTGCCGCATAGTCCAGCAACCCACGATTTATGTTCTGACACCATTCAACCAGATTTTCAATCTCCCTCCTATATGCCGACTCGTTACCACCTTTGAATCAGCCAACAGTGAAGTCACCAGCAAATTTGAATATGGCATTGGTGCTGTACTTAGCCTCACAGTCATAGCATAAAGCGATTATAACAGGTAGCTAAGCGCACAGCCTTGTGATTCAAGGTTCAAAGCAGTTTTATTATCAAAGTAAATATACAACCATCAGATTCATTTTCTTACGTGCATACACAGTAAATCCAAGAAGCACAATAGAATCAATGAAATACCACACCAAACTGTGTTCCTATGATTGTGGAGGAGATGTTATTAGCAATTCGAACTGATTGGGGTCTGCAAGAGAGGAAATCGAGGATCCAGTTTCACAAGGACGTATCGAAGCCTAGGTCTTGGAACTTTTTGCTAGCATTGACCAGTTCTGTTCCTCATTCAACACTTACTGCTCATCCTGCTTCAGTATGTTCATGTTTTATACAGCTGGCAACGTTAACTGGCACAATACTCATTCCCCAAACTACTTTCACTTGAACTGTACACTTCACCTCACGTTTTGGTAATACATAATGGGACGTTCCTGCCGTCAGCCCTCAGCTGCTTGCAGCCACGTGCTGTCAATGCCGGCAACTTCTGCGCATGCGCGTGTTCTACCTACGCGTACGATTTCACGGCTGAGGGCCGACAATAACGCCGGTCGAGCGAATGCGCATGCGTTTTGGCGCCAGTGCACGGCACGCATATGATAGAGACTGCGGACGAGAAAGGGAAGGGCTGCGCGTATGGACGCGCATGCGTTGTGAGGACCATGTGTGTCTGTGAGTAGGTTACGAAGGTGTGGTGTCCGAGGGAAGGGGCAGGTGTTGTTGACCACCAGGGTTCGGGCCTCATGATCAAATAGCCTCACTGCTACAAATTGTAGTCCGGATTTATTCTGTAGGAACAGGGTGCAAGTAAACTCGGTTTATGAAGGGTAAGTCTGGGTCTCTGCCGGCCTGTGTATGTAAGCGATGTGCAGTAATCACCTCTCATTCTGAACTCCAGCAAGTACAGGCCCAGAGCCATCAAACTCTTCATATGTTAATCCTTTCATTCCTGGAATTATTCTCATGAACCTCCTCCGGATTGTTTCCAATGCCCACACATCCTTTCTTAGATAACGGCCTCAAAACTGGTCACAATACTCCTAGTGCGGTCATATGTCATACAAAGCCTCAGCATCACATCCTTGCTTCAGTATTCTACTCCTTTCGAAGTTAATGCTAACATTGCATTTATCTTCCAACCTGCACATGGACACCCAAATTCCTTTGCACCTCTGATATCTGAATTTTGATGCCCATTTATTTCCCTGACAATTACAGCTACATTTCATATTCCCCCTTCTGGAATGGCTCTCTGAACCACAGTACTGTGCTCATCTTTCGTACAGCCCATAGATAAGCAGCTTTCTCAGACCCAAGCAAGCTCAAGGGCTGAAGCTCTTCAACGCTACCTCGTGGATACTCCTACTAGCCTCACCAATTGGCACACCCTTTTGTCCTGGCCACAGACCAGATTTGAAGTAATTAATGGGTGTGACTGCCTCCTCAAATAGTGTCCATGTGACTCTCCTCTTCCTTATTAATCATAGTATTTGAAGCTCAGATTCTAAGTCATCAGCTTTGAGCCTGAGTTTTGTTACATTTGTACAGAATGTTTGTGAAGCCACATCTGCAATACTCTGCATAGTTTTGTCCCCTTACCTAACAAAGGATATGGAGGAGTCTAAAAGAGATTCACTAGGGTAATTCCTGGGGAATGAAAGTTGTACCAAGAATGGCCATACAGTTTGGGTCTGTATTCCTTGGAGTTTAGAAGGATGAAGGATGACTTTACTCAAACATATAAAATCTGTGGAGCTTAACAGTGCAGGTGTTGAGATGTTTTCACTAGTGGAAAGTCACAAGGAAGACGGCATAGCTACAAAATAAAGAGGCCAATCATTTAAAACTGATGTGCATATCTTTGGAATTCTCTGCCTTGAGAACTTTTTTTTAACAATTCCATTGTTGTTATTAGGGAAATTCTGTGATATTTGAAGCTAAGAACTGAAGAAGATCATTTGAATTTTATTTTTCAGATTATCTTTGTGACATGGCTGTCTGTGTTTTTTGTAACAACTGTTTTCAACAGCCCAAAGCAAATGGTTGCAGATTTGCTCTGTCTAATTGTGGCCATGTTGTCTGTGAAATATGTCTGAGAAAAGGTAGGAATGAAGTACTTTATTACAGTATCTTTTAAAAAGGAATATATGGCTTGATATGTGAACAATTGCAGTGCAGTTCTGGATACAGGGAAGTATAATCTATATTTTAAGACTATAGACCATAAGATATAGAAGCAGAATTAAGCCATTCGGCCCATTGCTTCTTCCCCGCCATTCAGTTATGGCTGATTTATTATTCCTTTCAACCCCATTCTCCTGTCTTCCCTCTGCAACCATTGACACCCTGACTCGTGAGATAGTAAGTTAACCATAAGAGCTTAAAACCATAAGATATAGGAGCAGAATTAAGCTATTCAGCTCATTGAGTCTTTTTAGCCATTCCATCATGGCTGATTTATTATTCCTCTCAACCCCATTTCTCTCCAAAATCTTTTGACACCCTTACTAATCAAGAACCTTTCAACTTCTGCTTTAAATATATTCAACATCTTGACCTCCACATCTGTCTCTGGCAATTAATTCCACAGATTTGCCACCTTATGGCTAAAGAAATCCCTCTTCATCTCTATTCTAATGGGACATCATTGTATTCTGAGGCACTGCCCTCTGGTACTAGACTCACCCAATACAGGTGTCCCCCGCTTTTCGAACGTTCACTTTACGAAACCTCACTGTTACGAAAGACCTACATTAGTTCCCTGTTTTCGCTAACAGAAGGTGTTTTCACTGTTACGAAAAAAGGCAGCGCGCAAATAAAGCAGCATGCGATAAAAGGCAGCGCGTGAAAAAAAATTAGCGTGCGCCCCGAGCAACCGCTCTCCCCCGGGAACGGCATTCTAGCTGGCATTGCTTAAACACGTGCCTGTGAGCAGCCATTAGCAAGATGAGTTCTAAGGTATCGGAAAAGCCTAAAAGAGCTCGTAAGGGAGTTACACTTAGCGTAAAACTAGACATAATTAAGCGTTAATTGATTGTGGTGAACGAAGTAAGGACAAAGTGAGTTTGGCTTGTGGAAGTTGATGAAGATGATGTTGAAGAGGTTTTGGCATCCCATGACTAAGAACTGATAGATGAACAGCTGATGCAATTGGAAGAGGAAAGGATAACAATCGAAACCGAATGAGTAATGATAAAGTACGACTTTAATTTTGAAAGGGTATGTTGGTTTAGAGCATATTTGCAAGATGGTTTGAGTCCTTACAAAGAACTGTATGATAGAAAAATGCACGAGGCTCAGCAGTCAAGCATACTGTCGTTTTTCAAGACTTCCACATCAGCCACGGCCGACGACGAACCTCGACCTTCGTCATCGAGGCAGGCAGACATATAGGAAGATGACCTGCTTGCCCTGATGGAAACAGACGACACCCCAGTGTCCCACCACCCCAACCCCCAGGCCGTGGACAGATACCGATTTGCGGAAAATGCAGCGGTAGCCGGGAGGCACACAGCACATCTTTAAGAAAAAAGCTGAAATAAACAAGCTAATTAATTACGTGCTGGGCGGCACCTAATTAATTAGCTTGTTTATTTCGGCTTTTTTCTTAAAGATGTGCTCTGTGCCTTCCTGGCTACCGCTGTACCCCTGCATGCTTCACGGATCGGTATCGGTTCGCTGCCCGGAGGGTGGGGGGCCACTGCACCACCCCAACCTCTGACTCAGCCTAACACACCATCATCAGTGTGCTCGATGTCTTCCAAATTCCCGTAAGTGATCCTACACTGTACCTACATTATTTCTACTTCATATCGGCTGTGTGTTATTTGGTATGATTTGGCAGCTTCATAGCTTAAAGGTTACTGGAGAGCGCTTGCGCCGTGATTCTGCCAGCAGCGCTTGCGTGAGATGTTTGCTATGGAGAACAGTTCAGGCAGTGACTGTGGAAAAGTATGTCTACTTTATGTAGGCTGTGTATTTATCATATCATTCCTGCTTTTACTATATGTTACTGTTATGTTAGGTTTTATGTGTTATTTGGCATGATTTGGTAGGTTATTTTTTGGGTTTGCAAACGCTCACAAAATTTTCCCATATAAATAAATGGTAATTACTTCCTTGCTTTATGACATTCTGGCTTACGAACCGTTTCATAGGAACGCTGTACCTTCGGATAGCGGGGGAAACCTGTATAGGGAGCAACCTCTCCATATCCACTCTGTCTAGCCCTTTCAATATTCAATAGGTTCCAGTGAGATCACCCTCATTCTTCTAAACTCCAGTGAGTACAAGCCCAGAGCCATCAAACAGTCCTCATATGTTAACCCTTTCATTCCTGGAATCATTCTTGTGAACCTCCTTTTGACCCTCTTTAATGCCAGCACGTCTTCTCTTAAATAACAGGCCCAAAACTGCTCATAATACTCCAAGTACAGTCTGACCAATGCCTTATAATGCCTCAGCATCACACCCTTGCTCTTACGTTAATAGTCCTCTTGAAATGAATGCTGACACTGCATTTGCCTTCCTTACTACCGACTCAACCTGCAAGTTAACCTTTACGGAATCCTGCACAAGGACTCCAAAGTCCCTTTACAGTTATAATATTTGAATTTTCTCCTGGCTTAGAAAATGGTCTACATCTTATTCCTTCTACCAAAGTGCATTACCGTATACTTTCCTCCACTATATTCCATCTGCATCGTCTTTGCCCATTCTCCCAATCCATCTAAGTCCTTCTGCAGACTCTTTGCTTCCACAACATGAGGCTGCTTAACAAGGTGAAATCCTCTGGTGTTACAGGAAAGATACTGGCATGGATAATGGAATGGCTGACAGGCAGGAGGCAGCAAGTGGGAATGAAAGAAGCCTTTTCTGGTTGGCTGCCTGTGACTAGTGGTGTTCCTAAGGGGTCAGTATTGGGACCGCTGCTTTTCATATTGTTTGTCAATGATTTAGATAATGGAATTGATGGCTTTGTGGCAAAGTTTGCTGATGATACAGCCATTGTTGGTAGAATCTCAGGTGGTAACGAGAGGATGTACAAGTGTGAGATATGCCAACTAATGGAATGGTGCCGCAGCAACAACCTGGCACTCAACGTCAGTAAGACAAAAGAGCTGATTGTGGACTTCAGGAAGGGTGAGACGAAGGAACACATACCAATCCTCATAGAGGGATCTGAAGTGGAGAGGGTAAGCAGCTTCAAGTTCCTGGGTGTCAAGATCTCTGACGATCGAACTTGGTCCCAACATATCGATGTAGTCATAAAGAAGGCAAGACAGCAGCTATACTTTATTAGGAGTTTGAAGAGATTTGGCATGTCAATAAATACACTCAAAAACTTATATAGTTGTACCGTGGAGAGCATTCTGACAGGTGCATTACTGTCTGGTATGGAGGGGCTACTGCACAGGACCAAAAGAAGCTGCAGAAGGTTGTAAATCTAGTCAGCTCCATCTTGGGCACTAGCCTACAAAGTACCCAGGACATCTTTAGGGAGCAGTGTCTCAGAAAGGCAGCGTCGATTATTAAGGACCTCCAGCACCCAGGGCATGCCCTTTTCTCACTGTTACCATCAGGTAGGAGATACAGAAGCCTGAAGGCGCACACTCAGCTATTCAGGAACAGTTTCTTCCCCTCTGCCATCTGATTCCTAAATGGCCATTGAAGCTTTTTTTTTAAATATACAGTATTTCTGTTTTTGTACATTTAAAAAGTATATTCAATATACATTATTGATTTACTTGTGTATTTATTATGTTTTGTTTTTTTCTACTCTCTGCTAGATTATGTATTGCATTGAACTGCTGCTGCTAAGTTAACAAATTTCATGTCACATGCTGGTGATGATAAACCTGATTCTGAAATGGGTGGAGGGGTAGGTAGTGCTGGGGAAGCAATATGATTGCATCAGGACTTAGACAAATTAGAGGAATGGGCAAAAAAGTGGCAGATGGAAAACAGTGTTTGGAAATGTGTGAAGATGCATTTTGGTAAAAGGAACAATAGTGCCGATTATTATCTAAATGGGAAGAAGGCTCAAATGTCAGAGGTGCAGTGGGACTTGGGAGTCCTCATGCAAGACTCCCAGAAGGTTAATTTACAGGTTGATTCTCTGCAAATGCAATGTTGGCAAATGCAATGTTGGCATTCATTTCAAGGGGAATAGAATGTAAAAGGAAGGAGATAATACTGAACCAAATTCTACTCCTAATTCTTAAGTTCTTATGTTCATATTCACTCCCAGCCATTTCTGGCATCTCCAAGCATGAATGGTCTTAACATTACCTTCCCCTCTACCTACAGTATCTTTGTTTCATCTGCAAACTTGGCCACAAAACCATCGGTTCTCACATCCAAATAGTTGACATATAGAATGGATTCTAGTTAATTGGGACTCATCGAGACTAGTCATTTTGGCCCAATTAAGCAGCTGTCCCAATTAGCCAAAGTTTAATGGGAATAATTAAAAAGGTATAAAAAAGACAAACTACTGTTTAACTGAGTAACAAATTATGTATTGAAATGAAATAGAGAATAAATTAGAACCCTATCAAAACTATTGCAGTACTATAAAATTTTGAATTAGTTCCAAATATTTATCAACAGAGGTATTAATTCAGGACTATACCTCATCCTACCCTGCTACTTGTAAAAGTGCCATCTCTTTCTCTCAATTCCTCCGTCTCCACAGCGTCTACTCTCAGGATGAGGCTTTCATTCTAGAATGAAGCTGATGTCCTCCTTTTTCAAAGGAAGGGGATTGCCTTCCTCCACCATCAACGCAGCCCTCAGCTGTATCTCTTCCATGTCACACACATCTGCTCTTACCTCTCCTCCTGCCACCCTACCAGGGATAGGGTTCCTCTTGTTCTCACCTAACACCCCACCAGCCTCCGCGACCAGCACATAATTCTCCGGAACTTCCGCCATCTCCAACTGGATCCCGCCCCCCCCCCCACCACCAATCACATCTTTCCCTCCCTTACCCACTTCCTGCTTTCCGCAGAAATCGCTACCTGTGTGACTCCCTGGTCCATTCGTCCCTCCCCACTGATCTCCCTCCTGGCACTTATCCTTGCTAGCTGAACAAGTGCTTCCCCTGCCCCTACACCTTCTCCCTCACTACCATTCAGGCCCTAAACAGTCCTCCCAGGTGAGGCGATACTTCACATGTGAGTCTGTTGGGGTCATATTCTGTGTTTGGTGCTCCCAGTGTGTTCTCTTGTATATCGGTGAGACCCAAAGTAGACTGGGTGACCACTTTGCCAAGCATCTATCCTTCGTCTGCCAGAACAAGTGGGATCTCCCAGTAGCCACCCATTTTAATTCCACTTCCCATTCCTATTCCGATATGTCCATCCATGGCCTCTTCCACTGTTGGGATAAGGCCACACTTAGGTTGGAGGAACAGCACCTTATATTCCATTTGGGTAACCTCCAATCTGATGGTATGAGCATTGATTTCTGAAACTTCCAGTAATGCCTCCACTCCCCGCCTTCCCATCCCCTTACCCTCTCTCATGTTATCTCCCTGCCCGCCCATTGTCTCCCTCTGGTGCTCCTCTCCCCCCCCCCCCCCCGCCAATCTTTCTTCTTTCTTCCATGGTCTGATATCTCTTTCTCCAATCAACTTCCTAGCTCTTTGCTTCATCTCTCCCCCTACAAGTTTCACCCGTCACCTGGTGTTTTTCACTCCCCCTCCCACATCTTTCAACTGTACTCCTCAGTTTTTTTTCTCCAGTCCTGCCGAAGGGTTTCGATCCAAAAAATTGACTGTGCCTTTTTCCACAGATGCTGCCTGGCCTGCTGAGTTCCTCCAGCATTTTGTGTATGTTGCTCTGATTCTATGAGATTCGTCAGACATGATTTCCCTTTCACAAATCCATGCTGACTTTGTAATGAGGGTTTCACCGCTTTCCAAATGTGCTGTTATCACATCTTTGATAACTGACTCTAGCAGTTTCCCCACCACTGATGTTAGGCTAACCGGTCTATAATTCCCTGGTTTCTCTCTCCCTCCTTTTTTAAAAAGTGGGGTTACATTAGCCACCCTCCAATCCTCAGGAACAAGTCCAGAATCTAAAGAGTTTTGAAAAATTATCACTAATGCATCCACTATTTCTTGGGCTACTTCCTTAAGCACTCTGAGATGCAGACCATCTGGCCCTGGGGATTTATCTGCCTTTAATCCCTTCAATTTACCTAACACCACTTCCCTACTAACGTGTATTTCCCTCAGTTCCTCCATCTCACTGGACCCTCTGTCCCCTACTATTTCCGGAAGATTATTTATGTCCTCCTTAGTGAAGATAGAACCAAAGTAATTATTCAATTGGTCTGCCATGTCCATGCTCCCCATAATCAATTCACCTGTTTCTGTCTGTAGGGGACCTACATTTGTCTTAACCAATCCTTTTCTTTTCGCATATCTATAAAAGCTTTTACAGTCAGTTTTTATGTTCCCTGCCAGTTTTCTCTCATAATCTTTTTTCCCCTTCCTAATTAAGCCCTTTGTCCTCCTCTGCTGAACTTTGAATTTCTCCCAGTCCTCAGGTGAGCCACTTTTTCTGGCTAATTTGTATGCTTCTTCTTTGGAATTGATACTATCCCTAATTTCCCTTGTCAGCCACGGGTGCACTACCTTCCTTGATTTATTCTTTTGCCAAACTGGGATACAGTTACTTACATAACTCAGTGAAGAAGTATAATAGTAAAACTATTCCTTCGTAGTTTTTGCCTCTCTACTTCAAGCACCCAATCCATTCTAGGCCGCAGCTGTGGGACAACTGACTGATGGAAGCTGGCTACAATGGGAAAAAAAACCTTCCTGGACTGAATTGAGCTCCTTCCAATTTTAACATCAGCAGTAAAGCTGGAGGAGGCAATGTAGTGAGGAGAAGCTGTTGATGGGGCAAAATTGCAGTCAGTAGGATGAGTTGCAACATAAAAAGTGGACAAAATTGAAAACGGTGAACACATGACTGAAGGTGTTATATTTGAATGTGTTCAGTATTCAGACTAAGGAGGTGAACTTGTAGCACAGTTTAAGATTGGCATGTATGATCTTGTAGGCATCAGTGAATCATGGCTGCAAGAAGATAGTAGCTCGGAGCTTAATGTCCAAGGATACGCACTGTATTGAAAAGACAGACATGTTGCTCTGTTGGTAAAATAATGAAATCAGGTTGTGAGAGGTGACATATGGTTGGAAAATGTTGAATCATTGTCAGTGATTTGGTTGATGGAATTGATGTCTTCATTGCAAAGTTTGCAGATGATATGAAGATAGAGGGGTTGGTACTTTTGAAGAAGAGGCTACAGAAGGATTTGGATAGATTAGGGAAATGGGCAACGAAGTGGCAGGTGGAATATAGTGTCGGGAAGTGTATGGCCATAGACTTTGGTAGAAGAAATGAAATTGTTGACCTTTTTCTAAATGGGGAGAAGATACAAAAAACTGGTGCAAAGGGATTTGGGAGTCCTTAAGCAGGATTCCCTAATGGTTAATTTTCAGGTTGAGTCTGTGGTGAGGAAGGCAAATGCGATGTTAGCGTTCATTTCAAGAGGACTAAAATATAAAAGCAAGGATGTAATGTTGAGACTTTATAAAGTACAGGTGAGGCCTCACTTGGGGTATTGTGAGCAGTTTTGGGCCCCTTATCTTAGAAAGGACATGTTGAAACTGGAGAGGGTTCAAAGGAGGTCCATAAAACTGATTCCAGGATTGAATGGTTTGTCATATGAGGAGTATTTGATGGCCCTGGGCCTTCATTCACTAGAATTCAGAAGAATGAGAGGTGATCTAATTGAAACCTATTGAATTATGGAAGGTCTTGATAGAATGGATGTGGAGAGGATGTTTCCTATGGTGGGAGAGTCAAAGACCAGAGGATGCAGCCTCAGAATAGAGGGGTGCCCTTTTAGAATGGAAATGAGGAGAAATTTCTTTAGCCTGGGAGTGGTGAATCTGTGGAATTCTTTGCACAGATAGCTGTGGAGACCAAGTCTATGTAAATTTAAGGCAAAGGTTGATAAATTCTTGATTGGTCAGGGCTGAAGGGATATGGGGAGAAGGCAGGAGATTCTGTCTCAGAGGAAAATTGGATCAGCTATGATGAAATGGCCGAATTCTGCTCCTATATCTTATGGTCTTAACTCAAGTTGCTTCACGTGCACTTGTGAGAACGTGGCTAGAAACATTTTGATGGCATGCATCTGGAGAACCAATCTGAATTGATAGATGTGTTGCAGGCTTTGGACATTTGGGGACGCAGGAGAATGTCTTTACAGCACACTTCAGAGCCTCACAGTTGCGACAGACTGTTGTCGAGAAAGTAGATGATTTCATGGCAAGACTGGCCCTGGTAGCACAGGAATGTAAGTACCAAGATATTTCCGAACAAATTCAAAGAAGCAATGCTTATCCAAGCGTTGGTTGTTGGAGTCCAAGATGGGAGGAAATAGATCTCCTGTCTGAAAAGTTCGATTTGTTCTGTGACAAAGCAGTCAAGAGAGAACTTGTGCAGATTCTGTCCCATCGCAAAAATGTCAATGTTTACCAGTGAGTACCAGCCTGCAGCCTACATTCTCCACAGAGATGCTGTTAGCTCCTCACCCACAGAGAGGCCATTGTTGTGGTAAAAGTCATGCCCACTGGTCCAATTGCAAGCATCAAAAGTCAGTCTGCTGCTTCTGTCAGAAGATAGGGCACCTTGGAAGTTGTGCTTCACCAAGCAGCACGACATGAGTAAATGGCAGAATAAAAACTTCGACTCCACACAAGTGGGCACTGTTTTCCAAAACCAACCTCCTTACTTGGTTACACTCACAGGGGACAGTTAGCCTGTGAAATTTGACCTGGATATAGGGTCAGCCATTACTATTGTAAGCAAATTATCTTTACACCAGAACCAAAAATTACGACTGCCAAACTCTGTGTTCCTCAGCTACTCTGTAGATAGCGTGGATGTGTCTGATGTCCTTACTGCAGAAGTGGTTTCTTACCCATGCATGTTGTTGGGGCAGGGTGCAAATGGCCTAACTTGCTGGGGAGAAATTGGATTGAAATAATGTCATTGATGCTGTTCTGCATCAATTATATTGGGGGGAGCCCCACATTGATTTCTCTATTACAAAAGCACCAGTGGGTTTTCCAAGCTGATGCTTCAGGTCATTACAGTGGTCTGGCGGTTAAGTTCAAGTTCCAGCTGAAGTTCTACAAGGCCCCGCCAGAGCTGTATGTAGTGGGCACAAAGGTAGAAGAACGTGATCCACTACAGAGAACAGATGTGATACTGCTGGAGCAAATATATGGCAAGCAGGAGGCTATGAAACAAAAATACGAAGGCTGTGAATGTCTGGTGCTTCAGACGTGCACATCTCATAGGAGGACAACTGGCTTCCAGCTGTTGTGTGGTCAAGTCGCAGACCTTGAGCTGACAGATGGACGAATTGTTAGGTGACATTTGGATCATATACATCAGCGAACTGATAGAGGTCCCAGGGAAGCCAGCAGATGAATCAATGAATACTTCATCAAAAGAAGAGGACATTCTCAGTCCACTGCTCTTGACATGAGCTAACCAGGAAGGCATAAAGTGGGAAGCTCTCCCCCTGTAGTGGTACACAATTGGAATAGACCTTTCATCATTTTTCTCAGTTTATCTCATTTATCCCATTCCTCTGGTTCCCATCTATAGGGGAAGAGGAATATACTGTGTCAGATTGATTGCGAGAATGTGGCGAGTGTGGATATGGCTGATCGATCGCACAGTGAATCATTTGGATCTCCTGTGTGCAGGAGGCACTCTCTTTTGGGCATGGGTTTTGAGTGTGCATGCCTTTCATCTCAGTGGTCTGGTTCATAGCTGCTGCACTGTAAGTCGTCCAGTAATGAAATTTTACTTACATGACTCAGTAAAAATGTTTAATCATACTATTTCATTGTAGTTCTTGTACTGTACAATACGTAACACTTCAATGATGAAGTCAGATTGGAAGAGCAATACTTCAAATTCCATCTGTGAATAGGCTCCAAACTGATGGCATGAACATAGATGTCACTAACTTCTGGTAATTTCGCCCCCTTCACCCTTCCCTCTTTTTTTTCCATTCTGCATTCTGGTTCCCCTCCCATTCCTTCTGCTCAGCTGTTCATCACCTTCTCCTGGTTCCCCTCCTTCAGTTTCTTCCATGGACCTCTGTTCTCTCCTATTAGATTACTAATTCTTCAGCCCTTTACCTATTCCACCTATCACTTCCCAGCTTCTTACTTCATCCCCCCCTCCCCCTCACCTGGTCTCACCTATCACATGCCAGCTTGTACTCCTTCCCTTACCCCCACCTTGTTCTGGCTTCTTCCTTTCCAGTCTTGATGAAGGGTCTTGGCCTGAAGGGTCTTGGCCTGAAGTATCAACTATTTATTCTCCGTGTATGCTGCCTGACTGACTGAGTTCCTCCAGAATTGAGTGTGTGTGTGTTGTAGTTGAGTATTTTTTTAGGCCAATAGAAGTTAAGAGAAAGAATAAACAGTGACAATTGAGACGTAAAGGTAGACTAAACCTGATGCTCTGCAATGCTTATATTAACTTGCATTAGTTTTCTAGCCCTTTTATTCAGTAATATTCAATGGTATCCTAATGTCATTTATATGGTAGGAAGTTATTAATCTGCTCTTTGCCATATGTTTGGAACCATTATTGATAACATCATCATTTAACAAATTGTAAATTGACTGCTGTTAGTTATTTTGCAAAATTATACTATTTCATATATAATTCCATGAATCACACAAGGATATTGAAATTAAAAATTTGCAAAACAAAGCAAAACAAATTGTTTAATGCCCATGAAGAAGACAGAATTTTATCATGCTTTCATTCACTGTAAGAACAGTGGGTTATTAATTCTGAAACCATACTAATATTTTTATAAAGGGTCTTTGAAAATTTTTGAAATATGTGGATATTGGAAAAATGGGCCATCTAAGGAAATGATCTGAAATCTGATTATTGCATGGATATAAAGATAATATGTTAATATCAACTTTAGAAAAGTTGTGATCATTTGCTGATTAAACTAAGTTGGGGGGTTTTGTTGTTAGCAAACAGATTACAATGAATTGCAAAGAAATCTTGATCACTTAGGAAGATGGTATAAGAAATGGCAAATAGATTTCAAGTTATCCAAGTGTGAACAGATACATATTGAACAGTCAAACCAGCGTAAGACGTGCAGTGAGTTGCAGGACATTGACAGATAGACCTGGGAGATTGTGCACTGATTTCTGAAAATGGTTGCTCAAGTAGGCAGGGTTATGAAGAAGGCATTTTGCATGAGACCATAAGACATAGAGCACCATTAGGCCATTTGACCCATTGAGTCTGCTCTGCCACTCCGTCACGGCTGATTTATTTCCCTCTCAGCCCCATTCTCCTGCTTTCTCCATATAACCTTTCACACCCTGACTAATCAAGAACCTATCAACCTCTGCCTTAAGTATACCCAGTGATCTGGCCCCACAGCTGCCAGTGGCAACGAATTCCACAGATTAATCAGCCTCTGGCTAAGGAAGTTCCTCCTTGTCTCCATTTTAAAGGACATCCCTCTATTCTGAGGTTACGCCCTCTGTTCTTAGACTCATCCACTATAGGGAACATCACTTACTTTCTCTAGGCCTTTCAGCAATTGATAGGTTTTGATGCGATCGCCCCTCATTCTTTTCAATTCTAGTGAGTACAGGCCCAGAGCCGTTAAACGCTCCTCGTATGATATGCCTTTCATTCTGGAATCATTTTTGTGAACCTCCTTTGACCCCTCTTCAATATTAGCACATCCTTTCTTAGATAACAGGCCAAAAACTACTCTCAATACTCCAAATGAGGCCTCACCAGTGCCTTATAAAGCCTCACCAGTGCCTTATAAAGCCTCAGCATTACATCCTTGCTTTTATATTTCTGGTCCTCGAAATGAATGCTAAATTTGCATTTACCTTCCTCATGACCAACTCAACCTGCAAGTTAACTTTAGGGAATCCTGCACAAGGCCTCACAAGTCCCTTTGCACCTGCGATTTTTGAATTTTCTGCCTGTTTAGGAAATAGTCTGTGCCCTTATTCCTTCTACCAAAGTGCATGGCCATACACTTTTCTACACTGTATTCCATCTGCCACTTCTTTGCCCATTTTTGCAATCTGTCCAATTCTTTCTGCAGAATCCCTGCTTCTTCGACGCTACCTGTTCCTCCACTTGCTGTATCTTTGTAAAGTCTGCAAATTTGGTCACAAAGCCATCAATTCAGTCATCCAAATTAATGATATATAACCTAAAAAGAAGCAGTCCTAACACCAACTCCTGTAGAACATCACTAGTCACCAGTAGCCAATCAGAAAAGGCTCTCTTTACAGTTTCCCTTTACTCCCTTTACTCTCCTGCTTGTCAGCCAATGTTCTATCCATGCTAGTGTCTTTTCTGTAATACCATGGGCTCTTATTTTGTTAAGTAGCCTCATGTGTGACACCTTATCAAAGGCTTTCTGAAAATCCAAATACACAATGTGCATTGATTCTCCTTTATCCATCTTGTTTGTAATTTCCTTAAAGAATTCCAGTAGATTTGTCAGGCAAGATTTTCCCTTAAGGAAACCATGCTGACATTGGCCTATCTTATTATGTGCCTCCAAGTACCTCATCTTTAACAATTGACTACAACATCTTCCCAATCACTGAGGTGAGGCTAACTGGCTTATAATTTGCTTTCTTCTGCCTCCCTCCCTTAAAGAGTGGAGTGAAATTTGCAATTTTCCAAGCCTCTGGAACCATGTCAGAATGCTGGGATGTAGTCCATCTGGTGCAAACGACTTATCTACCTTCAGACTTGGTTTTCATCAGTCGGGGCAATGATTATGAGGACACTCATTAGATTAGATTATGAGGACACTCGGTCCTCGTTTATTGTCATTTAAAAATGCATGCATTAAAAATGATACAATGTTCCTCCGGTATGATATCACAGAAACACAAGACAGACCAAAGCTAAAACTGACAAAAACCACATAATAATGACCTATAGTTACAACAGTGCAAAGTAATACCGTAATTTGATAAGAGCAGATCATGGGCACGGTAAAAAAAAAAGTCTCGAAGTCCTGATAGCCCCAACATCTCACGCAGACGGTAGAAGGAAGAAACTCTCCCTGCTATGAGCTTTAGTGTTGCAAACTTGCCAATGCAGCATCCTGGAAGCACCCGACCACAGTCCGACTCTGAGTCTGTCAGAAAACTTCGAGCCTCCGACCAGCCCTCCGATACCGAGCACCATCTCTGCTGAGCGCTTCGATCCCGGCCCCGGCTGCCAAACAACAGGCAAAGCCGAGGATTTGGGGCCTTTCCCTCCGGAGATTTCAGATCACACAGTAGCAGTGGCAGTGAAGTAGGCATTTCAGAAGTTTCACCAGATGTTCCTCTGTTCTCTCATGTCTGCCTCCATCAAATCAGAATTGTGCACGGCCTCTTGACAGATAACAGATATTCATCACCAGAGAGGCCGCACGCACTGCCTCGCGCCACCATCTTCTCCTGCTGAATAGAGTTTAGGAATAGAGTTGGAGTATTGTGTGCATTTTGCTCTCTGTTGAAGGACATTTTCAACCTGCAAAGGGTGTAGGAGAGTTTTACGGGGATGTTGCCTGGATTAGATGGTCTGAGTTATGGGATTATTTATTCCTTGGAGTGTAAAATGAGGGGTGACTTCAGCAGCTTATAAAATTGTGAAGTGTATGGACAAGGTCATGGTCTTTACTCCAGGGTTGGGAGTCCAAAACTAGAGGATATAATTACAAGATAATAAGGGAGAAATTTAAGAGACCTGAGAAGTAACTTCTTTATACAAAGGATTGTGAGTACCCGGAGTAAGATGCCAGAGGAAGTGGTCATAGTGGGCACAATTGCAACATTTAAGAGGTATTTGGATAGTTATTAGTAGGGAGGGATTTTGACAGTATTAGACCAAATATAGGGGAATAGCAGGGAGGATGCATGAACCAGTTAGGTCGAGGGGCTTGTTTCTGCATTGTATTACTCTATGACTATCAATAAGTTACAACACACATGAACTAAAAATAATTCCAAGTGAATTTGTTAAGAGTTTTTGATTTCAAAATGTTGATATCAGCTAAAGATGATCAAAAGTACGAACAAGGTGGAAGTTTGGAACTTTAATCAGCACTGTGGATGCAAACCCATCGTGTAGCTTTGCCAGTGATATTACACTGATGCTACTGTGATACTTTGTGAGCATGTAGGAACTTCTTAAGTTTATAATTTCTTTATTCTATAAGGCATTGCAAAAATTGCATACTGGTTTTCCTTAAAACTTTACAGCTAAAAATAGGTGTTTCCTGGACATAAATTTATGGTATTTAAAGGGAAGGAAAATAATAGGAGCTTGTTAGCTGCTTGTTAAAGTTTTCTGAACAGTAGCAGCAGAAATTTGCCTTATTTTTGGAATAGTTTGTGTTTCTTGGTCAGATGTTCTATTTTATATGTGACCAAAGCAACACTATGGAAAGGAAATAATTTATCTTTATAACTAGGTCTGCAATCCTGCGCTCCTATTTCCCATGTAGAATTTGGATCAAAACCCGGTCCTTTCAATCACCCATAGATCCTCCTCAGTGCTACTTCAATGCTGATATTGTGAATTCACTGTATTTGCTGTTTCAATAGCTTTAAAGAGCAGTCATAAAAAGTCTTATAAAAAGCTGCTTAAAGATAAAATTTATGAAATGTTATTTGTTTGAACTGATCTTTTTAGAGCTTTTTTTTAATCAGCCAACAATCTTTTTCAACTTTGTCCCACCACCAGGAAAATTCCACCAAGACAAATTCTGTGCATTACTGCAACCAGGGAGGAGGTAAAGGAACGTGAACACCCATGTTCAATTATTTAGGAAAAGCTTCTTCTCCTCCGCCATCAAATTTCTGAATGGTCCGTGAACCCATGAACTTCGTCAATCTTTTTTTTTGCTATATTTCTTTTTGCAATTTGAAGATTTATATGTACATCTTTGCCAAAAACCGCAAATTTCATGTCATATATCAAAGTAAAGGAATAAAATATTTGGCATTGTACTTCCCAGTTTACGTGTCAGGGTTGCATCAGTCAGTGATGGCATATTTGTAGGAATTGATCTGGAGATTGAGGGAACATTGCCACCACACTAGTATAGCAACCAATACAATCAAAGAATCCACACACTATGGAGATTCTTTCTTCTCCCCTCTCCCTTCAGGCAGAAGATACAAAGGCCCAAAAGCATGTGCCATCAGTCTCAAGTATAGCTTCTATCCTGCTCTTAAAAGATTGTTGAACCGTTCCTTTATATGATAGGATGGATTCTTGACCTTACAATCTACCACATTAGGGCTTTGCACGTTTTGTCTGCCTGCAGTGCACTTTCTCTGACTGTAGTACTTTATTCTATGTTCTGTTATTGCATTCCCCTTCTACCACTTCAATGTATTGATGTGATGAAATAAAGTATGGGTCCCAAGTAGAACGAAGTTTTTCACTGTACCTCAGTCCATGTGACAATAATAATCCAATTTACATTAGTGTACTTCTCTTCTGTTTTTTTAAATGTCACCACCATTGACAAATGCCCCAGGATTATCATTATAGAGAAACTGAACTGTATTTTCTGTGTTCATAAAACATTTCAGAAGCAAGGAGTTCTCGGTCAGTCTTTTGGCAGCTTAAAATCTCTCCACTTTTTACAAAGTGCTGTGAGAGTCTGAAGGCATTGTCCACCTTTCTGGATATAAAAATACTGAAAAGTCAACATTATCCAAGACCAAGCCCTGCACCCTAGTTTAAACATCCACTTTCTCTATGATTGGTTTATCATCATGGTTCTATTGTATTGCAACAAATTACCAAGGTTTCTCTTGGGTTGATTCTACATCCATGGCTTCCGACAGCAAGAATAGTTGAGGCAGTAGGTGCATGAGAATGCCAGTTCCCCTCTAAGTCACACACCATCCTGATCTGCACATAAATTGCCAGCATATTTTCTTACATCCTCAGACTACTTACGTGGGTAGCTTTCTCAGAACGTGTTCACCCTTTTGGACCCTAGTGGTTCAGGAAGACTAATGTTCAAAATCTTGAAGGAAACTCAGGGTAGTAAATGATGACACTGAAGACCACTTGCCAGGAATGAATGCATTAAAAAAAACTGTTGTCATTGCCTTCAATAGACTGGTAGTTGCATTCTAATATCTGAACATGAGACCCAGATTACTGTGAGCAGCAGCATGGTGGGTCCTCTGGCCATAAGAGTCAAGGTCAAACAGCACAGAAACTGGCTGTGTAGCCCACCACATTGATGCTGACCATCAAGTATTTATCTATTCTAATCCAATTTATCAGCACTCAGTTTATGGTCTTCATAGGGTTGGTGTACTTGCCTCCACTTAGCATTGTGTTCCAGATTCTAATCATTAACTTGGTGTAAAAGTTCTTCCTTGGATATCCTGTAGATTAGGGTCCAGATTGTAGCTTTGTGTTTTTTGTTTAGTTTACTTTCTAAGCATGTTTATATTTTTGTATGAAATCGTGATTGTAAGCATTTTCATACTGGTTTTCATTATAAAGGGAGAGCAGGAGGACAAGTCCTTTGTTATTTTGCTTTGACTTGTTGTTTCCTGCTGTTACTTCTTTAGACTTGCTGACACTACTTGACTGTACACTCTCTGATGTATCTTCTTCTTCGGCTGTCCATCAATTTTCGATGTTTTCTGAGGCCTGGGGAAGGTTGTATGGAAGACCGGCAGTTGCCCATGCTGCAAGTCTCCCCTCTGCAAGCCACCGATGTTGTCCAAGGGAAGGGCACTAGGGCCAATACAGCTTGGCACCAGTGTCGTTGCAGAGCACTGTGTGGTTAAGTGCCTTGCTCAAGGACACAAGACGCTGCCTCAGCTGAGGCTCGAACTAGCGACCCTCAGATCACTAGACCAATGCCTTAACCACTTGGCCACGCGCTACTCTCTGATGAATGTATAATTAAAAACTTTGCAGTCACCAGAAGATTGGTGCCTCACTTTTGACTAATGACGAACCTTATGGATGTTATCATCTCCAAATCGAACACCCCTTACCCTAAATGTTTCTCTAATTTTAGATACCTTTGCTTTGGAGAAAATATTTCCTCCTATCTATTCTATCTATGCCCTCCTCATTATTTTGTATGCCTCAGACTCCTGTGCTCAAGGGCAAACCAGATGCAGCCAATCATTTGAAATGATCCATTCCACGCAACATCCTGGTGAATCTCTTCAATCTGCCTTTCATTCATTGGGTTCTAACTTTTAGACTGATCTTCCATACTGGACCCTCTGAAAGTCCTGAAGTCTACAATGTAGTCACGACATCAATCATTCTGACTTCATAAATACATTTTATTGGCACAACACTGTGCTGACTGTTTTTGATTAATCCCCACCTCTTCAAATGCAGATTTATCCTTCATTTTAGGTTTTCTTCTACCATCATTCCTACCACTGTTATTAGAATCACAGGTTATAATTATCTGCATTATCTGTGCTGCCCTTTTTGAATAATGGTGTTTTATACTTAGCTGTTCTAAAACAAATTTATTTTATGTTGAGTTGTCTTTCTGGTTCCTGGTTCTAAATATATTTTGTAAAAGGAAGAACAACACCTATAATCATTTATTCTTTTTTTTTTAGGAAGTATAGATGTATGCTGTGTCTGCAAAGCGCGATGTCACACTGTATTCCTTTCAGATAAGGTATTATGAAAACAAATATCCTGTTTAATCTGTTTTCTCCAATTTTCATCTTTTTAGACCCCACTTTTCCACTGTAAAATATGTCAGTAGGGTGTTTAAGGAGACAGTAATGAATATTACCTAATAATTTGGAAAAATGTGTGGATAACCTTGTTAAATATTTCTTTGTTTATCAATTTTAATAAATAACAGATGACCTTTGAAAATAACATTGATTTATTTCAGTTACTTTCCTCATTTTGGTTGACAGCGACCTTGACAACTGATTTGTCATTAAACCAATATTTGAATGGTTTTCTGTAATATGAAAAACCTCAAATGAATTTGAATAAGAACAGCTTTATCCCTTTTTCAGGTGAAATTCAGAAAAGTATGAGACAATTAAGGAACGTGTGTCTTCACTAAACCATTTAGTGCCCCACATATAAAACTTGCTCTAAGAAATCCATTTGGTATATTCTCTAAAGGAAACACAGTTTGTCAAATAGATACATGTAAAACAAATAAAAGATTTTACATAAATGTGTTTCCTTTATTGCTTGGAAATATCATTTCATGCTACTTCCAACACACATGGCTATTAAACCAAGCTTGCACATTTAAATTACATTTAACAACCAATCTCATAGTCTTGCCAACTCCCAACTTGTCATGTGGCCATCTGCATGACATTTAGTTTAAGCCCTGGCCATTGTCTGTTTACAGACTTGGCCACTCACAGAAGCTATCTTATAATCTTAAGTATATCCCATCCTTTAACCAAGCTTGAAGTGTGGCCTGACACAGATATCTTCTCCAATACGTCACTACCAAAGGTATGGATCAGTACCTGAATGGACCCCTTGCTAATTTTCAACTCCTGAAAGCCCAAAAGAATTGATAGAGGTAGAGGAGGAAGGAAACGGCATAGAGCAGAAAGAAAAGTCCCACATAGAAAATGGGATGAAAATGATGACAAAGAGTAACAGGGTAGCATGCAGAAAATGGGAGGAGGAAGGGAACTGGGTAAAGGATATGGAAAGAAAACCGAACCATTCACTGTAATAGAGACAAGTGAGATGAAATAATCACGATTTTGTACATCATATCTCTTGTGTTAACAATGTAGTTAGGAATAGAGAGATTGTAGAATTGTATCCCATGTTATTTTCTTTAGTTAGTCAGGTTCGAAGATAACTTCCTTCTTTGATTCTGTGGGTTCTGAGGTGACTGATGTGTTAAATGTAGTACTTGCACATTCTGGCAAAGGAAAGTTAAAAAATGGTCCATGTGGTGGGGAGGTGGGTTGTGATACAGTGCACTGCTTCCACTGTTCATGCTCAGCTTTTGTGTGTCCCTCATGCATGCACTGAAAGTTCTCAGTTGCATCCTGAATGTTCCTATTCCACTGGGTCATGTGCCTTAGATTTCCAAGGATTATATTACACTTTTTCAAGAAGCATTGAGAACATCTTTGAATGATTTCATCTGCTAATCTACAGGCGTTTGTACATCCTGTTTTAGAATTTGTGTCAGACATGCAAAAGAAGAGATCTGACCATTGGAAACAACTGAGTATGATTAGAGATTTGATCTGTGTATATTTCTGGAAGAAAACGCTGACATTCTTCCAAAAATATACACAGCTATCCTCCTACTAGATGTAAAAGATTCAAGTTGATAGCATTTTTCCAGAACTTTTCTGCTAAAGGTCTTATGTCTCAAACAAGGAAACATAGTTACTGTACAAAAGGCCAGTCAATTAAAAGGGAAATGTGTAGAAATTTCTTTTCTTAGTGGATGGTGAATACCCCAGAGGGTTGTGGAAGCCAGATCATTAGAAGTATTTAAGGTGCACATAGATAACTTTTTTTGGAAGATCAAGTGTTTGATCAAATGGAGAAACGGAGAAAAAAAGTTAAGTCCAGCATAGATCAGCCATGATCACATGGAATGCCAGGACACGATTGAGGAGTTAGATGACCTATTCCTACTCCTACTCCTACTCCTATTGTGTTACAGGGTTGTAGACACTGAAAGCAAAGATGGAAATCATGGGAGGCTGTGGTAAAACTCATCATTGATGTTTGTCTTCATTGAAAGGCAGCTCATGTGATAATAAAATTTTCTGTTTTTCTGAGTCTGGTTCTGGACCTTTATTGTCTTTGGGTGGTCTTATGCAGCAGAAAGATCTTGATTGGAAGACCTGTGATTGGTGATGAGTTGGAGATTAGTCTCTTACTGCACACCTTTGAAAGTGTCAGTTTGATGACAGACTGGAGTAAATTTCATTCTGAAGGGAAAGTGACAGAGTTTGAAAATCAATCTTTCTGTTCTGCAGATTAGCTTCACTCCAGTAAGAAGTTTGTTGGAGATGAAGTGTGGTGAGAACGATTTCAAAATGTTATTAAAGCAAAGCCATAGTTTTACTTGACATCAGTCTACATTGATACTTGGTCTGATATAGGTTGCATTGAGAATGGAACTAAATTTCTGAGGAATGCCAAATTTGAGAAGGATATTCTATAGTTCCACACAACTGATGTAGTTGAAGGATTTTGTGAAGTCAGACATGGCTATTTAGAGAAGTTAATGCTGCTCCCTGAATTTCTCTTCCAAGCTTCTTGTCTTTTGTGCTTCATGGTACCAGATCAAGATTCAGAAAGCAGTTCAGGCAGGAAGCTGTAAATTTGTTTCTGAAGCTCTTCTGATATATTTTAGCCTTAGATGGAATACCATCTATTCCCTTGTTGTTAGTCAGTTTGCATATTTCCTTTACAACACCTTGTCATCCAAGATTGATGGAGAGGATGATGTGAGTTTTTGCATTAGGATGGAATTGAGGACACGTGTGAAAAACAGTATCTTGGTTTAAGAACTCTTTGAAATTACTTCTAGCAGACACTGCCTGACCAGTTTTCCTTGAAAAGCTCCTTTCTATCCTTAGTTTCAGTGGATTGTGCCTAGGTCATACATGGTCTTGACAGTGTTGAAAAATTCATGCATATTATAGTTATCAGCAAAATGATAGATTTCCTGTGCATTTGCAGTTGTTCTTTATACTGTGGCTTTTCTGTTAGATCTAAGCCTTCGAGTAGCTAGAACAGTTACTCAAGCCAGCGTGCAATTTCCAATTCAGGATTTCAAATCAATTTATTGCCTTATACAGAGATAACAAAGCAGATTAGATTGTGGTCAATCCAACAGTGATTAGTACTTGTCATAGTATTGCTGATGTGGACATTCTTGATCTCTTGCTTAGTCAGTGACATAGTCCATCCAGCACTAATGCCTGAATTGGGGGTGTTGCATGAGGGCTTGTGTTTTTCTCTTCAGGATTTCATTAGGGCACACTGCCTTCCTTTCCAGAAGAGTGTACTTTGAGTGTGTGAGGAACTGATTGTGGACTTCAGGAGAGGGAAACCAGAGGTCCATGAACCAGTAATCATCGAAGGATCAGAAGTGGAGAGAGTCAGTATCTTTAAAATCCTGGGTGTCACTATCTCAGAAGTCCTGTTCTGGACCCATCATATAAATATAATTGTGAAGAAAGTATGGCATCACCTCTACTTCCTCAGGAGTCTGACGATTTGGCATGTCTTAAAAAACCTTGGTAAACTTCAATAGCTGTGTGATGGAAAGTGTGCTTGCTGTCTGGCTGCATTAAGGCCTGGTATGGGAACACCATTGCCTCTGAGCAGAAAATCCTACAAATGGTAGTGGATTTAGCCCAGTATATCATGAGCACATCTACGAGAAACATTCCTGTAGGAAACAAGCATCCTTTATCAAAGATTCTTGCCACCAAGTCCATGCTCTTTTCTCACTGCTGCCATCAGGTAGAATGTACAAATGTCTCAGGACTCGCACTACCAGGTTCAGGAACAGTTACAACACCCCCCCCCCCCACCCCCAACCATCAGGCTCTTGAACAAAAGGGGGTAGCTACACTCATTCTTTTTCTGGTGTTTCCATAACCGATGGTCTCACTTTAAGGACTTCTTATCTTGTTATTTCATGCTTGATATTTATTACTATTTATTTATATCTGTATTTGCATAGTTTGTTGTTCATTGATTCTGTTTATAGTTAATGTCCTATAGATTTACATAGTATGCCTGCAAGAAAAAGAACCTGAGGGTTGTATGTGGTGACATGTATGTACTCTGATAATAAATTTTATTTTGAATTTTGAACTTTGTTTGACTAGGCACCAGTGGAGTTTGGTGGGAATGGGAGTGATGGGTGATTAGGACTGATGCATATTTGGATTTGGTTGGCAGGATTTGTTTGAGCTATTGTTCATGGCAAGAGGAGAAAAAGATGCTTGCTAGAAGAACACAAAAATAGTTTGCACAGAGGCATAAGTTTTCTGTGGCAGATAAAATGAATTAGTTTTATTATTGTATCAGCCTGTATTAGAAGGCACATATGACCTACATTATTCATTGCTTTAGCCACCTTTCTTCAATATTTAAAGACATCATTTAATTTTTTTATATACTTACTTACAATTATTTTCTTACAGATGGATCCAGATCTTAAGGCACTTTTTACACAGCCAGATAAAGTTTGTGAAAGATATCTAAAGATGTTTGTACAGGTAAATAATAAATAAATAATAAATTGATAAATTGGTTTGTTATATTGTCACCTGTACTGAGGTACAATGAAAAACCTTTGCCATTCATCCAAGAGGCCCTCCAGTGGTTGGACTTGACCATGGATATTGTGTCCTAGCTGTTTACGTGATGTACAAGCCAGGGCAGTATGATATGGAGAGCGAACTGTTGTCTGTGCGGTGGGCTTCCCTTCTCTACGCAGCTGGGACTGATACAGTTTGGCACCAACAACGTCACGGAAGTTGCCAGTCAGTGTTGTGTTCAACGTAGGCCTGCCTTAGGAACTCCAGATCTGGATTTTTTTCTTGGGGTTTACTTCCGAAGCCTTTTATATGAGTGGGTATAGCCACAAGGCAGCTGAGGTTTGAGATCAGAATTTTCCTTTTAGATGAGCAGCCAACCACAGTTGATGAGCCCCATCTGCCTGAGGAGACTGGTTTTAAGGCATCAGTAACCTGCCTTTGCCTTGTCTGCTCTCAATAGAAAAGGTTCTACCGGGTTTAGTAGCTAAGCCACTTGAGAAGGCTAGAAGGGACATAGTTGAGACTGTTTGAAGCGCATGACATTCTGAGCATATAATAAGTAGTGGGAGCTTATCCCTACCACCACCCCCAACTATTACAACCTTAAGGAATCTTTCATACAAGTTATTTCACTACAACAGTGAATGGAGGTAGTATAAGGGAAAACAATAACAAGAGTGCGGAGCTCAGTTACAGAGAAAGTGCAGTAGAGGCAGTCAATGAGGTGCAAAACTATCAGAGTCAGAATTTAGATTTAAAAGAGTAGAGCGATTATGATAGAAATAATGAGTTGATCGGCAGAGAGTGGCTTGTAACAAGTTGCCATGTTCTGGCGCCTTTGAACTTCTACTAACGTTAATCAAAGTTATAGAAAACAAACTGCTTATCACCATTTGGAATGATGATTTTTGCTTTAGCTGCAGCAGCTGTGGTTGTTATAAAGCTGAGGTATACCTGAGCTCAGATCATTACCATACCTGGCTAGCTATCAGTACGATCTATTAATTTTCTGTGGCATCTAACAATCAGAGACTAAAGTGCATTGTGCTTTCTAAAGCTGAATCATCCTTTTTTTTAAAAAAAGTGATCACAAGTACTTACAGTAACAGTTGATAAGTATGAATTTTCCAGTATATCTTGTCATCCCATTTTGAATTTTGATGTAGTAAGCTGCAAACAATATCATAAGCAATTACATGCAAGCAATGTTACAAGTATTAACACTGCTCATGTGTGACAGGACTTTATGTACTCTTACATATATCTCTGAAAACCCACCATCAGCTGCATACACAGGCATTTCCTTTTTTTAATTTAATTTTTTATTTGTATAAGGTATTCACAAGTAATGCACCAACATTTTTTACATATCTAAACTTTTCCATTTTTTATGTGAGTAAATCTGTATTAATTTGTACATTCACAAGTGCACATTGAGATAATATAGAAAATAATTAGGCACTCAGATGTTTATGTGCAATTGTAATTCCACTCTATTAAACTAAATAATGATAATAGTTGTGATAAAAATATTAATAATAGTGGTTGAATACTAATTTCCATGTATCTCTTCTGGTCCATTTCTCTCTAGTCCAAAATTTCCCCAGATCTTTTTACTTGAGTTAATTCTACATTTTCCAAAAAAAAAAGAACAGTAAACATTCAAGCCAAGGGTGCTTACGTTAACAGTATTACTATGTTGGTGAGACAAACAGTATAAACCATTAGGAGAGTCATCTAAAGTCTGCTCGCTCTGGGGTTATAAATTCAATCCATTTATTCCAAATTTGATAAAATTTTTCCTTTTGAATCCTCAGAGAGTAGGTCATCTTTTCCATTTTAAATATTTCCAAAATGATTTCATGCCAATCTTCTAATGTAGATGATCTTGGATTTAACCACTTTCTGGTGATTGATTTCTTACTTGCTGCTAAAAGGGCCTGCAGCAGCTTTATATCTTTCTTCTGTTCCAAAAACAATACATGCCCCAAGTAGAGAGTCTCAAAGTTCAGAGATATCTGAGCCTTAAATACCTTAACTAATGTTTTGTGAATACCTTCCCAATATAAGCTTAATTTAGGGCATATACACAGGCATTTCATGGTATGCCTCTTTCAACAGCTTATTCTGACTAGTTGAGTACTCTTAAGGATTGCAATGTTGCCGAAATTTGAGTTTGTGTAGCAAATCATCTAACTGAGCTATAATACTAATATCTAAAAATTATATATACTGTAGTATCTCATGTTATTATGGAATATACTATTTTTATTAGTTCTGAAAGCACAGTAATAATTGTGATTCTAATTGCACTACCCTAGATTATGGACTTTCAGGAAAAACACAGAAGACATTTGTATGCAAAAGAAATAGAGGAGGTAATGTTTTCTGCTAGCTGAAGGACTCTGAAACCATTGCCACTAAAATGCATCTGCACGATATTCAATTAAAACCTACCGGAATTTATTTCATGACCATATCCACAGAGCAACTTTTCTTCCATGTAGTGTGGCATATTTATTGAAGAATATTTACTGATAACCATGCATAAGTAATGTTTTGGAAGAGGGTTGGAATATATGACTATTTGATATATTTACATAGATACCCCTAATATCAAAACCATATCTCTGGTTACAGAGCTACTGATTAAATTAGTTTTTCTATTTTAGCTGTAATTTTCAGATATCATGTATTAGTATCTGTTGGGCCACACATGCAAGTCTCATGAATTCAGAACTTTTATGCAACTGCTAAGAAACTGACTGTATCTCACAAAAATTGTTCTTTCCTTGTGGGAATGGTTGGGGGAGGGTGGGGTTAGGAGGCCGCAGTGACCACACAGTATTTTGCTCAAGGTGCTTATTCCGATGGCACAATATCAATTAGAGAACTGTAATGCTGGCACCAGACTTGCCTCTTACTCAAAGACAGAGCTGCTTCAAATTGTCCCCACTGCTTGTATCTGTGGTTCCAGTTTCTTCCGTAGTAGGAGTTAAGGCTATGAAGTTATCCATCTCATGAGATTTTTCAAGGAGCACACTTTCTGTAAGCAGTTCCACAGATTGCTAGGATTCTTGATATTTGTATGTTGACAACTTACATATTAATCAAATGGCGATAATCTTGATTATTGCCCTCAAAGTCATTAAGGAACTCTTCTTTTTCATTACACTACTGTGGCTGCACTATATCAGTAGTCCTCTTCGTCATGGCCATGAATCTACTTATAGAGGCTGGGAAAAGAGAGACCAGAGGGCCAAAGACAAACACTAATATCAGACAGCCGCCAAGCAGAGGATTTATGGATGACCTTACAATTACAACTACAGCACGTATCTAGGCCAGATGGGTACTCCAGGCAATGGACAAGACAGCCACATGGGCACGAATGACATTTAAACCTGCCAAATCAAGGTGTTTGGTGATAAAGAAAGGCCAACTTACCCAGAAGTTCACCTTGAAGATACAGGATGAAGAAATCCCGTCTATCATAGGAAACCCCATCAAGTGCCTAGGGAAAAGGTATGATGACAGCCTGAAGGATGTCAACAACAGCAGACACCTGGAGCAACAAACAACAGAAAGGCTGGTAAAGATCGACAAATCAGGTTTACCAGGAAAGTTTAAGGCATGGATCTTCCAACATGGGCTCCTACTCTGACTAATGCAGCCAATGATGCTGTATGACATCGCCCTGTCAATGATCGAGGGCATGGAGAGGAAGATAAACCGGTATCTGAGAAGGTGGTTAGGAGTACCACAGTACTTCTCTTCAACAGGGCTATACAGCAAGTCAGCCAAGCTCCGGTTGCCCCTCTCCTCAGTTGTAGAGGAATTTAAGACTTCAGTCTATATGGACTTCAGTAAGGCCTTTGACAAGGTTCCACACAGAAGGTTAGTTAGGTATTAATATTGAAGTAGTAAAATGGATTCAGCAGTGGCTGGATGGGAGACGCCAGAGAGTAGTGGTGGATAACTGTGTGTCAGACTGGAGGCTGGTGACTAGTGGTGTGCCTCAAGGATCTGTACTGGGTCCAATGTTGTTTGTCATATACATTAATGATCTGGATGATGGGGTGGTAAATTGGATTAGTAAGTATGCAGATGATACTAAGATAGGTGGAGTTGTGGATAATGAAGTAGATTTTCAAAGCTTGCCAAGAGATTTAGGCCAGTTAGAAGAGTGGGCTGAAAGATGGCAGATGGAATTTAATGCTGGTAAATGTGAGGTGCTACATTTTGGTAGGACTAGTCAAAATAGGACATACATGGTAAATGGTAGGGCATTGAAGAATGCAGTAGAGCAGAGGGATCTAGGAATAATGGTGCATAGTTCCCTGAAGGTGGAATCTCATGTGGATAGGGCGGTGAAGAAAGCTTTTGGTATCCTGGCCTTCATAAATCAGAGCATTGAATACAGGAGTTGGGATGTAATGTTGAAATTGTACAAGGCATTGGTAAGGCCAAATTTGGAGTACTGTGTACAGTTCTGGTCACTGAATTATAGGAAAGATGTCAACAGAGTAGAGTACAGAGAAGATTTGCTAGAATGTTACCTGGTTTTCAGCACCTAAGTTACAGAGAAAGGTTGAACAAGTTGGGTCTTTATTCTTTGGAGCGTAGAAGGTTGAGGGGGGAATTGATAGAGGTATTTAAAATTGTGAGGGGGATAGATAGAGTTGATGTGGATAGTGAGAGTGAGAGAGGTTTGAACAAGAGGACATGAGTTGAGAGTTAAAGGGCAAAAGTTTAGGGGTAACATGAGGGGGAACTTCTTTACTCAGAGTAGTAGCTGTGTGGAACGAGCTTCCAGCAGAAGTGGTTGAGGCAGGTTCGATGTTGTCATTTAAAGTTAAATTGGATAGCTATATGGACAGGAAAGGAATGGAGGGTTATGGGCTGAATGCAGGTTGGTGGGACTGTGTGAGAGTAAGAGTTCGGCACCAACTAGAAGGGCCAAGATGGCCTGTTTCTGTGCTGCTAATTGTTATATGGTTATATGGTTAAGGCAGGGAATGCACACCTCATCATGACCCTCAAAGACTCCAAGGACGACAAGGTCAGTGAAGCAGGAGTCAAGATACAGACAGAGAGCAAATGGAAGATGGCAGAGGCGGTAGAAGAAGCAGAGTCCCGATTTCGCCACAGAGACGTTGTTGGAATAGTGTGTATGGGCAGACAAGGCCTAGGATGTGAGTCAACAATCAGGTGGAGGGAGGCCAACCCTAAGGACAGACGGCACTTGGTCCAGCAGGAGATAAGGAAGAAAGAGGAGGAGGCTAGATGTGTGCGAGCAATGGAGATATGGAGTCAAGGGACCTGGACAAAGTGGGAAACAGAACAGAGAGTGTTGACATAGGATGACATGTGGAAATATACTTCTTTCCAACTCCAGTTCTTACTGAGGTCTGTGTACGATGTATTACCAACTCCAACAAACCTGCAGAACTGGGGAATAACAGAAGACCCAACGTGCCATCTATGCCAGAAACCAGCCAACCTAGAGCATATCCTTTCTTCATGCCAGGTTGCCCCTTCCCAGGGTCGGTACAGATGGAGACACGACCAGGTTTTGAGAGCACTTGCCCACATTTTTTAGACAGAGAGGAAAAAGGACCACAAAAAGGACAGCCAAACAAACTTCATCAACTTCATCAGGACCGGGGAACATGCTGCAGCAACAAACAAGTGTAGAGACGGTATCCTGAGCATGGCAAAGGACTGGGAGATGAAGGTCGATCTTTAAAAGAAGCTGGTGTTCCCACCAATAGTAGAGATCACACTTTGACCAAACGTTCTACTATTGTCAGAGAGTGCAAAGAAGCTCGTGGTGATAGGGGTAACAGTACCATGGGAGACCCGATGCCAAGAGGCTCACGAGAGGAAGCTTGCGAGGTACGAAGACATAGTGGCAGACTGCAGACGGCAAGGTTGACAGATGTGGAACCTCCCTGTCGAAGTGGGGGCAGGAGGATTTCCTGCCATGTCATGCTGGAAGATGATGGTAGCTTTAGGGATACAAGGGAGAACCAGGAAGAGAGACGTTAACACCATGGCTCAAGAAGCAGAGAGAGCATCCATTTGGCTTTGGCTGTGAAGGTACGATAGTAGTTGGATGTCAGACCGTTGGGGGTAGAAGTCTGATCACCTTCTGCTGTCCCACCATCCTGAGGATGTTCTGGGTTAGGGGATGAAACGTCTGAAGACGGATGGACCCGGCTGATGACGGTCCAGCAGCAGAAACATCACAGCTGTTTTAAGGTAATCATTGGTTAATACCCAAAGCTGCTGCTTTAAGAAGTTATAATTAAACTCTGAAACCAAAGCAAACCATGATATAAAGTAGGAAATGGTGAATACGTATCTACACAATGCAACAATCAAAGCAGGAGGAAACAGTATGACTATAAATGCTGAACATAGACTGTATTTTCTAGTTACATGCTGAGCTCCATTTTAGATTGGCCTTCTGTATTTATTTATGAGAAGCTTTGTGTATTGAGTGCATGCTATGTTTCTGCTGGAAACATGGCGATACATACAGGCTGCCCCAGCACAATCCTCACTGATTTGATTTCATGCAAGCAACACATTTCACTGTATGTTTCGATGCACATGTGACAAATACAGCTAATCGTTTTGTCATACAGCAGGCATGTCTTCACTGCCTTACACTATACTGGAGAAATGGGACTTAGAGTAGGTTTTAACCACAATGGTGCTGGTTGATTGAGTTTGAGATTATGTGAGAGGATGTCAGTTGACACATGGATTTGGGCAACAAGAACAATGGGAGAGCAATATTGCTTAACTGGCAAGATTCCTAGGAATTTTGCCCAGCATCAAGCAAGAAACTCTGTCTTGTCCCACCTGGAAAATGGTGCCTCAAATGCCAGGATGCTGTTTATTGACTTCAGCTCGATATCAATATGATCATCTCTCAGAAGCTGATGGGTAAACTGTCTTTATTGGGTCTCAACACCTCTCTCTGTAACTGGATCCTAGCCACCGTCGAGTCTGTGTTGGCAGAAACATCTCTAGCTCCATCACGCTGAGAACCGGCACTCCCCAGTGCTCAGTCCTCAGTCTTTTGCTGTTTATGTGCTGATGCATGACTGCATTGTTAGATCCAGTTCAAACAAAATTATCAAGTTCGCTGGTGAATCAACTGTAGTGGCCATATCAACAACGATAATGAGACCGCATACAGCTGGTAGAATGGTGGGAGCATAACAACTTAAGTCTCAACATGGATAAGACCAAGAAGATAATTGTGCAGTTTAGAAAGGTGCAAGCTGACTACTTCTCACTGCACATATGTGGCTCCCCGTGGAAAGAGTTGGGAGCACCAAGTTTCTGGGAGTGCACGTGATGAACAATTCTACTTGGTCCCTCAACGACACCTCTTTGGTCAAGAAAGCATAGCAGCATCTCCACTTCCTGAGGAGAATGAGGTGAGCAAGGATTACCTCGCCCATTTTAACCAATTTTTACAGGAGCAGTATCGAGAGTGTCCTGACCAGCTGCTTTACCGTATGATATAGGAATTGCAAGGCATCTGACTGCAAGTCCCTACAAAGGTATGCAAGGACTACTGACAGGATCATTGGGGTCTCTCTTCTACTCATTAGAGTTGTTTTTTCAGGAGAACTACATACGCAGGGCCTTTAATTGCCAGTAATCACTTCTATCCATCCAACCATAAGTTTGACCTCCTATCAGGCAGAAGATACCATAGCTTTAGGACAAGTACTGTTAGCATGAAAAACAGCTTCTATCCACAGGCTGTAAGACTACTGAAACACTCTGGTACCAGCCTGGTCTCATCACATATGAAGCATTAGTAGCATTATGCAGTTCACTTTTTAACTTGCACCTTATTATGTGTTTGTTGTAACATTATGTGTTGTGTGTGAGTTATATGTACATTGTGCACCTTGGTTCAGAAGAACGTTGTCTTACTTGACAGTATACATGTGTATGGTTGAATGACAATGAACTTGAATTTGAACTTGACTCATTCTTGGGACCATATTTCCTTGCTGCATTAAGTGCAATGACAAGGCAAGTTTGAGTAAGTAATGAACTAATAGGACACAAAATGGTATAAGTTAAAAGGCATAAGATTTTTCTGGTGAATCGCATTTGTGCAATCTTATTATTGGGAAGATAGAAATAATGATTTAAATTGTTACCGGTCGTGGAAGTTTACCAACAATGTGTCTATATATTTCTTGTACAATCAGCATGCAAAATTGAAGGCCTACGCAGAGCATATTACACAGAAGAAAGAACAATTACAATGGTAAATATTTCTTCATCTGAAATGCCATGTTTAAGTCAGGTTAAGACTACGTTAAAACTTTGGGTTCTGGTTTATCATATGTATTACCTTCATCAGTTATCATGACATTATCGTTTATTGTATTTCCTAAAGCTGAAGGTAATTTTCCTCCAGGTTTGCTTTTCTTCTCTACACACACTGCAATCTTAGTCACCAATGCACTGTGAGTCACTTGGTGCTATCTACCTATATTTAGTTTCTGGTCTGGTACACAATTATACCTTTTTAAAATAAAAAAGCCTACATTCATTTTTGTCAGTGCATCTAATAAATCCTTTGAAAGTAATTAGTTAAGATAATTGTGTAGGTATTAATTGATAACCCTACCTGGAGCTTTCATCACACTGAAAATCTAACACTGAGACACTGAGAAGTTGATATTTATCATTAATTAGTTATTTATGGAGATCTGAAACAACCACAGCAGAATTTCAATTATTTTGGTTGAATTTATGAAATATTTTCTTGTTGGAAAGGTGTTATTTAACATTGTGGCACTGGAGAAAATAACAGCCTCATACGAGGGGTAATTGATAGGTTCGTGGCCCAAGGTAGAAGGAGTCAATTTTAGAAAACCTAGCACATTTATTTTTCAACATAATGCCCTCTTACATTTACACACTTAGTCCAGTGGTCGTGGAGCATACGGATCCCTTCTTTGTAGAAGTCGGCGTCTTGGACCTCCAGAAAGTGGTCCACAGCAGGGGTGATTGGTAAGTTTGTGGCCTAAGGTAGAAGGAATTGAGTTATACAGCACTCGTTACATGCATGTGAAGTTCAGCTCTTTGAGTGATTATGCAGAAAGTTTGAAGTTAATAACTCGTCTCCTTCTATCTTAGGCCACAAACTTATCAATCACCCCTCATCTGTTACAAAATGCGATAAAATGATAAAACTTGATTTCATAATGGATTGTATATTTATCTTTCAGTGAACTTGCAGAAAATAAGAACTACATAACAAAACTAGAAAATACATTTCAACAAAGGTAAAGTATCGTAGATCGAAAGAATGAATGGTAGATCCATTTATAAAGTGCTGCTAAAATGTGATGTCAGTAGAAATTTAGGGGTCACACTCAACATGCTACTTGAACACATTAAGCAGCAAGAAGGAAACTGCTGCTTTAATTACAGAATTCTTGCTGTTTGATTTCTTCTAACTGTTGCTATAATTTTACACACTTCTGATCTTCACAATTTTTCGAGTGTCCATAGTAACTGGTAGAAGTATGTTTTCTGATTTAAAGACCATTGCTGAAACTGATGTCCCCAGACACGGATGCAGCTACAGAGCATTTCTTTTTGGGAGAATAGCGAGGACAAAGCCGTTCAGATGGAAACAGAGTGGGGGGAGGGAAAGGAGGTCTTGCAAGAAAAGTATATTGATTGAGGCCATTTAGAGAGCAATACATCTACCCGAACTTCAGTACCAATCATTGTAACATCTATTCACAAAGGAGGTTCTCAAATAAATCTGTCAACCATTGCAGTTTCATCTCCAAACTCAGAGTAGGACAAGATGTGAAGTTGTCTGATGCAGTGAACTTTTATGTAACTGGCTCCTCCATTAGATCCAACAACATTAGCAACATCTCAGTTGTAGTCCACTGCTGCAAAAATGGTAGATTGTTTATGCAATACATACTGTTGGTCTCTGACAACATACATGTATGCACAGACTGTATATATGTTCATGTATATAAAGAGTGCTGTAGTGCCAAAACAACCATATGGTGAAATCCAACTGAAATTGGCACTGACAAGCTCCTGCAGCCCGGACGTGGAACACCTGTCGTCCATACTATCTGCCACAGGAATTCACATCGGTCATACTGACAGCAGTCTACATTCCCCCCCAGGCGGACATAGAGTGTGCTCTGAACATACTGTATGCCAACATCAGTGAACTTGAGACCAGGTATCCGGAGGCTTTGCTCATTACAGCCAGGGACTTTAACCAGGCCAACCTCAGAAAGGCGCTGCCAAAGTTATACCAACATGTCTCCTGCCCCACTAGAGGCTGGAATATACTTGACCACTGCTACACAGCAGTCAAGGATGCCTAGCATTCCATCCCACGACCTTACTTCGGAAAATCGGACCATCAGGCTGTACTGCTCCTCCCGGCTTACAAACAGAAACTGAAGCGGGAGGTCACGGTGTCAAAAGTAGTGTCGCGTTGGATGGAGGGAATGGATGAGGTCCTCTGTGACTGCTTTGAATCGGTGGACTGGTTAGTATTCAAGGACTCGGCAGCTAACCTCGATGAGTACGCCTCAGCTGTCACAGACTTTATTTGGAAATGCACGGAGGACTGTGTGTCTCGCAAGACGATCCGGGTATTCCCTAACCGGAAACCTTGGATGAACTATGAGGTCAAGTCCCTTTTAAAGGCTAGAGCTGCGGCTTTTAGGTCCGGGGATACCAGTCGCTACACGGAACCCAGGCGTGAACTCCGGAAAGCCATTAAGGGAGCCAAGAGGCAATATCGAGCCAAGTTGGAAGCCCAGGCTAGCCAGAGGGATGCCAGTAGCCTATGGCAGCGTTTAAATGAGATCACTGGGCGCAAAGAAAAGGCTGGGAATATCAATAACTGTGTCTTCCTGATGAACTTAACGTATTCTACGCAAGATTCGAACAGAAGAGGAGCGTCCCACTCCCTCCGGATGAACCGGACCTGGTGGCATCGAGATTCATCGTCACCGAGGAGGACATTAGAAGGGCCTTCCTGAAGATAAATCCAAGGAAGGCGACGGGCCCAGATGGCGTCCCAGGAGGGGTTCTCCGGGTCTGTGCAAGCGAGCTAGCTGAAGTGTTTGCTGACATCTTCAGCTGCTCCTTGCTTCAATCTAAGATCCCCTCGTGTTTTAAGAAGGCAATGATAATCCCAGTGCCGAAAAAGAGCAAGGTGGCATGCCTAAATGACTATCGACCTGTGGCTCTGACATCAATTGCTATGACGTGCTTCGAGAGATTGGTTATGGCACACATCAACCACAGCCTTGACGCTTTGTAATTCGCCTACCGGAGCAACAGGTCAACGGCAGATGCCACCTCTCTGGCCCTACATTCCTCCTTAGAACACCTGGAGAATAAAGATGCATACATAAGGCTCCTTTTCATGGACGACAGCTCTGCCTTTAATACCATCATTCCAAATAAACTGATTCCTAAGCTCCGGAACCTGGGCCTTAGCACTCAGATCTGCAGCTGGATCTTCAACTTCCTTACAGACAGGAGCCAGGCTGTAAAAATAGGGGACAAGCTCTCCTCTACAATCACTCTGAGCACCGGTTCCCCACAAGGCTGTGTACTCAGCCCCCTGCTGTACTCACTGTACACCCATGATTGTGTAGCCAAGTTTCCATCGAACTCAATATATAAGTTTGCTGATGACACAACAATTGTAGGCTGTATCTCAGGTTATGATGAGTTTGAGTACAGAGAGGAAATTAAGAACCTGGTGGCATGGTGCGAAGACAATAACCTATCCCTCAACGTCAGCAAGACGAAGGAATTGGTTGTTGACTTCAGAAGGAGTAGTGGACCGCACGACCCTGTTTACATCAGTAGTGCGCAAGTGGAACAGGTCAAAAGCTTTAAGTTCTTTGGGGTCAGTATCACAAATGACCTGACTTGGTCTAACCAAGCAGAGTTCACTGCCAAGAAGGCCCACCAGCGCCGTTACTTCCTGAAAAAACTAAAGAAATTTGGCCTGTCCCCTAAAATCCTCACTAATTTTTATAGATGCACCATAGAAAGCATTCTTCTAGGGTGCATCACAACCTGGTATGGAAGTTGTCCTGTCCAAAACCGAAAGAAGCTGCATAAGATTGTGAACACGGCGCAGCACATCACACAAACCAATCTTCCGTCCTTGGACTCAGTTTACACCGCACGCTGTCGGAACAGTGCTGCCAGGATAATCAAGGACACGACCCACCCAGCCAACACACTTTTCGTCCCTCTTCCCTCCGGGAGAAGGCTCAGGAGCTTGAAGACTCATACGGCCAGATTTGGGAACAGCTTCTTTCCAACTGTCATGAGACTGCTGAACGGATCCTGACCCGGATCTGGGCTGTACCCTCCAAATATCCGGACCTGCCTCTTGGTTTTTTTGCACTACCTTACTTTCCATTTTTCTATTTTCTATTTATGATTTATAATTTAAATTTGTAATATTTACTAATTTTTACTATTTTTAATATTTAATATTTGTAATCCAGGGAGCAGAAAACGCAGAATCAAATATCGCTGTGATGATTGTACGTTCTAGTATCAGTTGTTTGGCGACTATAAAGTACAAATTTGTTGAATCAGTGAAGTTGAATGGGGGAGGGGTCATTGGGTCTTAATCATTGTGAAGAGACTTGAAATTTTGTGGATACTACTAAAGATGGGCCAGTGTTCAGGTGATCCAATATACCTGAGAAAGGGAAAGGAAAAGCAATTTCTTAAATGCAAATAGTATTTCAGTCTATTGATGGTGATAGAAGTTCATGAGATCAGCCACATTTCTCCATTACCAAATTGGAAACTTGAAGGAATTTCATATACTTCAACAGAGTAAGCTTCATCACAGTTGCATTATTCTTGAAAAAAAATAGTTCTGAGTTCATTATTACTAGGAGTGCCTATTTTAACATTTCCCTACCAATAGAGCAGGTAGAAGTGCTGTCCTGCTCTCTAAAGCCCCCTTTGGAAAGATGTTTCTGGATCCATAATTTATGTATTGCTGTTTAACTGCATTTCCCACTGAACTTAATCCTTGGTCAGTTATACCAAGGAATTGAAGGGGAAGTCGAGAGAACACGCACCACACCCATGACCAACACAGTCTTCCGGCAGCATCGAGTGAGAGGGAGAGAGAGACTGTCCCATGCAGACACTTTTCTTCAGCTGCAGAGAGCGAGAGGCTGGTAGACAGTGCTGAACAACCATTAGCCTTCTGGTCACTCCTCAATGATTTCAATCTTCCTTGATGTTTTAATTAGCAAAATTGGTGAGAAATGAATTCAGCCATGGGCTCACACCCCTTCTCCAGGCTTCTTGGTTTCGAGGCCACACGCTTCGCTGGAAACCTCACGGAGACAGCAAAGCACCATATTGCTCAGTTGGCCTGAAAACACACCACCAAAATATAGATTATGGGCTCCAACAGCAGCAGAAAGAAGACGACGTAAAAGAAGTGAAAGAGGTAGTTTTGTGAAGAGGCTGGAGGATGTTGCCCTTGATCGTGTTGTTCGCTGATGCCATCTTCTTCCTTTGTTTTCTAGCCAAATAATCTAGTAAATTTCTACAGATGTATCGTGGAGAACATTCTGACAAGTTGCATTCGTGCCTGTTATGGAGGTGCCAATGCACTGGATCAGAAAAACAAGCTGCAAAGGTTTTTAGATTCAGCTAGCCCCATCATGGGCACTAGTCTCCCCACCAGCAAGGACGTTTTCAAAAGGCAGTGCCTCAGGAAGGTGGCATCCATCTTGAAGGATCATCACCATCCGAGACATGCTGTCTGCTCATTACCACCATCATGGAGGAGATACAGGAGCCTGAAGAGGCACATCCAATGTTTAAGGAATAGCCTCTGACCCTCCGTTGTCAGATTTCTCAAAGGTCCATGAACCTATAAACACCACCTCACTTTTGCTCACTTTTTGCATTATTTATTTACATTCTTAGTGTATTTCTATTGTAATTTACAGTAGTTTTTATGTATTGCAATGTACTGCTGGTAGAGAACAATTTTCATGACATACTGTATTGATTCCATAAACCTGATTGAGATTCTGATCCAGTTAACTGGAGTGTTACTATCACAACATTTTTACTATGATAGTTATTAATGTCATACTTCGACAGGAGTTCATCAAGAGCTGTTTTAGATAAAGAAATGGCAACTTCCCTTCAAAAATTATTTTTTTAAAACTTTGTAGGCAAGGCAGTGGCTATGTTTCATTAGGAGTCTGAGGAGATTTGGATTGTCACCTAAAATACTTGAAAACCTCTATAGATGTACTGTGAAGAGTATTCTGACTGGCTCCATCATCGTCTGGTATGGGGTGGGGTGGGACGCTACTGCACAATATCGAGGGAAACTGCAGATGATTGTAAAATTAGTCAGCTCCATTATAGGTACTAGTCTCTGTAGTATCCACGATATCTTCAAGGAGCTGTGCCTCAGAAAGGTGGAGTCCATCATTAAGGATCCCCTCAACCTGGGACATGCCCTCTTTGCATTGTTAGCATCAGGAAGGAGGTACAAAATCCTGAAGGCGCACACTCAACGATTCAAGAACAGCTCCGTTCCCTCTGCCATCCAATTTCTAAATGGACATTGAACTCATGAACACTATCTCACTTTTTTAAAATATTCTGCATTTGCCCTAATTATTTAATTTAACTGTTTCATACACATATATGTATACTTACTATAATTAAGTTTTTTTTCTCTATATTTATCATGAACTACCTTTGCAAAGTTTAACTAATTTCACAACATATGCTGGTGATATTAAACCTGATTCTGATTCTGAGTGGCTCACTGCTTTAAGTAGGTTGAGCTCCCAAGTAAAAACCCTGGGGGGTGGGGGGGTGGATTCATAACTTAACCCATTTATCAGACGAAGTTTAAAGGGGTGTTGCCCTTCCAGGAGAACACCATGCAAATTACTGCTATGACCTTCACAAATGTCTTCTGGGTTATTTAAATGAATATGTTGATTTGTATAATACAATATTAGTGAATGAAAATACTGTAGGTATTACTGATGCTCTTCTCTCTGGTATCAGACAGCAAACGCCACGATTGTCTACCCCAGCCACAGCAAGGGAATTTGTTTCAAGTAAGTTCTTCCTTAACATTAGAGCGCAACTCAAAATGAACATATATGTATATGGTTAGATTGTTATGTTCATCCAGAGCCAATGTGCATAACAGTTTAGTCATTGCACTAACCAATTAAAAATATAACAATGACTTAACAGAGCCCATACAAGGTATTCATCCCTTTGGAAGTTTTCATGTTTTATTGTTTTACAACATTGAATCACAGCGGATTTAATTTGCCTTTTTTTTGACACTAATCAACAGAAAGGACTCTTTGGTGTCAAAGTGAAAACAGATTCTCCAAAGTGATCTAAATTAATTACAAATATAAAATGCAAAATAATTACATACATATTCACCTCCTTTAATATGACACACCAAATCATTACTAATGCAGCCAATTGGTTTTAGAAGTCACACAATTAGTTAAATGGAGATCACGTGTGCAGTCAAAGTGTTTCAATTGTTTGCAGTAAAAATACACCTGGATCTGGAAGGTCCCAACTGCTGCTGAATCAGTATCCTGGCAAAAACTACACCATGAAGACAAAAGGACACTCCAAGAACTCTGGGGAAAGGTTATTGAAAAGCATGTCAGGAGATGAATATAAGGAAATTTCCAAGTCACTGAATACCCCTTGGTGTACAGTTAAGTCAATCAGCAAGAAGTGGAAAGAATATGACACAGCTGTAAATCTGCCTACAGCAGGCCGTCCTCAAAAACTGAATGACCGTGCAAAAAGGGGATTAGTGAGGGAGGCCACCAAGAGACCTATGACAACTCTGGAGGAGTTGCAAGCTTCGTTGGCTGAGATGGGAGATACTTTGTATACAATTGTTGTATGGGTGCTTCACCAGTTGCAGCATAATGGAAGAGTGGAAAAGAGAAAGCCACTGTTGGAAAAAAAAAACTCCCATGAAATCTTGGCTAGGGTTTGCCAGAAGGCATGTGGGAAACTTTGAAGTCAGCTGGAAGATGGTTCTATGGTCTGTTGAAACCAAAATTGAGATTTTTGCTATCAGAATATATATTATCTTTGGCATAAGCCAAATACCACACATCATCAAAAACACACTATCCCTACAGTGAAGCATGGTGGTGGCTGTATTATGCTGTGGGAATACTTCACTGCGGCAGTCCCTGGAAGATGTGTTAAGGTAGAGGATAAAATAAAGGAAAATACAGGAAAATCCTGGAGGAAAACCTGATACAGTCTGCAAGAGAGCTGCGACTTGGGAATAGATTTGTTTTCCAGCAAGACAATGACCCCAAGCATAAAGCCAAAGCTATACAGGAATGGCTTAAAAACAACAAAGTTACTGTCCTGCAAACGGCCATGAAAAGAGTCCAATCTCCAATTGAGAATTTGTGGAAGAACTTGAAAAGGCTTTTCACTGATGATCCTCAGCAATCTGACAGAGATACAGCAGTTTTGTAAAGAAGAATGGGGAAAAATTGCAGTGTCCAGATGTGCAATGCTGATAGAGACCTATCCACAGAGACTCAAGGCTGTAACTACTGCCAAAGGTGCATATACTGAATACTGACTTGAAGGAGGTGAATACTTATGCAATCAATTATTTTGTGTTTTATATTTATAATAAATTTAGACCAATTTGTAGAGATCTGTTTTCACTTTGACATAAAATAGTTGTTTTTTGTTGATCAGTGTCAAAAAGAGCCAAATTAAATGCACTGTGATTCAATGTTGTAAAACAATAAAACATGAAAACTTCTGGAGGGAAAATACTTTTTATAGGCACTGTATATTTTTGGGCAATTTTTAATGTAAAGCATTAATAAATAGTCTATGTCAATATCTATAATCTGCAATAAAGAATGAAGTATAAAATTGTTTCTGTTCTACACTGTTATTCGGAATTGTTGTAGTTACAAAAGCTTAAAATACTCCACCAGCTATGGTGTGTTTTAGTTACACCTTTTTACAAAAGTTATGTTACTGTATCAACTTTGTGTACTTAATATATTTACGTATTGATGAGATCTTCGCTGTTCTTTAGTAGTGCACTTCGCATCAGCACCAAGAAATGTTCTCAGTTTCAGCAGCAGGTGGCAGTGTGCAGTACTGTTGCTGTATGTCTATGTAGTACCGCCTGGAGGCTGAAACCCGACAATACAAAGCAGTAAACAAATGAAATGCTTGATGAATAACACACAAACAAGCAGGTCAGGCAGCAGCTATGGAAAGGAATAAAAAGTCAAGTTTTGGGTCCAGGTTCTTCATCAAGACTGAATGAATTACTGCCAACTTTCTCCTTGAGATAATAAAAGAACAAATAAATAGAAAAAAAAACTGACGCAAAATAATATTTGAAAATGGGTAAATGAAGAAAGAAAATCAGCTACAGGATTAGTATGCACTTTGAATACTTTTTAATTCCTAAAACATTCTTCAGGTTTTCCTTTTATGACCTTTGCATATTTACATCACAGCATTGGTGTCCTAATCATTTTATTTGATTTTATATTATTCATATCTTTTTTCATTCAGCATGGATTTTTCTTCTTTATTTCACCACTTAGCTTAGTTGCTCTGTGTAAAAATTGCAATGCATTTTATAATTTTTAAATATATGTTTCTGGGAGGTCAGTATTTATTACTCATCAGTAGTTACTGTTGAATGTGGTAAGATGAAGCCTTCCTGAATCAACTGTGGTGCTGTTGGAGAGGGAATGCTGAGTGGTATTATTGTAAGGGAAGTGAAAGTATGTTTCAAAGTGAAGGTGACGTCTAATTGGTGTTTAACTTACAGGCTTTAGAGTACCTTGTTTTTCAAGGTGCAATATTTTATACAGCACAGAATAGGCCCTTCTGGTACAACAAGCCACACTGCCCAGCAATCCACCTGAACTAACCACAGGACAATTTACAGTGACTAGTTAACCTACTAATGGGTACTACTTTGGAATATGAAAGGAAACTGGAGAACCTGGAGGAAACCCACTTGCTCACGGGAAGGGTGTATAAAACTTGTTATAGATGGCGTCTGTATTGAGCTCTGAACTCCGACACCCTGAGCTCTGATAGCATCATGCTAACCACTATGCAACCACGATGCCTATAGACCAAACCTTTTCCTTAATGTAGGAGGAAGCCTTGTTGTACTGCTGCTATCCATATGGTACACACTGCAGGCATTGTGTTGATTTGGGCTGTATTGGAAGTTAAGACTTGTTATTGGATAAGGCAATGAAAAAACTACAATGTGCCAAATAAGCTGCAGACAAGAGACACGTATTCTTCAGATCTGCTTTATTGTGGCAGGTGGAGAGTATTCTTCTATTCTGATAGGGGCAAGTAAAAGGCTCCTTTGTCTTTGTGGCTGTATTCATGGCACAAAGAGTTTTCCTCATTATCTCTGGAGCTGTATTTATAGGGGAAAATAAAGCATTCTTCGTGTTACTGTAATAATTTTGAGAGAGAACCTGACGTAACATCCCAGCCTTATTAATTGTCTATTTTAGATCAATATTTGGTTAGTGGTGACCCTAGGCTGTACCTGATGGAGTAGTGGAGATTGGTTATGTCAGTCAGTGGTCAAGAGGATTTGCTGAGACTGGTGCTCAACTGAGTATGACATGATATTAACTTGCAAATTATTCCACATCCAGACGGTGGCAAGCTTGTACGGGTTTCAATTGTGGGCTACTTCTCTTATTGAGCTCCTATCCAGAAGATTGGGATGCTCATCAATATAAGGCACACCATGTCAGCACATCCAGAGATGGTATCCCACACCATCTTGTTACTTGTTGTAAACAAGGTTGTAATGATGAAGAGATTACAAAGAAGATAACAGATAACAATAGTAGGGGAGATTCCCTGGATATAACTGCAGGATGCTCCTGGAAGAGTGAAGGCAACAGAACGAAATCACAACAAAGCCAGCTCCCCAATATTTCTCATAGACCTGTGGCAACAGTGCAGTTTCAACTCTCTCACTTTTATTGGAACTAAAAGTTGTGGATGCTAGCCTTTGACCCACAAGGGTTGGACATTCCTCTACTGCAGCTCTGACAAACATCTGGTACAGCAGACTGCCTAAAGAGTTATTCAGGCTCTGGGGAATATGTAGGTATTCGGGGAGGGGTGGGATCTTCCAGCAAGGCTAATGAACCCAAAATTTGATAGGTCCTAAGGACTTAATGATCTACACCCTTGAGTTTTGAAGGAGGTGGCTATTGTGACAGCACCTGTACTGGTTAGCATCTTTCAAAACACTAAATACAGATTCTGGAATGATTTCAAGGCAACATTATGTCTTGATCTTTTTAAGAAATAAGGGAAAGAATAAATATGGAATCTTTAAGCTTTTGTCTGGCATGGTTTATAGGGAAAGTCCTTGAATCTATGATCAAGAATGTGATATCTAGAGACTTAGAAAATAATATGAGCAAGGCCAGTATGGATTTATAAAAGGAAAACCATGTTTGATTGGTCTATTGAAATATTTTGAGAATATAAGTATGTAGTAGAATAAATGAGGGAGAAAATCCTTCGAGGATAGGAAGCTCAGTCATTGAGTTAATTCAAAATAGTGATTTATTTCTGCATATTAGATTTGGCAAATGGGAATGAAAATAATGTTAGAGCTAAAAGATCAGCCATAACTTGCTGAATAGTAAAGCAAGTTCAGGAGGCTGAATGGGAAACTCGTGCGTCTTTTTCTAATATTCTTATGCTCTTGTTGCATGCAGAGGTGTGTTGGTTATACATTCTGTATTTATAAAGAGTGATAAACTTTCATGTTGACAAGCTGGTATGGGTTCCCATTTGGATCCTTGAGCACCATGTATGTAATTTCTCACCCCTCATTTGTTTGGGAAATCTACAATTTGGGCAAAACTGTTTATTGTGTTGCTTGTTGTTCTGTTCAGGAGTGCTGCCTGTTTGTGTGCATGTGAATATCCATGCGCTGGATTGAAAGCACATGCAGGGTTGGAATAAGTTAATCAGGGACTCATAGATTTTATATATCATGCCAAGGGGCTATGGAAGTTAAAGAAAAAAAGTTTGCAATTTCATGCTTCCCCTAAGGTAGAAGGATCATCTGAAAGGTCATATTCAAATGCACATAAGCATGCATCAGCCAGAAGCTTGTCAAGTGGTTTCTCTTCAGATTCCAGGAGCCCCATCCGTTGACCCACTGCTCTTGGGATTGTCTTGTTAGCAAGGCAGCCCAGACTGTTCAAGCACATTCTAAAATACTCTATAGGGTCAGCCTTGTTCTACTCAGGACAAAGAGGACTTCACAAGGTTAAAATTTGAAGAAGCATGAAGTTTGAAAATCAAATGGTAGCCCAATGGGCAGTCTGTCAGAATTATCCTAAGGAAATGGAGGTATTGTCTTGCAGTTCAGTACTTATTTTGATGCAGAACTAGGAAAGTATCTTCTCCAACATGGAGAGGTCAGCCAGTTTGATTTGCATTCTTTGGAACACAACAGTATGGTCAATAACAATACTAGTTGCTACAACTTCCACTACCATTCAGAATCAGCTTTATTATCATGAAATTTGTTAACTTGCATTACAGCAGCTTTCAGATATTACCCATCAGTTTTGTTTTTGGAATTCAGATGTCTTGCAATAAATTTCAGAATGCTGTAGTTAAGGTTTATGTAGCTGTCCAGGATGTTAAATTGAAAGCAAGTTGCTTGGGATTTCCAGCATCTGCAGATTTTCTTAAGTTTATTAAATTGAAAATTGTTTAGAACTTGTCTTAGTTGCCTTGTCCTGTGGCGGTCACAGGGCTAGCTATTGCCTGTACTGATAGTTGAATGGAGTAACAGGAGAATCCTGGAAAAGGAAACTTCTGCACCTTTTGGATGGCAGGATTGGGGCTTTCATTGCTGCCAATCAAATATTTGACTTTGGGTGTTGACTTTCAGCAGGGCACCTCAGACATCTCAAACATGCACTAAAGTAATGGACAACATGGCTTTGAAGTCTGATGGTGAAAGCAGCTGCCAGAAGTGGGCTTTGATTTGCTGGAAGTGAGAATCCTGCTCAAGGGCAGCTCATAAACCTGGTAACCTCCGATGCTGCATCTGAATCTCCTTGTCTTTCTTCTTTACTCACCTTCTTCCTTTTTGGCTCGGGTGGTAATGGATGATTTCTGTCAATCACCCAATTGTGTAGCTGTAGCACGTGGTAATTCTCTTAAAATCTGGCATTTACTACTCCTACAAGTGCTGGTAACATTATATCAGAGTCTCTCTCTCTTCTGGTAGTCACTGGGAAACCCATAACACCGTAATAACATAAAACATGGAGCAGAATTAGGTCATTCGGCCTATCAAGTCTGCTCCATAATTTTATCAATGTGTATCCTTGGATCTTCTATGATCTTCTTTTAACCACTACTTACAATGTCATAATTGCCAATCTCTATAACTGTGCTACATGATCATCTACCTTATTCCATATACTGCAAACATTCAAATATAATACCTGCAGTCCTGTATTCATCACACTTTTCGAATTTGCCCCCATGCTACCCTTCAACTCATGTTACACTGACTGCAATTTTGCCCTATTATCTGCCTGTCCTTCCTTAGTCTCACCACACTGCATCTAGTTGAATACCAACTACCCATATTCAGCCTTATGACTTTGGTTCCCTTTCCCCCCCCCCCACTCACTAAATTAGTTTAAACCCTCTCCAACAGCTCTAACAAACCTGCCTGTGATGATATTGGTCCCTGGCACTCCTTGCAATCAGTGACAACTGAAGTGCACTAACACAGCATTCAGTCTCTTTAAGAAAAGTTCTTTATAGAAAGGAATATGGAATTTTTGAAGTCCAGATTCCCAGTGTATTGCTAAAGCAACTTAGTCAGTTTCTAGAGAAAGTGGATGGTGAAAGGTGAGCAGGGCTGCAACTTGGATTTGAAATGATCTCCATGTCAGAAATTGTAAAAGGGTCTTGACCCAAATGCAGAGCAGCAGAGATGATTCAGCAGTGAATGATGACTTTAATAATAAACTGCAATACAACAAGTCACTAGTGGCCACAAAACAAGTGATTACAGATACTACACAGATAGGCAACAAGGTAACTGAAGACTAGGAGCAACTGGTGGTTCGATGGACGAACAAGGATTGTGGATGAAAGCTGAGTTTAAGTAGGCTGCAGGTGATGTATTGAAACAAGTGGCAGGTTATTCCTGTTAGCTAGGTGGAGACTGGGAGGTTCCTGCCTGTGAAGTCCTGACATTCCAACTACATGGCTATTGCTCTTTGTCAAGGTTATTCATTGCAGTACTAACCAGTAATATGATGAGTAGCCTCTTTAATACAACTGTAAATTAATGCGTCATCTAATTGTCAATGATCTTGGGAAGTTGCTTCTTGTGTCTCCTTCAACTCTTTTATCAAGAAGGCAAGAAGGATTGTGAATGAGAGCAGGCGTTGAGTTGAAACAAGTGCCAGGTGAATACTTTTAGCTGGGTAGATACTGGGAGGTGGCTGCCTGTCCAGGCCTGAAAGGACGACCTCCATCCCCTACAACTGGTACCTGACAGCTAGGGCGATCTGGATGGGTCCGGTGGAACTCCAGTGAATGATGGATTCAAGAGGAAGCTGGATGGCACCCAGGACTGTCCCTCCTGGCTATATCTTTCCTAATCGAACACGTACTGCACATCCCATTCACAACAACATAAACCCATCAATTGGCGAACTGTATACACTAGACCACCTCCCATAATCCGTGGTTCTAGAGATGCAAGCTCATAGAAATGCAAGCTGGGTTGAATGAACCATAGAGAATGGGCTTGAGGCTAAAGGTAGGTGTGATTGTGAGGAACGGTGTCAGCTGGAGAAGGAAATTGACGGAGTTGATTTAATTGGTTATCTTAAAGAGACCAATGAATCAAGGTGACTACTTGCAGTAGTTGGTGCGCAGGGGCAGATCTTGTGTGGACAGCCATACACAGTCCCCAGGCCAGAATTGTTTGACTAGGTGCAAATGACGGTTAGCCTGGCAACAGTAAGCATGGTTAACAGCTGGGCTGGCCCTCCATGCTCCGTTCCGGGCATTCTGGCATTGGCAAACCACCAGCATTGGCTCTTCTGCAGGAAACAATAGGGGTTGATAACCATGAAACAATTTGAGGGATGACATATCCTGACAGAGAAGATGTGTAGATTGTGGTACTGTTCAGCCATAATTTAAAGGCTGCAAAGCATCGCAGAAACTTCTCCACTTGCTGATTGGCTTTCTCTGACTGACCATTGGTCTATGGGTGATCACCAGAGGACAAACCCACTGAAGTGCTATAGAGGGAGCAGAAGGCACACCAGAAGAGGGAGATGAATTGTGAGCTCCAAAGGGACACAATGCCCTGAGGGAAGCTATGGAGACAAACCACATGTTGGAGAAACTGTTCTGCCCTTTCAATGGCTGATGGAAGTTTGGGGAGGGCAATGAAGTGGGCCCTTTGAAGAACCGGTCCAGCACTGTATTGATCACTGTATTACCATCAGAAGGTGACAAACCAGTGATGAAATTCGTGGTGATGTGGGACCTTAGGCATCAAGGGACTAGCAGGGGCTACAGGAGCCCAGGGGTTTATTGGTTGGAAGAATTGGACTCGGCACATCGAGGGCAGGCAGCAAGGAACTGATGTACACCTGAAAATTCAGAGTCTGTCATGCATCTGCATAGCTGGAGAAGTGTGAGGAGTTAGACCATAAGACAAAGGAGCTGAAGTAGGCCATTCGGCCCATTGAGTCTGCTCCGCTATTTTATCATGAGCTGATCCATTTTATCCTATTTAGTCCCACTGCCCCGCCTTCTCACCATAACCTTTGATGCCCTGGCTACTCAGATACCTATCAATCTCTGCCTTAAAGACACCCAATGACTTGGCCTCCACTGCTGCCCGTGGCAACAAATTCCATAGATTCACCACCCTCTGACTAAAAAAATTTTGTTGCATATCTGTTCTGAAAGGGTGCCCTTCAATCCTGAAGTCATGCCCTCTCGTACTAGACTCCCCCATCATGGGAAACAACTTTGCCACATCCACTCTGTCCATGCCTTTTAAGGCCCACTAGAGTGCGTTCCACTGCGGCATGTACATGTGGCTGTCAGGTGTGTGCTTAGGACCTGGTGAATCTAATTCTCAAGGTCCAAGATAATTGGTGTGAGGATCTGAAAGGATGGAATGATGAGCTGAAGGTTGATCTCCTTTTCAGCTGGGTTGAACTGTCGTGACAAGGTGTCTGCTTTAACTGTTCTTTGAGCCCAGTCAGTAGGAGATGGACAAGTTGAATTGCTTGAAGAGGGCCCAGCCAGCCAGTCTTGTGCTGAGTTGGTGGTTCTGCTGAATGGATGAGGTTCTGGTAGTCAGTCCAGATCAGGAAGGGCTTGATGTTTCCCATCAGCTAATGTCTCTATTCCTCCAAGGCCTATTTAATGGCAATTAGCTCTCTAACTGCTTCGCCATAAAAAGATGCTATGTAGAATGGAAGTTGCGCAAGAAAAGGGCACAAGGGTGTGTCTTCCCATCTAGTTCTGGGAGAAAATGACTCTGGCACCCATGTCAGATGCATCCTCCTCTACCATTAAAGGTCTGGAAGGGTTTGGACGGCAGTGGTGAGACATCCCTTGAGCTCCTGAAAAGTATAGTCCGCAACAGCAAACCATTTTATCGGTGAGGAAGGTAGGTGAGAGGAGCAGCAATTTGGGTGTATTGCTGATGAAATGACAGTTAAATTTGGAGAAGTCCTAGAAGCAATGTAACTGCTTGTGGGAGCGCAGTCAGGGCCATTCAGTGACAGTGCATACTTTCTCTGGGTCTATGGCAATGCTTTGGATGTTATCCAGGAAAGAAATGTCTGGGGTGTGGAGTTGGCATTTTCCTAACTTGCAGCGATTCTGGTTATTGAGATGTGGGAGTACTGAACGGATGTGACAGATGTTGACTTGGGTGCCCTTGGAGAAGGTGAGGATGTCTTTGAGATAGACTAACACATACCTGTGTAGCATGTCTTGGAGGATCTTATTGAAGGTTGGAAAGACATCACCAAGTATTCATAGTGGCCAGAGGGGGTTATGAACACTGTCTTCCACTCATCCCCCTGGTGGATGCAGAGCAGGTTGTACTCAATTTGTAGATCAGTTTGTTGAAGATCTCAGCCCCGTGGAGTATTCTGAATATGCTGTCTGTCAAGGGGAGAGGGTAGCAGTTCTTAATGGTGATTTTGTTGAGTCTACGGTAGTCAGTGCAGGGATGAAGACCCTCATCTTATTGACAAAGAAGAATTGGGCACTGGCTGGGGACTGGAATGGTTGAATGTAGAACTGTCGAACTGCTGTAGAGCTTCAACGATGTAGTCATTCATGGTTTGGGTCTCGGAGGGGAGAAGGAGAACAAACTATCTTGGGGAGTTGTGTTCAGAAAGAGGTTGATCACACAATTGTGTGGTCTGTGAGCCTGCAGGATGCTGGCTTCCCTTTTTATTGAAGGCACTGGCTAAATCATGGTATTCCTTTGGGAGTTTGGTGTGGTCAGGAGTTTCCTCTGTCTAAACAAATTTACGGGGTGAAGTTAGCAGGGATTCCAGGCAAGTTGTCTGGCAGGTCAGTTCCTGAATCAGTAGTGAACTGGATTACTAGGCGAAGTGAGGCTCGTGAGTGGAGAGCCAGGAGTAACTCAAAGTGAGAAGAGCGTTGGGTGAGTCAATGAGGAGGAATTGGATAGACTCGTGGTATTCTCTGATGCTCACGTGCATAGGCCATGTGCATGCTGTAAGCATCCCAGATCCTCAAGGAACGTCTGTCAATGGCTGTGATGTAGAAGGGGTGAGTGATAGGCTTGGTAGGGAGTCCAAACCAGAAAGCTGCCTGCTGCACTGCAATCCACCAGAGCCTCCTGTATGTATAGACCATAAGATATAGGAGCAGAATTAGGCCATTCAGCCCATCGAGTCCATTCTGTCATTCTATAATGGCTGATACTGGATCCCACTCAACCCCATATATCTGCCTTCTTGCCATATCCTTTGATGCCCTGACCAATCAGGAACTTATCAACTACTGCTTTAAATATACCCATGGACTTCGCCTCCGCTACAGTTTGTGCAGAACATTGTATAGATTCACTACTCTCTGACTAAAAAAAATTACTCCTTACCTCTATTCTAAAACGTTGACGCTCAATTTTGAGGCTGTGCCCTCTAGTTTTGGATACCCCCACCATAGGAAACATCCACTCCACTTCTACCTTATTTAGTCCTTTCAATATTCAGCGGGCATGCGCCGGTCGTGCATGCAGCCTGTTACAGCCGTTCCAAGTAGTTTTCTTACTTTTTTAACTTACGTTATTTGTTGTATTTTTTTCACGGTAACACGCTGAAGCTGCGCCCTCTCTAACATGCTGGTGGAGAGAGTTTTATTTCAGTTTTTAGAGCTGGAAATAGTTACATTCGGACACGTCTCATTAGCGGGGCAGCAGTATGGTCGCATTGTTTATTCCGGGACCAGCTGGCTGCGCTTATGCCGGCCAGTTTAGCGAACAGAGCAGTGGACACCCCTGCTGAAATCTGGAGGAAAACACACAGAGGATGCAGAGGGGGATCACCAAGGCGAGGAAAGAGGACCGGGTTGAGACAACAGAGACTTATGGAGAAGAGGAGTTCGGTGGGTAATAAAATGGACGAGTTGACGGCGCTAGCCGGGAGTCAGAGAACATTTCGGGAGAGCAGTGTTATGTGTTTTACTGAAACGGGGCTGCATGAGGACATACCCGATCAAAACTTTTCCATGGATGGCTTCCAGACCGTTCAGGCTGACCGGAAGTGCACTGAGAGCGGTAAGCGTAAAGGAGTTGGGGGCTTGCTGTTCTGGTTAACAACGGATAGTGCAATACTGGTCATATTACGATCGAGAAACGTGCTTGTAGACCGGATATTGAACTTTTTGCTGTTGGACTCCGGCCATATTCCACCGAGATACAACACTGGGCATCACGGGAGGTTGTTCCTGCCTGTGACCATTGAACTTTGCATCTCCTCCTGTGGAGGGTCAGACACCCTGAGCCAATAGGCTGGTCCTGGACCTATTTCCATCTGGCATAGTTTGCATTTTGTTGTTTGATTGTTTGTGGTTTTTGTATTGTTATATTTATACTCTATTCTTGGTTGGTGCGGCTGTAACGAAACCCAATTTCCCTCGGGATCAATAAAGTATATCTGTCTATCTATCTATTCGGTAGGTTTCAATAAGATCTCCCTGCATTCTTCTAAATTCCAGTGAGTACAGGCCCTAAGCTGCAAAAGCTCCTCATATGTTAACTGCTTCATTCTCGGAATCATCATCGTGAACCTCCACTGGACTCTCTCCAATGACAACACATGTTTTCTGAGATATGGAACCCAAAACTGTTGACAATACTCCAAGTGTGCCTGACTAGTGTCTTATAAAGCCTCAGCATTATCTCCTTGTTTTTATATTCTATTCCTCTTGAAATAAATGTCAAAATTGCATTTGCCTTCTTTACCACAGACTCAAACTGTAAATTAACCTTTTGGGAGCTTTCTTTACCACAAGGACTCCCAAGTCTCTCTGCATCTCTGATTTTTGAATTTTCTCCCCAAATAGATAATCTGCACTATTGTTCCTTTTACCAAAATGCATTGTCATACATTTCCCAACACTGTATTCTGTCCGGCACTTTTTTGTCCATTCTTCCAATTTATCTAAGCATTGCTTCCTCTGAACTACCTACCCTTTCACCTATCTTCATATCATCCGCAAACTTTGCCACAAAGTCATCAATTCCACTACCTAAATCATTGACAAACAATGCAAAAAGTAATGGTCCCAATACTGACCCCTTAGGGACACTACTAGTCACTAGCAGCCAAACAGAAAAGGCCCCATTTATTCCCACTTGCTGCCGCCTCCCTGTTAGCCATTGCTTTATTCATGCCAGTGTCATTCCTGTAACACCATAGGATTTTATCTTGTTAATAGTCTTATGTATGCACTTTATCAAATGCCTTCTGAAAATCCAACTAAATGACATCCAGTGCCTCTCCTTTGTCCTCTCAGCTTGATACTTCCTTGAGGAAAATTTACCAGATTTGTCAGGGCAAGATTTCCCTTTACAGAAACCATGGTGACTTTGACTTTAGTCTCCAAGTAACCTGAAACTTCATCCTTAATAATAGAGTCCAACACTTTCCTAACCACTGAGGTTAGGCTAAGTGGCCTATAATAATCTTTCTTTTGCTTTCTTCCCTTCTAAAAGAGTAGAGTGACATTTGTAATATTCCTGTCCTCTGGGACTATGCCAGAATCAAGTGATCCTTGAAAGATCATGACCAATGCATCTGTTACCTCTTCAGCAACCTCTCTCAGGGCTCTGGGATGCAGTTCATCTGGTCCAGGTGACTTATCCACCTGAAGGCCCTCAAGTTTGCTTAGCACTTTTTCACTGTAATAGCAATGGCACCCACTCCTGCTCCCTGATATTCACAGACCTCTGGCACACTGCTAGTGTCTTTCATAGTGAAGTCTGATGCAAAGTACTCATTAAGTTCATCTGCTATTTTTTTGGACCCTATTACTGCCTCACCAGCATCATTTTCCCACTGGCCTAATATCAACTCTCACCTCCCTTTTACTCTTTATGTAACTGGAAAATCTTCTGGTATCCTGCTCTATATTATTGGCTGGTTTGCCCTCATATTTCATCTTTTCCCTATTTATAGGTTTTTATTTGCCTTTCGTTGGACTTTAATACCTCCCAATCATCCAACTTCCCACTCACTTCTCCTACCTTAATATGCTCTTTTCTTGGTTTTTATATAATCCTTTTTCCTTGTCAACCACGGTTGCCTGCTCCTGCCATTTGACAACTTCTTCTGTGGGACGTATCTATCCTCTTCTTTGTGAACTATTCCCATAAATTTAAACTACCTCAGCTCTGCTGTCATCCCTGCCAGTATCCTCCTCCAATCCACCTGAGCAAACTTCTCTCTCATACCTCTGTAATGCCCTTTATTTCTTTGTGTTACTGATACATGTGACTTCTGCTTCTCCCTCTCAAATTGCAGTATGAATTCAATCATATTATGATCACTGCCTCCAAAGGTTTCCTTTACATCAAGCTCTCTAATAAGATCTGGGTCATTGCACAACATCCAATCTACAATGGCCATTCTCCAAGTATGCTCAAGCACTGTGTGTAGAGCTGTCATGGTGTGCTTTCTAGGTTGATGAACATCTCATGGGTACTCAGCTCATTTTTCCAAGTGGTCTGAGAGGCTATGATGGTAATGGGCCACTAGTACTTCTACATTCCAGCCACACTTAATCCAGTTTAATTCAGCACTGAGGGTGAGCCTTGAAGCAGGCGAAGTATCTGATCTGCCAACTTCCTTCTACTTCCCAGGTGGTTAAAAACTCATATTTGTTGCAAATGGGGTTTTGATAGACCCAGTTAGCAGGGGCCCAGTCGAGAGAAATGACAAAAGCAATCTTGGCATAGTCCATAACATACAGAGATGGCTGGAGCTCAAATTGTAAGGTGCACTAGGAGTTGTTTGAAAGTAACGAGCTGATGGTTAATGGTTTCTTGCTCCTTCTCGATCGCGTGCTCCTGTCAACAGGTGACTTCCTTTCAGCAGGCAAACTCTGCTGGGACATTTGCTCTTTCACCCATCCTGTCAGGAAATGTAGAGGAGGTCTGACCCAAGCACAGAGCAGCAGAGAAGATTTAGCGGTGAATGGTGACTTCAATAATAAATTTCAAAATAACATGCCATGAAGGACAAAACAACAAGCAAGAACAGATACTAAACTGATGGGCAGCAAGGTAACTGAAGACTAGGAGCAACTGATTCTATGAGTGAACAAGGATTATCTTCTTCTTTTTTGTTTAATGGCGGTTGGCAGCCAGTTTTTCAGTGCATTACCACCACCTGCTAGACTTGTGGTGTTCTAACCATGTCCTGGAGTTCTTTACTTTAGACAATCTAGTTCAGCGTGCAGTTCTCTATTAGCATCACTCTGTAGTTACAATTCCTCGTGACTGCTTAATGCGCTCATTAGATAATGCCGCAAACTGCGATTCTTCCCTAATTTTGTCACGTTTTCATGTAGTTGCATTATCTCGATTACATTGATTTTATCTACATCACTTGTAAGACTAAAAGCATCTTGTTAAAGAATAGTAATTATCGCACGTTATACTTTTAAAATTGCTGTTTTTCCAAGTCTGTCTGCTTTTTCAGGTTTTCTTTTTCTTGCATCGTAGCCTGCAGTTGTTTACTGAGACCTCAGAGTTCTTCATTTGTTTCCATGTTTTCATTTTAAAATCTGAATGTAGATAATTCACTTTGCAACAAATTCCTTTTCCTTTTGTATCCTTGTAATAATTTCTTCCATTTTCCAATCTCTTTTCCAACTCAGTTGTTCTTGTCGGGTACTTCTATTTGTTTTTGGAGTTCTGCACATTTACCCTGGGCTTCAACCATAAAATCTGAGGACTTTCCTTAAGTTCTGAAACATATTTCTTAAATTCTTGACCATTTGCGATAAATATACTGCCATTAATATTCCATCTCCCCTGCCTGTGAACTGTTGGATCCTCCATTCAGCGTTTCTTTGACTTCTTCCCACCTAATCCCTTTAATACCAAGATACTTTTCTGCAGACTTGACTATAATTTTAATTTTTTCAGTTCTTTTGCTTGTTTGTGCTGAACAATTAATTGCATCCACCATAAAAAGTACGAAATCCTTTCTACTCATTAATAGTGTATCCTTGTTTTTCATATTACAGCCCTCACGATTCACCAGTTGATTATTCCCTGTATTTGTTTGCTTGACAGCCTTTTTATTCAGCAAATTCTTTCACTGCTTCTGCATAACTGATACCTTGAGTTACTTTTACATGTTGTATCTCAGCTGCCTTCTTGCTATAGATGCACCCTCGATAAGCTGTGCTGTGTTCCTCGCCACAATTGCAGCATTTCAGCCTAGCTCCAGCCTCACATTTCCCATATTCATGTTCTCCAGCGCATCTCCCACATCTTTGTTTTCCTCTGCAGACCTCCACAATGTGCCTGAATTTCTGAAATTTATAGCATTTTAAAGGTGGTGGTATATATATACTAACCACATAACACATATACCTTAAGTACACGTTAGTCGGCAATCTCTCTTCATCAAAGTTAATCATTACCGATAAACTATCACACTTTTTCCCGTTTCTTGTAACTTTCAAATGTTTGGCCTCAATAATTTTTGCTCCTTTTATGTTCTGTTTAATCTCATCCATAGTAACTTTTGTTGGTATCCCCAAAATTAGTCCACTTTCTATTGCTGGGTGTTGAGCATTGTACTTCTTTGCCATCTATTTTGCTTAATCTTATCACTTTGCCTTCCTGAGTGCTATCCCGACAAATCACTAACGGCGATCCATTCTGTAAATTCTTTGCTCCTTTAATCTCGCCTATAATTTTGTTGAGCATCTTCGTCAAACGAATCGGGTTCTAATCACCGAAAGACACCCCGTCTTCGCTTAGTTTTATAATTGCTTTAATCTCATCTTCTTTCCATTGCTTTGCTGTCCTGTTTTGATCATCCACTGACTCCTCAGAGTTTGCTATCCCGTACCTCTGCTTCTTTTTCTTCCTCTTTCCATTCCATTCCTCTTTCCCGCCAACCTCCATCTCTAGTTCACTTCCACTCTCGCCAAAAACTTCCCTCAACAGCTTGGCTCTTTCCTTGATGTTCTCTCTCTCCACCATTTTCCCTCCTCCCGAACAAGGATTATGGATGAGAGTTGGAGTTAAATAGGCTGCAGGTGAAGAATTGAAATGAGTGGCAGGTGATTCCTGTTACTGATTTACAGGAGCCTGATGCTCCAAATGCATGCTTACTGCTGTTTGTCAAGGTTCTTCATTAAGTACTAACCAGTAATATGGGGAGTATCCTCTTTAATACCACTATAAATTAATAAGTAATCTAATTGTCGATTAGAATTTTAATGCTCTTTGGGGAAGCTGCTGCTTGTGTGTCCAATTCTTTTAGCAGGAAGGCACTAAGACATTGCTTCTGCTTGTGTAAGCTAGACCATTTGAAATACAGCAGAATGTTGATAGCTCAGGTTGGCTATTTGGAAGTTTGGTAGATCGCTGAGCTTGTCAGGATCTGGACAGTGAAACAAACATTTCCAATGGACCGCCCTCGAAGCTAGCCAATTAGAATCTTCTGCTAAGCTCCTCACAATGTTTTGAACCAGCCAACCAGATCACCACGTCTAGTCAATATCCGTTTGGACACCAGAGGAGTATATAAGCCGGCATTCTGAGGAGACAACACCTTCAGCTGCGCACTGTTGATGGCTTCTCAGTTGGAGCCAAAACGTCTGCAAATGTTTTACAAAGCTTGGCCAGCAACCAAACTTCCAAAGCTAGACCATTGTCCTATTTTGACTATCTCTAAAGCTATTTTAATCTATAATATGTAGTGCAAGATATGACACTCTTGTTACAACATTTCTTATCCTCCTTAGAGTGGCGGCAGCATAGTAATAAACACATGACTTGTAGAGTTCATTATAAAATGAAGATGTGAAGAGCACTGTATAATTATTTTTGCTTTCATCCTATTTTATTTGTTCCACAATGCTAAATGCTTGAAAATATTTTTAGTTGCAATTGCGTCATATTAATCTTCCTCCCATTTATTTATCCCACTGTTGAAATCAAGGGCAATTGCATAATTTTTTTGTAATTTTTCTTAGGACCTTAACTTTATTGTTTTATTGTTCATTATTTTTTGTAGTAATATTGCTTTATGTGTTGTGTGTTAGAAGTACTGTGCTGATCAAAATTTACAGTTCAAAGTAAATTTGTTATCAAAGTGCATTTCCAAAAAAACACAATATAATCAACGAAAGACCACAGCCAACAGGATGGACAACAACAAACGTGCAAAAAAAAAACAAGCTGTGCAAAGACAAAAAGAAAGAAAACAGAAAAAAATAAACTAATTAGGAGCAGGAGATGAAGAGTCCTTGAAAGTGAGCCAATTCAGTGGGAACAGCTCAGTGATGGGCTGAGTGAAGTTATCCCCTCTGGTTCAAGAGCCTGATGTTTGAGGGGTAATAACTGTTCTTGAACCTAGTGGTGTGGGTTCTCAGGATCTTGTGTCACCTTCCTGATGGAAGCAGCAAGAAGAGAGCTTGGCCTGGATTGAAGGGGTGCTTGATAACAGATGCTACTTTCCTGTGATAGTGCTCCATGCAGATGCGCTCAGTGGTGGGGAAGGCTTTATCCACGATGGATTGGGCCGTATCTAATACTTTTTGTAGGCTTTTCCTTACAAGGGTATTGGTGTTTCCATACCAGGTCATGATACTACCAGTCAATATACTCTCCACCACACATCTGTAAAAGTTTGTCAGAGTTTTAGATGATATGCCGAATCTTTGCAAACCTTTAACAAAGTGGAGGCGCTGCCATGCTTTCTTCATAATGGCACCTACATGCTAGATCCAGGACATATACTCTGAAATGATGACGCCAAGTTGCTGACCCTTCCAGCTCTGATCCCCTGGTGAGGTCTGGCTCATGCACCTTTGATTTTCTCCTCCTGAAGTCAAAAATCATCTTGATGATACTCAGTGAGAGGGGGTTGTTGTGCCATCGTTCAGCCAGATTGTCAGTCTCCCTCCTATATGCCTATTCGTCACCACCTTTGATTTGGCTAACAATAGTGTTTACGGCATACTTAAATATGGCATAGGAGCTATGCTCAATCTCACGATCATAAGTATAAAGTGAGTAGAGCAAGGAGCTAAGCACACAGACTTGTGCACCTGTGCTGAGGGAGATTGTGTAGGAGATGTTGTTGCCAATCCAAACTGACTGGGGTCTGCAAGTGAGGAAGTTGAGGATCCAATTGCAGAAGGTGGTGTTGAGGTCTGGAACTTAAAACTTATTGATTACTTTTGAGGGGATGATAGTATTGAATGTCAAGCTGGAGTCAGTGAAGAGCATTTTGATGTATGCACCTTCACTGTCCAGCTGTTTCAGGATTGAGTGAAGAACCATTGAAATGGTATCTGCTGTTGACCTGTTGTGATGGTAGGGAAATTGGAGTAGATTCAAGTCACTTCCTAGGTGGGAGTTGATATTTTTCATCACCAACCTCTTAAAGCAATTCATCACAGTGAATGTAAGTGTTACTGAACAATAGTCATTGAGGCAGTTGTACCACGTTCTTAGGCACTCACGTGATTGAAACCTGCTTGAAGGAAGTGGGTACCTCAGTGTCAAAGTGAGAGGTTAAAGATAGCAGTGAACAGTCCAGCCAGTTGATCAGCACAGGTCTTTTAGTACTTGTCCAGGTATCCCATCTGGGTCGGATGCTTTCCGTGAGTTCACCTTCCTGAAGGATGCTCTCACATCGACTTTAGTTTGGAGGAATGTTGTTTGGTTTGGTAGTATATGTGAACTTGAATTGAATGTAAGTATATTTTTTTTAGTCTTTCCTTCCTCCGACAATCATCAAGCTTTCAAAATCCAGGCTAAAATCACTACCTCCTTACTAACTTCAGCGATTTGTTTTAACCTTATTGTTGTTTGACCTAGAAGCAGTGGTAACTTATTTGAAATGGAATTATTTGTTTTTTAACAATCCATTCTGGAGGGAGGTTCATTGGGTGGAAGTTGGTTTTCAGCACCTTTTTCGAATATATGGTATGAATTATTATTTTCTGATCATTTGAACAACAAATGAATTCTGCAGCTGTTTTTGAAATTTGAATAGCATTTCTGTTGGACCTTCAAATAAAATAAGTGAAAATGAGAATAGAAAAACATTCAGTCTTTCCAAACTTGTTGTTATTCAATTCCATATCTCTGCCAATCCTGACCTAAAACACATATACCATTACTTGTTAAACTAGAATGTTTTTGCATTGGAATCGACTGTTTCATAAGTTTACTCATTTTCAATTAACTTATTTTATGACTTCCTTAGCTCATAATTATATCCCTGGTTCACATAAACTATTCTTGCTTTTATCCAACTGATACATTTGCAGTCTTAAAACTTGGATTATATCTGCATATACTTTAAAAAAAAAGTGTTTAGTCATATGAGTGTAATGCTCAAGAGTTGTGTTTCTTATATCACGCAACATAACATAAGACCATTGGCTTTGATGGATATTTTATACTGATATCTTTGAGAGGTACTGGTATCTTATAACTTGCATAGTTGATAACCTTGTTGAGCATTTTTGTTTTCATCTGAAAATCTCTTAACTTCCCTATTTGCTATAGATAAATAATCTAAAATCATGATACATTTTTGTTTGACCTTTTTTTTGTATTTTCAATTCAAGCTCTCTTTGGATCTTAATCATTACATCCTTAGATAATTTTAGTAATTAGGTCTGCAACTAATACTCTGCTAATATTATTTCACATAATTTTTCTGTGTATCAGAATGATGGATATCTGTATTGCAAAACAGAATACTTTATACTTTGGTGAATGTCAAGCAGATGTGCAAACAGATTCAGGGTAAAGATGTTCCTACTGTGTATTAAAAGGTACTTTATTTTTCAATTGCATAGGAGAGAGCTATATGGCATCAGTGTTTTAATGATATATATTTAATACTAGTCACTTTTTATGGTGAACGTTCCCTGTCTGAATTTACAGGGAATATTTTTGAATATTTATGAATATTTTTGATCCCAAGACCTGGGCTGTTACTACAAAAATTGTAATATCTGATTTTGACTGAAAATGAGGTTGCACAATTTCTGAAATCCCATTATCCAACAAATCTTCATAATTTATTGCATGTTGGCCTGGATTGAGGCATGTTACACAGTGGTTTTGAATTTTCCCCTAATACCTCTGGTATTCTTTAATGTCCTTTCACTCAAGCATTTTCCAGTCTTGATGCCAAGTGTATCAACCCTGTAATTGCCAGAACCATGTCTTTTTCCGTATAGAGTAACTCCATCTACTGACTCCTGGTGTCCTTTCACCACCTCAAAGTCAAAGCTTGAGTTTATTGTCACATGCACAAGTATATGTATGCGCAGGTGCTATGAAGAACTTATCTGAGGCAGCATCACAGGCACGCAGCATCAAAAGCAGACATTCACAAGCAAAATATAAATTAAACATAAATTATACTTAATTGTACAAGAAAGCACAATTAGAACAAAGGAAGCCCAATTTAGTGGAAGTGGTCATAGTTTGCTCACCTGTAGTTATTAGGGTTTTGTCGGTTAAAACTGAATGGTTGAAGTGAATTAGCTGTTTTAAAATAGTGGTGTGAGACTTCAGGCCTTCTACCAAATGGTAGTTGTGAAAAGATGGTGGGGATCTTTGATGATAGATGTTGCCTTTCTGAGGGAGCTTCTCCTGTAGATATTAACAGTAATGGGGTAGGATGTGTTGGTGATATGTTGAGCAGTGTTCACTAGTCTCTTCAGTTTTTTACATTCCACAAGGCAAATCAGTAATGTGATGGAATGCTTTCCACTTGCCTTAGAGAATGCAGTTCAAACAACATTCACAAATCTTAATTCAATCCAGAATGAAGTTGTGTGTTAATTGATCTGGTCCATCACCTTAAATGCTCATTTCATCATCATTGTGTATGATCTATGAATGCATTCCAGCAATTTGAAAAGGAGCATTTTAACCACCTTTCACAATCCTACAATGTCTGCTACTTATTAGGACATGATAGTAGATGTATAACAATGCATGCTAATTACCTTTCCATACACATAATATCCTGACCGAAATGTATTGGTATTCCTTTGTTTAGATGGCACACATGACACTATGCATTGATAGTGAAGGGAATGAATGTATAGGGTGGTGGATGAAGTGCCAATCAAAGGAAGCTACTCTGTTCTTGATGGTGGCAAGCTTGTTGAATGTTGGGACTGTGCTGATCCAGGCAGATAGAGAGTATTCCATTGCATTCCTGATTGGTGCTTTGCCTATGGTGAAGAAGATATCACGTGGTGAATCATTCGCTGCAAGATTCATTTTATTTTTAAATGTCCTTGTAGCTACAATATTTTATTGGCTGGTCCAATTAAATTTTTGGCCATTCCAGAATATTAAAGGTGAGGGAGATCCTTGTTGTTAGAATCAAAGTTGTTGGATGTTATGGATGAATTCTGTTAATATTTTACAAGCAAGAGATGAAATTAAAGACATACCCCTTGGGATAGGAGTTGAGAATACTACCAACATGAGCCAAAGTTGATACAACATATGAAATAAATCATATTAATTTGTAACAATTTAGATTCTGAAGAAAGTGTTCTAGGAAGCCAGTGTAGTTCCCTAAGGGCCAGTGTGATATATGTGTTTCTGTTTATTTTAACACTGGAAGGAATCAACAAGGTTCAGGATGAGTTGAAATTCGAGCAGGAGGTATTGGAAAAAATCTTTTTACCTTTTAAATAGGTTTCGGTTGTAATTGAGCTAAAGTTAAATGTACATGAAAGAAAATATAATTGAGGTAACAGGAATTGCAATACTAAATAATTATTCCTCATCCCACTGTTTTAATAAACCAAGATATATCAATAGCCTTTCCAATTGCTGTGAAAAGAAAAGGCATAATTTCTGTTTTATTCTGGTAAGAGACAGGGAGTAGTAGGCCTTTAATAAGATGATTTTAACCTGTGTTTCTGCAACTAATTTCACTTGCCGCAATGCTATTAATAATGATGTTTATTAATTTTTTGTGCACATTTTGCACACCATTGTTCTAAAAAATATGTAATGTAACTTCAAATGTTAACATGCAACTATTTTGTTTATTCATTAGCACCTTCCATGAAATCAACAATGTACTGTTCAGTTCCACAGTCAAGACCATCCACCACTGAAAGGTATGTTATGTTAAGATGGTAGCTTTGGAACACAATGCTGGGCATACCTCTGTTTTTCTCACTATCTTTACTAATCCCCATGTCAAGGTGATCCTTTCACAGGTCCTACTGCTAGCACCTTGCCCACTGACGTTTTACTTTTCATCTCCACCATACCTGGACAGTTGCATGCCTGGGATACACTTAATTTTATTCTCTGTAGTCTGCTGTAGTACAGACTACAATGGAAAGCATATAAGGCCCAATCAGTAAACTATCCTGAGTCTTGAGCGGTGCTAAATTTTTAGCATGAGGTTATTGTCACTCAATGATTTATATGTTCATGGGCTTGTTTCTTGAAAATTCATTTGTGCTTGAGTATCAGGGTGTGAAAGTTACTGAATGAACTCTGTCTTCTAAAGAAAAATACTAATAAAATCCAGTAAGGAGGTAAAGTCTAGGTATACTCTTTTTGAGAGGCATGGCACATCTGGGATATTATTGGCAAAGAGAGAAGAGCATGTCAAAATATGGCCTGGTGAGTGAGAGGAGACATTGGTTTGTGACCTTGGGAATGAAAGATCACTGAATGGGGATTTGGGAGAATATTAAGAAGATGGCTGAGGTTGATAGGTGATGGAGGAAGGAATGTGTGACAAGATCAAGTGACTCCATATAGATAATGTGTTTTAAGTTGAACAGTAGATCTACTACCCCAAACCCTGAGGTTTCACAATGACAGAACAGTAGATCTACATCACTTCCTACCTACACGTTTTTTCCCCCACAGAGGTTGGGTGGAACTATGTTGGAGGTCACGGGTTAAGGGTGAAAGGTGGGAAGTTTTAGGGGAACATGAGGGGAAACCATTCAGAGGGTAGTGAATGAGTTGAATGAGCTACCAGCACAAGTGGTGCATGCAAACTCGATTTCAACGTTTAAGAGAGGTTCGGATAGGTATATGGTTAGTTAGGATATGGAGGGCTGTGGTCCTGGTCCAGGTTGACCAGGGATCTCTGTGGTCAGTGTCTGAAGTTGGCAGGCCCCGTGGATGACAGTTGATGAGGCCCTAGCTCGGCAAGTTCCCTCATATTGACAAGTCTCAGGACTTGTCAATGTGAAGGGATATGCCAACTTGTACAGGCAGTAGGCATGAGGGCTAGTGACCACTGCGCCCGGGTCAGTAAGTCACTGGTTTTGGAAGTCCATGCAAGTCTGGAGTTCGAAGCCTGAAGTTGAAAGCCCTGTGATTGGCGAGTCCTGGGGTTGATATTGAAGGTTGAAGACTAGTTCCGCCAAGTGCAGAAGTTGAAGCCCAAAGTTTGAAGCCGTTGTGTCAGTGTTTCTGGTAGTAGGAAGCCTGAAGTCTGCAAGTCTGTTAGTTCTGGGGCTAGGGATAATACCTGGCCCCTCCCCCAAGGTTGAAAAGTCCCAGGGTCAGAGGTGACTGTGAATCCGGAGTTCAGAGTTCCTTGATCTGCAAGTTCTGGGGTTGATACCAAAACTTGAAGCCTGAAGGTTGAATCCTGAGGTTGGCAGGTCCAGAAGTTGAGGTCCTATGTCGAGTCCCATCCGTTGGCATATCCAGTAAACTGGGCTCACTCCTGCTGTGTACGTTCTCGCTATGACCATATGGGTTTCCTCTCGGTGCCCTGGTTTCCTCCCACACTCCGAAGAAGTACAGACTAGTAGGTTAATTGGTCACATGGCTATAACTGGGTGATGTGGGCTCATGGGCCAGAAGGGTCTGTTACTGTGCTGTATCTGTAAATAAATAAATAAAAGTTGGAGGCCTGATGTCTACGAGAGCAAGCCAGTGATTGGAGGATGGAGGATGGAGGCCCAGAGGCAGCCTGTCTGTGTGCATGGGAGGGAGAAAAGGGGCTCGTTTTGCTGTGGTTTTGTTGGCTGTGTGTTGTTCTGCTGGACATTGTAGGTGTGTGTGGCAACACTTGTGGGCTGCTCCCAGCACATCCTTGGGTTGTGTCAATTGTTAACACAATCGAGGCATTTCACTGTGTGTTTTGTGTGTGATATATATCTGAGGCTAAGTCAGATGAACTAATTCTCGAGTTGCTCTATGAATGACACCATTAGATTCAAAAGTGAAGCAAAAGCATATAGATAGAAACATGATTCATGATCAGAAATATCTAGTTAAAATTGTGACATAGCACGATTCAACCTGGAAATCACAGCAATTATGCTCCACTCTGGGCAAAATTGATTTTCACATGTACAACACTAATAGGAATATTATGCGATACTCATCTGAATTTCTCAGCCAGTGTGCTTCAACAGAAATGAAATACAATACTGCAGATTGATCCAACTACATAACTTTGGAAGGAAAAGTGAAGCTTGTACTTTAAAGTTGTTTTTGCCAACACATAACTGCATAAATATTCAGAGGTATGTTTGTTATCAGATTGGTGGTACAGAAATTGGATTAATGATCTGGCATTTAAATCCATATGGGGGAGAAGTTAATTTGTTCAAGGGTATTTGGATTTGGAGAATAAATATTAATTTTGTCAGTAATGCCCTTGATTAAAATATTTTATTGTTGATAAAATATTTTATTATTAAATACAACAAAGTACTATTAACATTTAAATTTGGAAGCTTGACAGAATAAGAACAATTTATTTTTTGTAAACCATTCAGTCAAAGCAGCTAAATACATTGTCCCACTCAGGGCTCACAAAATGGAGCTTGATGGAAGACCAAGTTCATCGGGAAAAGTATGTACAACCTATAACAAGGTGAGCTCAGTAACAAATGATTTATTACCATCTGTACCATAAACATTACCTTCCAGTTTTGGAATTTTCTCTTTGACAGTGGGTAAAGGCAATCATACAATTTCCATATAGATACAGAGGGTCATATCATTAAATATGTATGTTAAATACAAATAAAACTAGTGTGTAGAGTTCCTATTTATTGCACTAGAAGGGCTGGAATGTATGTAATAATATGCTCAGTGAGATTCCCTCTAAACCTCACCCAGCCATTTTGCCTGCTTTAACTGTAGTTCTTATCAAGGATAGTTGTATTCTTTTGAGGGTGGACAGTTTATTACTTTTCTGTATTACATGTATTTTTGATCTTTTTGCCATGTTACAGTCTGATTCGTCTATGGGTCCACCTAGATTATCAGTAATTAGTCCACCTCAGGATGGGCGAATGGGTAAGTTCTGCTTTTTTTCTCTTGATTAATTTGAGGACGTTTGAATGCTAACTTCATTTGATTTTTGAAGTAGACTACATTTACCCTAAAAGTAATACGTTGTGGTGAATAAATGTTTTCCAGGTGTAATAATTTTGCAGTCACAAGTCGGTCATCTGGCAATGACCTTTGCCTCATCAATGGGGATGGGAGAGATTCCGGAGGTTGTAGCTGTTGTTCCCTTATTCAAGAAAGGGAGTTAGAGATAGTTCTGGAAATTATAGACCAGTGAGTCTTATTTCAGTGGTTGGTAAGTTGATGGAGAAGATACTGAGAGGCAGGATTTATGAACATTTGGTGAGGCATAATATGATTAGGAATAGTCAGCATGGCTTTGTCAAAGGCACATCATGCCTCACGAGCCTGATTGAATTTTTTGAGGATGTGACTAAACACATTGATGAAGGCAGAGCAATAGATGTAGTGTATGTGGATTTCAGCAAGGCATTTGTTAAGGTACCCCATGCAGGGCTTATTGAGAAAGTATGGAGACATGGGATCCAAGGGGACATTGCTTTGTGGATCCAGAATTGATTTGCCCACAGAAGGCAAAGAGTGGTTGTAGATGGGTCATATTCTGCATGGTGGTCGGTGACGGGGATCTGTTCTGAGACTCCTTCTCTTTGTGATTTTTATAAATGAGCTGGATGAGGAAGTGGAGGGATGGGTTAGTAAATTTGTGATGACACAAAGGTTGGGGGTGTTGTGGATAGTGTGGAGGGCTGTCAGAGGTTACAGTGGGACATCAGTAGGATGCAGCACTAGGCTGAGAAGTGGCAGATGGAGTTCAACCCAGATAAGTGTGAGGTGGTTCAGTTTGGTAGGTCAAATATGATGTCAGAATATAGTATTAATGGTAAGACTCTTAGCAGTGTGGAGGATCAGAGGGATCTTGGGGTCAGAGTCCATAGGACACTCAAATCTGCTGCGCAGGTTGGCTCTGTGGTGAAGAAGGCAGACGGTGTATTGGCCTTCATCATCTGTGGGATTGAATTCAAGAGCTGAGAGGTAATGTTGCAGCTATATGGGACCCTGGTCAGATTCCACTTGGAGTACTGTGCTCAGTTCTGGTCACCTCACTACAGGAAGGATGTGGAAGGATGCAGAGGAGATTTACAAGGATGTTGCCTGGATTGGGGAGCATGTCTTTTGAGAATAGGTTGAGTGAACTCGGCCTTTTCTTCTTGGTGTGACGAAGCATGAGGGGTGATCTGATAGAGGTGTATAAGATGATCGTGTGGATAGTCAGAGGCTTTTTCCCAGGGCTGAAATGGCTATATGAGAGGACACAGTTCTAAGGTGCTTGGAAGTAGGTACAGAGGAGGTGTCAGGAATAAGGTTTACGCAGAGAGTCATGAGTGCGTGGAATGGGCTGCCGGCGATGGTGGTGGAGGCGGATATGATAGAGTCTTTTAAGAGACTTCTCCTGGATAGGTACATGGAGCTTAGAAAAATAGAGGGCAATGGGTAATCCTCGGTAACTTCTAAAGTAAGTACATGTTCGGCACAGCATTGTGGGCTGAGGGACCTGTATTGTGCTGTAGGTTTTCTAAGGTTAATTATCTTAACTGAAACCATAGGGAATCTGTATTAATACATTGATAGCATAGGGTTGTATTGTTCCAATGGAAACATTTTGCTTGCTTACCAGAAGCTGGGAGAATAATCAGAGGATGCAACAGTGATCAGTCTTTCTTGTCTTTGGATATATGAAAGAAGTTACATTTAACTAATCTACTGGAGTTCTCTGAGAATATAACTACAGTGGATTCCAGTTAATTGGGCACACTGGGATCAGTAATTTTGCCACAATTGATTGGCATCCCCAATTAGCCAAAGTTTCATGGAAATAGTTAAAAGGTATAAAAAAGACAAACTACTGCTTAACTGAGTAACAAATTATGTATTTAAATGAAATACAGAACAAATTAGAACACTACCAATAGTACTATAGTACTATAAAACTGTGTATTAGTTCCTAATAGTTATCAATAGAGGAATTTATCCAGTGTATGGTGTATAGGAAGGATGTGGAAGCCATAGAAAGGGTGCAGAGGAGATTTACAAGGATGTTGCCTGGATTGGGGAGCATGCCTTATGAGAATAGGTTGAATGAACTCGGCCTTTTCTCCTTGGAGTGATGGAGGATGAGAGGTGACCTGATAGAGGTGTATAAGATGATGAGAGGCATTGATTGTGCTATAGGTTTTCTATTTTTCTGTGTACACTACTGTGTTCTTTTGATTGACTGTAAATGAACAAAATCAGCACAGACTCTTAGTGTAGGTAACGGACAGCTGACAGTGAGTGATGTTAGGCAGATGGCTTTTAATTTGGTCCCATGGGATAATTTTTTTCAGCTAGTGTCAAACCTCTTTGTGGCATCTTGGCAAGGCTTTGAATTTTTAAAGGCAAAATAAAAAGCAAAATGATAAAAAATCACTGAATTTTGATTTGGCATATGCTGGCTCTAATGAATAACATAACACAAGCACACACAGCAGACGCTATTTAAAAACTGTTCGTTCTAAGCACAGTGTAGTGTGTAATGGCCACACAAGTGCACACAACTGACGCTATTTAGAAGGTGTTTGGCAACTCTGTCTATTAGTTTTTGTTTTTTAAGAATTGTTCCAAATAACCAATGGCCCAATTAACCAGCATCCACTGTTGTAGAATGGATAAGAGGAGCGTCTTGATGTAGTGTGTTTGGATGTTTTCCAAAGTTTTTTGATGAATTGCCAAACAAGCACTTGTTAAACAAATTGAGGAATAGTTATTTGACAGGAAGCAAAGCACAGAATTAAATGGATCTTTCTTAGATTAGTAGGCTGTGATTAGTGCTATTCACAATCAATATTAACAATTGCGAGGATCGTGTCATTTTTTGAAGTTTGCTGATTTTGCTAGGCTAGGTGGGAATATGAGTGGGAAGAGGATGTAAAAAAGGTTCAAGAGGATATAGACACACAGAAGGAATGGGCAGATGCAGTATAATGGAAAAAATGCCAAGTTATCCACTTTGATGTATAAAACAGAAAAGCAAAACTCCAAATGATAAGAAATTGAGTAATGTTCTAGGTAAAAAGAATCAAGGTGGCCAAGAGCGTGTCATTGAAAGCCAACATGCAGATGCAGCAAATAATTAGGAAGGCAAGTGGTATGTTGGCCTTCATTGTGAGAGGTTTTGAGTACCACAACAAAGATGTCTCATTGCAGTCATATTGGGACATGGTGGGAAGAGGTTGAAGAGACTAGGCCTGTAATATCAAGAGTTCAGAAGAATTCGTACAGGACTGAACAGTAGAGCAGAACCAGGTGTTACAGTCTCAGGAAAAAGACTAAGCAATTCCCTCTCCCATCCACTGGCTAATGGTCCTGCTAAATGATAAAGGAGACTCAAAAGGCAATGAAGCTGACTTCTGTTCCTATTTCATATGCTTTGTGGAACTGGAATTGGTTTAATATTGGTTTATTATGGACCAAAGTAGAGTGAAAAGCTTGTCTTGTGTACCGTTCATACAAATCAATTCATTACAGAAGTTCATCGTGATAGTTCAAAGTAAAACAATAACAATGCAGAATAAACATGGGTTTTAACTTTTTAACTCATTTTTGTAAGTTAAATGGGTTATAAGTAAATTTAGTATCATTAAATTTTTAAAGCTATCCTTTTAAAAAATATTTTCAGTATGCTTTTGCTACTTTTAAAAGCCTTGATTGCTAGAGATATTTGAAAGCAATTGAAAAGACTTTTTAACATGTTTCTCTGACGGCCTCTGATGCTCTTGGGTGGGCACATCCTCAGATTCTCCCATCCAAAGCCAAATCGCTGTTTGCTCGGCACTGAGAGTCAGCTGCAGTGGTGTGGCTTTGTGATCAGGTGGATCTGTGAGGTTATGCTCAAAGGTTCATTTTATTATCAAAGTATGTATGCAGAATACAACTAATAGTTACTCTTGTTCTGAATCTTATCTAAGTGGAGTTCTGTTGTCTGTAGATACTAGAAAAGATATTGATTGTCTTATATTTTCTAAGTGTATAATATACATTCGTAAAAATTATATTTCACTGTTTTAGGTACTGTGCCTTATAGAGGAGTTGGCAAAGTAGGGTCTTTTAGGTATGTATTGAAATCCCTTTCCTACATTTGGGGGATACATTAATAAGTAGTGTTAAAAAAGTTGTCTTTAAAACAAGTTCTTATTGAAACCATAAATGTATAGTACACAACTGTGAGTTCTTTCCTAGGTTAAAATATTTTCTGTGTGTATATTGAATTGCACATTTAATAACAGAAAGCAATTAAACATAAGGAATGGAGAGTTGATGATCTGGCCTACTGAATGGGGAGGACATGTTTTAGCATGGTTGGGCTTGTTGATGTGAGCTATCAAGCCAGTTGCACATTGTAAACTTAGTAGGTCTTTAATTTTTATAAAAAGTATCCTTTTTCCCAAACTCTCATAGCAAAGGTGGCAGAGAGGGAGTACAAACTCTCTTTGCACCATGATTCTTGATTCTGGTGTAGTGATGAGGTCACCGCAGAGTGGACAGCATTGGAGTTTCTGCTGATAATGGTTGCACCAAGATGCTGGTTTAGCTCAACCTAAGATATAATCAAAGCAGGTTATGCACGCTGTTGAAGAGGAGTGGGCTTGGTCAAAAGCACGGTAGTCTATGTCCTTGTTTCTGGTGGCTTTGCTCCCCCTACTACTGCCTCCAGTTCTATATCCACTTTATGAGACTGGAACATTGTAAATCAAGACTATCCTGTCAAAGGTGAATAATCAGTCTCCCTATTTCCTCACTTCATCCTGTACCTCTATTGGTCTGCCTCTCTACCAGAGGACTTTAGGTTCAGACCCAGGGAATAATTGTCAAACACAGTTTACTTAAAATTGCATACTGTTTATTAGCAAGCTTGCATCTGAGTTGATACAACAGAGTCCCCGCTCATAGAGCCTGGCAAAATCTGCAATCAAGTGAGCCCCGAGTACTGTCTGGGACTGCTTGTTAAACATTCGTTATCACATACATATTCTGATTGTTGCTAGGCATTCTTGGTTAATGGTTACACAAGCAGCTTTCTCATGCACAAGCACTTCTTTGTTCCCTGTATCTGTCTCATGGTTAGTGGATTAGTTATCGTGCAACGTTACTAGCCAAGCTGCAAATGTCATTTAGGTTTTAGCCCTTTTAATTCTGCATATAATTCCTCACCTCACTCTAAGGTTTCGTGATCAGGTACTGTGAATGTAGTTCAAGGCTGTTTTTGATCTGTTGGAAACATAGAAAACCTACAGCACAATACCGGCCATTTGGCCCACAAAGTTGTGCGGAACATGTCCCTACCTTAGAAATTACTAGGCGTACCTATAGCCCTCTATTTTACTAAGCTCCATGTACCTATCTAAATGTCTCTTAAAAGACCCCTGTTGTATCCGCCTCCACCACCGTTGCCGGCAGCCCATTCCACACACTCACCACTCTCTGAGTAAAAAAACTTATCCCTGACATCTCCTCTGTACCTGCTCCCCAGCACCTTAAACCTGTGTCCTCTTGTGGCAACCATTTCAGCGCTGGGAAAAAGCCTCTGATTATCCACACGATCAATGCCATTCATTTCCCAAAAAAATGAAGGTTTAGCCAGTTAAATTGCAATCCTATTCTGCCCATTCTTACTCTTGTTCATTCAGTTCACTCTAATAATTTCACTGTTCCCCCTGTTCTGTCCTCTTTCATACTCCACACAGTTTAATTCAATCTCCTCTCAATCGTTGTTTTTTTTAATATCCTACCTTTTATAGCCTAAACAATCTGAGGATACTTATTGGAGATAACCTGCCAACCTGCTTTCAGTTCTGTGTTGATGCCCTGTTCCTCCAAACTTGTGCTGCTGCTTCCTTTGGGAAGGCAATGGAAGGAAGTGTCATTTGTGCCTCAGAATCTTACAGCATTTTAAGTTGGCCAATTTAGTCTCAGAAAACAGATTTTTTCCCCAGTACCCTGCACTTCCCGTACTCATCTAATCAATTTATGAAATGTTCATATTGACACTGACTTACTTGTTCTGTCATAACTTTTAACATTTAATCATTCCATAACATTCTTTGTTCCTGGAAGTAATCAGGTTCTCCAATAAGTGAAGTCTGTTTCTTCTCTTCACTCGTCAGTGGCTTTGTTTCCTCATTAAAATGAGGTGGTAAAAGTTTTATTTAATATGCCAGCTGAGGGCTTATCAGAGATTTGCAATGGTTTAGCATGACTTCCTTATTTTCCAAAAAAATTTCCTGTGTATTTTGTGAAGTAGCCTTATCAGTTACCTTTCCCTACTTCAATGAGACGTGAATGTGTAACCATTGCTCCTCTTTTCTTGTACACTTTCAAAATAGTACCACTTTTTGTGTGCAGAAGGCATATACCAGGATGGGGTCTGGACTTGGGAGTCTGAGTTATTAGGAAAGGTTGCATAGACTAAGACTTTTCTTCCTGGGGTGTAGGAGATTGAGGGGTGGCCTGATAGAAGTATATAAGATCATGAGAAGCATCGACAGGGGGAAAAGAACATACTTTTCCCCAGGAAATGGGTGCTGAAAACAAGCGGGCATAGGTTTAAGATCAGAGACAAGAGATATAGAAGGGACATCAGGACGACTTTATCACACCAAGGATGATGCCTATCTGGAATGGGCTGCCAGAAATACTGGTTGAGGCAGGCACATTTATAGCATTTAAAAGCCATCTAGAAAAGTACATGGCTAGGAGACATTTAGAGAGCTGTGGGCCAAGTATGGGCAGGTGGGACTAGCTCTCTGGGCAAAACAGTTGGCATGGACAAAGTGGATTTGTTGGGCCTAGTTCCATGTTGTAAGACTGTATGATCTTAGATGTTGTCTATATGGAGTTTATTAAGATATTTAACGTTCCAGTGTGGTAGGCTGGTCCAGAGGTTTTAAGGCACATGGGATCCAAAGCAAACTAGCTCATTGGATCCAAAATTGGCTTGTTAATAGGAGGCAGAGGGTAGGGTGGGAGTCTATGACTGCATCAGTTATTGCTGACAGCCATGTTGTTTGTGACATTGCATGTGAGTACAGAGGACGGGGTATGATTAGTAAGCTTAGTGGATAACATGAAAGCTGGTGGTTTGTGGACAGTGAGAAAGTTTGTGCAAGGCTGCAGCAGGATATAGTAGATAGATGGTTGAGTAGAGTATTAGCAGATTAATTTAATCTTGATAAGGGCTTTGAAATGCATTTGATAAATCAAATATAGTTAAGGTATATACAATAAACTGTAGAGTGCTTAAGAATGATGAACAAAGGAACCTTGGGGTTCAAATCTATAGTTCCCTGAAAGTGGCAACGCAGGTGAAAGGGGTGATGAAGAAGATGAAAGCAAAAATGCCATACAAAGCTTTATGGTTGAAATGTAAAAGCTGGGACATTATATTGCCACTTCATAAATCACTGGTTAGGCCACACTTGCAGTATTGTGTGCAGTTCTGGTCTCCACACTATAGGTAGAATCTAGTAGCCCTGGAGACAGAGCAGAAAAGATACACCACGGTGTTGCCTAGTTTGGAAGGCTTTAGTTATTAGGGAGTATAGATAGGCTAGGTTTGTTTTCCCTGGAACAATGGAAATAGTGGGGGTGACCTGATATAAGTATATAAAATTATAAGGGGCATAGTTAGGGCAGACGGTAAGAACCATTTCCCATGGTTAGGGATATTAAAAATGTGTAAGGTGAGAGGAAGGAGGTTTAATAGGGATAAGAGGGTAAATTTTTTGGTCAGATCTTGAACTTGTTGCCAAGAGAGGTGCTGGAGTCAGACAGAATTACTTTGTTTAAGGGACATTTAGACAAGCACTTAAATAGGCAGTGCACAGAGGCTATGAACCTAATGCAGTCAAATGAGATTAGCGTAGATGAGCTGAAAGGCTGAAATGAATGTAGTGGGGTGAGGAATAAGTTTCTGATTTGTACAAGTATACAAGTCTATGATTGTAAATCTCTCTAGAAATAGTATCGGGAACTTACAATATATTTTTTCATTAGTTGTTAAGTCTGACTGTGTTATAACCTAATCAAATTCAAATTAGAGGTGTACAGGATAATGAGAGGCATTGATCGTGTGGATCGTCAGAGGCTTTTCCCCAGGGCTGAAATGGCTAGCACGAGAGGGCATAGTTTTTAGGTGCTTGGAAGCAGGTACAGAGGAGATGTCAGGGGTAAGATTTTTACACAGAGAGTGGTGAGTGTGTGGAATGGGCTGCTGGCAGCAGCGGTGGAGGCGGAAACGATAGGGTCTTTTAAGAGACTCCTGGATGGCTACATAGAGCTTAGAAAAATAGAGGGCTAAGGGTAAAGCCTAGGTAGTTCTTGGGTAGGGACATGTTCAGCAGAGCTTTGTGGGCCAAAGGGCCTGTATTGTGCTGTAGGTTTTCTGTGTTTCTAAGTTTAAGTTCATTCAACCATACACATGTATACAGCTAAACAAAACATCATTCCTCTGGGGCCAGGGTGCGAAACACAGTACATGTAGTCACACACAGCAGATGGAATTACGATCCTGCACCTACCATTATTTAAAATAATATTAGCACACGTTGCTGAGCGGCATAGCCTGAAGAATAATACATTGACATAAATTGTGAGGTGCATACGTTTATATAATATTACTGGAAATATTATAATAAAACAAGAAGTATAAATATGTGAAATAGCAGCAATGAAAGGTGAAAGTGACCAGTGCAGGACAAGAGTGTGTCTGTGACTTGGGAATGAAGGTTGGGGACAGGCAGGGCATTCAGACAGGGTGTACGTGTGTGCTGGGTGGCAACGCTGTGTTCAGGAATCTGACACCCTGGGGGAAGAAGTTGTTATCCAGCCTGATAGTTCTGATACTTGTGCTGTGTTCCTGATGGCAGAAGGTCAAAGAGATTGTGGAAAGGATGGGAGGGATCTCATCTTCCAATTCATCCAAACTTTTCCCTTCCTTAAAAAAAGTCTTGCAGTCCTGGCAAGCCGGCTGTAAATCTTTTCAGTATCCTGTCTAGTATCTTTTTCCTTCAGGCGTCAACTGTAGAATTTAATAGTTTCTTTGAGTGTGTGTTCTCAATTGGCCTATCCTATTTTCAATAGAAAATAGAATTCGACATAATGGAACGCAAGATGTAATCTGCCTAAGATCATCAAGAGGTTACAGTTTGTGGTAATTACGAACACTATCTGGGTTGATTAACTCTTCTCAAACATGTACAGTCTCCAAAACTGAAATAATCCAGAAAAGTTAAATAAATTCATAAAATTAAAAGAAGACTCCATCAAATAATCAATTTAACAAAATGCTTTTGTGGTGAGTTAAAATGCAAGGAAAAGATAAAGCAGTAAAATCTAACAGTTTGTGCATTCTCACTCATATATTTAATTGCAGGCTGTCTCCATTGTTCTGTAATTTTGTATTAAAGAATATAATTATTAAAGATTTGGAAGATGTAGCAAAGAGGTCAATACATTTGATCTGGTCAACACAGAATTTAGTGAAGTGATTAGATGGGTCTCATATGATTGATCTGCAAAGTAGGCCAATGGAATTGAAAGGAAAATTATAGTTGGATTCCAAACTGGCTCAGAGGGAGAAAATAAAGGAGTCTTCTTCTCCTTTCTACTGCAGTTTCAAACTTGGCAAAACGAAGATATATTATTTTACAAAATTATTGCTCCAGTTTAAAAAGTAAGAATAGGATAGGCCCACTGAGGATGGACTTTCAAAGCAATTATTAAGTTGTACAGTTGACACCTGAAGGAAAGAGATTCTAGATGGAAACTGAAAAGATTTATGACTATCTTGCCAGGACTGCAGGTTTTAATGAAGGGGAAAGATTGGCTAAGCTGGAATTATTTTCTTTGGAACAAAGTATAGCTGAAAGGAAATTTAATTGAGATATTAGAAGCCTGAATAGATAGAGGACTGGCCCACATCCCTTATCAGTGAGATCATAAACTAGGAGAAATAAATTTAATTGGTGCAATAATTAGAAGAGAATTGAGGGAAAATGATTTTGTCCAGAGTGTGGCCAAGTAGAACTTACTGCCTGGAAAATGAAGGCAAAATCCCTTTTCACGTTAAGCAATACCATGGATGAACAATGCTGAGGTTTCAGAGCTGGTGTTGAAAATTAGTATAATTTTTTTCTTTTTCACAGTAGACTTCCTTTTGGGTCAAAGATGACCTTTTGAACCAAACATTTCTATGATTTTTTTCCTCATTTTTATGTCAGTGTCCTCAATCCTCAGATAGTGGTTTTGTTGCCATGTTTCACTACAAAGTGAGGTTAGAACTCATTATCCTGTGGAGGATGACAACTTCCCTATGTCTGGTGAAATAAGGGTGGTCTTACAGATGCAAAATTCAGAATTGTAAATAGTTATATTGTATAATAATATTGGGTCAGTCCATTTTACATACCAGTTGATATGAACTCATTTGAAAGGAAAATGAAGAGGACCTCATTTTCCCACAATTACATCAATTAAATCAACTTGTTGCCTCTTCAGTAAGAATGATGAGTCGACATACTGGGAGGAAGTTGAGAGGCTTGACTAGTGGTCTCAATGTGGACAAGGGAAAAGAGATGATTAGAGACTTTAAGAAGCCACAGGTTGGCCACCCTCCATTGCAGATCGATGGCTGTGCTGTGGGGAGAATGGAGAGCACAAAGTTTCTTGGTTTGTACATAACAGATGATCTAACCTAGACCCACAGATCCCACAAAACTGTCAAGGGTCACCACCCCCCCCCATTTGTGACATTTACTGGGAGTGTTGCAGATGAAGGGTACGAAGCATCGTTGAGGATACCTACCACCCATCCCACCATCTCTTTGACACGCTACCATCAGGAAGAAGGTGCAGAATCATCAGGACTAGGACTGCCAGACAGTAGACATAGAAGAATACAGCATAGGAACAAGCTAATTGGCCCAAAATGTTGTACTGAACCAGCTAAAAAGCAAATCAAAAACCACAAACACTAATCCCTCATACCTACACTATGTTCATATTTCTCCATTTTCCTTATATCCATGTGCCTATCCAAACGTCTTTTAAATGCCTCTGATGTATTTGCCTTTACTACCATGCCAGGAAGTGCATTCCAGGCATGCACGACTGTCTGAGTAAAAAACCTATCTCTTACATCTCCCTTGAACCTATCCCCTCTCACCTTCAATGGATGCCTTCTGGTATTAGGTAATGCAACTATGGGAAATGGATACTCTCTGTCCACTCTATCTATGCCTCTCATAATCTTGTAAACCTCTATCAGATCTCCTCTTAGCCTATGACGGCCTAAAGAAAACAACCCGAGTTTATCCAGTCTCTCCTAATAGTACATGCCCTCCAAACCAGGCAGCATCCTAGTGAACCTCTTCTGCATCCTCTCCAAAGCCTGAACATCTTTCCTATGGTGAAGTGACCAGAACTGTACGCAACACTCTAGATGTGGCCTAACCAGGGTTTTATAAAGTGGCAATATAAACTTCCTGACTTTTGAAATCAGTGCCTCAACTAATTAAAGCAAGCATTCCATAAGCCTTCTTAACCAACTTATCGACCTGTGTAATCATTTTCAAGGAGCTATGTACTTGGATCCCAAAATCTCTCTGCTCCGCAACACTATTAAGGACCTTGCCCTCACAGTGTACTGTCTCCCTGCATTTGCCCTACTGAGGTGCAGCACCTCACATTTATCTATGTTACACTCTCATCTGCCATTTCTCAGATGTGTAACAGCTTCTTCCCCTGGCCTGTGAGACTAATACTCTGCCACCACCGAGGTTTTGTCATTAGGACAACAAGCTGTTCTGCTCTGCCACTCCATCATGGCTGATTTATTACCCCTTTCAGCCCCATTCTTTTACCTCTCCCTGTAATATTTGATACCTTAATTAATTAAGAAGCTATCAATCTGAACTTTAAATATACCCAGTGACTTGTGTCACGTACCCCGTGACGGGAATAAAGAACCAGCAGAGAGGGAAAAGACTTTGGAGTCCAGCATTGCTATGAACTAATAATATTTATTAGTAACTACACAATACAGGATTATAAATGTAGATAAATCAAACAGGTTAGCATGATTTTATTTTTATATATATATGTATATCAGTAAGTGTGGAAATATATGTATGAAAAACCAAGCTTCTTTAGGTCTAGGGGTAAAAAGATACAGTCTTACGATGATGAGTAAAGTTCAATTCTGTTCAGTTCGTGGTATTGAGTTGAGTAGTGATGGAGGGAGAGAGAGAGAGAGAGAGGGAGAGATTTGAGTCTTCAGGTGCACTGATGCCATCAATCTTCTCGTTGTCCTTCGAAATCCTTTAAAAGTCACCGACTGTGACTTCAACAAAGGGGACCGGTTTTCTGTGGTGGAGCTATCCCCCAGGTGAGAGTGGACACATGGACAATTCCCCACCAGTCAACCCTTTTCCTTTTTACTGCAAGAGTGACTGATCGATCCTCCAAAAACCCACTTTTTCTGCGGGCACAACAATGCTCATTCAGTGTTCAAAACGTGTCTGAGGTCTATCATCTGACCTCCTATTTTATCTTCTCTTGCTGAGCATCAACTGTCATTCAAATAACTCCTCCTTCCTCTCTCTGTGTAAGAAAATCACAAGCAGGCAAACTGTTCTTGAGAAGTATCAACACGCTGCCGAAAATCATAACATCAAGTGCCCATCAAATAACGCCCTTGGTCACCATAGCAACTTACGGGCTGCTCAGTGCTGTCTCTAACTCAGCAGAAATCCAAAAGTTACTTCCAGTACCTTAAAGTGACAGTCCAACAGTTAGTCTTTGTCTCTCTCTCTCTCTTTCAAAACAAGATATCGATGTTAAATAATTCTCTCTCTCTCTCTCTTTTCAAAAGCACAGTTAATAGGGGTAAACGAGCACTGTTCATAGGGGTAATTCAGGATCCCGTCACACTTGGTCTGCACAGCTGTGATAATAAATTCCACAGATTCACCACATTCTGGCTAAAGAAAGTTTTCCTCATCTATGTCCCTCTAGAGATGTCCCTGTATAGATGTTCCTCTATTCAGAGGCTGTGCTGTCTGGTCAGTACTCCCCCACCAGAGGAAACATCCTCTCCACATCTTTCAATAGTAAATAGATTTCAATGAGATTCCCCCACCATTGTAAACTGCAGTGAATACAGGCCCAAAGCCATCAAACACTTCTAATCTATTAATCCTTTCATTCCTGGGATCTTTCTCGTGATCTTCCTCTGGACCCTCTATGATGCCTATAGATCTTTTTTTTCCAGATAGGAGCCCAAAATTGTTCACAACACACCAAGTAAGGTACAAGCAGTCCCAACATTGTCCCTGTTGGGCACTACCTGCTCACCAGCAGCCACCAGAAAAGGCCCCATTGATCCCCACTCTTTGCCTCCTGTCAGTCAGCCAATCTTCTATCCATGCATCTTTCATATAATATCATGGGCCCTTACCTTGTTAAGCAGCCTCAAGTGCTGCATTTTGTCAAAGGTTTTCCAAAAATCCAAGGAAAAAATATCCACTGATTCTCCTTTGTCTATCCTGCCTGTTATTTCCTCAAAGAATTCCAATGGATTTGTAAGGAAAGATTTCCCCTTCAGGAAGCCATGCTAACTTTGGCCTATTTTGTCATGTGCCTCCAAGTACCCCAAAACTCATCTTTAATAATAGACTCCAACATCTTTCAAACCACTGAAGTCAGGTTAGCTGGCCTGTAATTTCCTTTCTCCTGCCTCCCTCCTTTCTTCTGCCTCCCTCCTTTCTTAAAGAGTAAGTTATCCAGTCCTTTGGAACCATTCCAGAATCTTGTGATTCTTGAAAGATCATTACTAATGCCTCCACAATCTCTTCGGCTACCTTTTTCAGAACTTCTGTGGTGTAGTCCGTCTGGTCCAGGTAACTTACCTGCCTTCAGACTTTTCAGCTTCCCAAGCATTTTCTCCTTGGTAATAGCAATGATACTAACTTCTGCCCCCTGACAGTCTTGCTTTTCATGCATTCTGCAAGTGTCTTCAACAGTGAAGACGGACACAAAATACTTATTAAATTCATTTGCCATTTCTTTGTCCTCCATTACTACCTCTTGAGCATCATTTTCAGTTACAATTTATTCACTTATTTATGATAATATTTTGTTTTATGTGCTGTGTGTGATATATGTTTTGTGGATGCACTGCGGTCCAGAGGAATGTTGTTTCGTTTGGTTGCATGTATGTACTGTCAAATGACTTAACTTGAACTTGAACTTCAACAAGTAAATTCAGCCGGGAAATGAAACAAAAACATTTATTTTACAATTTTATTGCTATAGTTAAAATACAGTGAAAGTCAGTTAAACCTGTTGAGGAATTTTCAATGAAACTACAACTTTTTACAGTTAGCAATTGACTCTGTTCATTTCTATGCTTTTCTTAAATAGGACTGCACCTCACTCAACAGCGGTGCAGCAGATTGGACTTTCAGGCTCACAGTCATCTGGTACTATGAGTCACAGAGGAGGGTCTTGGGATACTTCCAGCTACAGAAGCATGCTATCTTATCCTTCACTGCCACCTTCATCACAGGCACCTACCTTAAGGGCTCCCATAACCATTTCAAATCTCCTAAAGAGTAAGTATCATTGGTTTTCAATTCCCACATGTTATATGATGAGAGTAAAATTGGTGCTAAGAAATGGGGTATATGGAAAACCAGCTTTGGTACCACACAATGGCAAACGGTTTGTGACTCAGCCATCATCAAAAAATAATAAAGAATAATTGTCTTTAACAAATGTCTTTTAACAAATTAGAGTCTAGCTTTTTACTGTCAGCCAGTATTGAAAGTAGTATTAATAACTAAATGGTTTAATTGCATTTGCCAGAGATTTTATTTGCTTTCCAGTTACTCCAATTTGGTCTCTTTTCCAATTTGAATTATCTTCCTCCCAAAAGATCTTGAATATCAAATCATATTTGCATTAGTCTGAAAAACTGTCTTTAGTAATATAACAACATTCTGGTAATATAACATTTATAAAGGGGAGTATCAGTATTGTGCTGAAGAAGATAGTAACATTTAACAGGAACATTATCAAACAAAATTTGATCCCACCATAGAAAGATATCAGAACAGAAAACCAAATGTCTATTTGTAATCCCTGTGATCTCTGTCTCTGAGGCTGATATTAGGCTGCCTTTAAAGAGGGTGAACCCCGCAAGGCGGCAGGCCCCGACGGAATACCTGGTAAGACTCTGAAAACTTGTGCCAACCAACTGACAGAAGCATTCAAGGACATTTACAACCACTCACTGCTATGGGTAGTAGTCTCCAGTTGCTTCAAAAAAGCAACAATTATACCAGTGCCTAAGAAAAATAATGTGACCTGTCTTAATGACATCTACAATGATGAAATGCTTTGAGAGGTTGGTCATGACTAGACTGAACTCCTGCCTTGGCAAGGACCTGAACGCACTACAATTTGCCTATCGCTACAATAGATCAACGGAAGATGCAATCTCAATGGCCCTCCATGTGGCTTTAGGCCACCTGGACTCATAAAGACCTTTGTCAGGATGCTGTCCATCGACACTTAATACCATCATTCCCACAAGCCTGATTGATAAGTTACAGAACCTGGGCCTCTGTACCTCCCTCTGCAATTGGATCCTCGACTTCCTAACTGGAAGACCACAATCTGTGGATTGGTGATAATATCTCCTCCTTGCTGACGATCAACACTGGTGCACCTCAGGGCTGTGTGCTTAGCCCACTGCTCTACTCTCTCTATACCCATGACTGTGTGGCTAGGCATAGCTCCAATACCATCTGTAAATTTGCTGATGATAGGACCATAGTTGGTAGAATCTCAGGTGGTGACGAGAGGGCGTACAGGAGTGAGTTATGCCAAATAGTGGAGTGGTGTCGCAGCAACAACCTGGCACTCAACGTCAGTAAGACAAAAGAGCTGATTGTGAACTTCAGGAAAGGTAAGACAAAGGAACACATGCTAGTCCTCATAGAGGGATCAGAAGTGGAGAGAGTGAGCAGTTTCAAGTTCCTGGATGTCAAGGTCTCTGAGGACCTAACCTGGTCCCAACATACCGATGTAGTTGTAAAGAATGCAAGACAGTGTCTATACTTCCTTAGGAGTTTGAAGATATTTGGCATGTCAACAAATACACTCAAAAGCTTCTATAGATGTATCATGGAAAGCATTCTGACAGACTTCATCGCTGTCTGGTATGGGGGGTGGGTAGCATTACTGCACAGGACTGAAAAAAGTTGCAGAGGGTCGTAAATTTAGTCTGGTCCATCTTGGGTACTAGCCTATAATGTACCCAGGACATCTTTAGGGAGCAGTGTCTCAGAAAGGCAGCGTCCATTATTAAGGACCCCCAGCACCAGGGCATTCCCTTTTCTCATATACTTCCATGTAGCAGGTACAGAAGGCGTAAGGCACATACTCAGCGATTCAGGAACAGCGTCTTCCCCTCTGCCATCCAATTCCTAATTGAACCCATGAACACTACCTCACTTTTTTAACGTATATTACTTCTGTTTTTGCATGATTTTTATCTATTTAATATACATACTGTAATTGATGTTTTTTTCTTCTATATTATGTATTGCATTCAACTGCAGCTGCTAAATTAACAAATTTCATGACTCATGCCAGTGATAATAAATCTGATTCTGATTCTGATTTTAAAGGAGAAAGGAATTAGACAGAGGGAGTAGTTTAAGGAATTTCAGAACATAAGAGCCAGGTAGAAAAGGCAGCAGAATTGGGTGTTGTGGTTAACTTTGATAAAGAGAATTGAAGGGCAGTGTAAAAGGTTGGCAGCCAGATTAGAGGAATCTAAATAAAATTCTACAAAAAGAATTGGCATGAACTTGGGATGTTACAGCATATTCAAGGACTTTGTAATGGGAAGGAGATTTTAGATGTTTGCAAGTCAATTTTGAACTGTTTGCAAATCAATTTAGGTTGTCTATAAGTTAATGGTGAGCTGAGGTATGAGTATGGCAGATTCGAATAGAAAGTATGAAAATACTTGAGTAGAGGGAACAAATTACAATTAGTTTGGAAGTGAAACTGTGTTTGGGCACTTTGAACAAGTAAACAAGAAGAGCCTTTCTTAGATAAGATATTCTTGAACAGAGCAAGGCACTAGGTGGGAGAAAATAGTCCTGAGAAAATAGAATTTCAGGATAAGCAGAGTGGAGAAAATTATTCATGACCTTTAATTTGTGGTAATTGTTTAATTTGACATTTTAGATAGAATTGTTGCAAGTCTGTTCTGATTTTCAGTGGCACCTAAGGCAGAGATCAATTTGGGCAATTCAGGAATTGAAGAACATTTGGACCACATAGGGGTATATCCCTAAGTTAGAGGATTGCCTATGATCTTCTTGAATGGTGGAGCAGACTGGAGGAACCACCTTCCTGGCAGGAAAGTTTAATAGAGCTGTTAGGGAGGGTTTAAACTAATTTGGCAGGGGGATGGGAACGGGAATGACAGAGCGGAGGAAGGGGAAAACAGAAATAAATCTAAGATAGTGAGCAGTAAAGATGTCAGGAAAGACAAGCAGGTGATGGGGCAAATTTGTAGCCATTGGGATGAGTTGCAGTGCAATAAAGTTGCAGTGAAATCAATGCAAAAAAGTACCAAATACTGGTCTTAAGGTGTTATACTTAAATGCACGCAGCATAAGGAATAAGGTGGATGATCTTGTCGTACAGCTACAGATTGGCAGGTATGATGTTGTGGCCATCACAGAGACCTGGCTAAAGGATGCATGTCTCTGGGAGCTATACGTCCAAGGATACACGGTGTATCGGAAGGATTGGAAGGTAGGCAGAGGGGTAGGCGTGGCTTTATTGGTAAGAAATGATATTAAATCATTAGAAAGAGGTGATATAGGATCAGAAGGTGCAGAATCTTTATGGGTTGATCTAAGAAATTGCAGGGGTAGAAGGACCCTGATGGCAGTTATTTATAGGCCTCCAAATGGCTGCAGGGATGTGGACTACAAATTAAAACAGGAAATAGAAAAGGCTTGTCAGAAGGGCAGTGTTATGATAATTGTGGGGGATTTTAATATGCGAGTGGAGTGGGAAAATCAGGTCGGCACTGGATCTCAAGAGAGAGAATTTGTAGAATGTCTGTGAGATGGCTTTTTAGAACAGCTTGTTGTTGAGCCCACTAGGGGATCGGCTGTACTGGATTGGGTATTGTATAATGAACCGGAGGTGATTAGAGAGATTGAGGTGAAGGAACCCTTAGGAGACAGTGATCATAACATGATTGAGTTCACTGTGAAATTTGAAAAAGAGAAGCCAAAATCTGATGTGTCAGTATTTCAGTGGAGTAAAGGAAATTACAGTGGTATAAGAGAGGAACTGGCCAAAGTTGACTGGAAAGGGACACTGGCGGGAAAGACGGCAGAGCAGCAGTGGCTGGAGTTTACGCAAGAAGTAAGGAAGGTGCAAGACAGGTATATTCCAAAAAAGAAGAAATTTTCGAATGGAAAAAGGATGCAACCGTGGTTGACAAGAGAAGTAAAAGCCAAAGTTAAAGCAAAGGAGAGGGCATACAAGGAAGCAAAAATTAGTGGGAAGACGGAGGATTGGGAAGTTTTTAAAACCATACAAAAGGAAACCAAGAAGGTCATTAAGAGGGAAAAGATTAACTATGAAAGGAAGCTAGCAAATAATATCAAAGAGGATACTAGAAGCTTTTTCAAGTATATAAAGAGTAAAAGACGGGTGAGAGTAGATATAGGACCGATAGAAAATGATGCTGGAGAAATTGTAATGGGAGATAAGGAGATGGCAGAGGAACTGAATGAGTATTTTGCATCAGTCTTCACTGAGGAAGACATCAGCAGTATACCGGACACTCAAGGGTGGCAGGGAAGAGAAGTGTGCGCAGTCACAATTACGACAGAGAAAGTACTCAGGAAGCTGAATAGTCTAAAAGTAGATAAATCTCCCAGACCAGATGGAATGCACCCGCATGTTCTGAAGGAAGTAGCTGTGGAGATCGCAGAGGCATTAGCGATGATCTTTCAAAAGTCAATAGATTCTGGCATGGTTCCGGAGGACTGGAAGATTGCAAATATCACTCCACTATTTAAGAAGGGGGCAAGGAAGCAAAAAGGAAATTATAGACCTGTTAGCTTGACATCGGTGGTTGGGAAGCTGTTGGAGTCGATTGTCAAGGATGAGGTTACAGAGTACCTGGAGGCATATGACAAGATAGGCAGAACTCAGCATGGATTCCTTAAAGGAAAATCCTGCCTGACAAATCTATTACAATTTTTTGAGGAAATTACCAGTAGGCTAGACAAGGGAGATGCAGTGGATGTTGTATATTTGGATTTTCAGAAGGCCTTTGACAAGGTGCCACACGTGAGGCTACTTAACAAGATAAGAGCCCATGGAATTACGGGAAAGTTACATACGTGGATAGAGCGTTGGCTGATTGGCAGGAAACAGAGAGTGGGAATAAAGGGATCCTATTCTGGTTGGCTGCCAGTTACCAGTGGTGTTCCACAGGGGTCCATGTTGGGGCCGCTTCTTTTTACATTTTACATCAACGATTTGGATTATGGAATAGATGGCTTTGTGGCTAAGTTTGCTGACGATACGAAGATAGGTAGAGGGGCCGGTAGTGCTGAGGAAACGGAGAGTCTGCAGAGAGACTTGGATAGATTGGAAGAATGGGCAGAGAAGTGGCAAATGAAGTACAATGTTGGAAAGTGTATGGTTATGCACTTTGGCAGAAGTAATAAACGGGCAGACTATTATTTAAATGGGGAGAGGATTCAAAGTTCGGAGATGCAACGGGACTTGGGAGTCCTCGTACAGGATACCCTTAAGGTTAACCTCCAGGTTGAGTCGGTAATGAAGAAGGCGAAAGCATGTTGGCTTTCATTTCTAGAGGAATAGAGTATAGGAGCAGGGATGTGATGTTGAGGCTCTATAAGGCACTGGTGAGATCTCACTTGGAGTACTGTGGGCAGTTTTGGTCTCCTTATTTAAGAAAGGATGTGCTGACGTTGGAGAGGGTACAGAGAAGATTCACTAGAATGTTTCTGGGAATGAGAGGGTTAACATATCAGGAATGTTTGTCCGCTCTTGGACTGTATTCCTCAGAGTTTAGAAGAGTGAGGGGAGACCTCATAGAAACATTTCGAACATTGAAAGGCATGGACAGAGTGAATGTGGCAATGTTGTTTCCCATGATGGGGGAGTCTAGTACGAGGGGGCATGACTTAAGGATTGAAGGGCGCCCATTCAGAGCAGAAATGCGAAGAAATTTTTTTAGTCAGAGGGTTGTGAATCTATGGAATTTGTTGCCATGGGCAGCAGTGGAGGCCAAGTCATTGGGTGTATTGAAGGCAGAGATTGATAGGTATCTGAGTAGACAGGGCATCAAAGGTTATGGTGAGAAGGCGGAGGAGCGGGACTAAATGGGAGAATGGATCAGCTCATGATAAAATGGCGGAGCAGACTCGATGGGCCGAATGGCCGACTTCTGCTCCTTTGTCTTACGGTCTTATGGTCGTTAAATTGATTTGCATTTGGATGTGGGCTTTGCCATTCAAGCTTGGCTTTATTGCTCATCTCTAATTGCCTCTTAAGTAAATATGAACTGTCTTCTTGCATATGTGCAGACTTCTTGCTGATTGGTAAGAATTTCTAGGATTTTAACTCAGAGATACTAAAGGATCAGCAATATATTTTAAATTTGGGTTGAGGCGTGATGTGTTGAGTAGTAGTGTTCCTGTGTGGCTGGTGACCTTGTCCATCTAGGTTGAATTGAGACTGAATTTAAGTGCTGCTGCTTTAATATATTTGTAGATGGCATACATCAGGGGTCCCCAACCTTTTTTGCACCGCGGACTAGTTTAATATTGACAATATTCTTGCGGACTGGCCGACAAGGCGGCGGGGGGAGTGGGCGGTGGGTGTTAATCACGACCGGAATGTAGATGATAAGTCAACTGTAAGTCACTTATAAGTGGCTAATACACTCAATTTTGTTTTTAAAGGGGCTTATCTAACAAGTTTAATATTAAGTACACAGCACATATTTTCCTTGCATGAATACAGTGATAAGTCAATTATAAATCAATAGCACAATAACATTTTAAGTAACGTTTGGATATTAAACACACAGCGCATATTTTCCTCGTATGAACATATAAAATCATTGCAACACACCAATATCGCTGAATCAGTGGGAGGCCTGGGCTTGTTTCCCTGCAACGAGATGGTGCCATCGAGGGGTGATGGGAGACAGCGATACTCGAAGGGGGTTCCTTATGTCCAGTCCATTCCGCAGTTTAGTTTTCATTGTGTTCATTGCAGAAAATCCTGCTTTGCAGAGATATGATGTTGGAAATGGAAGCAACGTTTTCAGTGCTTTCGTGGCTATCTCAGGATATTCAGCCTTCACTTTGATCCAGAATGCTGGCAGAGATGTTATGTCAAACATACTTTGCAGCCCACTGTCATTTGCAAGCTTGAGGAGTTGATCTTCTTCCTGCGCTGACATGGATGATTCACCGGGGGCATTCACAAATGGGTCACGGACCCATTCCTTTGCACTCCTTGGGTCATTTGTGGTTGGGAAGTAACGCTCGAATTCTGTCGACAGCGAAGATAGGTGATCGCGCACCAGCTGTGAGAAAGATGGTGCAGCCTCAGTCTCTCCCAAAATCCCAGCTAATGTTGGGAACATGTCAAATATGCCCCTGTCCACTCGCCGTCCCCACAGTTCCAGTTTGGCTTTGAAAGCAGACACTTTATCTGCCAACTTGAAGACAGTTGTCATTCTCCCCTGAAGTGACAAATTGAGTTCATTGAGCAGGTTGAAGATGTCACACAGATAAGCGAGTTTTGCTATCCATTCCTCGACACTGTGCTGCCAGTGGTGACTTTTTTCCTGAAAGAAATTTCTGTAGCTGCTCTCTTAACTCAAAAATCGTGGCGAGGGCTCTTCCCCTTGATAGCCACCTGACTTCAGTGTGTAAGAGAAGCGTTTGTGCTCTGCATCCATTTCCTCACAAAGCTGCTCAAACAGACATTTCAAAGTTGCTGGTGAACACTGCAGTCCAGGCAGCATCTCTAGGAAGAGGTACAGTCCCCGTTTCAGACCGAGACCCTTCATCTCGTCCTGAAACGTGGACTGTACCTCTTCCTGGAGATGCTGCCTGGCCTTCTGCGTTCACCAGCATCTTTGATGTGTGTTGCTTGAATTTCCAGCATCTGCAGAATTCCTCTTGTCAAACAGACATTTCTTAGCCTTAGTAATACGGTTAGCCACTAAGTACGACAGTCTCAGAGCAGCAGCATTTATGGAGGTGGTGGCTCTGAGCACTTGCTTCTGTCCCGTTCATGTTTTTTCTGCTCAAAAAACTCAACGGGTTTGTCTTTAAGTGCAGGGTGCTTGGACTCAAGGTGCCGAAGCAGTTTTGAGGGCTTCATTGCCTCATTAGACAGCTTGTCTCCACGTACCACACACGGGAGGCTTGGAGCGTGCGAGTCACCAGTCGCAATAAAGCCATATTTTATGTACGACTTGTCGTATTTTCTGTTGAAGGAAGCTTTATTTTTGTAGTCTTGGCCTCAGCTGTCTTTGCGTTATCATCATCGTTAGGCCTTTTCATAGTAGTAGTCATAGTCGTACTTTACTGATCCCGGGGGAAATTGGTTTATGTCCCTTACCACCTCGTCTAAAGAAACTCTCAAGCAACGTTTATTTTTTACTCATCATACTGCCAAATCATATCGTTTCCTCGTGGCCCAGTGGTTAGGGACCACTGGTATACATTGTATGCTGATGTTTGTGTACATATGAGGGGTGATTAATAAGTTTGTGGCCTAAGGTGGTAGGAGTCAATTTTAGAAAACCTAGCACATTTATTTTTCAACATAGTCCCCTCCTATATTTACACACTTAGTCCAGTGGTCGTGGAGCATACGGATCTCCGACCTCCAGGAAGTGTCACCGCAGGGGTGATTGATAAGTTTTTGGCCTAAGGTAGAAGGAGATAAGTTATACGGCTCTTGTTAGATGCACATGCAGTTCAACTCTTTGAGTGATTATGCAGAAAGTTTGAAGTTAATAACTCATCAGGGGAGATTGCTAAGTTTGTGGCCTAAGGTAGGAGGAGATGAGTTATTAATTTCAAACTTTCTGCATAATCACTCAAAGAGCTCAACTGCATGTGCATGTAATGAGAGCCGTATAACTCATTTCCTTCTACCTTAGGCCACGAACCTATCAATCACCCCCGCTGTGGACACTTTCTGGAGGTCCAAGATCCGTATGGTCCACGACTGCTGGACGAAGTGTGTAAATGTAGGAGGGGACTATGTTGAAAAATAAATGTGCTAGATTTTCTAAAATTGACTCCTTCTACTCTAGGCCACGAACTTATCAATCACCCCTCGTGTATTCAGTAGACAATTATATGAATTTCTGAAGACTTACAGCAGTAACTAGATTTTGGTAAGTGTGTTTCATTATTGTTATAAACTAACATTTCCTAAAAGAGTAAAACATGCAGATTGCTTACTTTAAATTGCATTTATATATCTGACTTTGCACTGAAGATTCATAACAGGTTAAATATTAACCTGTAAGTAGGTGGGTTGAATTTACTTAAGTGGTTAACATGTAAGTCATTGGAACAGTCCTCCAGTTTTTTAACGTGAGTCTGATCACAAACCATAGTGGGCTACTAGAATTTCATAATGCGATTCTTTCCTTTTTTTAAGAGCAAGTTTATTTTAACCACATAGAGATTGATTTTCTAGTATGTAAAGAGGGATAAACCTACAAGATAAATGGTTTTACAGATTTTTTTGTGTTGTGGAGAAAGGGCATGTCCTTCATGTTCATCTTCCTGTACTCATCTCTCAATCAGTCTGCACCGTCAGTATGTCTGCAGATGTTTTTGTCCATAAGAGGATTCCCTGAAAACTGTCTGTTCCCCTGGATACTATTGGAACCTAATACCCTGATTATTCTTTGCTCTACTACTTCTCCTGCAACATCACATACCTCTTGCTTCCCAGCCTTACATTTAGTTTTGTTAACCACTGTAGCAGCAATCCCTTATCACTCCCTTCCTCGCAACTGGACTTCCTTGCATTGTGTAATACATCCCTCTATTCACAATCTATCGAACTCCAACAATGTACTTATAAGACTTAAACACCATCACGTCCATACACGTGTGTCATGCATATGTGTGCATGTGTGCACACATGCTAAAATCAAAGCCTGTGCATTCATTTATTGCAAACATGAATTTATAAGCATAATAAATTTCAGTTGCCAAAGGTTTTGGCACACAAGTTATCATCTCCCTTGTATGCATTCTCACATTCAGGAAGAACATAAACATTTCTCGAGTTAGGAGTAACATGGTTAACCATTGGAGATTCATTGAGTGCGTTTGAAGGATTTACAGTTATAGCAGTTTATTACTGCAGGAACTTTCACACATGAAAATATCAAAGTAGTTGTTTTATTTCCTATAATCCTCTGAAAGTTTACACAGCAGGTTCAAAGCCAACTTGTCTGTTTGTTCATGACTGAGAAACAGTTTACATTGGCTTCTAAGAAAGAGTAACAACCAGATTGAACATCAAAATGTGATATCATGCAGCAGTGAGAAAAGTATGATCCAGAATTAACATTATTTTGAAGTATTATAAATAAAATTTGCCGCAGATGTTAATTTTCAATTTACACATACTTCGTACATTGTGCTTTTTGGTGCTGGTTTCTCTCATGATAATTTTTTTGCTTTCAGGACCATAAATCACTTGGATAACAAAAATGGCAGGTAGGGCGAACTGGATTTGTTTAATAAATGTAGTTTAAAATGTGATTTAGTTGTTTAGAAAGACTACCTAGATGAATAAAGTTGTAGCTTGAATAAATTAACTGCTGTTAATGTTTATTTCATGGTAATATAGGACAATTAAGTGTGATTTTGCATCTCTTATTTTAATGCTTATCTTAGGAATAGCAATCAGAAGCTTGATGAAGAAATTATTTGTCCTGTTCAATTTCAGTTTTCCAAAATGTGATCCATGTTTTTAGGGATTTGTTATCTTGTTAATGTATAAGAACTTAAGATCACTAAGCACCTAAGAGCATAAGAAGTGGGAACAGGAATAGACTGTCTGACCTGTTGAGCCTGCTCTGCATTCAGTAAGTTCATAGCTGATCTGCTTGTGATCTCAGTTCCACCTATCTACCTTTTTCTCATAACCCTTAATTCTCCTGCTAGGCAAAAATCTATCTAACTGTATTTTAAATATATTTAATGAGGCAGCCTCGACTTCTTCCCTAGATATAGTAGTCAGATTTCAGTATGATGGGAAGTGCATATAGGTGTTGCTCAATGCTGGCCCTGGAAAGCATTAACAGAATGAGTCTGGTTCTTCTGTCATCATTGATTGTCAGCATAAATTCATTTCCCTCTCTCTTGTCAGTCTTATAGTTATCCTTGATAATAGATAGTAGATTATGCTTTTACTTAAAATGCGATTTCCGACGGGAAACATTTGTGAGCTGCATCGTGGTCGCGTGCTCCAATCTTGTCAATACCTTTAAGATTCTGATATAGTCCATCAGAAACTATTCAGGATCATGAGCATCAGAACTCTGCAGTTGCTGAAAATCTGAAATATTCCTATGTCATCTCGGGATTTCAAGATGGAGCCAGATTATGACCTCCATTGAGTCACAGCTCAGATTTAGTTATATTTTTAATTGCTGTTTTAGATTTGTAAGGATGGTCTTGGGAACAGAGGAGAGTTATGGGTCAGCTTAGTGTGTAGAGGCAGGGATGTGGGGAGTTAGAAGTCGAAGTCTTTGCTCCACCTTTGAAGACCAGTGATGCAGATGTGGAACATCTGTGGTGTGCTGTTGGATGTCAGACTGGCAGAGAGTAGACAAGGGCCACCCAGCGCATTCTATTTTGGTGCCAGAATATGTGGTAACATTTGCGAGCAACCCCCAGCACACGCTCTGATGTGTTGGTTTGTTAACACAAGTGCAAATACGTGACAAATAAACTTGAATATGGAATAAAAGCTTAAGATAGTGTAAGCACTCAACAGTTCAGGCATAACTGTGGAAAGAGAAGCAGAGTTATTGTTTCAGGTCAGAACTGCAAAAGAGGTAAATCAAGTTACTTTTAAGTTGCAGAGAAGGGAGGGATGGATAGGACAAAAGGAATTTCTGTGACAAGGGGAAGGCTAAGGTTATTTTTTGTGATACATTGTAAAACAGTCTGGTTGGTAGGTTAATATGAAAGTGAGAGGGATACCTAAAATTCATGAAGCGCAGAGTTATAGGAAATTCCCACCACTGTTACTGGAGTCAGAAAATTGAGTTAGTATTACAGATATATGACTTGCAGCTGAACTTACCAGTGAGTTCCCTAAAGTGAAATAAAGTGAGTTACCTAAAATTGTTCATTGTGATAACAGTCCAGCTGGATACAACATGCCCATACAGGACAAGGTGTTGACCTTCAAGCTTATTTTGAGCCTTGACATAAAAGTGCAGGAAGACACAAACAGGTCAGAAATGAAGTATGATAGAGAATTAAAATGACAGGCAATTGGAATTGCAAAATGGTAACCCTATCTGCACTTGGTTCCTCCTGTTTAGGGACCATGTTTTGAGCATAAAATAGAATATATTAGATTGTAAGAAATCCAAGCTTTATCTGGAAGGATGTTTGGGTTCCTAGGTAGTGGAAAGGGAAGAAGTGCATCTCCTACGGTTGTATGGAGAAAGTGCCATGAGAAAGAGTGTGATTGATGGTAATGGAAGAATGGACCAGAAAATCATGAATGAAATGGTCTCTTTGGTATATTGAAAGGGGAGAAGAAGGAAGGAAGTATTTAGTGGAGGAATCATATTGAAGGTGGCAGACATTGTGAAGAAAGTGAAGACTAGGGGATCTCTGTCCTTGCAGGAAAAATGGAGGTTGTGAGCAGAATAGGGGAATAGGTGAGATGCAAGCAAGTCAATGGTGATAGAGAGCAAACTGCTGTTCAGGAGGAAGAGATCTCATAGCGCCTTAGTGGAAGGTCAGAAGGTTTTGTCATCAGCAGATACGACAGAGATAAACAAACTGAAAGAATGGGAGTAATCTGTTAGAAGGCAGTTTGGGAGGAAACCTAGTCAAGATAACCTAGGGCTTATAAATAATTTTATTGTTAATTTTTCTGCTGGCATAGAGTCAGAGAGATCAAGGAAAGGAAGATCCAGGGACGGACTGTGTAAAATGGAAGTATGCAGAAATATCTTTTCACAGAGAGATGCAAAAATCTGAAATTATCTACATAGAGAATTATGGAAACTAGATTGTTAGAAGTATTAAAAGTAGATACATTTTGAAAGATCGGGGAATTGAGGATGTATGAGGAACTGGCAGTAAAGAGGAAGTCAACATAGACAGCTGTGATCATTTTAATTGTGGAACATACTTGAGGGTCCAGGTGGCCTATATCTGCTCCTAACTGAGAACAAAGTGCAAATTAGCATCAAAAGTAGTGAAGTTTTCAATTTCTTTGTGAATCTAGGAAGCAGCGACAATACAGTTATCAACGTAATGCAAAAAGAGTTGTAAAGTGGCACAAGCAAGAGTGAAAGAAGGACTGTTCCATGTACCTCAGAATAGCTTAGGCTCAAGCATATTCATCTACCTATACCTTTGATTTAGAGAAGAAATTGTTCAACATATTCAGCTAGGCAGGTGAATTTGTTGGTGGAGGGTAACTAGTTGGCCAGCTCATGGAAGAGCCAAAGGATCCCAGAGCCTCCGGAGATGGAGATGTGGAGGGATTATACATACATGGTGAGGATGATCCCATTGGAACTAGGAAACTGGAATCTGTTGTATGTTGATACATTTATCTACACAATTGGGCTATTTTTGTGGACATTGTTAACTGAAATAATGTTGTGTCTTCAGTAGAGGCTGGTGACATCCTTAGAAACTCAATACTTTAAAATCACAGACTAGGAAGTAGACTACACCTTTTTTGGTGCAGAAACATTGCAGGCAGCCCTCGATATTCATGAAAGTTGGAAAAGGATTGCATGAGGAATGAGAACTCAAGTTCAAGATTTCCAAACAATGCTGTTGGGTTTGCATTGTAACATATCACTGAAAATGGTAACTGAATGAATGGATGCTTCTGTGAAGGCAAGTTGGTGGGAGGGTGCTCCTAAAGGATTAGGGGACACATAAATGAACTGGTGAAAAACAGAGTTTACAGGAAGCAATTGGCCTTGGAGCCACTTCTGGCAGGGGTTTGCCAGTGTAGTCTCAGTTAGTCATGTGTGCAGCCTATGAATGCCTGCACCTTGAGAAGCCAAATGCCCCACTGCCTGGCCCACAGGCTGAAGGGAAAGTAGTTAAACAATTCGTGATTCCAAAATTTTGGTGACTTTCTAATGCAGCAGCAAGCTGTGGAATGTGACAAAGTTCATCAACATCATCAACAGCCTGGAACAACCATTAGGCCAACAATTTGATAGTGACTGTGACTCATGCCTCTATGAGCAAAAGCAGTCAAGGCACACTTCTGAGGTTGCATTGGTGGACAGAGAAGTTCACAGTTCTCAAATGTGGATAACGAATGAAATACGGGTGTGTGGCCCTTTTAAATAGTACATTTTCAGGGGAAGTTTTAGTAAAACTAGCGGTTCTGTGAATAAATGATTGTTCTTCAGGCCTTTGGGCTGGAAATCTCAATGCTTCAAATGTTGCACCGCTGTTGACAACACTGAGAGATTTTTGGCAGAATAAAAGTGCTGGGAGAACAAAATTCTTGCTGAATGTAGAATGCATGAATTTCCCAGTGGGTACTCAGACACTTAAAAATGTTCACAAAATTGCCGTTCTCCAGATTAAACTGATTTTCAATAGAACAAATCTGTTTTTGTGCATATGTGATACTCTGTCAAAGGTGTTCTTCTGACCCAATTTGACAAGGCAATTGCACATCCCACTGTGTAATGCAAGGCTATTAAAATTCTTTTTGCCATATCTATGCAGGACTGGTCAGGATGAATCACTAGCCCCAAAACAGAATTGACTTAAATTTTTTGAATTATATTAATTTTTTCAGGATTTGTGTTTAGATTCTGGGTGCTAGAGGTCACAAATTTGGAGGTGCTGTCAGAACATGCTGGTTGAGTAATGACACCTTACAAGGCTGGATTTTTCCTCCCCATCGATGCCCTCCAGGAGCTGCAGGAACAGATCCTGCATGCTTCTCTCCGGTTTATGCTTTTCCCAATAGTTCTGTCTCACCTTCTGAAGACTCTTAAGGATCTCTTGACATTTGACTTGATTGTTTCCCACTTGCGCACTGGGAAATCAATTGGTTCAAATCCCTTTAGCCTGCGTTAGCCCTTTAAAATTCCTTGATATATTCTGGGGTCAGAAGTTTTATATAGAGTTTCTATATACCTCTGTTAGTCCTGTGGTCTTCCAGTAAGCAACAGTATGCGAGCAGGAGGCAATGGGCTGCTAACGTAACTTTTGAACGTACAGTTAGAACTGCATGACTTGAGTTCATCCCTGGCAACCAAATGAACTACTGCCATTCACTGACTCAACATCTTTGTCTTCCTCTGGAATTTCTGAATTTAAAACCGTAAAAACGTGTTCCTCTGTAGGGTCAACTCCCACATGTGTGCACGTTGCATATAGTGCAGCCTTCCATAATCATTTTGGAGGCTTTCATTCAGAAGCTGAAAATGCCTAAAAATTTATTTTGGCATGATGTTGACTTCTTCAGTATGCCTCTCATTATCAAATGGCATTTATTGCACTTCTGTTCAGGATTCTGACAGATTTCATAATTTAGATTTGAGTTTCCTTGCACATCTGATAGTCCTTCTGCAAGTTTTTCCTCTTCAGTAATACCCTGTCTGCCCCTGCAGGCCTATCTTGTTCCTCATGTTTTTCTGAAGTACAACTCATCAGGCTGTAATTCAGAAACCCTCCAAACTGTACAGTGTTAAGAGTAATCCAAAGTAACTCAAACAAATGTTATCATAATGGCGCATAAGTAAGAAGTGCCATAGATTGCAGTATTTCCATGGGTTTTATTCATTTTCTTTCATTAGCATTTTGCTGTCACCTTGATTCCCACTGGCTCATCTCGAGAAGACTTTAGGTTTAAAATTAGACAATTGGCACTTAAACTTGCTTTACTAAGTTAACTTGCCACAACCAATCTAATTAGGCTAAAGTGAAGGAGGCAGCAGTTTTAACAAACATGAATTGGAAGCAAGAATCGTCTACTTGGCCCCTCCTGTTCCACCATTTAATAAGTTGTTTGCTGACCTGATTGTAACTTATCTCTATGCTTCCATATACACTAAACCTAATAATCCATAATCGGGCTATTGAGAAATATGCTTCAACATCTGGCCCACAAAGTGAATGTTTGCTACATTCATGTTTGACTCACAGAGGTACTGTTTCCCATGTTTCCTTCCCACTCATCAGGGACCCGGTTCCTGGATTGCCTCCCCGTTTGCTGGGAACCCCGTTCCTACACTCCCTTCCCAGTTGGCAAAGCCTCAGTTCCCATGATCACTTCTTATTTTCTGGGGCCCCAGTGCCTGCACTTTCTTTCAAGTTGCTGTGGCCCTGGTTCCCTTGCTGCCTTTAAGTTGACCTGGTTCATTGGAAAATTTTATTGTACTATGTAAGATCTAAAAGTAGTGAATGTTAGGACATTTGAAGTAACATCCAATAGTATGGAAAGTCATCAGTACAGCACGACTGAGTCTTTCCTCATTGTCAGAATTTCACTGTTCCTTTAGTTGCTCAGTAGGATGAGTCCTTTGTATGAGTCCATCTGATTACCATACATACTACTGGATAAAATGGGGAGCTACTCCATTTAAGGATTGAAACTCACCTGGGGATCACTGTTGGCAAACCTAGGGCAAGCAGCTAGATAGAATGGAAGAGGATTAAATGGGGCTATGGGAAACTTGAATGGCAAATGGCTCCTTGCTAATGTCTACCATAAATATCAACAGCTATTTAAAGGATTTAGAAAAAGATAGCATGTAATTAAGTTACATAAAACAATACAACTTAAAAATGAAATCATTAAATTTTATGCATTACAGAAATCTGAAGATTTATATCAAGCAGACAACGGAAAAGAATGCAATGTTTACCCAAGGTCCTGCTCATGAACTTACTCTGCTCTAACTCCTTTAATGATTCTGGTTTATTATCCTCAAATTAGTAGTGTAACGTTGTACAGTTCTTTAAGATGTATTTTATTGAGCAAATTTAATAAGTCCTTTATTTTTTTCACTTTTGCTTAATGTTGTAACTAGGTAAAATATTTCTGATCTTGCATATTGCATCTTTGCACAAATAAAAATAGAACTCCACCCATGAGGAAATCTGCAGATGCTGGTGAACGCAGCAGGCCAGGCAGCATCTATAAGAAGAGGTACAGTCGACATTTCGGGCCGAGACCCTGTCGGGCTTCCTATAGATGCTGCCTGACCTGCTGTGTTCACCAGCATTCTTTGTGTGTGTTGCTAGAACTCCACCCATTTATCTTTCTAGTTAATTTTCGGGATATGGTTATTGTTGGCATGGCTAACACTTAATACCAACGTAAACACAGAAGATTCTGCAGGCATTGGAAATCCAGAGAAACACAAAATGCTGGAGGAATTCAGCAGATCAGGCAGCATCTATGGAAAGGAATAAAGAGTCAACATTTTGAACCGAGACCGTTCATCAGGAGAGAAAAGATGGTGGAAGAAGCTAGAATAAATTGGTGAGGGGGAGAGGAAGGAGTACAAGCTAGAAGGTGATAGATGAAGGGGTATAAAGTGAGAAGTTGGGAGTGATAAGGTAAAGGGCTGAAGAGAGGGAAATCATTTATTCCTTTCCATTGATGCTGCCTGACCTGCTGAGTTTATTTAGCAATGCTGCGTGGAGTAGGGCCATCCAGCCCTATGAGCCACGCCCGATCAACCCACAACAAACCCCATTTAACTCTAACCTAATCATGGGACAATCTACAATGATCAATGAACCTACCCTGCATGTGGGAGGAAATTGGCGAAAACCCACGCATTCCACTGGGAGGAAGTGAAGACTCCTTACAGATAACGGCCGATATGAAATCTGATCTCCGATATCCTGAGCTGTAATAGTGTCCTGCTAACTGCTACGCTACTGTCGTGTCCTCAAACATTTCAAGTTCCTCCAGCATTTTGTGTAACACTTATTACCAATCTCCAGTTTCCAACGAAAAGCTGATCGTGAGTCACCACCTTGATTCCATAAAATTAGAGTACTCCCACAATGTTGTTAGGCACTCTTTAGATTAATAAATCTCATTTTAACACCCTTTTCCCTATCATCAAAGGAGGGGAAGTCAAAGTGATGCATTTCCAAATCAGGATGGTGTGCAACTTGGCAGGGACTTGATGATGTTCTAATGAACTTGTTATCTTTGTCATTGTGAGTAATAAAGGTTGTGGGATTAAGGAGCAATGTTCAAGAAGTGATGAAAAGTTGCGATGGAATATTTGCTGGCTAGGGTACAATTTCAACAACTTGATATCGCTCTCTTCCCAGCAAATGTTCCATCACATCTTTAGCTTGTACTGCTGAATAGTGAAAGACTTTGAGGCATCTGGACAGAAAATATTTGAAATAAAAACAAGAGTAGCCCCCACTAGCTATTCAAAAAGACCATGGCTGATCTTCTATTTCAACCCTATTTTCATACCCTATCCTGTTATTCCTAACCTAAAAATTAACAGTATCAGTTCTGAGTGAAATCAGTAAATCGTCTCCAGGCGTTGAGTCAGTTACTGCAATACCCTCTCATAGGTTTGCTTCGTAAAAATGTTTATGTTATGTAGCTAGTCCATGATGATTATATGTTGAACAGAAGATCAATGATAAAACAGTTGATGAAGGTTGATAAACTGTCTCGAGGAACTCTTGCATTAGTATCTGAGCTGAAACACAGCATAGGCACAGCACATAAATTTTCCCTTTAATTTCCTTTGACTTCAGTTCCACATTACCAATGTTTTAGCTTTCTACAGCTTAGCCGTTGACAATAGCTAGTCTGGAGCACATCTTATAGAACGTAGACCATATAACCCCCCCCCCACCTTAAATTCCTCCATGTACCTTCATATCTTCAGCATCACAGCTTTTCTGTATCCTGTGCATACAGCTGTTCCTTTCTAAGTGAAGTGAATCAAGATGTCTGAATACTTGGATATTTGATGATTGGGATCTCAGGAAGAAGCTGAGAATTTATCTAAAACTAGAAAGCACAGGGTTTAAAATGTGAGGGAGTGTTTAAAGGGGTTCTGGGGGCAAATTTTTCACACAAAGAGTAGTTGGTGTCTTAAATGTGCTATGTGAAGAGGTGGTAGAGGCTAGGACGGTTCTAATATTTAAGTAGTATCTGGGAGGGTGCATGAAAATGTAAGGCATAGAAGGATATGGAATTAATGTGGAATATGGTGACCGCCATGGGCTAGGCATGATGGTCATTATCAACGTGGTGTACCTAAAGGCCTGTTTCTATTCTGTACAACACTATGACGCCATGGCTATAACTCCATTTACATTTATTTTCAATTGTTGGTACCCTCACAGGTCATTTCCTGTGCGGCTGTGTAATGTCACCAAATTCTGTTTTTCTTCTAAATTGGTGATAATTGTTGATCCAGACAAATGGAAAACATTCTTCATCATTGTTGGAGCTTTAGTTGAGAAGTTTAAGATTTCCAGAATCTGCAGCTTTGTATCTACTATTTTTGACATTCATTTACTGCTAAAATCATGATGAACACTTTTTTACACAACTGGAGTAGTGTGAGAAGTGAGAGTTACACCTTAAGAAAAATATAAAGAGGATGCTACCTTCCATGCTGACGCAGTTGTATGATCCTACGTCAGCAGAAAGAGTGAAACCTATGCTTTTCTTACATAGGAGTACTTAATGTTCAATTGATCAGTCTTTGAACTATAGGAAGTCTGCATTCTTGACTGTCTGGCTGACGCTCTGTTCAAGAAGATGAGTTTCTCTCTCCTTACAGAGGTAACCACTAACCAGAGCTAACAGAACAAGGTGCTACAAACCTTGCAGTATGGTTGATGTCTACTGCAGTTCTATTGAATGAGCCAGAAAAAGAGTTCCAATGCTACTTTCACTGCCATAGCAGAGTAATCCAGACACTGCTTTGTAGGTGAAACTCTACTTGAAGCAATTGATGTTGAGTATCTTGGTAAACACTTCTGTGGATACTCTTAGTCCTTGGCATATTTCACCCTTGTCAGATGGACATGTACAGTACTGTGCGAAAGTCTTAGGGGTGCGTGTGTGTGTGTGTGTGTATGCGTGTGTCTCTATATATACACACACACACACACACACAATCTATATAACATATATATAAGGGTGCCTTAGACTTTTGCACTTTATTGTACTGTATATTGGCTAAAATAAAAAGGTGGCTGGGAAACAGAAATAAGAGTACTTTGTATTAGCTCAATCTCAATAATATTGTGTCATTTGGTATCTGGAAAGACATCCAGTACTGAGCAAAAATCTTAGGCACTCTTGCTATAGTGTATATGTCCCCAAGACTTTTGCACAGTACTGCAAATATTTTTAAAAATAGCCCTTTGGACAGAACTCTCCTCTCATTTGCCCTGTTCTGGCAACAGCATCAAAAAAAGCTCTAATATTCGATACACAAAGTGCATGATGGAGTCTCACATTTGCTTACTTTGCAGAAAATATTGCTCCATTCCCTTAAATACCCCTGATAAACTGGCAGTGATTCCTGAAGGTAATGGATGTCAACTAAGGAGGTTCAGGTTTGGGTGATTTTTCTTAGGGAAGGGTAAACTGCCCTTCCATTGTTCACATTATGTTAACTGGATTCATAAGGCCCAATTTAACAGAGTATGCATCCTAACTATTAACTTGACCAATTCTCCACTCTGCATTCTTATACCATGCACATTACAGGCACAATGTAAAGTGCAAGTAGCCTTAAGTGCATTACAACTGGTTGATTAGAGCCCTAATGGAAATGTCAAACAAATTTGCTCCTGTAATACTCTAGAAAATCATTATATGTATTTTCATTCAGCACTTAAGGCCTCAAGTATTACCTCATTAGCTATAAATTGCTCACGATATTGTCATTGCTTTTTTTGTAGTATACTCAAGTGAACACTGGTACTTCCAATTTAAGTGCTGCTTCGATGTTATTTTACCATTTTTTATAAGTTTATTACTGCCACAAGAAAGGTTCTGGAGTTTGCAAAAGGAAACAATATAGGATGATAACTTTAGTTATGCCAGAGTATGGTAGGAGGCTCCTGATTCCTTGCTGATGTTACTGCACACCATGTTTTTATTTTGTTGATTTTAATCGCCACAGAGAAGTATTTCAAGAGAGAAGCCTACTTAAATTACTTTCTGGGGAAAGCAAAAAATCTCACTGCTCATTAATATTCCTTTCTATTTCCAAAAATACAAAATATTTGGTTATTCTGTTTTGTCCCTAAGTATTTTATAACTTTGAAACACATCCATCAGAATGTTACTTGCTAAAAGTACTTTAAATTGCCATTTGTCTGTCGGAAATGTCAGTACATGTACATCTCATGTTAGAATCTCTTTTTGTTTGATTTTATGCTATTTTTGGCATATTTTGGCATTTTTATGACAGTTTGGTCTGTATTTATATCCTTTCTTAATAAGGATTTGTTACAGTGATTATGCCAAAAATGATTTCAGTTCAGAAGGAACTATAGTGTTTAAATTGTGCAGATGGTATTTTATGCAATTAAATGAAAGAATGCAACTAAGTGCCTCTAAGTGTGTCTCTATCACGCACGCACAATAAGGAGCTGGCATTTGAAATGTTGCTGCAGAAATTATCCCCTTTCTTTTCTCATCTGTTTCTTTTCAGTTATTTTACTGGGCGTCCGCCAGTCTCCCAGCAGAGTTACAGCAGCAAACTGATTTAACCCCATAAAAGTTAATCCCCTCTAAATGGTATGGAGGTAAATTTGGATGTTTGTTACCATCAAATCAGATTACCATGCAAACCAAGAAAATGAATGCTGGTAGGCCATTTGCTGTATGAAACAAGAGTTCTAACCATGATCGGTATTCATCAGACATATACATATGGCATAACCAGAAGGAGTCTCTGGAAAGTAACCAGAAGCTAGGATCATGGACTGTTGAAGAAAGGTATTTGAAACCATCTATATAGCCCATTTGGTTATCACATTGATTCTTAAATTGAAGCTTATGCTAAATCTTTGAAGCACATCATTTTAGTATACTTCAATGTTATAATGCACATCATTTTAATATACTTCAATGTTACAATGTTTTAAGCAGATGCAATGATACTTGGGATATACTTTCTTTGAATAAATTTTCTGTTGAGGGATGAATCTTCCCTTTGTGCTGTGGGGAGCAATTAAAGGCTAGAATAACAAGAGGTGGAAATAAAACAAAATTGGCAAGCATTAGCACAAGGTAATAGGACATCAGGGGCCTGAGAAGGATGAAGTTGGATTCTTTAAATGGAAGCGCTTGGAAAATGCAATGGAAAAAAAAAGGTAGAAAAAATACAGGAGATGTGAAATTTGGATGTCTCCTAAGGAAGAAGCCTGGCAATAGTTCGGGGTAAGAAGAGGTGGTATTTGGATCTGGAATAGCTCATAAGAGAAAAGAAGAAATTGCTTTCAAACTAATATTCTTCCATAATCATGATGTTAATATAGTTATCCCATGAAGAAACTGAAGATAGTTTCATGAATTAAAACTGGTGAATTGCCAACTGCAAAGAAAATTACTATTGAATGTTTCACTGGGCTGAAAACAAATCCCAGCGGTTTGGAAAAGATGTTCTGTTCATTTGTGGCATTTATGACCTTTTAAGGATTGGTTAGTGAGCTCTCTTCTTAAACTGCTCCAGTTAATTAGTTAAGTAATTGAAAAGGTTGTGTTCCCAGTGATAATGATCAGGACATAATTTTCTCTCTAGTGTTCACTAGTTAGGTGAAGTTAAAACATTGAAACATTTAAAGATGCCTGTAATGGTTTAACATTTAAATCAGGCTGACATTGGAAAAACACAAAAAAACAAACTATCTGTTGATGCTTTTATAGAGAATTGTCTATATTGTGCATGTCTGCTTGCAGAATTGGTATTTTACCATCAGGTGGCAGAGAGGCTGCAGGAATTGTTGATAAAAAGGCAAAACACCCACACCTCTGAGCTGTCCCCCTGGGCATATTTTAAGTGAAAAAGGATGAATTAATCTGAAAAGTGTCGCTTTTGAAGAGGTGTGGTCATGATAATTGTGGCTTTTTCTGAATAGGTTGTTCAACATGGCAGATACGAGTGCTTAAGCACAGCCTGGTATAGTCTTTGAATTGCTTCAGGCCTTCGGGGAGGAAATAGCTTTTACAAGATCTAGTTGTGCCTGTCAAAGCTAATGTAAGATTAATGGTCTGGTCAGGTATCAGGTTCAAAATCTCTTGAGTGCAATTCTTTTAAAAAAAACTCTAGAATTTCACCTATATTTTTCTAGCATAAACACTATTAATAGTTATTGCAGTATTGTAGGTTTATGGCCCATTGTATGAGATTTTAAAATATTTTATCGGTAATCCGTACAACCATAAATATGACATTCTGTTATTGAAATGTAAGAACTTAATCAGAAATGAAAAATAAAATTATATTGTGGCAGTGCTGGTTGACGAGTGATGAAGAAAGGCATGTTTGTCCTCAGCCCTCAGGTTTCTGAGTACAAGAATTGGGACATCACGTTACATTCGTACAATATGTTGGTGAAAGCCCGCTTAGAATATTGTATGCAGTCCTGGCCACCTAACTAGCAAGGATGTGATTAAGGTAGAAGGGGTGCAGGAATGATTCACAATGCTGTTATATGAATTGGAGGATATAAGCTATAAAGGGGGATTAGACATGTAGAACAAAGAGCATTGTAGCATGTACAGGCCATTTGGCCCACGATGTTGTGCCAGATGTGATGCTAATTTATACTGAATGTCCTCTTCCTGTATCTCATTCATATCCCTGTATTCCCTACATATGACTATTCAAAAGCCTCTTAACCTCCACTGAAGTGGCATCTATCATTCTCTGTGTAAAAGGAATTGCCCCTCTAACCTTAAGAGCACATACATCTTGATGTTTGGCATTTCTACCATGGGAAAATGATTCTGACTGCCTACCCTAATTATGCTTCTCATACTTTAAAAAATCTCTGTCAGGGCTCCCCTCAGCTGTCGACACTCTGGGGGGAACAATCCAAGTCTGTTCAAACTTTCCATTCAGCTCGTACCCTCTAATCCAGGCAGTATCCTGGCAAACTGCTTTGTCTCCCATTCGTCCTATAATGGGAGTGACCAGAACTGCAAAGGATACTCTCAAGTGCAGTTTGACTAAAGCTTTAGGTAGCTGCAGTATGACTTCCCTTCCCTCATACTCAACAACCCTACTGATGAAGGCAGGCATTCCATACACCATATTTAGCACTTGTGTAACCACTTTTGGTGTACCATGAACCTGGACCCCAAGATCTCTGTACTTCAATGTTATTAAGGGGTCTATTAATAACTGTACACTTTCCAATTGTATCAACCTACCAGATATTAAATGCCTTACTAAAGTCCATTAGATAACATCCAGTGTGTTAGACTCATCAAGCTTCTTTTGTCACTTCCTCAAAACAACTTGTGTCAAGTTTGTAAGGCATGACATGTCCTGCACAAAGTGATGTAAACTGACCATGCCTTACCAACGTGCAAAAATCCTTCCCTTCAGTATCCTCTCCAAAAGCTTCCCCACCATAGATGTGAGGCTCTCTGGCCTATAATTACCTTAATAATCTCTTATTTCCTTCCTTGAACAAAGGCACAACATTTGGTACTATCCAGTCTTCTGGGGCTTCACCTTTTGGTAAGAAGGACAAAAATATCTTTGTCAAAGCCCCAACAATCTCCTCACTTGCGTCTTTTAAAATTCTGCAATACATGCCATCAGTACCTGGAAACTTAACCACATTAGGATTTATCAGAAGACCTAAAACTGCCTCCTTAATCACAAAATGTCCTCACACTCTGTCTTCACAATCCTTCAAATCCTCTTTGGTAAATACCAGTGCAAAGTACTCATTTAGTACCTCAGCCACTTGAACAAATTCACTCCTTTACCGTGAGTGGACCTACCCTCTCCTTAGTAATCCTTCTAATAAAAGTATAAAATGCCTAGGGATTCACCTTGATCCTGCTCACCAAGGACATTTCATGGACGCTTTTAGCCATCCTAGTCACCTGCTTGTGCACTTTCCTGCTATCTTTATATTCTATTAAGGCTCAGTCTGATTTTAGCTTCTTCAGCCTTGCGTATGCTTCCTTTCTGTTCCTACTAAATTTAGGACCTCTCGGGTCATCCAAGGTTCAATTACTTTACCATCCTTGTGCTTACTCCTTACAGTAACATGCTGATTAGCTGGTCTTTAAACAACTCACGTATGTCAGATGTGGACTTGTCCGACAGCGGCTACTGCCAGTCAATGCCCCTTAACTCCTGTCTCATCTTGTCATAATTTGCTTCCCCCAATTCCATACTTTTCCACTAGATCTGATTTAATCCTTACTCATAACTATAGACAGAATGGGTTGTGGACATTGTTCCCAACATGTCTTTTCATACTGGATCTTTTTGTGTGGAGTATAGGAAGCTGAGGGGTAACTTTATAGAGGTTTATAAAATCATGAGAGGCATGGAGAGGTGAATGCTGACAGTCTTTTTTCCAGGATAGAAGACACTAAAACTCAAGGACGTTGGTTTAAAATGAGAAGGAAAAGATTTAAAGAGACCTGGCAGGCAAGTTTTTCACAGATGGAGGCAAATATATGGAACAAGTTGCCAGAGGAAGTGGGGGCAATGGTACAATTACAATATTTAAAATACATTTGGGACAGGTTCATGGATTGGAGAGGCTTAGAGGGATGTGGAGAACACAAGGGGAAATGAGGCTAACAATGGTGGGCAACTGTATGGCATGGATAGTTGCACTGAAAGACCTATCCCCGTGCTATGACCCTATATATTACACATTATAACCATTCATTGTACATACTGTGTTTCCAGTGGTTTGACCATACATCTGCCTGTAAGTTTAACCTATAGTATGCAGTATATTCCACAGTATTTTTTTTTACAGAATATGTGACAACAGCTGAGGGGGTTATAGGGGTCTCCCTACCATCCATTCGGGACATTTATCAGGAGCAGTGCATACACAGGGCCATTAATATTATTAAGGATCCCACCCATCCATTCAGCATCCTCTTTGACTTTTCACCATGAGGCAGGAGACTAAGATGCAAAAAAAACTCCGTCAGGATGAGAAACTTTCTTCCCTCAGGCCATTAGGCTTCTGAACTGCTGGCCACATCATATTTGATGTGTCACTGGTTAATCTATTCTGTGCCTTATAGTATTTAATATTAATGCACTTCAGTTTGTTATTTATGTATGATTCATCTGTATATTTTATCCATACCCTCATAAGTTATCCTGTGTTATGTGCTTTACATCCTGGTTCGAAGAAACATTGTCTCGTTCTTCTCTACATTATGTACAGTATGTTGCATACCTGTATGTAGTTAAATGACAAAAAACTTCACTTGAATTGCTTGTTAAAATTAAATTCATTTTAATTGCATCATGCAATCATTTTAACATTGATGAAAGTTGAATACATAGTAAAAAATAGTATTTTTCTCTTCTAAATCTCTTTGGCCCACCTTATAATTGAAAATGACATTATTTTATTTGGACTGTGAATGATGTAGAATTCTTACACTCTGAAAAATCATCACAGTATTTTTTGTAAGTAATTTATGTCATTGGTAAAAGTGCAGATTTCCAGTAGAGGATATATATTTTTACTGTGCATCAAGTTCTTTACAACACTGGAGTTGCATTGGGAAGAGGTAAACAATGTATAAACTTTGAAAAGTTGCACAAGCACACAATGAACAACTAATCATCTTAAAGGGGATTTTGAATATCTGATTGTGAACTGTGCATCTGACTTGAGGATGTTAAGGAGGCTGCTTGTCCTGGGGTTGGAGACCTGTCTAGGTGTATGATTGAGGGGGGGGTGGGTGGGTGGGAGGGATGGGAAAAGGGCTTGTTTTGCTGTTACAGATCTGTTTCTGTTATTCCAGCTTGTTCTGTGGAACATTGTTGGCATTGGAAAGTGTGGTGGCACTTCCGGACTTGCCCTCAGAATGTGGTTGTGTGTGCGCTGGTTGTTAATGTAAATGATGCACTTCACTGAATCTGAAATGCATTGTTTCCTTAAACTGTGACAACAGGACAAAGGAATGTAAGCATCTGTTCAGATAAATTCTTATATAAAGTGCTTGTAGTAATCTTTAAATTGAATCAGTAAAGGCCAAATCTGGAATCAGACAAGACATAAAAAGTATACTGTAGCCAGTACTGAATTCAGATGTATTGGCTCTGCACATCTGCACCTTATGTTACCATCGTCTTGCCCCAAGCCAACAGTGTAATTTAAGATAAATGTGGGTTGTCCTACTTCTTTCTAAGGTTCTTGTAAAAAAAGTCTTTTCAAGGTTCAATGTAAATTTATTATCAGAGTGCATACGTCACCATATACAAAGCTGACATTTTTTTCAGAATCAGGTTTAATATCACCAGCGCACGTCATGAAGTTTGTTAACTTTGTGGCAGCAGTACAATGCAATACATGATACTAGAGAAAAAGAAACTGAGTTACAGTAAATATGAATATAATAATTAGTGCAAAAAATTAGAAATAGAAAGGTAGTGTTTATGGGTTCAATGTCCATTCAGAAATCAGATGGCAGAGGGGAAGATGCTGTTCCTGAATCATTGAGTGTGTGCCTTCAGGCTTCTGTACCTCCTTCCTGATGGTAGCAGTGAGAAAAGGGTGGTGTGGGTCCTTAAATGATGGATGCTACCCTTTTGTGGGCATGTTCAATAAATCCAATAACCATAATAGAATCAGTGAAAGACCACACCCAACAGGGCAGACAACCAGTGTGCAAAAGACAAGAAACTGTAAATACAAAAGTAAAAAATAATAATAAGTAAGCAATAAATATCAAGAATGCGAGGAAGAGTCCTTGAAAGTGAGTCCATAGCTGTGCATAGATTAATTATTTTGATAACATTGTTTCACTGATAGATAAATGTGACTAGTTTTAAACAAGTTATATGAAGAATGCTCTTTTTCACTAATAGTTACAACTAAGGTTATCTCTTGAACAGCCAAAATGGAGGCAGGGGATGTGAATCTGATGTGTTGTTGCATGATCTTTGATGCAAGTTAGCAAGTTATTTGCCATGGCTGAGCACAGGAAGGGTCTGCCTGCATGTTAAGTGACTGAATAGGACACCCAACTGGATTAGCAAGTAAGATGTAAAATTTTACCATATGTCATATACTGAATACTTCAGAAAATGACAAATTTCAGTCTCAAAATATATTTTTCCCTTGCTTGAGGTGGAATCTGAGGTTTGAAATTGTTTTGTAAAATTGATCAAAATATTGGCTACTTTTCAAGTAGTTCACATGTACAACTTAGCCTCTGATGTTTATCCAACATTGTTAAAGCAGACACAGTTGATTCAAACTCGACTAATGTGCTTCCTTCTGAATCACTGCCCGTTCTCCCAACCATTCTTTCTTGGTGAGGCACCAATTGAATAGACTCACTACACTGTATCCATTGTTCACAATTTGGACCCAAACCCAGAGCAGATATCTACTCTGCTGAACACCCTGTTCTGTCCACAAGCACCTCTCAAGTTATCTGGCTCTTGCTATCTCATATCCATGCCCATCTCTGGTCTTTCTGCACCGTTCATGCATATCAAGAAAATAGAACCCAGTAATACACATAATTCATAGAAAGCATTGAAGGAGCCTATTTGGCTCATATTGTTAATCTTGGCAAACAAAGTAGATTCAAGTTAATCCCATTGCCCAGCTCTTGGATTGTTTTGTAGTCTATTTCAGGTGCTCAAGTAGATACACAAGATTGAAATGAGATTATGCAGGATTTACAACACAGAAACAGGGTAGGCCACCTTTTATAATCTGCTCTAGCCTCCCCCTATCTAAATCCAGAGGTATAGCTTCCTCATAATCTTGTTTAGTCTCCCTGTAGATGTATTTACACTCTTCACTTTCATCATTCCGTATTCTTGCCATTGTTTGCATTAAGCAGCTTCTTCTGAATTCTGTATTGGAATTTTTGGTCATTATCTTAATGTCAGTCTCTAATTCTGTTTTTCTCCTCAAATGGAAACATTCTCTCTTCATCCATTTTACAAAACCTTAGAACATAGAAAATCTACAACACATTACAGGCTCTTCGACCTACAATGTTGTGCTGACCACGTAACCTACATTAGAAGCTGCCTAGAATTTCCCTATCACATTGCCCTCTATTTTTCTAAGCTCCATGTACCTATCTTAAGAGTCTCTTAAGAGATACTGTTGCATCCGCCTCTACAACCTTCACTGGCAGTGCATTCTACATACCCACCACTCTCTATGTGAAAAACGTACCTCTGATATCCCCCTTGTAGTATGAAGTATAAGTATAAAGTACTTACTTCCAAGGACCTTAAAACTGTGCTCCCTCATGTTAGGCATTTCAGCCCTGGGAAAAAGCCTCTGGCTAACCACATGATCAATGCCTTTCATCATCTTACATACCTCTATCAGCTCACCTCTCATCGTCTGTCGCTTCAAGGAGAAAAAGCCAAGTTCACTCAACCTATTCTCACAAGCCAAGCTCTCCAGTCCAGGCAACATCCTTGTAAGTCTCCTCTGCACTCTGTCTATAGTATCCACATCCTTCATGTTATGAGGTGACCAGAACTGAACACCATCTAAGTAAGGTCTTATATAGCTGTAACATTACCTCAATCCCATGGTTGATGAAGGCCAACACACCATACGCCTTCTTAACAACACTGTCAACCTTTGCAGCAGCTTTGAGTGTCCTATGGACATGGACCCCAAGATCACACTGCCAAGAGTCTTACCATTAATATTATATTCTGTCTGTTAGAGTGATTTTTGGGTTTAGGTCATTTACATTTAGCAAATAGCTTTGGCTACCACACTTCTGTTCCTTGACAATGTATTGTGGATTTAATTTGGAACAATGCATTTCCTAAAAGCTGTGAATCCAGTCCACAGACGATGCTGGCATCTGTGGGATGGTTGTGAACCAGAAGGTATGAAGTTTGCATGTAGTTTCAAAGAAAGCATTAGCTACGCTTTGTAAATATGGAATTGTCCTTTATGTTTACCATGTAAAATACCAAATAAATGTATTGTGGATTCAGTTTGGAACAATGGATTCCTAAAAGTCCAGTCCAGACGTTGCTGGAGCCTGTGGGATGGATGCAAATCAGAAGGTGTGAAGTTTGTATGCATCTTCAAAAGAAAGCATTGTCTATACTTTGTAAATATGGAATTGTCCTTTGTGTTTAGCAAATAAATATCGAGCCCCACATTGGGCCAGCAGACCTTTCCATCGAAAGCGACTCCATACGATATCTACCAGTAACCCTCTCTGGTGATTTCATTCATGCAGCAACACCGTCTTCCAATTTGTCCTACTGAAGTGAACAGCTTCACACTTATCTGAGTTGAACTCCATCTGCTTCTCAGCCCAGTTCTGCATCCTATTGATGTTCTGCTGTAACCTCTGACAGCCCTCCAGACTATCCACAACACCCCCAACCTTTGTGTCATACTTCTGTTAAATTACTATTCAGCTGTCTTTTTCTAGTGTAGTGAACCAGTCAATTCATCCTTTCTTATTTTTTTTGCGTTTGCCTGCATGCGTGTGAGTCTGTGCATGTGTGCATCTGTGTGCGCGTGCGTGTGTGTCTGCGTGCGTCCGCGATGATGTCTTTTTCATGGCTTTTACAAGGCACGCCACTCCTCACACAGACATTTTTGCAGTATTTTTCCCTTTTTTCTATTTTACGAGGTTGAGTTGCGATCTCGACACTCAACCCGTCACGGATGGAAAGTGTACTCGGTAGCAGACCCGACTGGTTTCAAACCCGGGAACCTCCGCTCCTGGGTCTGGCGCCGATGTCATTGCACCACCAGCCGGCCCTCATTCTTTCTTGTTATGTATACCCCTATATTTTTGGCATAACTTTGAAATGTGAAGAGGGTTTCGTCATTATCCTTTCAGCAAGTGAGTTCAGTCTCTCCCCACCACATTTTGTTGGAAATTTCTTTTCCTCTCAATTTCATTCCAATTGCATATAGCAGTCATATCCTCAACTGTTTTATGATTCATATGGTCCCTTCCTCCCAGCTTTCTTCATCTTTTCAACCCACGCTCCTGGCATGACCTACTTTGTCCCCCGTGTGTTTCCATCTCCTTTTAAGCTTACATATAGGGTTCATCTATATTCTTAGTCTGATAGTAAGGCTATGAACAAAACATTGGGGTTAGGATTGATTCTTGCTCTTCATGAAAGTCAACAAATATTTGTATTGGGTGGATTATTCCAGGTGATCCCATGGGTTCCAGTCTTCTGAGTTCATTTAAAATTCCTCCCGATAGAACTCATTTGTTCTCTGCACACATCCAAGCTGATTTTAAGAGCCTTTCCAGCTTTTATTTTGTTTTTATTTTTGATTCATAACCCTGGTAGTTCTCTAACTCTTTGCTTGTTACTTAAACAATTCTGCACTGGATTCTAGAATTGAACTTTGAACAACTGCCACATTCGATTCCAATATGTAATGATTGAAATATTTAGCTCAAGCATCCTGATTGCACATACATGGTCCAAGAATTTGGCCGATATTTCGGAGTCATTCTATGGAAAATGCCTTTATGGGTCACTATAGGAAGCTGCTATTAATATGACTATTATCCTTAGAGAGCAAATTATTTTGCACCATTAACACTGTTCAGAACACTCTCAACAGAGAAGTCATTATTGCTGAAGTTAGACAATACAATTGTGAACAGATGTGTGGACTGTCAAAATTTTGCACTTGTTTCCCTGATATGGAAACCAACAACATCCTTAAAGACCATCAGAAAGGCAACAACTGCTTTGATGTTAATCAAATTCAATCTTACAGAAAAGGGCTAACAGTACATTGATTCAACCCGACAATAAAATTAATCACAAGGAGATCTGCACCAGAAAATTCATTAAACCTGGAATTTTGCTGTTAAAATTTCCTACTTTAAGGTACATTTACAAATGTTGGGAAATGAGATAGAAATATAGAAATCCTACAGCACAAGACAGGCCCTTCGGCCCGCAATGCTGTGCTGAACATGTACTTACTTTAGAAGTTATCTAGGTTTACACATAGCCCTCTATTTTTCTAAGCTCCATGCATCTATCCAGGGGTCTCTTAAAAGACCCTATTGTATCCACCTCCACCACCGTTGCTGGCAGCCCATTCCATGAACTCACCACTCTCTGCGTAAAAAAACTTACCCCTGACATCTCCCCTGTACCTACTTCCAAGCACCTTAAAACTGTGCCCTTCCATGTTAGCCATTTCAGCCCTGGGAAAAAGCCTCTGACTATTCACACAATCAATGCCTCTCATCATGTTATACACATCTATCAGGTCACCTCTCATCTTCCGTCACACCAAGGAGTAAAGGCCATGTTCACTCAACCTATTCTCATAGGGCATGCTCCCCAATCCAGGCAACATCCTTGTAAATCTCCTGTGCACCCTTTCTATAGTTTCCACATCCTTCCTGTAGTGAGGTGACTAGAATTGAGCACAGTATACCAAGTGGAGTTTGACCAGGGTCCTATGTAGCTGTAACATTAACTCTCAGCTCTTAATCTCAATCCCAAGGTTGATGAAGGCCAATGCTTAACCACAGAGTATTCCTTCTTAACCACAGAGTCAACCTGCACAGCAGCTTTGAGTGTCCAATGGACTTGGACCTCAAGATCCCTCTGATCCTCCATACTGCCAAGAGTCTTACCATTAAAACTATATTCTGACATCAAATTTGACCTGCCAAAATGAACCACTTCACACTTATCTCGGTTGAACTCAATCTGCCACTTCTCAGCCCAGTTTTGCATCCTATCAATGTCCCGCTGAAACCTGTGACAGCCCTCCACACTATCCACAACACTCCCAACCTTTGTGTCATCAAAACTAGGTGTTAAGCAGCAGTGTTGCCAACAACCCACACCAAAAAAAGAACAGATATTGCTGCCAGCAATTAGTCAGTCATTGAGCATGCTGTCCATATGTAAATTGTAGTTACATTCATCTTGAGTAGGATCTTAAGGTAGGTAACATGGTGCTGCTCATCTGAAGGCAACTTGCCCCATGCAGATCAGGATTCTATCATTTAATTAGGATCATATTTTGAGATACAAATGGGTAGACCAATCTGAACATTCCTCCCATTTAGATTAGGAACTGAGTGCCCTAATGTCTGTAAATTGAGCTAAATATTTCTGCGTAAACTTTATTTTATGCAGTCAGGTAGAGCAGGGGTCCCCAACCTTTTTTGCACCGCGGACCAGTTTAATATTGACGATATTCTTGCGGACCAGCTGACTGGGAGGGGGGCCTTTAAGTAGGGGTAAACGCACCTCAACATGTCTTTTACAGTTAGGGTTGCCAACTTTCTCACTCCCAAATAAGGGACAAAAGTACCAGTCAGATCCTGGAACACTTGTGTTTACCCCAGAAAAGACTACCATGACCATGAAGCCTTGTGCAGGCAGCTGTATGCGCATGCGTGACGTGCGCATGTGATGTGCGCATGCGAGTCCGTGCCGATTTTTTTCTCCCACAAATCGGTTTTGCCTTCATCTTCCTGACTATACTGTACATACATTATTTCTACTTTATATATGCTGTGTATTTATCATATCATTCCTACTTTTACTATATGTTAGTGTTATTTATTTTCAGTTTTATGTGTTATTTGGTATGATTTGTTAGGTTATTTTTTTGAGTCTGGGAATGCTCAAAAAATTTTCCCATATAAATTAATGGTAATTGCTTCTGCACTTTACACCATTTCGGCACAAATGGTTTCATAGGAACATTCTACCTTAGCGAGGGAAATACGGGACAACCAATTTAGCCCAATATACGGGATGTCCCGGCAAATACAGGACAGTTGGCAACCCCATGTTCAAGTTCAACAGTGCGTGACAGGGAATGAGGAAAGGTGCAGCTGACTCATATTGTTTCCTCACGGCCCGGTAGCACATGCTTTGCGGCCCAGTGGTTGGGGACCACTGAGGTAGAGCAATGATGCTTCTGTGGGTCACTAGGGTATGTTGGTGGGCAGAGGGGGTGGGGTGGTTCTGTTGGTGAGGAATGAAATTCATTCCCTTGCGAGGGGTGACATAGAATCAGGAGATCTAAGAGTCAGTATGGATAGAACTGAGAAATTGTAAGGGCAAAAAAGACCCTAATGGGAGTTATCTACAGGCCCCCAAACAGTAGCCTGAATATAGGGTGCAAGTTTAATCAAGGGTTAAAATTGGCATGTCGCAAAGGTAATGCTACGGTTGTTATGGGGGATTTCAACATGCAGGTAGACTGGCGAAATCAGGTTGGTACTGGACTCCAAGAAAGGGAGTCTGTGGAGTGCCTCCAAGGTGGATTCTTAGAGCAGCTTGTACTAGAGCCTACCAGGGAGAAGGCAATTCTGGATTTAGTGTTGTGTAATGAACCGGATTTGATAAGGGAACTCGAGGTAAAGGAGCCATTAGGAGGTAGTGACCATAATATGATAAGTTTTCATCTACAATTTGAGAGGGAGAAGGGAGAATCGGAAGTGTCAGTATTACAGTCGAACAAAGGGAACTATGGAGCCATGAGGGAGGAGCTGGCCAAAGTTGACTGGAAAGATACCCTAGCAGGGATGACAGTGGAACAACAATGGCAGGTATTTCTGGGTATAATACAGAAGGTGCAGGATCAGTTCATTCCAAAGAGGAAGAAAGGTTCTAAGGGGAGTAAGGGGAGGCCGTGGCTGACAAGGGAGGTCAAGGACAGTATAAAAATAAAAGAAAAAGTATAACATAACAAAGATGAGTGGGAAGCCAGAGGGTTGGGAAACTTTTAAAGAGCAACAGAAGATAACTAAAAGGGCAATATGGGGAGAAAAGATGAGTTACGAAGGTAAGCTAGCCAAGAAAATAAAGGAGGATAGTAAAAGCTTCTTTAGGTATATGAAGAAGGAAAAATTAGTTAAGACCAAAGCTGGGCCCTTGAAGACAGAAACGGGTGAAATTATTATAGGGAACAAGGAAATGACAGACAAGTTGAACAGGTACTTTGGATCTGACTTCACTAGGGAAGACAAACAATCTCCCAGATATAATAGTGGCCAGAGGATCTAGGGTAATGGAGGAACTGAAGGAAATTCACATTAGGCAGAAAATGGTGTTGGGGAGCCTGATGGGACTGGAGGCTGATAAATCCCCAGGGCCGGATGGTCTGCATCCCAGGGTACTTAAGGAGGTGGCTCTAGAAATCGTGGACACATTGGTAATCATTTTCCAACGTCCTATAGATTCAGGATCAGTTCCTGTGGATTGGAGGGTAGCTAATGTTATCCCAACTTTTAAGAAAGGAAGGAGTGCCATAAGGGGGCATTGAGAGCAGACCCAAATGCAAGACACAGATACTGAAGTACAAGAAACAGGACTAGGTGAGTCAAGCAAGCAAGGGAAGTGGGGAAGAAAGGAAGCTAAACATTGACACAGGCCCTGGACAAGACTAGGATGCAGGACCTGGGCTAGGACATTGACAAGAAACACAGAACCCAGACAAGGAACTAGGCACAAGGAGCCTGGACTAGTGACACATAACTTCGGAACCAGAGCCTGGACAAGGACCCAGAACCTGGGTCTTGGTTGGGACTCGGGACTAGGATCTTGGCAAGGACAGGACATGGAACTTCTGCACAGGATGAGACACATGGACAGGACGAGGTTCTTGGACGTGGCTTGGACAGGACGAGGGAACTCCAGCACGGGGCTGGGTGAGGCACATGGACAGGATGAGAACACAAAGCCTTGATTTGGTCTTGGGAGGCAGGGGCACAGAACACAGAGCCTTGGTCTTGGGAGGCAAGGGTGCAGAACACAGAGCCAGGACTCATACACAGAACCCAGAGCCAAGACCCCCTCCTTGGGAATGGGACATAGGGCCAGGACTCATACACAGAACCCAGAGCCAGGACCCCTCCTTGGGAACAGGACGTAGGGCCGGGACTCATCCGCAGAATGCTGAACACAACAAGACGGTTCTCAACACAAGGTACCAGCAACGGCTGGACCTACCTAGCAAAGGCCATGGACACAGAGGTGGTTCCCAAAACTAGGTAGCGGCAAACAGCCAGACCTACCTAGCGAAGGCGTGGACACAGAGATGGTTCCCAACACAAGTTAGCGGCAAATGGCCGGACCTACCTAGCAAAGGCATGGACACAGACACAGTTCCAAACAATGAAAGACAGTTCCTTATCTAGACACAGCAAGGCTCCGGTCAGCAGAGGCTTCAGAAGGGAAGGGAACAGTCCAGCAAATGAAGCTGAACCCAGGAGCTATTTATGTGGCCAGCCCAAAATCAGAATCATGTGCCTCAATTAAGGCACACAACAGGACAAAGGAAAACCAGAAAACCTGGAATACGGATCATGGACTGGACCGTGAACCAGAATGCGGCGTCATGGACCGGACCATGACAGAGAGAGAAAGCAGGGAATTATAGGCCAGTTAGCCTGACATCAGTGGTTGGGAAGATGCTGGAGTCAATTATAAAAGATGAAATAGCGGCACGTTTGGATAGCAGTAACAGGATCAGTCGGACTCAGCATGGATTTACGAAGGGGAAATCATGCTTGACTAATCTTCTGGAATTTTTTGAGGATATAACTATGAAAATGGACAAGGGAGAGCCAGTGGATGTAGTGTACATGGAGATTCAGAAAGCCTTTCATTTGGTTCCACATAGGAGATTAGTGGGCAAAATTAGAGCACATGGTATTGGGGTAGGGTACTGACATGGATAGAAAATTGGTTGGCAGACAGGAAACAAAGAGTAGGGATTAGCGGGTCCCTTTCAGAATGGCAGGCAGTGACTAGTGGGGTACGGCAAGGCTCGGTGCTGGGACCGCAGCTATTTACAATATACATTAATGATTTAGATGAAGGGATTAAAAGTAACACTAGCAAATTTGCAGATGACACAAAGCTGGGTGGCAGTGTGAAATGTGAGGAGGATGTTATGAGAATGCAGGGTGACTTGGACAGGTTGGATGAGTGGGCAGATGCATAGAAGATGCAGTTTAATATGGATAAATGTGAGGTTATCCACTTTGGTGGCAAGAAGAGGAAGGCAGATTACTATCTGAATGGTGTGAAATTAGGAAAAGGGGAAGTACAACGAGATCTAGGTGTCCTTGTTCATCAGTCACTGAAAGTAAGCATGCAGGTACAGCAGACAGTGAAGAAAGCTAATGGCATATTGGCCTTCATTACAAGGGGAGTTGAGTATAGGAGCAAAGAGGTCCTTCTGCAGTTGTACAGAGCCTTGGTGAGACCACACCTAGAGTATTGTGTGCAGTTTTGATCTCCAAATTTGAGGAAGAACGTTCTTGCTATTGAGGGAATGCAGCGTAGGTTCACGAGGTTAATTCCCGGGATGGCGGGATTGTCATATGTTGTAAGATTGGAGCAACTGGGCTTGTATACACTGGAATTTAGAAGGATGAGAGGGAATCTGATTGAAACATATAAGATTATTAAGGGATTGGACACGCTAGAGGCAGGAAACATGTTCCTGATGTTGGGGGAGTCCAGAACCAGAGGCCACAGTTTAAGAATAAGGGGTAGACCATTTAGAACGGAGTTGAGGAAAAACTTTTTCACCCAGAGAGTGGTGGATATGTGGAATGCTCTGCCTCAGAGGGCAGTTGAGGCCAATTCACTGGATGCTTTCAAGAAAGAGTTAGATAGAGCTCTTAAAGGTAGCGGAGTCAAGGGATATGGGGAGAATGCAGGAACGGGGTACTGATTGTGGATGATCTACCTTGATCACAATGAATGGCGGTGCTAGTTCGAAGGGCCGAATGGCCTACTCCTGCACCTATTGTCTATTGTCTATTGTTATACACTGCAAATCCCAGTGCTTCCTGAAATTTAGCAGACTCTGCCTGTTGATTATTTCAGAATGAAGTCTTACGGTTGTCCTATCTTCATACCATGGGGTTTGGTAGTGAGGTACCTCTGTCATGCTCATATCACACCACGACAAATAAATAAAGCTCAAGATCTGAAATTATTCAAGGAAAGGTTGTTTCTTGTGTGTAGGTTGTTGACCTAAGAAGTTGTATTTTACCTATATTACATCTGATTATTGACCACCTTTTTCTTTACATGGTCAACTACACTAATGAAAATGTGCCTTCCTACAACTCTTTGGAGTTCACTTACTGAAAATATTCCTTGTTTATTATCATGACTGTCACTTCTCATTATAGTTGTATCACCTATCTAAGTAATGATGTCCCAAAGTCATAGAATCCCTTTTGGTAACACTGGACGACAAAGATTTTGTTTTCTGAATACTTTTGGGTGCATCTTATGGATTATGGGCTGCTGATCATGTCACTAAAGATTCATTTTCTGCAGTCACAGAGAAACGTTATCAGGGCAACAGGAATCCATCAATGATGGCTGATTATTGTTGGACACTTAAGCGAGAAGCCACAGACACGAAATAGAAATGAGAATCGTTATCAAAATATTTTTAGTTTAGTTGCACAATTGCAAAGCATCAGCACTGTTAGGCAATGAAACGCATGATATTCAATAAAAGTTATTTTCTTGTTTCTCTAAATTCCTATGTGGTACAAGTAGTCTGAAACTTTATTTGTGTTCAGTTTTAAGTGGTCGATTATAACAGAAAAAAATTTCTGAAGAAGCAACACTTTCAAAAAGCTTTGCTGTTGAGTGTAACTTACCTACTACAGATGTTAAACTTACCTGTCTATAGTTCCCAGGTTTTTCTTTGCAGTCTTTCTCAGATAAATGCAGAACATTAGCCACTCTGCAGTGATGATACATATATCTCAGCAGGAGTTTCCTGAATTTCTTCCCTAGTTTCCCACAGTGCTCTTGGATACACCTGAGATTAATGTACTTTCATACACTTTAAGACATTCAACACCTCCCTTGCTGTAGTGGGGCTATAATTTGCACTATGTAATGTGGTATTAATTAGTTATGATTCGAGGGAGTGGGGGTCATTATGAAATTGTTGAGAAACACATCTCATTGTTGTACTTCGCTGCACAACACCTGCACCACCCACTTTATTCAGCACTGCCAACCACTCATTTTTATATCAGCCCGATAATGTATCAGTGAAAGAGACTAAATAGTTGAGGACCTAAATCACAGCAGAAGCACCATCCTATTTCAACCCTCTAATCAACTGCAGCCTTTGAAGTGCGATAGCTGAATAAAATGTCCTTGCCTACTGTTGGTGGTCAATACACCAGGAACGAAAAAGGACCATAGTACACTCACGTGGACGGTAGATGGAAGATTGCTGTCAGCTCCCCCTATCAGTATTTCTGCTGGATAGAGTTTATTCTGGAATCACTGGTTAAGTGCACAAAAAAACAATAGCAGTCAGAGAATAGGTATGAACACCACATCGTAAAGGAATGCTAATCTGAAGTGTCTATGAAATTTCTGCCTGGAATTGGCAATTTCATTGTTAAGTAACATTTTGAAGAAATGACTTAAAATACCAAGAAAATAAATGACACAAGAAAGAATGAAAATTGCACAGCATGAATGAAATGTGTTTCTGTCTGATTTCTGAATGTAAAATCTTTGGGACTTCCTGATTGTGTAATAAATCAAACATCTTGACAAATTGGACTTTTTGATGAATTGGACAATTTACTCTTCTAGAAATTCCTAGACTGGAATGCAGGAAGTGTAAATCCACTGTTCGGGGAAAAAAAAGAGAAAGCAGGTAGCTAAAGGGCAGTTAATAGGGAAAGTACTGGAATTTATTGTTAAGGAAATGGAAACAGGACATTTGGAATATCATAACCTGACTTATCATAGAACATAGAATAGTACAGCACAGTACAGGCTCTTTGCCCACAATGTTGTGCCGACCCTCAAACCCTGCCTCCCATATAACCCCCCACCTTAAATTCCTCCATATACCTGTCTAGTAGTCTCTTAAATTTCACTAGTGTATCTGCCTCTACCATTGACTCAGGCAGTGCATTCCAGGCACCAACCACTCTCTGAGTAAAAAAACCTTCCTCTAATATCCCCCTTGAACTTCCCACCCCTTACCTTAAAGCCATGTCCTCTTGTATTGAGCACTGGTGCCCTGGGGAAGAGGCGCTGGCTGCCCACTCTACCTATTCCTCTTAATATCTTATATACCATGTCTCCTCTCATCCTCCTTCTCTCCAGAGAGTAAAGCCCTAGCTCCCTTAATCTCTGATCATAATGCATACTCTCTAAGCCAGGCAGCATCCTAGTAAATCTCCTCTGTACCCTTTCCAATGCTTCCACATCCTTCCTATAGTGAGGTGACCAGAACTGGACACAGTACTCCAAGTGTGGCCTAACCAGAGTTTTATAGAGCTGCATCATTACATTGCGACTCTTAAACTCTATCCCTCGACTTATGAAAGCTAACACCCCATAAGCTTTCTTAACTACCCTATCCACCTGTGAGGCAACTTTCAGGGATCTGTGGACATGTACCCCCAGATCCCTCTGCTCCTCCACACTACCAAGTATCCTGCCATTTACTTTGTACTCTGCCTTGGAATTTGTCCTTCCAAAGTGTACCACCTCAAACTTCTCCGGGTTGAACTCCATCTGCCACTTCTCAGCCCACTTCTGCATCCTATCAATGTCTCTCTGCAATCTTCGACAATCCTCTACACTATTCACAGCACCATCAACCTTTGTGTCATCTGCAAACTTGCCTACCCACCCTTCAGCCCCCACATCCAGGTCATTAATAAAAATCACAAAAAGTAGAGGTCCCAGAACCAATGCTTGTGGGACACCACTAGTCACAACCCTCCAATCTGAATGTACTCCCTCCACCACCACCCTCTGCCTTCTGCAGGCAAGCCAATTCTGAATCCACCTGGCCAAACTTCCCTGGATCCCATGCCTTCTGATTTTCTGAATAAGCCTACCCTGTGGAACCTTGTCAAATGCCTTATCAAAATCCATGTAGATCACATCCACTGCACTACCCTCATCTATATGCCTGGTCACCTCCTCAAAGAACTCTGTCAGGCTTGTTAGACACGATCTGCCCTTCACAAAGCCATGCTGACTGTCCCCGATCAGACCATGATTCTCTAAATGCCCATAGACCCATATCTCTAAGAACCTTTTCCAAAAGTTTTCCCACCACAGATGTAAGGCTCGCTGGTCTATAATTACCCAGACTATCCCTACTACCTTTTTTGAACAAGGAGAGAACATTCGCCTCCCTCCAATCCTCCAGTACCATTCCCGTAGACTACAAGGACATAAAGATCCTAGCCAAATGCTCAGCAATCTCTTCCTTCGCCTTGTGGAGCAGCCTGGGGAATATTCCGTCAGGCCCCGGGGACTTATCCGTCCTAATGTATTTTAACAACTCCAACACCTCTTCTCCCTTAATATCAATTTGCTCCAGAACATCAACCTCACTCATATTGTCCTCACCGTCATCAAGTTCCCTCTCATTGGTGAATACTGAAGAGAAGTATTCATTGAGGACCTCGCTCACTTCCACAGCCTCCAGGCACATCTTCCCACCTTTATCTCTAATCGGTCCTATCTTCACTCCTGTCATCATTTTGTTCTTCACATAACTGAAGAATGCCTTGGGGTTTTCCTTTACCCTACTTGTCAAGGCCTTCTCATGCCCCCTTCTTGCTCTCCTCAGCCCCTTCTTAAGCTCCTTTCTTTCTACCCTATATTCCTCAATAGACCCATCTGATCCTTGCTTCCTAAACCTCATGTATGCTGCCTTCTTCCACCAGACTAGATTCTCCACCTCACTTGTCATCCATGGTTCCTTCACCCTACCATTCCTTATCTTCCTCATCGGGACAAATTTATCCCTTACATCCCGCAAGAGATCGCTAAACATCGACCATATGTCCATAGTACATTTCCCTGCAAAAACATCATCTCAATTCACTCCAGCAAGTTCTAGCCTATAGCCTCATAATTTGCCCTTCCCCAATTAAAAATTTTCCTGTCCTCTCTGATTCTATCCTTTTCCATGATAATGCTAAAGGCCAGGGAGCGGTGGTCACTGTCCCCCAGATGCTCAACCACTGAGAGATCTGTGACCTGACCCGGTTCGTTACCTAATACTAGATCTAGTATTGCATTCCTCCTAGTTGGCCTGTCAACATTCTGTGACAGGAATCCATCCTGGACACACTTAACAAACTCTGCCCTGTCTAATCCATTGGAACTAATCAGGTGCCAATCAATATTAGGGAAGTTAAAGTTACCCATGATGATAACCCTGTTATTTTTGCAACTTTCCAAAATCTGCCTCCCAATCTGCTCCTCGGTATCTCTGTTGCTACCAGGGGGCCTGTAGAATACTCCCAATAGAGTAACTGCTCCCTTCCTGTTCCTGACTTCTACCCATACTGACTCAAAAGAGGATCCTGCTACATTACCCACCCTTTCTGTAGCTGTAATAGTATCCCTGACCAGTAATGCCACCCCTCCTCCCCTTTCCCCCACCTCTCTATCCCTTTTAAAGCACTGAAATCCAGGAATATTCAGAATCCATTCCTGCCCTGGTGCCAGCCAAGTCTCTGTAATGGCCACTACATTATAATTCTATGTATGTATCCAAGCTCTCAGTTCATCACCTTTGTTCCTGATGCTTCTTGCATTGAAGTACACACACTTTAGCCCTTCTACCTTACTACCTTTACACCCTTTATTCTGCTTCTCTTTCCTCAAAGCCTCTTTATATGTTAGATCTGGCTTTACTGCATGCACTATACTTGCAACTCTCGCATGACCTTTATCCTCCTCCACTTCACTATCTGCTCTAACACTCTGGTTCCCCTCCCCCTGCAAATCTAGTTTAAACCCCCCGAAGCAGCCCTAGCAAACCTTCCCGCAAAGATGTTAGTCCCCCTCCAGTTCAGGTGCAACCCGTCCCGTTGGAACAGGTCCCACCTTCACTGGAAGAAGGCCAATTATCCAGAAACATGAAGCCCTTCCTCCTTAGTCACACATTTAGCTGCATTATCTTCCTATTTCTAGCCTCACTAGCACGTGGCATGGGTAGTAATCCTGAGACTGCAACCATGGAGGTCCTGTCCTTCAACTTTACACCTAACTCCTTAAATTCTCTTTGCAGGACCTCCTCCTTCTTCCTATCCACCTACATGGACCACGACATCTGGCTGCTCACCCTCCCTCTTGAGAATACTGAGAACTCGATCCAAGATATCTCGGACACTGGCACCAGGGAGGCAACAGACCATATGGGATTCTCGATCTCTTCCACAGAACCTCTTATCTGTCCCCCTAACTATCAAATCCGCTATCACTACTGCTCTCCTCTTTTCCCGTCCTTCCCTTCTGAGCTGAGGGTCCAGTCCCGGTGCCAGAGACACAATCACTGCAACTTGTCCCTGGTAGGTCGTCCCCATCAACAGTATCCAAAACGGTATACTTATTATTGATGGGAATGGCCACAGGGGTGCTCTGCTCATTCTGTCTATTCCCCTTCCCTCTCCTGACAGTCACCCAGCTACCTGTCTCCTGACTTTTAGGGGTGACTGTCTCCGTGTAACTCCTGTCTATTCCTGCCTCTGCCTCACGAATGATCCGAAGTTCATCCAGCTCCAGCTCCAGCTCCAGTTCCCTGACTCGGTTTGTCAGGAGCTGCAGCTGGATGCACCTTTTACAGGTGTAGTCATCAGGGACAATTGTGCTGTCCCTAACTTCCCACATATTGCAAACAGAGCACTCGACTGCCCTAACTGCTGCCTCCATTACCTAGTTCTAAGTTAATTAGATTAATTAAAGGAACTTACCCGGCCTTACCTCACTGGGAGCAAGCTCATTCTCAGCCTCTGCTCGCCAAAGCCTTCCTACTCTGTCTCCCACTACTCCGTCGTCCGCTCCTACGACGCCCGCTCTGTTAATCTGTTCGCTTTTTAAACTCTCCCGCTCTCTCACAGGCCAACCTTCACGTGCTTGCCCCGTTCAAACTGCCGAAGAAATGACCCTACCCTTCTCAATCATAGTCAAAATATTTTAATGGGTGATAAATCAAGTTTAACAACACTAAATATCAGGTTTGTTTTGGTCTGTAGCTAGCAAAAATAAATGAAGGTTGAGGTTTGAACTATTTGTTTTTTTTTAATATTTATTTTTCAGGATTTGGACATCGACAGTAGCTCAGCATTTATTGCCTATCCATCATTGCCCAGATAAAGTAGTGACCTCTCTCCTTGGACTCTGCCAGTCCATCAGGAAAAGGAACTCTCACATTGCTGATATAGCTGTATAATCTTCCACATAGCTGGTTAAGTGCAAGTGTTGCAGCTGTAAGCTGTACTGGAACAGCTTGGGTAGTAGAGTATGTAGTCTTTGTTAGACACCTGAATTTCCTGGTTCCATTATCTTAGCATTTTCTTTCAGGTGCCTCCTCCCATTAGGTATTTAATTTTCTACCAACATCACCAATTAGATGTGGGTGAACTATAGAGAATTAACAAGAGATTCTGCAGATGCTGGAGGAACTCAGCAGATCAGGCAGCATCTACAGAGTAGAATAAACAGTCGACATTTTTGGCAGCTATCTGGACTATTCCTCTTCTCACCCTGTCTCTTGCAAAAACGCCATCCCCTTCTGGCAATTCCTCTGTCTCCGCCGCATCTGCTCTCAGGATGAGGCTTTTCATTCTAGGGCGAGGGAGATGTCTTCATTTTTTAAAGAAAGGGGCTTCCCTTCCTCCACTATCAACTCTGCTCTTAAACGCATCTCCCCCATTTCACGTACATCTGCTCTCACTCCATCCTCCCGCCACCCCACTAGGAATAGGGTTCCCCTGGTCCTCACCTACCACCCCACCAGCCTCCGGGTCCAACATATTATTCTCCGTAACTTCCGCCACCTCCAACGGGATCCCACCACTAAGCACATCTTTCCCTCCCCCCCCCCACTTTCCGCAAGGATCGCTGCCTACACGACTCCCTTGTCCATTCGTTCCCCCCCATTCCTCCCCACTGATCTCCCTCCTGGCACTTATCCTTGTAAGCGGAACAAGTGCTACACATGCCCTTACACTTTCTCCCTTACCACCATTCAGGGCCCCAGACAGTCCTTCCAGGTGAGGCGACACTTCACCTGTGAGTCGGCTGGGGTGATATACTGCGTCTGGTGCTCCCGATGTGGCCTTCTATATATTGGCGAGACATGACGCAGACTGGGAGGTCGTTTTGCTGAACACCTATGCTCTGTCCGCCAGAGAAAGCAGGATCTCCCAGTGGCCACGCATTTTAATTCCACATCCCATTCCCATTCTGACATGTCTATCCACGGCCTCCTCTACTGTAAAGATGAAGCCACACTCAGGTTGGAGGAACAACACCTTATATTCCGTCTGGGTAGCCTCCAACCTGATGGCATGAACATCGACTTCTCTAACTTCCACTAATGCCCCAGCTTCCCCTCGTACCCCATCCATTATTTATTTACACACATTCTTTCTCTCAGTCTCCTTTTTATCCCTCTGCCCCTCTCACTATACCCCTTGCCCATCCTCTGGGTCCCCTCCCCCCCTTTTCCTTCTCCCTGGGCCTCCTGTCCCATGATCCTTTCATATCCCCTTTGCCAATCACCTGTCCAGCTCTTGGCTCCATCCCTCCCCCTCCTGTCTTCTCCTATCATTTTGGATCTCCCCCTCCCCCTCCCACTTTCAAATCTCTTACTCACTCTTCCTTCAGTTAGTCCTGACGAAGGGTCTCGGCCTGAAACGTCGACTGCACCTCTTCCTAGAGATGCTGCCTGGCCTGCTGCGTTCACCAGCAACTTTGATGTGTGTTGCTGACATTTTTGGCGGAGGCCTTTCATCGGGGCAGTTGTGGACTTAAATCACAGCAGAAACTCTATCATACTTCAACCCCTTTAAGCATTTGCAGCCTTTGAAGTGCAATGGCTGAATAAATAAGTGTCCTGATGGTGGATTTTGTCACGAAATGTTGACTGTTCATTCCTCTCCATAGATGCAGCCTAACCTGCTGAGTTCTCCAGCATTTTGTATGTGTTACAGAGAATTAATCTGATCCATTGCCTGTGGATAGCTTGACTGCATCAGCAATACATTGCTTTGCTTTTTAATGAAACATGTTATAGGTGCCCAGGCTGGTATCTCATTTTACCAGCGCTATCCCAGACATGCCATTTTGCACTCTTCAGTGAACTAGAGAAAGCTTGATTGCTGGGCCATGATCTGCTGGTGGGCATTTCTGTTGTGGATGTTACTAAGTGCCTTAAGGATGCTCAGTAGCGAGCTGCCAAATCTGCCCTCCATCATTCCATTTCCCATTTGTGTACACCGTGGTAGGGTGTTTCTTCGGTGTGAAGCTGGAACATAGTATTCACTAGGACTGGTGGGTAGTCACTTCATCCTTGTTAATAACATTTAAAAGACATTTGGAAATAAGATTTGAAAAACATTTGGAAAAACACCATTTAAAAGACATCTGGAAATAACAACGCTCAAAAGACATTTGGACAGATGTATGGAAAGGAAATATTTAAAGGAATAGGGGCCAAATGTGGGCAAATAGGACTAGCTTAGATTGGCAGCTTGGTCACGGTCAGCACGGATGAGTTGAGTCAAAGTGGCAATCTTCATGCTGCTCTATGCTGTCAGAGCTGCATCTAGAACAGGTAGATTGATGTGGATAAGGTCAAGCACACCTTATCCCTTTCATTAGTTTCATTAGTTTGGTAGCTATTTGCTCGAGACACAGACTTCCAGTTGTGCTCCACAGAATGTGGACAGCTCAGCCAGGCCACTGTTAGTGATGGACATTGCTATTTCCAGTGTTCCTTGCAAGTATTAGCCAATGTGGATAAATACAGAGTCATTAGCAGAGACAAGATAGAGTTATAGAAAACTGCAGCAAAGAAACAGGCCCTTTGGCCCATCTAGCCCATGTCAAACCATTTAAACTGCCTTTTCCACTTGACCGGTATTAGGTTCATAGCCTTCCATACCCCTACTATCCACATACCTATCCAAACTTCTCTAAAATATTGAAATCGAGCCCACATGCACCACTTGTGCTTTCAGCTCATTCCACACTCATGAACCTCTGAGTAAAGAAGCTTACCCTCATATTCCCTTTAAACTTTTCACATTTCACCCTTAACTCCCATGACTTCTGCCTGAAGTCCCACCCAACCTCAGTGGAAAATGCCTGTTTGCATTGACCCTATCTCCAGCCCTCTTGATTTTGTAAACCACTATCAAATATCCCCTCAATCTTCTATGTTCCAGGGAATGAAGTCCTAACCTATTCAATCTTTGCTTATAACTCAGGTCCTCCAATCCTGGCAACATCCTTGTAAATTTTCTCTGTACTCTTTCAGTTGTTTCAGTAGTTCCATTTAATATCAGAGAAATGATTGCAATAAACACCCTGAGATTCTTGTTCTTTGCAGACGTTCACTAAGACAGAACGGTACCCCCAAGAATGAGTAACAGTAAGACCAACAGAACCCCAAAGCACCCCTACTCCCCCCGCCACACACAAGCAGCAGCAAAGCAACGGTCCTTCCCCACCCACTTACACATAAATGCATGAGCACCCTACACCCAATAAGCAAGCAATAGCAAAGCCCCCAAGAAAGACCATCACCCGCAGTACAACAAAAACTAATTGTTCACCCGACAATTCGACGTACCACAGGCTCTCTCTCACCCTAATATAGTGAGAGGGGAGACATAACAAAACATAACTTTATTTCCTGCAAGTAAGTGACCAAAACTGCACACAATACTCCAATTTAAGTCTCACAGTGTCTTAAACAATTTCAACATAACATCCCATCTCCTGTACGTAATACTTTGATTTATGAAGGCCAATGTGCCAAGAGCTCTCCTTACGACCCTATCTACCTGTGATGCAACTTTCAATTAATTCTGGAACTGCATTCCTAGATCCCTTTGCTGTACAGCACTCTTCAGTACCCTACTGTTTACTGTATAATACCTATTCTGGTGGGTCCTAGCGGAGTGCAACATCTCGCATTTCTCTGCATTAAGTTCCATCTGCCATTTTTCAGCCTATTTTTCCAGCTGGTCCAGATCCTGCTGCAAGCTCTAATAACCTTCCCCCCTGTCCACTACACCCCAATCTTGGTGTCATCTGCAAATTTACTGATCCAGTTAACCACATTATCTTCCAGATCATTGTTATAGATGACAAACAACAACGAACCCAGCACCAATTCCTGAGGCACTCCACTACTCACAGACCTCCAGTCAGAGAGGCAACCATCTATACCACTCTCTGGCTTCTCCCATAAAACTAATGTCAAATCCAATTTACTACCTCATCTTGACGGCTGAGCAACTGAACCTTCTGGACCAACCTCCCACGTGGGACCTTGTCAAATGCCTTGCTAAAATCCAGATAGACAACATCCACTGCCTTGCCTTCATTATCTTTGTTGGTAACTTCCTCAAAAAACTTTCTAAGACTGGTTAGACATGACCTAACATGCACAAAGCTAAGCTGACTATCCCTAATCAGTCCCTGTCTGTCCAAATACTCATATAGCCAGTCCTTTTGAATACCTTGCAATAACTTTACCCACTACTGATGTCAGGTTCACTGGACTATACCGGTTTATTTTTGCCTTTCTTAAACAGTGGAACTACATTGGCTATTCTTCAATCCTCTGATACCTCACCTGTTGCTAAGAATAATTTAGATATCTGCTAGGGCCCCTACAATTTCTGCACTTGCCTCCCACAGGCCCTGGGGATTTATCCACCCTAAAGACAGCAAACACCTCCTCTTCTGTAATCTGTATAGGGTCTGTGAAGTCATGCTACATTCCCTAACTTCTATAACTTCTGTGTCCATCTCCTGAGTAAATACAGATGCAAAAATTTAACTTAAGATCTCTCCCATCTCTTTTGGCTCCATGCGTGGATTACTATTCTGATCTTGCAGAGGACCGATTTTGTCTCTTACAATCCCTTTGCTCTCAATGTTTCTGTAGAATCCTTTAGGGTTCTCCTTCACCTTGTCTGCTGGGTAACCTCATGCCTTCTTTTAGCCCTCCTGATTTATTTTGTTAAGTGTTCCCATGCATTTCTTATACTCTATAAACACCTCATTTGTTTCTACCTGCCTTTACCTGCTATGTACCTGTATTGTTTTCTTAATTAGGGCCTCAGTATCTCTTGAAAACCAAGTCTCCATCAACCTGTTACCTTTACCTTTTATTCTGACAGGCGCATACAAGCTTTGTACTCTCAAAATTTCACTTTCGAAGGCCTCATACTTATCAAGTACACTTTTTGATAGAAAACAACCTGTCTCAATCCACACTTGCTAGATCCTTTCTGATACCATCAAAATTGGCCTTTCCCCAATTTAGAATCTCGACCCATGTACTAGAGTTATCTTTTTACATATTTACTGATCCTCAGGAGTGTTGGTTGTTAATGCAAATGACACCTTTCACTGTATGTTTCAATGTACATGATATAAATAAACTGAATTTTGGATCTTAATAATGTTTCCAAGATATGGGTGTCTCTGCCAATTGCCGTAGACCTGAGCTTCAGCTCTTTCAGAGTTCAGCATCTGTAATCTCTTCTGTCTTTAGCACCATTCAGTTTCTTGAACTAATGACAAGAGATAAATGCCAAATTTTATAAAGCAGGTGAAAGATATCTTGTTTGGCAGAGATGGATCCAGCACTTTTTATATGGAGAGGAGCCAACACCTCGATTCCACATCATCTCTTAGATTTCCACGAAATTGGTTCTAAATCCCTCAACTTCAGCCCTTATAATTAAAATGGGGGCTCTGGTCAATTAATGAATATGAATGCCACTTCACTGGTAGCTGTCACGCACCTTAATTTTAATACAATGTTACTGCACAGAGAACGATTGATAGTACACTTGTGGTTTCCATTACTACACAGCTGGAAGCCAAGGATTTGCTGGCACTCTAGACTTGGAAACTGATGTCTCATACATGTTCCTTCTATTTATGGAATTATTTGTTCTTGGGTTCTGATGGAAGGTGTACACTAGCAGATCTAGCCACTAGCTGTGTTTTTTTTTGACGTTTTTGATCATTTCAGATTTCCAGCATTGGATTTTTCTTACTTTCTGTTAATATTCATCCCTTCTCTTCATTAAAATCTATTGTTTACATGAAGGCTGGTAATACATGCTCCCTTGGTCTGTTGGCGGTGAGCTGCAAGGTGCCATACTACTTTCTTACATCTAAGACTGTTCCTCAAGATCTAGGATGACTTGCTTCCACTTCGGTTTTGTGGGTTCTGAGGTGACTGATTAGGCCAATGTGGGAAGCACGGATTCTTCCAAAGATGGGGCAACATGGCAGCTGAGAGGATGGAGGATCAGGATCAGAATCAGAGTCGAAATCAGATTTATCATCACTGACATATGCCGTGAAACTTCTTGTTTTTTGGCAGTAGTACAGTGCAGGACATAAAATTACTATCGTTACGATAAATATATAGTGCACAAGGGGAGTTGCGAAGTAGTGTTTATGGGTTCATGGACCATTCAGGAATGTGATGGCAGACGGGATGTGCAATTTCTCCTTCTCCCACTTATGCGCGTCTTCTGTGTTTATCTGATATATTGCCACGGTAGTCCCCAATCTCATTCTGAATTCTCCTTCCGTATTTTGAATGGTCTTGGACTAGATGTTCGCAGGAGATAGTGGGGATACTGGGTTCCTTCAAGGAAGCCTTGAATCTTTTCTTCTGTCCGCCGATTAATTTCCTCCCTAGATTCTGTTCAGAATGCTGTGTCTGTTTCTTGGAATTTGCCGTTGGGCATATGGGCACAGTGGCCTGCACTTTTAATAGGACTAAGTCAGTTTTGTGGGTCTCCTCACCCCAGTGCTGTTTGAGAAATTTGCATAAAGTGTGAGTGATCTGAGATTTGAGCTTACTCCCTTTCAGTATGTTAAACACGAGCTATGTACATTTCTGAACCCTGATCTCCTAAAAATAACTCAGAGAGTTAGGCAGAAGTATGTTAAAGGTAGTGTTATTGTGCTTAGCAGACACATTCACAGGTTAAAATGGGACCTGTGACACTGCCATTGGGAGGTACATGCACAGCTGTGGCTTTGCTGACTGCTTATTATTCTGTGGGTCAACAGTTACCGTTGTCTTCCAGACCAGTGTGCTTGAAAATCTCACGGATGATAAATTCTGAACGTTGAACTTATGCTGTTAGCATTTGGCTGAGTTTCAAAATTCAAAGTTCAAAGTAAATTTACTATCAAAGTATGTGTATGTCACCATATACTACCTTGAGATTCATTTTGTTGCAGACATTCACAGTAGAACAGAGAAAATGAAAACTACGCACAAACTAAGCCTGAGAAAGAACCAGCGTGCAAAACAAGACAAACTGTGTAAATACAAAAATAAGTAAATAAATAATATTGAAATGTTCTTGATGGTGAGTCCGTATGTTGTGGAATCAGTCCAGTGTTGAGCTAAGTGAAGTCATCTATGCTAGTTCAGGAACCCGATGGTTCTGGAGTAGTAACTGTCCTGAAACTAGTAGTGCAGGACCTCTGGATCCTGTGCCTTCTTCTGTTGTCGGTACTTTCCCGATGCAATAACAAAGACACCGCAGAGTAAAACTTTTACACCCTTATTGCAGCATGCTGCAGGGGTCAGGGAGGAGTCAGTCTAGGGAGGAACTCTCTCTGTTCCCAAATTCAGCAAAATACATACCGAAGCAGTCACACACACAAAGTTACGGCGGTTACTTCAGTTTCGTCCACAACAGTACAGTTTCGATCACGCGCTCAACTAGAGGCACCATACAGGTTTATCATTGGGACTTCATAGCTAGTTCTGCATTCGGCGGTTCCCTACCCTATTGAATCATCAATAGTCAGCATTATGCATTTTTCGAAAATATTTGGTTCCTCAGTCTGCACAGAAACAGAGTATTTTTAGTTGTTATTGTACATATTGATGCTCACACCATTAAATTGCGACATCCCTGGCCCCACGCATGAAAATGGAGACTGATTCCACTCTCTAATTAACCCTATCCTATCTCATTCCCTTCTTTTATCATTTCATGATAACTAATCTAGATTGGGGCCAAGAAGGGTGCTACCAGCCTATCCATGAGAATCTTACAGTCAGTATTTAAGCAAGTTTTTAGTATACAGCATACAATGATTATAACAACAAGAATAACTAGCCCATGCAGAAAATAGGATCCCCAGGATCCTCTCAGCAGCCACTCTAGCCAGCCATTTCCTTTCTTAAGACCTTGCCTGAAATCATCCAATTGTTTCTTAATAGACTGGGTGGGATGGGTTATGTTGTATGCTTCATCCATAATATGAGTGATACATTTGTCTCCTACTATAGTGTATACCCCCCATCGCTGGGCCAACTGATAGTCTACTGCATCTCTAGTTTGTTGTGCGTAGAGCCTTAATTCTGCCGATTCTCTGTTAACAGTCGCTAGTCCTTCCACCGTACTGTTTCCCAGGATCGATAACCCATAAATGAGGTAATTCCGGTTCTTCGCTGCTATTGTCCCCGCCGACCCTCCGAGGGACAGGGCCCTCAGAAACCCATAGCCAAGGGAGGATCACAGAGTTACTGGGTCCTTCCAAACTGCACAAAATTCCTCACTAACAACTGGGGTAACCATTCTGTGGCGGATATGTGCTCTCTGTGGGCATGGGACAGTAAGTGGTCCTATTATCACTACAGCGAATAGGACAGGAAGGGTCGGGGTGGCTGTAGTATAGGTTCCATTGAGAAGGAACGTAAACCCTCCTTTGGCCCAGTAACACTTGACCGCTCTGCTATTGGAACCCGTGAACTGTTTATATCTCCAGTTCCTTTCCTGTCTGGAGTTTCCTCCTGATCCAATCAGTTGGTAGTCGTAAAAGGGGTATGACCAAAAGGCAGAGCTGACATGCATTCCATTGCAATGCCCACAAATGAACTGTCTTCCTGCAGTAACATTTAAACACCTTTCCTCATCACAGGTGCGGGAGAATATTCCATTGCTCACTCTGCAATGTCTGCGGTCACGTTGTCTTTGGGCACAAGAGGCATTCATGTGGACAAAAGCGTATGCACATCCCCATCCCCGTCCTGAGAAACAAAGTGGGTAGCTCATGGGATCAGAACAAATCCTGCCATTTCTTCCTTGGGTTCCTGTGCAGTTAGGGGACTGAGACCTATCTGAATTTATCAGCTCTACGCGCCGTCCTGATGCTCCTCTTCGGAACCTCTCGCTTTGACCCACACCATTAAGTTGCGACATCCCTGGCCCCATACATGAAAATGGAGGCTGATTCCACTCTCTAATTAACCCTATCTGATCTCACTTCCCTGTGATAGTAGCAAGAAGAGAGCATGGCCTGGATGGTGGAGGTCCTTGATGATGGATTCTGTTTGCATATGGCAGCACTCCTTGTAGATATGCTTAATGGTGGGGAGATTAGGCCCTGAAAAACGGCTAAGGAAGCAATATTTGTCACTGGCACTGAGACACGCAGAAGTATATGCAAAATTACTTCTTCCTGTGTTACTTTGATTTTCAAAAACCACACTATTTTACTCAATACGTATTTTGCATACAAATTTCGAGTTACTCGTGATGAATTATAATGAATTGGCATCCTTGCTCTAGGTGACATTTTTCCATTATCAAAGCTGCACTTGGTTTGCTTTTGACTAGGACGAGCTTGTTCTTTATGTTCTTATTTGTCATTTTTATCATTTGACAAGATTACATTAATTTCAAGCCTGTGATTCCTCTTGTAGTAAGGATTTAAAGATTAACTTCATTTCACGAGTCAAGATTATTCATATCATTTTCAGTACACAAGCGCAAAGGAGAACAAGATAATTGTTACTTCGGATCTGATGCAGCACATAAGAACCACAACAGATAAAGCACACACAATAAGTATAAATACATCAGCTAGCTTATACACATAGGTCAATTGGATGTCCATCAAGAGATGCAAAGCAGTGTACGTGGCTGTACATAAAGTGACCCTGACAGGAAATGATGAAGTAGTAGCAGTGGGTTGGGTTGAAGGGTGGAGGTGTTGATCAGCCTGACTGCTTGGGAAAAGGAACTGTTTTTGAGTCTGGTGGTCGTGGTGTGGATGATATGTCGCCTCTTCCTTGATGGGACTGGGACAAACAGTCCATTAACAAGGTGAATGGGGTCCATCATGATCCTTCCAGGATTGCTACCTGTGCCACGTGCTCATGAGGCCAGAACTAGGAAGATTATGCAGCTTAATATGTGCCTAAGGAGTTGATGTAGGAGGGAGGGCATAAAATATTTGGATCATTGGGCTCTCTTCCAGGGAATGTGGGACCTGTACAGAAGGGATGGTTGTACCTGAACTGGATGGGGACTAATATCCTCGTGGGAAGGTCTGTTAATACTGCATGGTGGGGTTCAAAATAAAGTTGCAGGGGGATGGAAACCAGAGTGCCAGAACAGTTAGCAGAGAGGTTGTGGAGGCAGATGTTAGTAAGATCTCAGACAAAGTTTGGGATCAAAAGGTTGAGCATGGTGTGATTAGTGTCCTAAGCTGTGTATATTTCAATGTAAGGAGTATTGTAAGCAAGGCAGATGATAGTGCTGAAGATGGGGTACCTGATTTACAAATAAAGGCAATGTGTAGTGAGGAGAGGCTTTTGACAGAGCAAAATTGCAGCCAACAGGATGGCTTACAATGTAATAGGCAGACAAAATCAAACTGTGTGAATATAGGACTGAAGGTGTAATGTTTGAATACGCGCTGTAGATGGAGTAAGGTAGATAAACTTGCAGCACAGTTGCAGATTGGCAGGTATTATGGTGTAGGCATCACTGAATCCTGGCTGAAGGAAGATTATAGCTGGAAGCTCAATGTCCAAGAATACATATTGTACAGACAAGACAGGTAGGAAGGCAGAGAGAGCAGTGTTGCTCTGTTGGTAAAAAATGAAATCAAATCATTAGTAGGAGGTATCATGGGGTCAAAGTGTTGAATCATTGCAGATAGAGCTAAGGAACTGGATGGGTAAAAAGACCCTGATGGGAGTTGTATACCGTAGTAAGGATGTGGTCTATAAATTACAACAGGAGATAGAAAGTGCATGCCAAAAGGGTAATGTTATAATAGTCACATGCAGGTAGATTGGAAGAATCAGGTTGGTGCTGGATTCCAGGAGGGGTGATTTCTAGAGTGCCTACAAGATGGCTTTTTAGAGCATCTTGTGGTTGAGTCCACTAAGGCGATCAGCTATTCTGGATTGGGTGTTGTGCAATGAACCAGAATTGATTCGAGTGCTTAAGATAAAAGAACCTTTAGGGGCAAGTGATCATAATATGATCGAATTTACCCTGAAATTTGAGAAGGAGAAGCTAAAGTCTGATGTATCAGGATTACACTGGAGTAAAGGAAATTACGAAGGCATGAGAGAGGAGTTGGTCAGAATTGATTGGAAAAAGAACTCTGGCAGGAATGATGGCAGAGCAACAATGGCTGGAATTTCTGGAAGCAATTTGGAAGGCACAGGATATATACATCCCAAAGAAGAAGTATTCTAAAGGAAAGATGACACAAGTGTGGTTAACAAGAGAAGTCAAAGCCAAAATTAGTGAGAAGTTAGAGGATTGGGAAACTTTTAAAAATCAACAGAAGGCAACTAAAACGTCATTAAGAAGGTAAAGATGGAATACGAAAGTAAGCTAGACAATACTATTAAAGAGGCTAACAAACGATTCTTCAGATATATAAAGAGTAAAAGAGAAGTGAGAGTGGATGTTGGACTGCTGGAAAACAATGCTGAAGAGGTGGTAATGGGGGACAATGAAATGGCAGACAAACTGAATAAATATTTTGCATCAGTCTTCACTGTGGAAGACACTAGCAGTACGGTGGAAGTTCTGGTGTCAGGGGTCATGAAGTGTTTGAAGTTACTATTACTAGAGAGAAGGTTCTTGGGAAACTGAAAGGTCTGAAGGTAGATAAGACACCTGGACCAGATGGTGTGCACCCCAGGGTTCTGATCACTAGATTCTGGAATGGTTCTGGAAGATTATAAAATTGCAAATGTCACTTCAAGAAGGGAGGGAAGCAGAAGAAAGGAAACTAGAGGCCTGTTAGTCTGACCTCAGTGGTTGGGAAGATGTTAGAGTCGATTATTAAGGATGTGGTCTCAGAGTACTTGGAGGCACACCATAGTCATCATAGTTTCCTCAAGGGAAAATCTTGCCTTACAAATCTGTTGGAATTCTCTGAAGAAATAACAAGCAGGATAATCAAAGGAGAATTGGTTGATGTTGTATACTTGGATTTTCAGGAGGCCTTTGACAAGGTGTCACACATCAGGCTGCTTAACAGGCTACAAGCCCATGGTATTACAGGAA